>NW_027315735.1:20684450-21331950 GCF_026437365.1 Eucyclogobius newberryi | reverse complement strand
TGCAAAGTCAACCCAGAGACATGAGATGTAGTCGTGACAACCTGTTTTTCCAGACAGGTGTTTGAGGGAACCAAAAGGCTAGTGAGGAAAATGCTTATTACTAGTCACAGCTCGCTGCATAAAAACAATTATTTAGCTTAATGTGTGTAATGATGGTAATGAAGTTAATTGGGAGCAGCTTTCCCATTTTTGTTGCTCAAAAATGATTTTGCAAAAACACTGACTGCATTGATATTTTTAGGATTTGACAAGGCTGTTTGTTGTTGCAAGGTCATCACTACATAAAAATGTGTTTCATGTTAAAAAAGATTATTTGATGGAATTGGTTATTTTTTGTGTTTATATTGAATTTTCTCTGTGGAATCTGGTCTGATCTGATTTGTTTTCAGTAGATTGTGCACATGTGAACGATCGCATAAGATTTGATCCCAAATGTCTGGGGGGAAAAGCTGGTGCGTTATACATTTAAGCATCCACAGTTCAAAAGTTATGCTTCACTGCCAAAATTATGATCTGATTATGATTTATTTATTATGATTTATTATAAATATATATATATATATATATATATATATAGAGAGAGAGAGAGAGAGAGAGAGAGAGATAGATAGATATAGATATAGATATATTTTTTTATAAAAATACCATCTAGGCTGGTTCTTGTGAACGCAATCCTAGTGTCTGTTCTCATCTTATCTCTCATATTCTGGATTCACCCTGGTTTACCCTATTTTACCCTGTTTTACCCTGTTTTACCCTGTTTTACCCTATTTTACCCTGGTTTACCCTGGTTTAGTCCTGGTTTAGTCCTGGTTTAGTCCTGGTTCATTCCAGGTGTAGTTAAAGTATTTCCTGGTTAAAATCTTTGAGTTCTTTGTATATTCATTGATTTAGCACTGGTTTTGACGTGGTTTAGTGAAGGATATTTGTTCTAGTTCTTGTCAAGGTTGTGTTATTTTTGAGTTTTAGTATTTTTATTACTAATTTGATATGGGAACAACCACTTTGGATGCAGGAGCAGGGTCACTGCTGCATGAAAAATGTCCAAGCATTTCTTTGGGACTATATTTTAGCGGGACACTGGCTGAGGGATGGGACGACTGTATTGTGGCGATAGTAATGGTCACGTTCACTTTGAGAGTTTTAGTAGCCATATTTCCATGACCTTAAGAACTCCTGTGTTATTCATCTTGTGGAGAATGACTGGGATTGGCCATGGGACGAGATATATGCTCAGCTCTCTTGATAAATGCGCAGGCGAAGGGTCCGGGAGGCGGCAGTGCTTTTATTTATCAGCAAAAGAGAAGAGAAAAGCAGGAAGAGTGAGCAGAGGACTATCAGGAGCAGGTATTGTCCTGACTGCCAATGTAGCGGCAGTGCAAGCCTGATGTTTTGGTGAATAATGAGCTATACATTATATATATATATATAATATATATAAGTGAATCCTTAGTACTAAATGCATATCAATAAATACATATTAATATTGATATATTATATTTCTAAATTATACAATTTGCTTTAAACAGTTGAATATGTTCATAACAAAGTAAATTTCAAAAAGCTTTTTGCACTGTTCTTTTGGATTTGAAATGAGCAAGTCTACACAGGCTGATATCAAGCCTGAAAGTGATCCCTTTGCAGTTGGCCCTCGAGTCAGTCTGAGAAAAGCACTGAACGCTCACAAGGAGAGAACAAACAGAGAATTGGCCCAGGCTTGGCTGTGGAAACGGTTCATCACATCTCCAGATTATCTGCTGGCGGGTGTCAATCACACAAGGAGAATCAAAAGTTCCACAGTGACGGCAGGTGGAAATGAAAAATAGAGTGACAATCAAAACAGAGGCCAAAGATGGTACAGTGCACTAAAGAGACTGAATGTTTGAAGTAAGTGAGACCTTTTAGTAATGTTTTAAAGGATTTTTTTGTGAGATAAATAACCTAATAATCTAAATATGGATCCTAAATTTAATTCTGGTCACTATAACATGATGTGTTGTTGCGATGTTAAATCATGTTGTTACAATTGGAAAAGAGTCATGATTTTACGATTTTTTTAAATTGTCTTTTACTATTCCTCTAGCATGTGACCAGCTTTATGAATATAAACTTTCTGAAGGATTTCCTGTGACATATAAAAACACTTTTAACATTTTGGACTAGATTGAGTTGAAAATACTTATTTTTGCTTCTAAAATTTTGAAATTATTTGATACTCATACACATTGGCATCTGATTAAGTCAACATTATGAACAGCTTATACTATTGGTAAGAGGATATATTTCCTATTCATTAACAGAAAAAAATGTATAAAGTGTATGAGCAGTTGTCAACAGTGAAAAGTGTGAACATGCAAGGGCAAAAATGAGCGCTGCTTTAAGAGAGGCTAAAGGGAAAGCCATCCAATTATAAAAGGTGATTAGCCATGCCAATTACAGTGTGATGGATGTCCTTTCAGTTATTGGCCTGAGTCTGGAAAATCAATGAATGTGGCCAAAGGAGCCGAGAGCCGCTGGTCAGAGCTGTAGAGAGCATCTGGTTGGTCAGATGAAACTTCACTCATTGATGCTCTGATAAACCACTGGTGACTTCAGTACGAATGGAGAACGCCGTGTTATATTGTGTTATTGTGGCACAAACGCCGACCAAGAACTACTTCATTAATATTTGATTCTAATTTTGTTTAATATTTAGTTTTGTTACGTTATTAAACTTTTCTTTTTTTTACTTAAATATCTAAAGATACACATAAAGATATTGAACTTTCTGTTAGTGTTTACCATCTGCTTGTTACAGGGCTGGGGCCTCGTTTATAAACCTTGTGTACATTCTATAATGTTGCATATGTGATTTAAGTTGAAGTTTGTGATCTAGGAAAAGACAACCTTGATGAGAAAAGGAGCGGTTCAGTCCAAAATCTCTGAACTTTGTGCGTCTGGGCTTTCAGAGATAAGGCAAAAGACGATTTGAGCTCGAAGAGATGAGACGTGAGCACGCTAGAGGCTAGAGGAAGTTGTGTTTTGTCGGTACAGAATTCCACATTAACCTTTATAAATGAGACCCTAGATCTTTGGGGAGACTGCCGCGCCCACAGTAAGAATCTGATACAAAGAATTAATTTTTAAGCTTATAAAATTTGAATTTGAATTAAATAAATGGTATCGGAACAAAGATCTGAGGCACTCTGATATGTTCATTTAAATAAAATAAACGACCATAAGCATTATCGGAGTGCCTCGGATCTCTTCTTCCTTCACCTTGTAAGTCGATTCGCCCACTTCGGATGTGTGAAGAACACTCGATTGTTTTTTTAACACGGCAGTAACATCCCAATAACATCGCAGTGCAACTTTAGTTAAATCATGTATCTAACGTTCTATCCATGCGTTTTCTGTCTTTGGTTAATCCTCGGCAAACAGTCACAGACCAGTTCATGTGTGTTTGCCCAATCAGCGCTTACTCCCTGTTCCCCTCTCGTCTGTCTGCACATTCCTCAATGGGCTGTTCGGCTGATCTTCAAATATCACAGCTCTGTCTGGCCTTTTGGACTCGCCAAGGCAATTGGATTTGGGAACTTTAATGAGAGGATTCAGCCACTGTCTCTTCTGAACTGACTAGTATAAATGTGCTCTTCTTCATGCTTCCCTAAGGTGCACCGTCGACCACGAGGCAGATAAATGGTTAAGATACAAGTAAATGTATCCCTGAAGGCTATTCATGCCATATGTTTTGCCCTGATGGATATGCAAGTTAAGACGTACATAAAAAACATAGGCAGGCTTGTATTTCTCTTCAGACAGTCATTCACAATTGATTAAATGTCAAGAGATATCTGGTGTTACGATGGCCAGCGCTTAAGAGTATGTGCGCACATAATCCGGCTACTTAAGGTATCAGATTCTATGGCGATAATCACCCATAAAACTGCATCTGGCATTTTGCTTAAATAGTTCGAAATAACATGATGACGGGTGGATCTGTGCAAAGAAATTGATTTTCCCCAAAGACGTGGGGAGATGGCAAGGACATGGTGGAATGGATGCAGTATGTGAAAGAAAAGTGTTGGTGATACAAATTTGGTTCTACATTTATAGATCATTTCAAGATTCTTTAATGATTCATTAATTGTGTATTTCTACAGTTAATCAATCAAGACCAAAATTGAGGTCAAGACAAAACATCTCACCAGATACCTGTTATTTAAACCTATATGTATGATATGAGATTGACAAAGCAATACATGAACTATTTAGAAGTAGTAAAGGTGCACAATGTAACTTTTATGGTGAGGGTACTTCGTGTTTCTAAGGAAAAGTTGTTTCTTTGCCTTGAAAGTTCCACAGTATGGCACTCCTTTAATCGATCTTGTTTGTATTAAGTTACAAATGTTTTAAAGGACACGTTATGAAAAATGTACATTTGTATGCGTTCAATCATATTATAAAAACATGTCTGTAGTTGTATTTATCTTCATTCACGCTAGTTTGGTGAATTATGTTTAGAAAGTCCTCTCCCTTCCGAATATCAAAAACACCCATTCAACATTCTGAATTCCCTCGATCTGTGATGTCAAAGGTTGAGCTCTGAGATCTTTGCGTTTTTTAAGTCCATACATCGTCGCCATACTCGTTCTTAGCATTTCTGCCATCAAATCAAGTGCAATACAACTGTGTGGCTGCATTTGCGTGACAAAAGCATGCTAGCTTTTGTTTATCTCACCTATGTAATTCCCTCTGCAGTCAGTAGCTGGAGCCCAAAATCAAATACTAGCGTGGGAAATTCCCCAGTGACATGAAGTCATTTTGTTTTTTGTATTTATGTAATTTATCTTTTGTTCTAAAACAAAATGATGACACCTCAAAGTAAAGATTCTTAGAGCATGTTCAAAAGCACATTATTTGTCCTTTAATGCTAAAGATATAAATGCATCTTTACTGTGAGCCAGATCTAAACTGTTATTTGATCAGGAGACGTCATCTGCTTGTCTCGATGGAGAGCGATAACTTTAAACCTCTGTAAAGCAGGTGTGCATAGTGCACCTTTATGTCCCCCTTAACACTTTCTTAGGGTTGTACTGTGTAGCTATTGTTGGGGCATTCGTGGGAATGGAACCACGTGTATAACAATAATATTGTTGATATGTGCTTATTTGAACACAACATTTTACCTTTTGTACCTGTTCTGCGCGTCTCTGCTTTAGGACTCTACACTTTCATGGGGCCATATTTTCTGATGTTCTGTTCCAACGCTGCTAATTTAATTGTGCCATTCCCATGTCTCAGATTGACTAACACCAATTAAAACTTGTCAAATGTGCGTTTCTGAAACCGAGCATGTTCCTGTATGGCAGCTGTGAGAGGCTGCCTTGACACTCTGCAAGATATTTGTCAAAAATATCCAAAGTTAAGATGGTTTCACTGCAGATTATTTTTGTAATTTTATTTTTCATGACACATGATTCCAGTCTTAAAGTGCCTTTTTAGGCTTAAATATATAACATATATTTTGATTGTAGATATCCTCTTCCTTTATGTCCCTTCTTTTGTTGCCAAGTCTCCAAAAGGCAGCTTCTGGGACTTTCACCTTTGACATTGCCTCCAACAAAGCTAACAAAAGTGTTTCATCACCCAAAAAAATCAAGACTGAAGCATGTGAGGATTTTAGACCTTTGCATAGGTCAAATCTTACATTTATAATACGTGAACTGCACTGGCGTATCACAAAATACTGCAATGAAATAGGCATAAATCTGCTCGTGAGCATTCTTCATTTTGCTTGTTTCATGTATGCTTCTATCATCAAAACCATTCAAATGTATTCCCAAGCTTTTATTTAGAATGTTTGCATATCAATATGAACAAACTTTTTACTGGAACAATAATTTGACCTTGGCCCACTCATTATTCTGCAATATTGTTTCTAAATGAACAAACATTGATTTTGCCTAATCCCTCATAAAAAACAACCGTTTTTAGCAGACTCTACATCCCTCTCATTTTTAGTTGTTTTTTAATTCTCTTTCAGTGCAGACGGCCTCCCTCTTTCCATCCACCCTTTTGTTGTGGAGTTTCCACGCGACAGCCACTGGGACTTTAGCCTTTGACGTCGTCTTATGTCCCTCAAAGGCCCCTGTTCGGCACAGCCCCCTTCCACTTCTTCTTCTGCAGCTTCTTTTGACTTGCAGCTTTGACAGCCCACCGCCCCCATGCCTCAGTGGGACAATGGCCCTGCACAAAGCCCTCAGGAGCATCCTCCACCTACGTTAACCAAATTCACCCCAGTTCTTAAGTGGCAGTCGTAGAAAATCCCATTCTTCTGTCAAACACACATATATTCACAGTAAACCCAACCATTGGTGTTTGTCAAGGTTTAGCTGTCTAACTGCCTCGTACTGTACTTCTGGAAGAATACATTTTTGTGCTCAAGAGTATGAAAAGATTGAATAGGTGCTACAATTTCATACACAAATCTGTCATTTTTTTTGTCTGAGTTTTGAATGGTGTGAGAAGAGTGACAGAGACAAAGGGAGAAAAGAACATTCTGGGTTAGGATACATACGTCTGGAATATTCATAATCACATCATTGTAATCTTGTATGAAAAAGTGCTAAATAATGCTTCCGGTTTGTTCTGGATGTGCTTTTTAATTTGTGCTCAACATGTGTCTTAAACTGTGACAAAAGAGCAAGGCTTTACAGGATCACTTTACAAAAAGATGTACTTGATACATCTATACATTTATTTTGTAAGCGTTTTTAGTGGTGACATCATCAAATTGCTTGTTTGGACTACAACCAAGTTTAAAGGAGCACATTTGTCTCAATCAATTGCTGTGCATTGAGTGCTAGTCATTTAATTACGATGTTATGATGCATCTTCTGTGTCTTACAGCTGTGAGCGGAGCAGAAGATGTGGCTCTTTACGTGGGAATGGTGGCGATCGCACTTTGCCTGACCCTGCTCCTGATCGTGGTGGTGCTGGTGTATCGCCGAAAGAAGGAGGGCCTGGACGCCGATGTGGCCGACTCGTCCATCCTCACCACTGGCTTCCAGCCGATGGGCATCAAGCCCAGCAAGCCAGGTGTGTGGGCCCCGCGGCCCCGCAGACTCCCCCACTGCAGTAGGACACTGTTCTTTGTTTTAACCACACGTCTGTCTGACCGCCGTAGAGCACCATCTATATGTGCCAGTTAATTCAGCATCATACTGTATATACACCCACAAAACTATTGCAATTTTAGTATTCTGTATTGCTTTAGCCCCCCACTCTCCTGCACAGTCATAAGCTACACCATGCTGTAGTCCTTGGTGGAAAGGCAGGCTCATATGCTTCCATTTCCCTTATGCTGTGTTTAAATGTGTTTATAATGCCCTCCCGTAGATGGATGTTTTCTGTTACTGCCTGACACATTGAGTTTCACTACCACCACTTTATTGTCAGAAAATGTTCCCGCGATGTTTACTGTACTTTGTATGTGTGTGGCGCCTCTGAGCTCTATACCCTACAGTAATCGAAATACAAACCCACAACTGACTTTGCCGCATCGAGATGGGGAGTGGGTTGTCGTTACAGTGACTCTGTGGAAAGGAAAAGCTGTTTATATGTTATTATGCTATAGAGTGCGTCTTGAGTTGTATTGCTTAAGAGGCAGAAGGAGATGAGAGAAATGAGAGAAATAACTAGCTGTAGGTTGTATTTAGTATGTGGGAAAAAAAATACTTGTCCAGCATGTGTCTTTTCCATTTAGTTTTGCGTGTTGCAACAGCTTTTGCAGTGCGTGAGGTCTGTCTCTGATTAGCACCTCCTCAACTGCCACTCACAAGGCACTCACACTCATGCGTTCTTCTGTTTTTTACTCCGTAGAAAATTCTCATTTGCTCACTATCCAGCCTGATCTAACCACAACCACGACAAGTTACCAAGGCACGCTGCGATCCCGGCATGAGGGGACAGGGAAGTTTTCCATGTCCAACGGTCCTCTCTTGGATCCGCTCCCAAACGGATCCCACACGCTGCACAATGGGAAGCTAAACCAGGAGCATACTGAGTTTATGAGTCGCCTTACCACTCAAACCTACTTTAAAACACTCCCTCGGGACATTGCCAATGCCTCGTATGGAACGTTTAACTTTCTGGGAGGACGACTAACAATTCCCAACACAGGTGAGTGGAGCATAATCACAGAAACCCAGGACATTGTGGACCACGTGTGTTAATTACCTGTGTTTGTCATGTAGTACATAATGGTCTATATAGTGGTATAGTGGCTGTTCAAAGATTACTGGTAACTATAGAAACATCCACTTATGCATCGTTAGTGGTAAATTACTTGGAAATGCACAGAATAATTACTGACTCACAGAAGATTGCTTTGGTACATGTAGTTTCTGTTTAACAAATTGTATTTACTGTTTGTTATGATAAGTTAAAATACATGTAACAAAGATAATACTGAACTAATGAATAATGAATTAACACTAGTCACCTAAATTGTGTAAAAATAAAAAATGATGATAAAGTGTTGTGTATTTTGTAATAATACACAACACTTTACACAACATGGCCTAGAAATTCATCGTTATCAGATCACACAAAACACATGAAATAAAACTACAATTTGACTCTGGCCAACACAAATTGAACTGTAACATCTGAGAAGGATTAGCCACTGCTGCCTGTGAGCAAATTAGTTACAACTAACCATTAACAATAGCAATAGATCACCTGATTTACCAATTAAAATCCTAAAATCCGGCTGATTGACCTGCAGTATTCACTCAACGAAAAGTCCAGTGCCATGTTTACAATATATGACAATGTGAATAATAAAGAAACGACGTAATGCAACACCGTCGTGACTAAAATGCATTTGGTTCAGACAAATTCTTGTAAATGGATTGTGTGGAAATTGTGACACTTAGTTCTAATAAGTACACTTGGGAGCAAACTGGTTGAATTTGTAGCTGACGTCCTCTGTCAAATGTGCAGCAGAGATGGTCAATTAAAGATTAGTACGATAAAAGATTTAAGCCCGTCATTATTAATCCTCCCATTCCTCCCCCGCTCCACATTAGCTAAAGATGCTGTTTTCACTTGAATTGGCTGTTCATATTAGTACATGCCAGTGCTAGCATGAGAAATGTTCTGTTTTTCCTTCTCGTCCTTTATGCACTGAACAAACATTTTAATGCAGTACTTTTGTTTTTGCTCCCATCTTTCATGAGCTGAACTCAACGATCTGAAACTTTTTCTATAAAAACAAAATACTTATACCTCTCAAATTGTGTTCACAAATTTGTCAAAATCTTTCTTACCGAGCAATTAACATAAATCCATCTCACCTCAGAGGTGTGGTATATCAAGATGCTAACGGCATGAATCAAGACGCGGTCTTGAAGTTTTGGGGGGATTTCAAAGTTAACTATCTTTTAGAGTGGCGGAATAGTAGTAGTACTTTGTACTTAGAACTACTTCTACTACCTGTAGCGTATGCAGTGTTTTAGTCATACAATGATCATGGCAACAGTACAGGATATGGCCACGCATTACACAGTCACTCACAATGGCTTTTTGCTATTGCACGGCTTCTAGTATTAATATGAATTACCCAGTAAGACAGATTTTGACAGATTTTGTGAATAATACCTGAGAAAAATGGGTCTTTAGTGTATATAGAAAATATATATTGATCATCTTTGTGTTCAGTCCATGAAAAATGGGAGCAAAAACAAAAGTGTTTTAGTATAAATACGCTATTATACATGTGTTATCTCAGAGCCATGTTTACCATACTATGCACTGGCTTTTATTTTACATTTAGAGACTATAAAAATCAACACCTTGAAGGCTTCCACTTGAAAAAGCTGATTTAGTTTAGTGCGTAGTAGTGTGAATGAGGATTATAGTTTCGGCAGGGCTCAAAGCATTTCCACGCCTTTACCTTATTTCCGGCAGAGGTTTTTTTACAGTATGCAGTCCCAGGTTAAAACTGGGACAGTTACGGTTTTATCACTGTTTGTGCCAGCCCCAAAATGTGATTCTAAGTGGATGATTTTTGGCATGAGAATTGCAAAAACAACACTACACTCACTGCACCTCAATAGCTCTTCTATTCTCCAAGGTGCATTCCGACGCTCTCCCAGGAAAGCACAATTTTTCCCGAAGTCGTCTATTCAATGGTCTCAATTATCTACTCGGAGGCAGACAGAGGACATTTAGACCGCAACGCAACGTGTGCTTTTGTCTCTGCTAATTGTTGACCGTTGGGACGCCTGCCTCGTCTCAGTTGGCAGCACTGAGATTTGCATCTTTACCGCACCTGACGGAGAGCTTTGACTGACCTTCAGAATACATTTGTGCTTTTTGTTTTTTGATGCATACGTTTTTTGTTGAGAGAGCTGGTATTCTTTGTGTAATGACAAAAGCATTGTTCAGGGGAAAACAAATGAGTCTACTCTCCATTCTCACCCACTTTCTTTGCCTTTGTTGATATTTGCATTAGGAATCAGCCTGCTCATCCCTCCCGAGGCCATCCCAAGAGGCAAGATCTATGAGATATACCTCACCGTGCAAAGAAGGGAAGATTTAAGGTGGGTCTAACTGGCAATCTTCCCTGGATGCTGCTAGAGCTGTTTGTTTTGATGCACTACTGTTCCATTAGGAAGGCTTTAGAGGCTGTGTGAAGCACTCTAAAGGAGAGATGTAAATAAATAAGCAGCCGTTTACCAGGAGGTGCTCTATTTAAGTTAAATGAATTGTCTGAGAACTGCAGTCAGTCTCTGTACTGTTGGTCCAGCAGGGAGTGTGTAATTACGTGGTGACTGTATCAAACGCTGTGCATCAATAACCTGATGACATTATAACGTTCTGTGTATGTAGGTTGCCCCTGGCCGGCTGCCAGACCCTCCTCAGCCCTGTGGTGAATTGTGGTCCTCCTGGGGTGGTCCTCAGTCGACCTGTGATCCTCAGCATGGACCACTGCTCCGACGCATGCCTGGACAATTGGGCCGTGCGACTCAAGAAGCAGAACTATGATGGCGCTTGGGAGGTGAGATTGCTCTAAGTTTAGTACGAATCCTTTTTATTGTTTCCATCCAGTGGATTTGGGAAGTCAGTCTGAACTAGCTTTTCTCTGCTAAAGTAATAACTTTCTCTGCTGTGGCACTTGAAAGCACTTGATTTTGATGGAGCAGGTTCTGGCCAATTCATGGCCACTTTATAATGTTTAAATTATATTGGCTCTCAGGTGTTTTCTCAATGGACTGGAACAAAAGCCTGGAAGCAGTGGATCTGTCAGCTCCAGAGTTGCTAGGCAACCTGTTTCGGAAAACAGAATTTTTCTAAGCAAATACAGGTCCTCAAATACTCGTCTGAGTGCTCCTTGACCATTTTTGACCACTGCTTCCAATTACAGATTTCCCCCCTCATTTTTCTTCAAAAGTAGCCAATGCTCTGAAACTCCAGTACGATTGAGTTAGGGAGCACCTTTGGCGCTGACACGCACACGCCATACAAACAAATGTGCCTGGTGGCAGTATAGCCATCTCAACAGTCCAGAGAGATTGGAAAGCATGCTAGTGGGCTTGGGAGTGTTAGTAGGTCTTCTTTCATGTTCGATATTGTGCATAAATAATTCAGCTTCCCATGTGTGGTGGTGGCTAGGTGTCTGCAGGATGGATTGGCCTGTCTGAGGCTGAGGTTAGACCAGCTCTTTTAATCATCAGCACGACCAAATATAGCCTGATCGGCCTCACTGCACGGCCACTCCAGGAAGAAGTGCCAGGTGGACAAGATGTTCAGGGAAAACAGGTGAAATAGGAGTCAGGGACAAAGCCAAATAGACAAGTGCATAATGTAGATCTAGGGCAGTGATTGGAACTGAAGAGGGGAAATATTTCACACATTGAAGGAAGCAGGCAAAGATTAAGAAACTGCACATTGAATGGTCAGTTAGTAATTCATCTCACTTCCTCCTATGCACCTTGAAGCAATATTATACGTTTAAAAAAAAGCCTGCGTGCACTTTGTGGTTACATATAAAATGAATTGTGTCAATACTAATTCTATTGATGTAGTCAGTGTCTCGGCGGATCGATCCTAAAGGAGCTCGCTGGGCATTTGGCAGCCACAATCCTCTTTTCATTTCAGCTTGATTAGTTAACAGGCACAGTCAGTTGTGATGAGGTTTAAAAGTGCATTTTATCACCTTGAATCCAATTTGTACACATCAAACTAGGCTGTCTGGACATTTATGTTTCATGTTCTTAAATGGTTGATAACAAATTTAACATTTCAGAATGTGACAGGAAATTCCCCAAATTACAATCATCTAACTATTCATTGCTGCCAGGAACCAATTGGCCTCAGCTTTCATGTCAATGGAGTCATTCGCTAATGCATTACCTATTACCTATGCATTACTAAATTGATGGTCTTCAATAAGATGTGTGTCTTTGTTGAAAATCTCCGTGTTTGAGTCAGTTTGTTGTAAACCCTCTGTGGAGTTGGGAGAATTTGAGGCGGGAACAAAGTATTCCCTATTCCCCTGATCTTAACCTTGTGGTGCTTTTCCTTAAAGACTTTAAGCTCTGGTTTTCCTTTTTCCTGCAGCAGGACTGATCGTGGAGACCTTTAACAAAGATGTGCGCACAAATGACCAAATCACCCTTGCTTTCTGCACAAACAGGGAGCTTAACCTTCTCCTGTCCTGCTTTAGGACGTCCTGCTGATGGGAGAGGAGCCGGTGGTAGAGCCCTATTACTGCCAGCTGGAGGCGGAGACGTGCCGGCTGTTTGCGGAGCAGCTGGGCACCTTTGCCCTGGTGGGAGAGTCTCTCCACATGGGGGCTGCCAAGCGCCTCAGACTGGTGCTCTTCTCGGACGCCTACTGCTCCACGCTGGAGTACAACATCCGGGTGTACTGCATGGACGACACGCAGGATGTGTTCAAGGTGAGGACACCAGGGCATTTCAGGGTTTCTATTTGTTTAGATTATGAGGGAATAGATATTTTGAGTGTTAAAGCACTTGATAATTCAAATGTATATAATTATATGTAAATACATTATTCATAATGTCAGAACTTCTTTCCTTGAGTTAATTTTTAATACAATTTTACAGTAGTTTCCAGACACCATACTTTCACTCTTCACTCTTTACTCTCTAGAGTAAAAGTTATGGTTACTCTTCCCATTGTGAATAAGTGACTAAAGATTTATTTTGTAGTAAATTACTTGAACATCTTTTAGATATGATTTATTTTTTCCTATTTTTGTGGTCTATCTTGAATATCCAATTACATTAACGTCAAATTATAAGTCAGATATTACATCCAGACAGTCACTCTTACAATTACTCTTACTTGAATAGAAGTTTTATTCTTTACTTGAGTTGATGATTCATTTCTTGGACCACTACTTTGTACTTCTACATTCGATTATTTTGAAATAATACTTTTGTTATTGTTTGGTTACTCTCTCTGGTAGTTTTGTCATAAAAGTAGTCCTTGTGTGTGTCTGTGTTGGGACCCTGCCTATTGCGATGTTTCCCTGCTTCACGCTGTGAGCCGTTCTGCTCGGCTGCTGCGGGCCACTTAGTTTCCCATCACTTAGTACAACGCCATACCCCTCTTTTCATTTTTGGGCTCCACATGGACAGAGTATAATCAAGCACTAATGCCTGCCTGGCTCCCCTGAGGACTGCCTCTGAGTAGCCTGTTAAGATTTCATTTGCATGCTTAATTACTAAATTAAAAGGAGAGCCTGTCCCCATCTTTTCCCAGCATCCCCTCGCTCCCTTTCTCTCTCTCTTAAACCCTTGTCCTACACCTACGCAACTACAAGTGCCCCCTTTCTCTCAAGTCCACTTCGGGTGCCTGTAATGGGCGACCTTCTGGTACACATGAACTGCACCTGGATAATTTATGGATGCCAGGAACAATAGAGGGGGCTCGAGATGAAAGAGCACTTCTGTTTAAGAAGCTTGGGAACTATATGTACCTTGTTTCAGCTAGTGGGCTATAGTAAAATCCTGTTCATGCTTTTTCTCTGAATGAAACTTAAAGAGACAAATGGAAGACATACATCATTTGATGGAGATTTAATGTATAATGTTAGTTAGAATATTCGGTTATTAATGTTCATACAAGTAAAATAGAACATGTTTATGTTAGCAGCCAGCACAATCAAGAAACAAACTGTATCAGACGTGAAAGATGTTCACATCTGATGCAAACCACCAAATGGGCGACAACTACTGTAATTGATTTTATTTTCCATTGATAAGTAACCCTTGTGGTTAACTTCTGACATCACAGAGAGTGTTGTTTTGCTGCAGTGTGATTGCTGAATGACCTTGTGTGTCCTGTTTGAATGCATAAGCCTGCTGCTGCACAAAACTCTTTCTCTCGTGCTCTCAGCCAAGAAAAGGACATCTGAGCTTGTTGACTCCAGCACTTGTGCTGCCATACACTGGGCTCCCCTGACGCCCTTGAGTGCATTAGCCTGCGTCTCTCTCACAACCTGGGCCTGTGGTAAGCCACGGCATCTCCTGGGCTTTGTACTTTTTAGTGAGTGATTTAAAACATGGCCCACACTGTTTAGCAGTCTTGACTTCACACAGCTCTTGGTGCAATTATGGAAGGAGCAGTTCATTTAGCAAGTACATTAACCACTTTGAGTGGCGATTAAACTTCCCTGGAGAGGTTCAGGCTAATCACTAATCACTATCTTTAAAATGCACCATTTATGATTCGACTTTCACTATGGTAAGCATTAGACTTAATTGTGATGTGGAACGACGAAGGACAGCAGTTGGAGGCTCACTCAAGTGCTGATGTCATGGTTACTTCAACACTTGGGGACTTTAATAACTCTCCACTAATATTAATAAAAAATATCTCAATACATTCCAAGCTCGTTAGATCAGAGGCAAAAAAGTCCTTCCTGTGTTGTTGCCAAATGAGTAAACTCTGAATGATGCTGAGATTTGTCTGTCAGTATTTCCTCGGCCTCATCAGCAGCAGAGACACATCCACACTTATGCACGCTGTACCATCCCATCTCTTATCTCCCAATTACAGCAGATTAGAACCAGTGTTATTGTCTTTGATCCTGAGTGTGCGGGGGCTCTGGGGAGGCTGTGACATTTCTGTCTGATGCCCGCCGTATGTTGGCCGGGTTCTGCCGGGACCAATTAAGTTAATATTTAATGTGTATCCCAGTCTTGATGGGATGGTCCAAGGCTGGCACAGCTGCTGACGAGACGACATCAATATCTGCTTGTGGCCTCGCCGTTGTGGCCTCGCGGTGCGTGCAGTTGTTTCCTGCTGCACTGAGGTGGTGCCATCTACATACCTGCCACCCCATTACCTCGATTTAAGATCACATTATGAATTAAGTGTCGACTTTTAGAATTTGATCTATACATTAAGGCGTACCACTATAGGCTGTTTTGTTTGTCTTAAGAGTGGACCCTGGGATATGTCAGGGTGTGGGATGTTCCCTAAAATGACATTGTTCAGGATAATCCCTGTTTAAAAAAAGTAATAATGACAAACTTGCAGGGTGCTGCTCATGGATGCCTGAATGTCCTTCCTGAACACCCACGCGTTTGTGTTTTGTAAGACTAGTCTTTTCAGTTTCAAAAGAAAAAACACCATGATTCCTTTACCGCCTACTTTGTGTCAGATTATTTTTTTTATAAAACACAATCACAGCATTAGGATGAAATGCCATGCAGGTTGTAACAAAATTTGGTTCCCATAATAGTTAAAAGACCTCAGTAAATTCACCAAAGTTCAATATTTGCGTTGAAACACTTTATTTTAAGTGTTGTATTACAGAGTGCTAAATTTATGCTTTCATCAATATTTATGCATTGAGCCCAGGACATTAAGCGGCTGCAGTTGTACAAATGAGTCTTCTGCTGTTTTAAATGTCCTTAACAGGGCTGACAATGGATTGGAATTGCTTTATTTGCAATTTTTTGTGTCAGTCCAATTTGTGTAGTGAAGTGGTGGAGCTTTTGCTCTATTTTTAACCCAATGGTTTTCAAACTGTTTCTGGTGGTACTTAAAGGTGGAATGGACGATTTTTTTCAGCAAATTTTTTATCATATTTCCTCGTGGCGTGGATAAATCATTTCTCCTGCCACGTATCAATCATAAAACGCACCTACCGCTCACCTGCAGCCGCGTCAGGCTCGTCCCCACGTTTCCGCGTGCCTAAGCGCATGGATCTATCATAATATAGTTCCCTCAGTGTACGGGGCAAAATGAAGATGGAGAAAGACAGTTCGAGCTGACGCAGAAGTGGACAGAAATCTACGGGAGACGAGCGATGCGATGCGCTCCGTTGCGCTAATAAACAAACGCACGTGTGTGTTGTATCAGTCCGCACGGGGAGTGCGCATGCGCACTTCCGCCTGCGTTCTCAAATCGCTGAAAAATCGTCCATACCGCCTTTAACCTGGCAAAGTAAAAACATAACAGCACGCAAATTCTAAAACATTTAAAAGACATTTAAGAAAACAAAACAAAATCTACATTTAAAAGCACAGAATAAAAAAAGAAATTCAAAAAAGATTAATATGTATCACTCTGAATTCAGTTCTACATAATATCAATCTGGAAAGTCTCTTGCCGAAAGCAATGAGGAAAAGGCGTGATACAGTTGAATCTGTTTGGTCAAAGCGGGACCAACAGGAACAAGCCATTGTTAAATCCAGTCAGAGCAAAGCACAGACTTCTTCCCCTCAAATACACAAAGCCCTTTTATGTGCACGGTTTTAGAAAATACAATAGTCCGTAAATTTGCTAAAATAGGCCAAAGTCCGGCTCTCGGCATCGCCATGTTTGTTTAGGTTCGTCCTTTTGACCTCCTCCGTGTATTCTCATGAGTTTTGAAACAAATATCATTTGGCTGTGTTGTTGTTGTTGTTGTTGTTGTTTTATGGCGGTTGGCATCCGAGTTGTTGTTGTTGTTGTTGTTGTTGTTGTTGTTGTTGTTGTTGTTGTTTTATGGCGGTTGGCATCCAATTGTTGCATTACCGCCAGACTTTATTCCTCAGACTTTTCGTAGGAGCATCCGGGTGTTGCATGTACTAGGGTATCTCTGAGGTTGTGAATTTCTAGATTTCCTAAAACATACAACGCTTTATAGTTTAAGAATATTCATCTTGTCTTCTTAGAATCATTAGATTGTTTTAAATTGGCTGATAAAGTAGAAAAAAACAATTCAACACTTTAGTTATGTCCTAGTTCTAGAACAGGGGTGAATCCTTTTTACTTTGAACTTCCTCATGTGACTATATTGCTATAATCTGCCAAGGCTGAACCCCAAAAAGCTATATTATTTGCCAACATGAGGCTTTGTTACCTGACAGATCCTTTAGTTCAGTGGTAAAGGCTTATAGTCTTAGTGGTGCAGTCTAACATTAACTCCCGTGTCTGAGACACTCCATCTACAAAAACTTGCAGTGTATCGTATAAGTAATTGCAGGCATTAAGTTAAAAAAGACAGTCCGCTTTATCACTCCAAGCCGCAGAGAAAATGTTTCCATATTATATTTGGGTTTTTCTCGGGTGCTGTTTTTCTCCCTCCTGTGCTGTGATTTATCAGGCAAAATGTGCACCTTTTCCCAAGCAAACATGCTTTCCATTTATAACTAGCTTAGACAAGTCCTTTCTATTTGTAGTTATTAATCAGCGTTGACTGTAGCGGACAGGGCCACTGTAGCTCAGACTGATAGACTCTCAGTCAGAGAGGAAAAGCTTGTCACGTCGCGCTGACAAATACACAGATTTATGAAGCCCACATAGTCGGGATACTCGCTCTAAACAAATGCATTTGGCTGAAAAAGACTGCTCTGAAAATGGATCATCTCTGAATGCATATATTTAAAACTCAGTGGATGCGGCAGCACCAGTGGAGACTGGTGTACGAGGATATTAGCTCCTCGGTCTGTTTCCTACTCAGACACTCGACTAATTAAGCGATCAAACACTGGTTATAATCCCTGTTATACATTGCTAGTTAAGCTAATCAATTTAGTCCAAGACAACTGTGTTTAATAGGACCACGTGTAGGAGAATGACCTTCCTCTGGGGCCATTTTTCAGAAGCTTTGAATTGTTACTTGTTTTTTAAAGCCATCTTAAAGCTCAAATGTAAAAAGGAAAAGGAAAAAACTGAACTATTCTCTCAATCACCGATCATTTTCTCAATCCTTAGACAAATTTATGCATCTACAGTTTTAAATTAAATTTGAAGTTTTTTTTTGTAAAATAGTGAATTTTATAAAAACATATATTATGCAAATCTAAGGAAAAAAAAACGATACATATGCATTGAATATGCCTTGTTGAACTGAATGTGAGTCTTTTTATTTATTTATAATGTTTTCATATTCTATTTTGGATTGGCTGTTGTATTGTATCCCGAAATGTACCAAATCCAAAGCAACAAAAAAATAATTTGATCCTTGACCCATTACTCTTTTCTAACAATTCTAAAGATTCATATTTTTCACAGCACAATTAGCTCAACATTGTTTCACCTCAGAACAACCTTTGCACTGTACAAACTTAAGTTTAGGATGTGTTTGTCTTTGGGGCGATTGAGGCTGTTATTTCTGTGGGAGAGCGTGTGGCGCTGCCGCTAACCTCCTTCTGTCAGCAGGAGCCTGCAGAGATTAGCTGTGTGAGTGTCTCTTGTCTCCTGGTGGAGCCTGGCCTCGGTCCATCTCTGTCCCAGCTCTGGTCCAAGCCGAGGGGATGCTAGACCAGTGAAAGAAGGCAGTGTGGGGTGGAGAAGGGGTTTGAAGTCATAGAAAAGTGTGTCTGTGATTGCAGTAATCCTGTTATCTTGGCTGCTAAAGCTGGCCATTTTAGTGACCTGCAGACACAAATGTTAAGCTGCTTCTGTCTCTGCTCTCTGCTCCGGCTCCTTTTCCACTCGTAACGCTCTCTCACTCTGTTTAGTCGGCCTCATTGAATGTCAGGGGGTGGTCTTGACTCCAAAGTCACAGTCCTCACACACACTACAGGCCATCTCAGATTCCTTCAGCACAAAAGGGCTTTTTCTCCTGCCGCACTTGAACTCGTCACCCGCCTCGTGCAGCTTAATGTAAACCGGTTGTATAGGGTCAAATCTATCTAATGACATTACTCATCAGTTTTATGACGCATATGCATTTCCTCAAGTTATTGAAAACACATTGTTTTTGTGCAGAAAGGGTAAATAATCTGGTCAGATTGAGTGTCCCATTTATTAGCTGACTGTCATTTGTTAACAGGATAATGGGCCATAAAGAGGCCCATTATTCTCTCAGTCCAGAACATATGCTGAAATGCGGCAGTCACACACTGTCATTTAGAGAGGACACACAGGCGCTGTGCAGCTGCAGCGTCCTCCTCTGTCTCTGCTGACTGTCAGGTAGACACAAGAGCATGTCCTAGACCTGTTAGATCCTAATCCTACCGTGTCAGCCTTGAACCTGACAAACTGCGAGACAGGCGAGTTAGTATTCACTCTGGTAACGTGACGTTGATAATGGGATAATTGGCATTCTGCAGTATTTGCCTTGCCTTGCCAGCAGCTGTATAGATCAGTGCTACAGGTCAAAGACCTGATCAGAGTCCACCAGCCTTGATTTGCATTGCTAATCAGTCCCAACAAATAAATGTGCTTTAAACTAAGAGCTGTGGATGGCCTTATAATGTGCCTTTGTCTTGCTAAGAGACGTAATAGCAGTGGGGTTTTAATTCTGTAGAGAATGCTCTGCCCCCTGTTATTAACTCATTAGACCTCAGTGCATTGATTCACAGCTCTGTCTGACCTTCCCACTCTGAGCAAATGGCTGTGTACCATCACAAGACTGCACCACGACAGAGCAGAGAGACCATTGTACATGTTCTATGCACTGTGGCATTTGGGCAAGAGGCATATGAAATCAGGCGTGATAACCAGGAGGGCATGATATTTATGTTAACAAGACGATAAACTCAGAGCAAACAGCCAATTAACAATCCACTGTGCAAACAGAATGCATTACTACTGAGTGCTCTTTCAGTGGAGGAGAAAGTATAGAAGTGACACAAGGTGCACATTCCAAACAGATAATTAACGGTTTCCTTTCCTTCCTAATTGAAATCTATTTTGCTTATTCTTGGGAACAAGTGCAGAAAATTTAATCACTGTCATACAGACAGAAATTGTCATTTTCTCCTTGACTTGGATGTCATTTCAAAAACCATACCATGGGAAGCTGCACTGGCAGAATCATTCAACATATGGTCACCATCGACATACTTCTTCTCTCGACGATGTGTTTTAAATCAATCCAAGCTCATTTCTGCTGCCATCTTGCATCTCTTCATAGACCAATTTTATTTCTTTTCACACTGCTAATTGCAGAGGTCTGTTTTTTGCTGTTGTAATATGCTCCCCTTGTTGAAGAATAAGATGGCTAATACAGATTCTTTTTGCAGAGGATATTTCTTGAAAGGCAGGACAAATCTAATACATTTATATAACTGAGGAAAATGCAGCACATTATCATCCAATTCCAGATGGTCATGTGGATGGTGGCAAATGGGCCACAAGTCCCATAGAGATTAAAATATTAAGAATGGGTCTACACATCTATTCTGGCATGATTTGCCATGCGAGAACAACCACTTGACTAACGGTGTATTGACTCTCCTCATCTCAGCCCAGGTAAACAGAACATACTGTGTATAATCTGAAAATGCACAGGGAGGCAGGATCAACCTTGTGATGATATTAGGGCTCAGGCCTGGTCCGGTCTGCTGCGGCTGCACACAATGACACTATCTTCTGACCAAATATGTGCTACACTGTTTTTCTCACATCCATTTTGTCCTTCGAAAATGGAAATCATTCTGTAAGAAAGAAAATAATGTGCAAAGTGTACTTGTTGTACATGATATAGAATGACTTCCAGATATTGGATAGATGTGCTATGAATGAATGTTGTTTGTTGTTGATCGATGATTGTTGTTGTACATTAGGTATCTACATGAAAATGTGTAGAAGTGCAACATTATGTAGACCCCCCTTTTCAGTTCAGTGTGTACATTGGCAAATGATAATTTAGTAATTACAGCAGCAATTATAACTTTTTTTGACACATTTATTTTTAACTTGCAAGAACAGTATTTTTATAGATTAATTTGTTTCGGTGAACTGTGGTACAGTGCTTTTTATTTTGGAATGGTATTTGAATGACTCGATGTAAAATGTTTCATTTATTTATGTTATATGTATTTCCACTGTTTTTTACATCCGGCTCAGGGACGACAGGTGTAAATGAGCATTTATGCCATAACTTGGCACCAGTCTTTCCTATGACGTAAGTCTTGATGAATGTATTGCTGTGCAGACAAAAGCACATCATAGCATACTCTGCCCCATACGGTCATACCAATTGAACCATTATGACATGGCACATCATGCAAGTTATTTCTAGTTTCTAAAAACATACAGAATGAAAGACAAGAAGCTTTCCCAGAGTAATGTGAATAAACAGGTTGAGACTCAGACATTAAGCTTTGACCTTCATTGTCCTTGATCCTTGTGTTCAATTAGATTTGTCCTTACACTAGCAGAAAACCACTACATTATTTCTTTTGAAAACGTTAATATATACTGTGTAAATTCTGGAAAAGTTCATCAATAGTTTGATGGTTGATATTGCAGTTCCTGAAGTATAAATAGAGATTAGAATCATAATTAACTCAAACCTCTGTGGACAGGGCTACATTGTGTTTCTCTTGAATCATTTACCAAAACAGGAAACATGTTTGTTATTTCTTTAACATTAACCCATTGTACTCTCATCCTCTTTTGTTCTTTTAGGAGGTGATGGAGATGGAGCGACAGCTCGGTGGGCGCCTGATTGACGAACCTCACATCTTGCTTTTCAAAGACAGCTACCACAACCTCCGCCTCTCCATCCACGACATGCCCCAGGCGCACTGGAGGAGCAAACTGCTGGCTGGATACCAGGTGCGTGCGAGGGCCGGCCATGGGGCATGGGACCAGGGCAGTCACAGCGCATCAGGGAGGACCACAGACGTGTAATAGAAGTGTTCTGTTCTATATGTGAAACAAAGCTTATTGGACTTGCTAGCTCATTTTTAGTTATTGAAGATGCAACAAGCCTTGGGCCTGAGTTCTATTTTAAATTCTGTCCTGAGAAATTATAATGAGCTACATATGTGGCGGTATTAGTGTCACAATACATTTGATTGTTTTTGATACTAAAGAAAAATCTTCATAATAGAGATTATAATACCACAATGATAATAGACAGTAGTTTCAACACAAACGAATGGTACTTTCTATATGTTTCCATGCGGCCTTACAGCCCAAAATAATTCCATGTTCAGGAAACGTTCAATCTGGGTCTTTTCAAGTGTTTTTTGTTTGTTGTTTTTTTAGTCCTCAGTTTCAGTACAAAATTTAGTATCAATTAGTCAGCTAATTTTCATCATACATACATTTTTCCTAAGGTTTTTATTTTGTTGTCTTTTTAGTTTGTGAATTAGGTTCATTTTATCTATGTTTTTGTTCAGTCTCTTCAGTAGCCTTTTGTTGTTGTCTGCATCTCTTGACCAAAGGTAACTTTTCCTATCAAAAAGTGAAAGTTTGTGCAATATGTAGTAGCTTTAACAGTACACAAACTAAAGTAGAACAGTATGTAAATATGTGGAGCCTCACTCTTGGACCTCTGCACCTGGTCCCATCTGCCCGTCCCATCACTGCCATGTTGTGGTGGGCTCCCGGGCCGTTCAAAAAGGAGCAGGAGAAAGTGCTCTGGCTGCAACTGTAAGCGCCGCGTCCCTGAAGAGAACACACGGGCGAAGCCACAGTGTCTCCCACAACAGAAGCTGATTCCTCTGGACCGCGCCTGTTCTTTTGGAAGCGCTATTCCCCTCTCAGCAGTGCGGTCAAAAAAAGGCCTTTAGTCTCCCTGGGGCCGCTGGAAGACTGGTGTGCTCTCAAACTCCAGACCCCAATGTAGTGCTTCATCTGCCTTTGTAACAGTGCCCCCGTTTGGCGCCCGCGGTGTACTGCAGGCCTCACCCTCAGGATGAGTGATGAGCTGATGAAGGCGGGCTGGAGTGAGAAGTGGGTGTGCCCCGGTGCTTTTGGAGTTACCCCTCAGTGCTTCTCTGGGGATATGTAAACGAGCCATGAATATGCAGCGAGAGGGAGAGAGATGTAGATATTGTCAAGCTTGAATAAATTCCTCTTTACCTGGAAGGCAGAGAGAGGCGCAGTGTGAATATCAGCAAGGTCAACACACAGTGAGTGTTTTTTTTAGTAAGTTGTGCTTTGCTTTAGCCATGAGGATTATTGACTAATAGGAGGCGCTCATCTGATTTCATGGCACAACTTGGAACAGTGTATGACTGATGGTTTATTGTATCTGCCAGTTAACGTTGATACAAAGCTGCACAGATGATTAAGGTTAAATAACTGAATAAGAGTGTGAAATATATCTGCATTTAAATGTAAACCTTGTTGCTTTTAGACATTCTTTTAGTCATGAACAGGGGATGTCAATATATAAAATGTAGATAATGTTGTGAATATTCTATTGAAGAAATACAAAAGTGAAATATTGAGTATCTTTGTTTATAGTTCCAAAGCTACTAAAAGAGCTGATTCAGTGACACTTAAGATACAAGCCACATTTAGCTTGCATTTTGAATTGTTCACATTATTTAGATCTCACAAACACCCTCAGCTGCTTTGAAGTACTCGGGCCGCTCACACCTCACTTGTTAAAGATAAAATTCTGTGTCCCACACGACCGTTGCCTCAGATTTATTCAATGCCTCCCACTCCACTATGACACCCTCCCTGGCTGTAATTAATGTGCGTCCAGATGTTTTGGAAAAAGATGGCGGTGTATTTCAGGCCGCTCACTGCTCTGCCGCATTGCTGTGTTGCAGGAGATCCCCTTCTACCACATCTGGAACGGGTCCCAGCGGTACCTGCACTGCACGTTCACTCTGGAGCGCCTCAGCCTGAGCACCTGCGAGCTCACCTGCCAGCTGTGTGTTTGGCAGGTGGAGGGGGAGGGCCAGACGTTCAGCCTCGACTTCAACATCGCCAAGGTAACACTCGGCTATTTGTTACCCGTGCGCAACGCTAATTACAATTCCCCCGGTGTCGCCCTTTATGGCTCGCATCTCAGTAGTGCCTGGTTAAGGCAATATTTTTTAATGTTTGTTTTATACGTTTAATGAGGTTTTATGGATGTGCTGGACGTAAAGGTCCAACGCCCATAAAAACAGAGAGGGCTGCACCAGGAGGACATCTGGTGTAGAGCCCCATGCTAAATAAATTGTGCTTATTGCTGCGACACTTAGAGACTGATGTTTTGATGTGACCAAAAAGGAAAAGTTTAATCAAATCAAATTTATTTTAATGTAGTTTTGGAATTGATATCAGAGGTAAGTGTCAGCTCTTTGGCCTCAAGTTCAAGTCAAGTGGAAGTCCTTTTAAGTCATTATACCTCATCAATGATTACAGCATAAATTTCTGCAATTTCCCTGAATTTTGTTAATTGTCCAACTTAAATAAAAGTCCTGATCGTTAATGGAGTCAGGAAAATGTACGCATTTATTTTTTGAGCATCAAGTCAAATCCAAAGTCTTGTATGTATGTGTTTAATTAGAGCTTATGCCTTTAGTTCAAGGAAGATGTTGGATCAGTTTCATTTACATCTTTTAGCTATTTCACCGTCCTTTTTTTATATGTAATGAATGTAAGAAATTGATAAATCCAGCTTGTGTCATCATTACACTCAAATCTTGACTTCACATTGACTCTATTCCTTGTGCGTTGTGGGTCTGTGTGCAGGACACCCGGGCACTGGACTCTGAGTTTATGCTCATGGACAGTAGCAGCACAGCCCTGGCCGGTCCCAGCGCCTTTCAGATCCCGTACCTCATCAGACAGAAGATCTGCAGCAGCCTGGACGCGCCCTGCCCCAATGGAGCGGACTGGAGAATGCTGGCACAGAGACTTAAACTTGACAGGTACATTTCACATTACATTTCTTTTTTTGTACTTTTACTTTTATATATTTTACTATCACTTGTTTTCTAGTTTTTTTTGTTTAACATAAATGACCAAATTATTCTACAACTTTCGGGTTTTAATGTTCATCAGACTTAAACTGTGGAGCCCTGAACTACAGTAGATGTTGTCTGAGGGTTGTCATGGAAACTTCATCAAGTGCAGCGTTTTGTTAAGGCTCTCGAGAATAGAGGTCACCAAGCACTCGAAGCCTGCTCGTTGAAAATAATGAAGAACAATCATTCTAATTGTCAAAGGGTTGTACTCGAGGTTCAGAGGTGAAAAGATCGGCCCATAATTGTTTTTACAGAAATTATAACCTTGTGAGGTAAGTGATTTAATGCACATTGGGATTATTAACTTGCTACATGAGCCCTGGTGTTTTAATTTGGAACCAGGTAAGAGGCTTATGGGGCACAAAGCTGAATTTGTAGTGGCTCAATTTGTTTAGCAGTTTTAGGCAGTAATTGGAAATCAAGGAAGCAGAGTGTCCATCAGTGGCCAAAAAAGACGGAATGGGTTTGGACGAGTGCCCAAGAGCGAGCCGTTTCTTCTCTGTTACAGTTCTACCTGCACCGGCAAAGCCTCGCATTGATCCCCAGCCGCCAATTTAATTTCACTCTGGCAATGAAATCAAATAGGTATACTTAATTTATCCAATCAACTTTATTCAATCCAATTAATCACAGATTGAATTGATGCACTACAGCCTTAATTAGCAATGTTTTGCTCAACATAATCAATTCTCATTTGGACTAAAGAGCCGAGGAACAGAGGAGCTGCTGTTTGGTTTGTCCTTAACAACTCGAATGTTGCAGCAGCCTAGCAACGTGTCATGGCGTATTTCTGTCCTTTGTTTGTGCGCTACGTTCAGACTGGGACCAATCAATAAAACTTAAAATGCCAAGAACCTTTCATTTGATCTTTTTCTCCCTAGACGGTGCAAACGGCTGCACTCGAGCCGTACAAGATAAGCTCGTGTTTCACACAGTGAGGTGAATAAGCAGGGCTGACACGTCGGACGCTAAGCTTCGACTTTTTTTTATATAAATAATGTCACAAAGGCTGCGTTTTTGGCGTTCTTTTTTTTTTTTTCCTGACCGTCGCTTCCTCTCTTTTTAAAATCCAATCAAGTCAAAAATAGCCCTGTGACTTCTTTAAGCCTGTCACATCACTGCTTCCACGCTTCAACACTTCATTGAGTAAACAAACTAGGAACTTAAAGTGGACTGGGTTTGACCTTTCTAAAGGTGAAAAGAGCTTTTTTTGACTTCCTTTTAGCATCGCTCTCTACATAGTTTCCCCTTTGTGCCAAATGCTTTCTACCACTCTGGGCAATGTCGTGTGTGCACTACATAACTGTTAAAGCCCCAGACATTTGAGGAACAGAAAAAGGCCATTAAATCAAAAGGCATCTCTAGGTTCCACAGGGATCAGCTCCTACACAACATCAAATATACAAGCACGCTTGGGCCCCTGCTTTGTTGGCATTGATTGTGTTTGATCGTAAAGGTTCTGCTGCCAAAATGGAAAAAAAGGTCACTTCCGACTTAGCTGCAAGGTGCGTATAAGATTTGTTTAGAGGGATTTAGAGCCAATTTCGACATCAAATAAAGAAAGAATGGGGCTTACGCTGTTAAATGAAAATAGCAAGGATTTTGAGTTTGAAGATGCTTTCAAGAGCTTCCCTCGTACACCTTTATTATTTTTTTATTTGAACATGTTAGATCAGATGATATAAAGTGTAATAAAAGTTGACATTGACAGACTTATAAGAGGCTGTGGAACAATAAATGTTTATGAAAAGGTTTTCTTCTCATATAAAGAAACTGATAGTTGCTCCAATATGTAGCACATTTACTGGTAATAAAAAAAGGATTTGAAAAGAATGTATTTTCTTTCTTTCTACAGACACATGGGTTTTTTTGCATCCAAAGCAAGCCCCACCTCAGTGATCTTGGACCTTTGGGAGGCGCAGCATTTCCACAGCGGCAACATCAACCAGCTGGCCACCGTCATGGCCGACATCGGCAAACAGGAAGCCATGATATTCCTGGTCTCAGATGGAGAGTGCTAACCCAAAATCTGCTGGAACTATTGGTTAAAAGGGGAAATGTACAAGTCAAAATAAGTGTAATGCCCAAATGTCTTCACTTTTGAAGAGAGTCAAGGGTTTTGTAGGGATTCCCTGCCATAACAGAACAAGCATTTTGAAAACAACCAAATGGTAAAGTTAAGTCTGTTGTGTGAAAATTGTATTTCATAAAACCAGTTCAGTAACAAAATATTTCCACCCTCAAAATGCCATTTAAACATTCAGAAGAGCCTTCTAAAGAGTAGAGTAACATGCCTTTTAAAAGCTATATCGAGCAATATGCAAAATGATATATTTTCTATGGCCAATACAGCAAATTAAATGATATTAAGAGGGGATGTGACGTTCAGGTTCGAGATGATTTATGCAACTGACAGTTTGTCCTGACATCACTGTTTTTTACAGAGGTCATCAGGGTCTGTGAACTCCCCACTCCTCAACAACATGGCTTTTTCAACCTACAACTCTCACTGATACTTTTGTTAGAAGGTGCTTGTCTCAGCTTTTAGTGCATCTATTTTTGATTGTCCAGTGGGTAACGCTGCTCTCATAGGAGTGGTATATTTTGTATTTTCAATGATTCAAAATTCAAATTCAACATTGATGACAACATGCTAAATAGGACCCCGCGACGAGCTGGCCCCTGTCCAGGGTGTGCCCCGCCTAAGGCCCAAAGTCACTGGGATAGCTCAATTCACCCTCGACCCCGAACAGGAACAAGTGATAGAAGATGAATGTTAACTGTTCACTACTACTACATCATGTCATAATGATATGGTTCATTGATATATAAATCACAAAATGTAAAAAAAACAAAACAGTGCAGAACAGAAAATACAGCTGAAGGCGATCTTACCTTCCACAAATAATTAAACCTCCCCTCAAGCGACAACAATTTCCTTCAAATAGTTTATTTTTGAGGTTAGAGGATGTGGCTTGAAGTCCTAAAGCCTTGTTGGGGGTTTGGGGAGAGCGCAGCATTCGATTTGTTGCAAAAGCTTATTTCCACATCAGAGAAAATGCCTATCTCTGAAATAAAATTCAAGTGTCTCATTCATAACGTCATACCAGTGCTCACAATAGATACTTTGAAAGTCTTTTTCAAGAAGTTCATTTGAAGAAGGAAAGGCAAAAATAATCCAAAATGATCAGTCACTACTGCTACCACTCACGTCCAATATTCAAAATGTTCTTCTTAATGTCAGAACACGTCTGCTCTCCGTCCAGTGACTCCTTTGAGAAGGTCTGAGCAATCCTAAACTAGCCATAGCTCTTTGTGTCTGTCTCAGGGTTGAATGTGAAGTGTCTGTTCAGTAGAAAGCGCCTTCAGCGAAGTCCCAGCTTTAGTTCATCTCCATCAGAGCACCATAAAGATTGTCTGATAACGGGAATGTATAAGTTTGTCATGGGAGAAACTCTTACACCATTTCCTTTAAGTTATTTTTTGTGCACTCGCCTTTTTATAATGATTTAAACTACCTTGAGCATTTTATTGATGTTGATGTGGAGATGCCATTAAAATTACGATATCCACTTTCCTAATGAAGCCCTATTTCCAGAAAGTGCTGTTATCGTCCAAATTAAAACTTTTCATGAAAACAAAATGTCACATTTAAAATGTAAATACTTTTTATATAGCGGCCATGTGCTGTCACTTTGCATACTGTATATCAGCAAATTGGTAACCAAAGTCCACCACATCCTCCCTTTCTACATTCACATACCACAGTAAAGAGTAAACGGCTGTTCATTTCCGCTGTTTGTCTCAATACAATTTACACTGTTGTGTGTGCAGGAATCTGTTAATTTTATGTCTTTGTAAAGAAATGTATATTATATTTTAATATGAAGCCAAAAAAAAAGACACTTAAGTGGCGCAGCATTTGTCAAGTCAAATTGTGACGTGTTTGCCTATATCCTGTTCTTTGGCTATCCAGCAGTGAAGACAGTGTTAAGGATTTAGAGACTGTTTTACAAGTTTCTACTCATTTCATTGCGTCCTTTCTCTGTATATGTCTGATTAATTGTATAACTGTTGGCATCTACAGATGAAGCCAGTGCTTAGTGAGTCACAGCTGGGGCTGTGTGAGCTAAAGGACATCGCTGGATGCTGACGGCGTCGACGCAGCAAGTCTGGAGCCAGGGCAGATGTACAGTCAGACTGTGTGAAATGTTATCACCCCCGTCATTGTCTCAGATGTGTTTGTCTAAGCACATTTAAGTAATGTAATTCACCAGCGCCAGGATGTTCTGCCTCTGTTCACGTCCCACACGCTCTGCTCAGACTGCTGATGAAATTTGGGCAGGAACATGTCACTTTGCTTTTGTTTGAGGGTTCATCATATCTCTATTGTGGGGGACTAATCCATCTCACTATTGTCTGCTCAGTGTCATTAATATTCAGTGTCGATGATGTGTGTTTGAGGGAGTTTGGGTCTGTGCCAAGCTCTGGTCACTGACTAAACTAAAACATTTTTAGTTTTCAAGTCAAATCAGTATACTTCTGTACCTGTGGATGTTTCTCTTCTGTTCTAAGATTCATGTTTCTTGCCTTTCTGCAAGTCAAAAATGCTGTATTTATTACATGCCACAGCGCTTATGCAATTGTATATCTTTTTCTGTTTTTTTATTTGTTTTTTTTTTAACCTTTTGTGTTACTTATTGCTGATGTAAATTGTTGTCAAAACTTTTTGTGGCAATGGAAAAACTTCTGCTTAAGGAGATTTTCTGTACCTTTTGGACAATGATATGGATTTGTGGGTAGAATTTTGAAAATTCGTTTCTAAGTGCTTTCAAGTATTTACTTGGCCTTATGTATATATATCTATGACATTTCAGAAAGGTATGTATAGTAATTCAACCTGAAATTGGTGTAAATAAATTATATATTGTTACATTACGGACTGGACTGATACTTATTATGTAAGGATGAAAAATGGCTATACTAAAATATGAAAACTTGAATCTCATGTACTGAAATTATTTGGTTAAAATAATTTTCTGTTATACAATGCACAAATTTGAACACTCTTAAATACTTGCATAACATTCCCACATTTTGTCAGCAACAATGCAATGTGTTTTAAGTAACTGTTACTTATTCCCTTATCTAAAATAATGATTTTGTATCTTTGGTCAACTTGTCATTTTATAACATAACTTTTTTTTTATGTGAATTTCATATTTACAATCATACACCCAGCCATGTGTTAAAATAGCAATAACAAACTTTATTTTAAAGTGGCAAATTCTGAAGCATATAAATACAAATCAATGTCATAAACAAGTTAACAATGAAGGAATGCATTAGGTTTATTTTCTAGGTTTCAGGCATTTTCCTGAAGGCACCGTAACATTTAGAAAGCTATTAAAGGCTCACCGGTTTGTGTATTAAAAAACGATCCATTTTAAATAATTCGGTGACACTGGATAATAGATCATTAACTTGGTCGTGTGCTGAAAATAGGCAGGCTGTTCGTGACAGGGCGGTGGGGTCCATTGGAGACGAGGTAGGAGACCCCTTTCTGCCTGGCTGGACCCCTATTACATTAATAGGCAGTGGGCGAGGACTCCTTAAGGGGCCCACCACTCCTTTGCACTTAGCGCGGGGGCAAATGGTACATCATTAGAACAGCGAGTGAGATCATTACAGGCTCGATGGCTCCACCAACTCGCTTCGACGGACTGAAGAGACAGTTTCTTACAGGGATCAGCTCGCAGACGGCGGCTGACCAGAGTAAAGTCAGTACTAACTGCAGTGTCCTTTACAAAAGTCCAATCAAAAAGCATCTTGAATGTCAACATATGGTGTACAGTAAATCAACTACACTGGGGTGCGTTTGTAAATGAACAGAGGTGCTGACAGTGCAGAGAAGCTGTGAAGTTTTACATACAACATTCAGCCGTAATTTTATGACCACCAAATTCACTGATGCATACTGCGTTCTGACCTTAACTCCATCTCAAAAGTGCTGAGCTTTGAGTCCTTTTCTTGAGTAGCTTGAGACTGCGACATAAAAAGGACATAGCAGACTGAGCTGAACCATTTGTAAAGCCATCACAAGACAAAGATTTTAAAATGTTTTCAACAGGAGAAGGTTTTCCAGTAACATTTCCGAGCCAACTGTTGTTATACTTATACTGCAAAGAGGATAGAAGTCTAGCACTGGAACCATTTGTAATACAGACTGAAATATGTTTACTTGAGGCCAAAATGCACAGTATAACCGACCACAAACAGAGCCACGGTGAAGACATAATCCGTGTTTTCCATTGAGCTTGTTGGTGGTCATAATGTCGCGGCTGATTGGTTTGTATACGTACAAAAAGATGCATTTGACGGAGTGAACTCGGAGGGAACTCAGAGTGGATGGCGCTCTCTGCAGATGGTGGTCTCACACGGGAGCAAAAGCATGGCCTTTGCACAGCGGCTTATCCTTCTTTGAGTAGAACGTCTTCCCCTCCAGGTTGATTTGGCAGAGCTTTGGAGATGAAAGGAGGCAGATGGAGAGAGTGAATGATGAGGAAATGGGCTAAGAGCTTCTAACAGACCATTACACTGCCACTGTGAATGTGCCCCTCATAGCCTCTCAAACCTATAATATTTACCCCAACGCTTTTGCCTTAGAAAATGACACAAAGCATACAGTATCAAAAGGCTAAAGGTGATAGCAAGATGGAGCTATTGAGTGGGGAAAAGAGGTGGTCCCACAAAGAGACGTTTCAATCAAAATGACTTACAGCGCACACAAAGCAGGTATCGTGCCAGCTGTAGCCCAAGGCCTCGAGGAAGCGGTCTCCTGCATCAATCTTAAAGTCACAGCCGTGGCATTTGGTGCCAAACATCTTCTCATAGTCTGAAAGAAAGATGGAGACAAATGTGACGGGAAGCTCTGAGCAAAACATAAAACACTGTCATAATAAGGTCAACTCTAAAGTTTTATTCAACTCTACTATTACATTTACTGTTTGACAGACTGCTTTGGATTCACTTGGACAAACATGATTAAAATTAGCAAAAAAACAAAAATGTTCTTTAATTGATATACACTGCCAGTGAAATTTGGATACACCTTCTACTTCCATGTGTTTGTCTTTATGTTTATTACTTTCTACATTGTAGTTACATAGAATACATCAAATATATACAGCAAGATGTGAAATTAAGTAGCAAAGGAAAAGGAAAAACAACTAAATGTTTTATATATTAAATCTAGATTCCTCAAAGCGGCCACCCTTTGTCGAAAGCTGCAAATCATGATGAAGTCACATGGTTTTCACCTCACTGCTGAGCTTTTTTGGGGGGTGCACAATGGCAGAGTGGTCAGCGCTCTCGCGAGATTATGGGTCTGATTCCTGGGTGAGAACATCATATGGTCTCTCTGGAGGAGTCTGCATGTCCTCCCAGAGTTACCGTGGGTTCTCTCCGGCTTCTACAGCTTCCTCCCAAACACATGCATGTGTTAGGTAAAATTGGCAACTCTAAATTGCCCCTAGTGAACGAATGTGAGAGTGAATGATCCATGTGTCTAAGCCCAAAGTCACCCCTGACCACAGGAACACGTCTATGTCATGTTTATTCACTTTATTAACATTGGCACTGACTTCGGTCTTTATGCAGTAATCAATAGTTATATGAAATGTTGATATGTCGAGATGATCGATGAATAAGATCCAGATAAACAGTTGTGCGTCGTCCTTCTCCTTAAAGGGCTCTTGATGTTTCTGCGTTCCTCATGTAAACCGTGCACTACACATCCGAGGCTCTCCTCAGCGGCAGCAGCACCGGGGATTAGAATGAGGGGGGAATTGCTCCAGATACTTAACTGGATTTGCTGCTCTCTTTCATCGCAGCGACTTGGGGTAAAGTGTCACGTCCTAATACCGGCGCTTCTCCAGAGTACAAGTGTGCGCCGGAGCCACAATCCCCCCAAAGATGCTGAGGCGGCAGAATGTTTATCAGCTCTAACAGCATTATTCAAAAGAGAGTGCTCAGGTTGTGGTTGGGGCTCGTGATGTAGCTGCGAAGTGAGGGAGAGGCACCGAGCCAGCGCTAAATCATTTACTGCATAATGCCATCCCCGCACCCCATTCATAAAGCCAATAGAGGGTGTATGGGGTAACCCGTGGTTAAATAGATTACAAAGATGAGAACATAACACTTGGTGATTGACTGCGGAGAGAGGAAACTGTGTCCGCCCACACAGGGAAAGAGTACTGCATATTTAAGTTAGAGATGAACCAATACAATTGTGTTTGAGTTGATATTGATATCTGATATTAGCCTTGCAGACCTGGGCGATAACCAATTTTTGCCAAAATCAATATTTTAACTTTTGCAAAAATTATAACACAGTATTTATCTTTATATATAACCTATAACATAATTAGTTGCATGCTCTTGACACATACAGAGGCATTTCTAGTCGAATTGCTCAAAAAGAAAAGCCTGATGCACTGAAGACAAACTGAGAATTATACTTTTTAATATTGGGTCGATACCGATATCTGGAGGGAACTATACTATAATAATATTGGAACTGATATATCGGCCATCCAAAATGACTCACCAAAGCTGCAGCAAATGAGAAAACATCCAGCATGGGATAACTGTGTGGAATATTGCAATAATGATCATTTATTTGCCTCTTTCGGTGTCAATAGAATATTTAGCATGTTGGTCTTTGGGAGTGAAAAGGTTCTTCTCTTTCCTCGTACACAGAGCTCTGCAGACTTGTGATGTGTGGAAGGCTTATCTGTGAGTAAACTTAGCAGGAGGCCCTCTGCGTACAGATATTCTCAGCTAGAAATTACATTAATTCAGCTCACTGCAGATTTGGGTCATGCTTTTACTTTTTTTTCCCATGCGATATTTTATTTTGCTGAACCATTTGCATTTTGTTTGGAATAATATTAGTTGTTTTGTGACTAGAGGAGTTCAAAGCCAAGTTCTAGGTGTTCAGTTAAGTTTGTATGTTTGAATAGCACATGATAAGAACCTGAACATGCTCAATTGAAATGTCCTCACCTTTCTCGCAGTACGGCTCTCCCTCCTCCATGTAAAAGGCCTGGTTTCTAATGGGACTCTTACAGGCAGCACAATTAAAACACTGGACATGGTAAGTCATCTTCAGAGCATGCATGATTTCCTAAACAAAAAACACAGAAAACATTTAAACATTTCATCATCAGAAACGTTTTTGACCAAAGCCAGCTGGATCTTTACCCCTGTGATCGTCTTTTTGCACTTGGCGCAGTTCGGAGCGTATCTGTTGTCATGGCATTTGGTGCAGTAAACAGCCCCCCGCTCTTCAAAGAAACCCCCTTCATCCAGCGTTGTTTTACACTGCGCGCAGGTGAACTCCTCGGGGTGCCACGAACGCCCCAGGGCAACCAGGTAACGACCCCTAAAAAAAACAGACGGGCGCAGAAGGAGCTTAGAACAAGAGGCCGGCGAAGGGACATGTGCGACTGAAAGATACCGCTCTATTTTGATGCGGCTAAACTTTAGTGTGTTTGCAGGGCACGTTTAGTGATAAGAAAGGGTATATAAAGGCCAGCATATTGCCAGATTTAAAGGACCCAAAACAATGTCTCCAGAATTACTATTTTTGAGGTGTGCTATAGTACTGAAGAAAATATAGACGATAAACGTTAACATAGAAACTAATTTATACCACGGGCACAATAACCCTAAAGCAGGATTATTCCCAAACTATTCGAAATGTACAATATTGTTCAAAACTTATTTCTACGGGTGAAATCTTAACAAAAATAACAGACCATCTCCCACTAGTGCAAAGAAAAAGTACCAACAATAGTGAATCCCAAATATTAAACATTTTCTTTTGTTTATTGAACAATAAGCCGATAGATTAATTATCGTGAGGCCAATCCAGAACCAGAATATATTCATGAAGATATCACCATTATCACCATTCAGTATGTATCTTTATTTTCATATTTTTTTTTTCTAAAAACAAATATCTTGTTTTCTTATTGACTGTGTCCTCTTTGGTGTTCCTGTGAGCCTCCAGCATCTTTTATTCCTATGCTCATGTTTAGGGATGTCAAGATTATTCGGTTAATAGATGATTATGATTAGTCAGGTCACAATATAATGAATTAAAAAATAATTGTGACACTCAAACAGGGAGCATGGTGGCAGAGTCTGCATGTGCTCCCCGTGTTACTGTGGGTTCTCTCTAGGTTCTCTCTAGGTTCCCTCTAGGTTCTCTCTAGGTTCTCTCTAGGTTCTCTTGCTTCCACCAAACACATGCATGTATTAGGTAATTAGCACCTGTAAACTGTTCCTAGTGACTGAATGTGAGTGAATAGTTGTCTTTATGTCTATGTCTCTGTCCAGGGTGTACACCACCTAAGGCCCAAAGTCCAGTCACAACAAAAGAGCCAACAATTGTCAATAATAGTTAAACGGTGATGTTTCTTCACAAAGTAATCATAACACTAAAATTTGACTCATGTTAAAACCTGTCAATAATGAGCCATGTTATATTTCCACATGGTTCATTCTCATAAACTGGCCATCTTCAGCGTATCAATCCTTTTCCTCTGAACTCCACAGTTAGATTGTTGATCTTTAAATGCCTATTTCACCTGATAATTTTGTTGCAGGCTCCACAAACGGGGGTCCTGCCAGTGTCCTGGGGTGCCGGCTGCGCTGCCTGTACGATGGAGCTGCGGCTCTCCATTGGTGTGGGCTGGACAGGCTGCTGGTGCTGTGTCACCACTGTGCTGGTTTTGTCCGGGTGGAAGCGGTCGGCGAATTTAGGATCAGTGACCCACGGTGGGCGAGAGGAGGGGGCTGCGCTGCCCGCTGCTGCAGCTGCTGTCTTGGAACCTTAGATGAGAAAAACAAGTGTTACCTTGATAAACCTGGCTCTGACTTTGAATAATCTGACGGAAGAGACAGGTTTTAGTTAATATCCAATCTCTCCAGATGTTGGCGGTGACAGTGTTGTGAGTCGCATAGCTGCCTGAGAGGCCCGTGTATTGACACTTAATCAGAATCTATTAGCACAACCTCTACTGGTTCAGCGCTGGGTTCTACTGGGGGACTATTTTACACCACTGCAGGAAACAGACTCACCATCTGGTTTATTTGCTGCCTGGGCCTTGGCAGGTGAGGGAATTGGCTCGAGGCTGTGGGGAGAAAATGACTAATTAGAAAAGGTACAGGCGTAGAAGGCTCTCCGTAACCATGGCTATAACACACAGCAATGTATGTCGCTCATATAATCACTTCTGACCAATTGGCACAATGAGGTGAGCTGAAAACAGGCTGGTAATGAGAGCAACAGGAGCTCGCACACACACTGATTTGATTGACATTGCTCAGAAACTTCTAGATGGGGAAACTTGTTGAAATGCTTGGCTGTGGCAGTCAGACAAGAGACATTATTCTTGAAGTGTGATTGAAATCCATAGTTCTTCTTCCTCTTTTTTAAAAGGCGTGTGATCTGCATAAAACATGACAATACTCAGAAAATCTTTAAACCGTGAAAAAGTGTTTTTGAATCTAGACAGTTAGATGAGAGAAAGTTTTGTCTTAAGAAAACTATAGTCCACAATAGAATGTGCTGTACCAGCTACAAGAACTGTTGTAGATGATGAAACAACATCTCAATTCAATAAGGACAACGCATCATCCTTGTACAGCCCTATTCTAGTAGTACAGTGGTTTATTTGCCAAGGCTATACGTGAATTGAGTCATTTACAAAAGTGTTTACAACTGGGACCTATTTAGGGCAAGACTACAAATGTAGAGCCAAGAATCCCATTGCAAAAACAAAGAGACTTAGTGCTAGTGGCAAAGACGAGAACAGCTTAATAAAAGGCCAAGACACGTATGAAAAAGCAACTACAACCATACAGAATGCACAAAAACGATATAAGGTCTCCAGGTCAGTGAAATGGTACAATAAAACAGACTTACCTGTTGACCTTTTGACTCAATGGCTTTTGGGAGTTCACCTAACAACCTGCAGAACAACATGGTGAACGGTGCCCCTCAATGTGCCCTCAGACCTCACCAGAATCTGTGCCGCTTCAGTCAAAATAAAAATGATATCACATTTCACATTCCTTATTCACACCTTTGATAAGATCCTGTGTTCTACAGCAGCAGCCTCGGGTGAACTATCATCAGCCCTACTTATTAGAAGAAATGTGAATATATGAATAGTTTTAGTTAAACTGACAGTGAATGTCAATTTTAATTTATTTTATAACTGAAGTATATTCATTTACAAAATATAACCTTAGACAGCATGGCAGCTTTAAGATTATTCAAATTCTGTTTATTTTGGGGAAGAGGAAAAAAAAAGGCTTTTGAATGACAAACGCACTTGATTAAATGAATCACAAAACTTATCTAACTCTACATTTGTCATCTTTTACTAGCGCTTTGAAAAAAGTGTTTGATTTCTCTTCAACCAAATTGCCTTTTCCTTTTCTAATTGCCACAATGTGCTAAACCAGGTCTGTTTATGCACACTTGCATGCATTATAAACCACCTTCTCTCGTTATGCTGAAGACCATTCCCCAAATCCCCACACACTTCCTTTGTCTGGTTCTTGGACACGCTGCGCCTCAAGGAACATTAGCTTGACATTTCCCATTCAGTCTTTACACCTGTGATTGTATCCTTTTTTTGGCTCTTCCTCTCCGGTGGGATGCCTTGAACAGAGCAGCAGGGAGGCGCGGAGGCAAAGGAGGGGAAGCGCCTTTTGATGTGAGCTGGTGCAAGAAGCCGCTGACATGTGTCACCTTCAACAGCGCAGGGGAAAAACTGATGCAGTTCTGCAAATATGTGACTGTGGCACCTGACAACGTGTCACAGGATTTGGGCTACTTTTGGAATATGGTACCTTGCCATTATGGCTATCTGCTCTACTTTGTTAATGAGGTAGAAAGCTTCTTTTACTTGTCCTTGAAACTTTTAATTATTACCAAAACAGCTTTCACATTGATAAATAATTGAAAAGCAGCATCTGGTATATTATGTATAACAATGTACGCCTTCGCTATCCAACTGGTTGTTAACATTAAATTTGGCACCTTTAATAATAATTAAATAAATAAATCTCCGTTTCTTATTATAAGGGAAGAGTATGAAGTCAGCTAATTGTCTCCTCTTGGTCAAAAAACAAGCTAAAACACAAATTGGTTAAACAACCAGAGACATTTTCCTTTGTATATGATCATAAACATAAAACAACTAAGCTCTTCAAACTAACAATATGCTTACAGATACAGATGCATAATATACACTACACACGTTGTATCTGTTTTTTATTATTATACTCCTATACCTACTCTGTGTTGCAACACTGAAATTTCCCTATTGCGGGACAAATAAAGGCTTAACTTATCTTATACACACAATTATTAAAATAAGCATTGTCTTAGTAATAAAAGCCATGTAAAATCCTATGACTTCTACCTCGTAAAAACATAAGATCAAGGAGAAAGGGCTGGGATAAACCAATAAAGTTGAAAAAAGGAGAAATATAGAAGTATATAGCCAGGAGCAAAACACTTTAAAGCGAAGCGGGGGAAAAAAGACAAGAAAAACAGGAAATCCTTTTTTTAGATGTTTATATATATTTTTGATGACAGCAGAAAAAACACAAGTACAGGTTTGTCTTCCTCGTTTTTGGTAATGATTTGGAGAGGCCTATGAGATGAGAGGATCACAAATGAAATGTCTAGAGGATGAAGGACTCGATAAATGGAAATGGCGGAGACGGAGGATCAAAGGAGAGAGAAAACTTTAGAGGAACAACAAACACAGACCCCCCCTCCCACCTGCCCACTCATTAACTCCAGCTTTGAGATGGAACACAAGGCCAAGCAGCTGCCCACAGCGCCGGCCAGCATCAGGGAGATCTTACTTTTAAGGCTCAGTATGCAAGGGTCCACTCTGGGCGTATCTAGGCTGTCTACTTTTCTTATTTTTTCACCCGAATCTGAAAAAGGTGAATGCATTAACTCCCATTGGACGCTCGTCTATCTTAGTCGTCTTAAGTCACAAAGAGGTTTATGTTGTCACTGTTGGTGGCGGTTCGAGACTGGGCATGGCATCCCGGGACGTCCAGTCTGTGCCGCTCAGGATTTAATATTGAGGGCACGGGCGGACCTGTCGTGGTGCCAGTCCCTCAAACGGGCATAGCGGGGACTCTGGATCTCAGAGAGGAACTTTTCCCTGATAGTGAGGCAGATTTGAAGAGAAGCAAAGTAAAGAAAGCAGAGAGTAGAAAGTTAAGATTTGTTTTGAGTAATTGGCAACTATGATTAACATGCGAACACGTAACACAAGGCTCGAAAAACACCATGACAAAGACAATTTTGTTAAACAGCTCTGATGAATAAATAACAGTAAACAAAATGAGCGCTCATGCTCACAAAATAGACAAGTCTGTATGTGCAACAGTGTTCAACCAGTCAACAGCTCAATGTCACTCAAATGTGACGCAGAAAGTATAAACAAAAAGTACATGCCAAATTAAAATATCAAGTTTATTGTCTGTAATTAAAATAATTAAAAAATAGCAAGCTGAGTAAAAATGAAACGAACGTGTAGTAGTGTAATCAAATGAGAGCAAAGTGATATTTCTGCCCTTTCGTGGGCTAATCAGAAACAAAATCAAAAAAGCTTTAATGTCATTAACTGGGAATGTGCTTTGGTGATTAGGTGCAACATAAAAACTAAATAATAATAGTAAGAAATTTGTCATATTTTCTAAGAACATCCCTGGTGCGTTATGTAAATATTGTTATCAAGATTTTTAAATAATCCATATTATTTTTATAATATTGTCCAACTCTACTCAAATGTAAACAGTGAAATTATATATGCAACTACGCCATTCACGATCAACATATTCTACTTCACAACCATGCAAACACAAACTAATTTAATGTCAAACTCAACCATCAGATGGCGTTTGCACAACAATATTCCAACATGCGCATCTGGGCTGACAATGTTTACCTGGACCTCTTCATGGTCTCATCATCGGGGTCTTGCACTGAGAGCACCAGAAGACAGAAAACATGAGGGCGCTTCACTTTTCAAGACAGCTCATTCAAATGTACCACTACGGTCAATTTGTCAGGCCGTCTCTGGCACTGAAGACAGAGGCGCGCTGATATCTGAGTCCATCTCTGCTATGACACGCCTGTTATATGTCTTAGCTGCGTCCGTCAGTTTGCTGTCACTCATAACGCCGCTATGATCACATCGAATCAACTGTTCCCTGACAGCTCACCCTGCCCTGTTCCCGCGAGCTCTCTGCCTCCTCTGCCTGTACTGACTTACTGTAGTCGGTGCCTGTTAGCTGGGCCAGGATTCGGAAGGAGCGGGACTGGGTGGTGCCGGTGCGTGGCTGCCAGTCCTCGGTGTCCTCGATCAGCCTCTTCTTGCTACGGTCGTTTGGGATGAAGCAAGGCACGTTCTCCGCTCTGAGCCCGTGCCTGCACACCACATGGCAGGCTTGAATTAAGGCACTAAAACCCCCCTCATGCTGGGACAAGCCACTCACAACAAGCAGAAAAGGCCAAAGCTACACGGACGACCTTGAAGACAGAGGACATCGCTGAGATATCGTGCTGCAAGGTGCTTAGTATCACGGTCACGCATAGAGCCAGGTAATGGATAGCCATTAGGGGGATTTCTCAGGGGCACACTATAGACTGTAAATGGACAATAGCTCATTAAAGATCATATATTTGGCATGCATTAGTATTGCCAGGATACGGTCTGTCAAATGGATTTGCTTGAAACACCGACTAAACAGTAAGAATCTGTAAAACGCTTACGGACATGATTAACTGCAAGCCCTAGAATACAAAACACATCACACAATTTTTTGAACAAGCAACACAACTCAAAACACCAACCAAACAAAACTCCAACAGGCCCCAATGCATTATCTTACTTGGATACATGGTAAATATCGTCATAGTAAGCGGGTTCAACTCTGAAGAACAAAAAAAAGAAAACTTATGTCAAGCTGGCAAAGTAGAACGTTTATAAGAAATATATATATATATAATGGAAAGAATTGTAAAATGCAGCCCCATTTAAATAGGAAGTCATATATTATTTATGAACACCAGATGGCAGTATTTTGTGAAAATGTATATCCCCAAAGAGTCCAGTCAAATAGTAAAGAACCCACCGTCTTTAGAGCAGGGATGACAAATTAGGTGAGTGTTTTTAATATGATCTGAAGACAAAATGCATGTGTGTGTTTTGATTTTGTTAAGGTGCAATACTAACTTGTCATGAGCTTCCATCTGTAAAAGTAAAAAGACGGGGAAGATGAGAGAAATGGGAGAGCAAGAACAGGCCTAAACATGTTAAATATTGCACACAGGAGCAGACGCAAAAACCATGCAGCAGTGTGCAAACAAACATGCTTTTCAGAGCAGACACAATGAGAGAAAGGCGCCATTGTTTCTCTCGGCCCAAATTATTGCCACAGTGACCCTGCTGCACGACTCGTTATGCAAGGGCCCAAACTATTTATCTTCTACTCACATCCTCTTGTCATTTCAGATTTCAAGTATGCTTTGTCAAATCAAACAAACCTTTTAATTTGAATGTTTATGGCAAGGACACCGAGCAATGACAAAACGGAGCCGACAGTTGTAATTACAGGCTTTTTTTTACAGAAGTGGTGAAAATTGCTTGGCCTCTGGCATCTGCTGAAGATATTCTGCAGAGTGAGACCTCTGTAAAGACAAGGTCCTTAAATAATCCAACGCAGGGCCAGTAAAAGCTGTGTGGGAACTGAGCAGAATTTATGAGCGGGGCTAAATACAGAAACATTACCAGCGGCAGCTCACCCCTCTAACATGACCCAAATTATAAACCAGACCAGACGAACCTCGGAGGATTGCCCATTTACACAAAGCACTTCATTCAACTGATGTGCTTTGTCCTCTTTCTAAATACTGGTAGTAAACAGTTTTATTTTACTCAGAGGGAATATCACTTTCATCCATTGTTTATGTAGCAAACAATACATAAAATGGAGGATTGCAAAAAAGACAGATTATAACTTTTTGTTTGTTTGTTTGTTTGTTTCAAAAAACGGTGTTATTAATGAATTGAGAAGACGTGAACGATGGAGAAGAAACGGGTCAAAGTCATTTAAATACATGATTTAGTTTAATAATTTTGCTCTGGGTTTGAATTACATTAGACACAGGAAACTGAGCAAAACTGAACTCGGTTGACATATGTAGACTTCCTATAAGTGATCTGTTCTTCTGGATCTACCTCTGTATCTACCTGCGTTGCACCAATAAAATTTCCCCATGTGGGACACTAAAGGAATATCTTATCTTATACGTATATAGTTGTGTAGTAGTTAATGTATAGTAACAATTTGACCTCAAGGTATTTGAGTGTTAATTTTTGTCTAAAGATGCAGGACCAAAACTTTGTGATACTTTTATTTAATTTGCTGTTTGCTATTCTACATATACTGTGTGCACTTTTACAATTTCACCGATTTGAATTCATTTTGCTATTTTTTTGTTTTGCATCTGTGCAGCACTTTGAAAACTGAAATGTGACATATAAATAAAGTGGCTTTGGATAGTACATTGAAACTGCAAAATACATTACAAAAAGTAAAAACAATCTTTGGAATAGGAGATATTCAGTAAGACAAAAAAGGACTGGTTATGAAACAAACTTGAATGTGTTTAATTAAATGATATTGAAGAAATAGTCGTATAAAATAAGATCAAGAACAGCTAACTTTCCATGGCAGACAGAGGGTTTATGTTTGGGACCTACCCGTTCTGCGACTCCTGAACTCTGCCAGTGCCGTGTGAACGCGGGGCGCTTAGTTTGGGCGAGTATGCCACAGGTTTAACGCCAGGTCCTGAGCTGGCACTAGCACCACCTGCTGCAAACGGTCGTGCCATCTTGTTAATGGCTGTGCTGGGGGCGAACGAGTACTTTGGCTGGGCAGAGGCTGAAGTGAGCGAGTCCTGTTGAGGAGTGAGAGAGAGGGACAATGCAGCGCACAACACACGACATGCACTTCACACATGGCACACATTTGCATTCGCTGTTGCACAATCCCACGGCTTAGTTTTAGAGCGACGATCTGAAGATTACAATCGCAGATCACACTTCTGAATATAAACAATCCGATGATAGCGATTCAGTGTCTTTGAGAACAACCCAGTGATATGTCAGAATTGAATAGAAAATAGTAACCACATGATACAACTAAATTGAATTCATTTTAGATCTACAAAAAACAGGCAAATCTTATAATGTGGCCTGTCAGTGTACACGCAGTCATTGCTGTGTGCCAGGGCTGAATCCTACGCAAAGAAAGTGCTTAAGAAGTTGGAGCACAGCCGTTTTATTTACTTTGGCAGCCGTCCAAAGACTCAAGTCTAAAGTTATCTGCTACTGGCACTAAGCGGGAAATACTCTGAAACTGAAAAATTGCTTATTCGACTGGCAAGCTTTGGTTGGCAAATTTACAGTCATGAACTCCTATATTTTTTGATTTTCTAAAATTCACTTTTAAAATTCTAATGACAGTGTTTTAGAGTTGGTACATTATGTAACTTTTCCAGGGGGGTTCCGCCACCTGTTTATCTCCATGGTGATGTAAATGCTTTGCCTGGAATGTTCCACAGTACGGAATGATACTGTATTATCTTTCTCGATTACAAAACATGCATTCTCACTATGAGTTGAGTCGCCTCTCCAAAGATCTGACCAGTAACTTTCTTTGTCATAATTTGCTTCTCTCAATGGAGATAGATATATGTTTAATGCCATATCGCGGAAAATTGTGGACAAACCAGTAACATCTCCATGGAGACAATCAGGTGGAGGCCCCTCAATCAGAAAAGTTACATATTCTATAGTGCATCTTTAAAACCAGTATTTTGTTCATTTCTAAACAGATTTGTGTATCTTAGAGATGGTCCGATATAGGTCAAAAGATCTATATCGGACCATCCGTTGTGGCCGAGGCTAATAACAAGATGTATTTATCTGGGATATAAAACTATTTCTGGCATGATTGCATAATCATACAGCTATGTTTAGCCTAACTGGACTCCTATTGAAGTTTTTACTCATTAGCCTGTTCAAAAAGTCAACTCTGATGCACTGAGGAGACGAACTAGGAATGAAACACACAGTGAAACAAGTCAGTGCCAAATATCGGCTAGATTTTCAATATTGGACCGATATATCATGCCTAGTGTGCTAATTTATGCTTGTGTATGCTATCAATGCTGTTTTTCATCCATCTAACTCAATCAATTTGTTGTTTGTTTCTTTACCATTGATAAAACATCATGGCAGCCATTGAGGATTGTGCAAAGCATATCAAAGTAAGCTGTGAATTCCAACACATTTTGCCAATCCATCTGGCAACTAATTTAGTGATTCAGTGGTGCTGTACTAATTCACAGTGCGGGGACACAGTGTGATAGCATGTGGGGGTTAGCAGAGGTGGTTCTTACTACAAAGTGACATGAAACACTGGTGAGGCCAATTACAAGTAAAAAAGTGTCTCCCAGTAGATTCTGTGTCACTGGGCAGTCGAGCAGCGATCCATGCCAGGAATTCAAACTGATTTTAGATCAATGTTTTAAACAACAAAGGCCTTACCTTGTGGTCTCCAGCAGCTTTGAACGCTCTGCGGAAAAAGAAATACAAAAAGAGTGTTATAAGAAATTCTGCTTTAAAAGAGCATTACATATTGTTGCAGGTGTACAGGAGTCTTTTGATTTATCTGTCCGTATGCGCTCCGGTTTTTGATGTTCAGTGATAAAGCAGAGAAAAGTCTGTTTTCCTTCTCCATTTATGTATTGTGCACAAACGAACATGAAATAACGAAATCATTTTCTGATCATACCTAGGAATTTCAAAAACCAAATAGTTTATGTAAGTTTAGCTTTAGTTTATGTCTATAATCCAGGGCTGCAGAATACCACAACAAACGAAAGATATCACAATAACAGTCCTCCATCACACAGAAATGTTTTAAAAGGCAGATTTTATTCATGACTTTCATTTTTCATTCTTTTTCAGCCTTGATTTTGTTGGGATTTTGTTAGTACATTTTTTTATTTGACAGAGTTTGACTATTACGTTAAGGCGTTACGTTAAATTACGTTGTGTCAAAGAGTATACTCAAATATGTGCAGGCCTACTATAATCTCACAAATGCATGACAGTTTGCCCAGACGCTGCATGTGCTTGTTATTTGTGTCAACCTCAAAGACAAAAGTACCTGTTTTCAAATTCTGTCCCAGTGTTAAATCAAACTTAATAGGGACGGTGCAGAAAAATAGGGAAATGTTTCTTCTTTTACGTGTTGTTATTACTGAACCATGAGGACTATCACTATTGACATTGTTTCCACTGGTCTACAGACACTTTCCGTGACAGTGAGAAATGAGTAGGTGGTCGTTGCATGCTCCGATACTGACAGAGCGCTGATGATGAGATGACAACAGCAGACTTGACGAGCCGCTGCATGTCACACCTCTGTCACAGCCAATCACAATGACATTTGTGTACGCTCTGCCGGCTGTCTTACTGTTCACCTACAAGTAATGAGCCTCACTTAATCAAGAAATGGAGAGGAACCGGTCTGACAGCTGTTCCCCGGGCCGGTTATTGTTGGACGGAATAAAAAAACAAGATTCTGACATGATTAAGTCACTATCACGGGAAAAGATTTTTGGTTTGCGCCGAAACCAAATATACTCACAATGAGATCATTTCCTGGCTCATTTCAAGGGTCACTTACTGCTGATGCATGCTGGGCCTTCATGCCGATATAAGATAAAAATCAAGTCTTTCTCCACAAAAAGTCCCTTGATACTGAAAACACAATCTCCAACCACAAGCCTCCAGGCCAGTTCTGAAACACTGTTACAGTATTTGTAACATGATCCCCTGAAGCTGACAATCTCCTGGTTATGTCTGACCCCTACTCTGGATGAACTTCTACACCAATAAGACAGAAGAGAATAATTAGTAATGAAAGATTCACTAAGGGCAGCTTTCTTTCATTGTTGACGTAAAACATGAGGCCAAGGGGACAATGGAGAAACTGCTCTCATTAACGTTTCACAAAAGCTTGACTATGATTATGAGAAAATGTACAAACGTCAATAAGGGTTTAAGATGGAGTCACGGTCAAAACATAAAGAAACAAAGAACGAAAGGACAATATACAATATCTAGAGATTTACAATATTAACAATAGCTGAACTCAAACAAGAAATCCAAAGAAAAGTACAGTGAAAGCCCAACAAACACATGAAAAAGTTCCTTTAAAACAGAGGCAAGGTCTAGCATACCTGACCAGCACTTTGACGACAAGCAAAGTAACCTCGTGACTCACCACTTGTGTTGGAGCTGCACCTCAGACAGGTGTCTGTCAACAGTTTAAAGAGACAGCAGCACATTAGTCAGGCGCTGTGACTAAACTATTAGACCCCTCGCCTCAACTGAAAGGAAATGTCACACGATTTAATTATTACATCTTTCAAGTGAGTATGTTTCCCCTCGTCTTAAAGGCTCAAAGCCCTGTGCATAGAGCCTTTTCACTATGAATGAAGTGTAGTGAGAATAGATAAAAAGGGGTTTGGCCACCACAAGACACTATTGAATAAAATTAACATCAGAATTTGTCTTATAATTTGGAACAACATAGACATATTTGGAAATAGTTCATCCAGTTTATGATGTATGCGCACGATGTATGCGGGACACAACAAAGGCAGCAACATACATGATCGGATCAGGCCAACTTTGTTATTTTACCCTCCACCATAAAATCAGCTTCCAACATCTATATCTCGTCAAATCTGACACCAACGCTTGCATTGTATTGAGTCTCTGAGCACTCTTTATTTTAACATTGACGAGAGCCAAAGTGATGTAGAGAGGTTTCACGGCCAGGCAAATGTGAGCGACGCCGTGCACATTTTCAACGATAAAAAGGAATATCCTTGAGGATGTCTTAATGTGCGTCTACTACTTAAATTTAAGCTTTCATCTGTTAAGTTGTATAAAAGACCTGGTCCTGACATGAGACAAATTAAGTGAGCGGAGCACATTTGTAGGAAGTCAACAGCAGAGTCTCCTGGTAAATGACAACAAAGTGAACTGGATGTGAGACGTGGCTCGGGTGCTGCTGTGATCACGATCCGTCCGCTTTAAAGTAGACGGAAAAATGTAAAATGGGTCCCACGACGGCAACAAGCCTCATCTTCCTAACAAGTCGACCCTGGTTTATGTTTGATGCTATTAGCTTTGAACGGGAGCATCCTGACTTTGCTAAAAAGAGAGAACCATTTTAATCACATCACTTAATCAGCGCTGCGTTATCAGTAAGTGAAGTATCAAGGTAGGTATGAGAGCTGCTGCCGGGAAGGTTATCTCCAAGACAAAAAGTTATAATATGACCATTTTTCCAGTGTAAACCCTGCTAAGGAGCTGTACCCAATTGTTTTTCTCATGTAATACAGTAGCATCTGTACAGCCCCAGCACAGATGTATAGTAAAAGCTGTTCCTAGGAGGGTCAAAATGAGAACGCTGTGTGCGGTCTCCATATATTATAAAATGTTTTTATCATTCGCGAAACAAGACGTAACCCTGTTGTGTTGTTAGCATGCTAGTTCTTGTTAACAATGGCGTGACGGCAAAACTACGCTCTAGCCTCTCAAAATTGTGAGACATGCTCATAAAATCATCCCAAAGAATAAGAAATATGCTAGAAATATGAGTAATACATTTGGATAGCTGAAAAAATTAAGTAGTTCTGTTTTCAAGAAGAAAAGAAAGAGAAAATCAAGTAAGTGTCTTCTTCATATTTACAGTCTTTATTTGACTGTGCACACATTTAGCTGTTCTCCATATTCTTTTCACGGGGGAATAAAAGATTGAGGAACATAGGGTACACCTCATGTTCTCCGATCATGCTGAAATGGAACACAGGCACCTGCGCTACACATGCAGAAAAGTTCCTTTGTTCACTGTTTGTGCATGTTTCCAGCCTCTTAAACCTGACACTTTCCTCCTAAACTTAACCCTTTGCCCTAACCATAACCCTTCTATCTGTTCCTGAACTTAAACTTAACTATGTAGCTAGAGAACTTGGGTATCTCCATTGAGAGTACCTTTGTTCCCTGGGGAGGACCTGAGGAAAACGTGTTAATCCTTTTTACCCTCATCATCATTGTGTACACGTATCAAGGTACAGTACAGCCAACCTTACTTCAAAGATAAAGCCATTTTTCCAAAGTCATCCTTGAAAAAAATGATCTGTCCAGATATTAGACCGATGTAGTGACTCAACTTTTTAAACGTATTTTTCAAAACCAAAAAGGATTTATAGTAAAGAGATAAAGATTGTAATCACATCTAAACATCCCAGACACATAGTACCTGTCACAATGGGAATATTTTAAGGCCGTTTGGTTATCTCATGTCACAGCAGGTAAGAAACAGTGTTGCTCGTGTGATTTATGTGGGGAGTGTTGAAGATAAGACCTGACTGATCATGGGCCTGTGATAGACTCACTTGCTGAGGGTGAGGAGGAGGGAGTCTGACGCTGCTCTGATCTGGTTCTGTGCCTCCACGTGGGTCATGTCCTCTGCGTTGGTCTCACCGATAGACACCACCCAGTCGCCTACACCCACACCCGCCTGGGCTGCCTTTCCTCCCGGGGTCAGCTGCAGAGGAGAAAGCAGAGGGGTTTAAATAAACACATGACGTCAAACAGAGAAGCAGTTGGGCTTATGATGTGCAACAAAACATTTTCAGTATTATACAAATAATACAAACATTGCGTTTGCCATTAGTTTGAAAAATGACAGAAAATTCTGAACATTTTAGTGAATCTGTTGTAGTGGAGATACAAAAGCAAATACCGGCAGTTTGTACCCAGGAGAGCAAATAACTGAAATGTTTTAGACCCGATGCCCCGGCTCCATTTTCCACATGCTTTTGAATGCCTGATCGCCCGTGGCTCAATTATGTGAATGGGAATAAAGATAATACATTTCACCGATGGATTAAGGTGAAGCTATGAACATAAAGTGTACTGAAGTTGATCAATAACTATAAATCAAGTATGAAAGTGTTTCCAAAACACACAGTTTGACTTTGCAGTGCTGTCTTTTAACAGCACTTAATAATCAACTCTGGGAGTCGGCGTGTCTGGGTCAGAAGGGCCAATGGAGATTTTTCACTCAGTGCTGTCGGGAACAGGCATTATCTGTCATTGATACCGAGAATGATGATGTCATCAGTCATCGCCACATAATTTATTGCAGCTGTGACTCTGGTCTCGCGGAAGATGCAAGTGAAACCATATGTTACCTACAGTCACAGTGGAAGGCCAAATCCAGACAGGTAAGTCGTTTAGTCACAAAAAGATGACGTAAACAGCAGACACAAATGAGTGTCATGTTACAAACGGGCTGAAATGAGACAGTTGGTGCAGGTAGTGATGCTTCGACATGTTACTCCTGTCAAGAATGTCTTCTGCAGCTACTGAAATACACAGAGCGACTGCCAGAGCATGTTTAGTCAGGGCTTAGTCAGCTTGTCCCTGTGCTTTAATGAAACTCAAGACTTGTGTCAAAGTCGCAGATAACTGGACTACAAAGTGTAAAGGATCAGATAAAATGAGACGGTGGCAGGATTTCAGTCAAAAAGCTATTAGGATTACTCTCAGATGTCACGGATCCCCGCAAATGTTAGCTTGTCAAAGGCTAAAGGGACTTTAATGCTTCAATCATTAGTTTGGCTTATTTTTCCAAACATTTCAAACCCTTGTGTGTGTGCAGTGAGGTAAGGCACAGAGTAAACTGAGGACAGAAACACTGTAAAAAAGACTAAATGTAATGTACACAGTTTTTCAAAGGTTTTTCAGCCTAAAAGAAAAATCTCATAATGGTCTTGGTCTTACAGTTTCTGGAAACAATTATGAGGTTGAGGAGGAAATATTTTCTGCTGTTGAATAAGCATGGCGGAATATACAAATCAGACGCATTGTGAAAAGGAACATAACCTACCATCAAACCACTAGATCAACTACAATGTGCAAAGTGCCGACCTAACCTTTAACAAGACACTACTGGATCGTAAAACCTATTCATTTAGGTTGGTGGTAATTATTAGCAACCACACATTTTAGCCTGAAGGCGTAATGCATAATTAGCTGTGGTTGTAGCAGATAAATGATGTCAGTTCAAACCAGATGTACATCTCCTGTGTCATCAAAGCATCACATCGGAAACATCTCATGAAGCGATGCAATTTCCCCCGTCAGCCAAATACCAGAGAGCTTTGAAAAGTTAGAACTTCAAAGTAGAGCTGCTACTTTGTGCATGTTTTCTGTCTGGATTGAATCTATAACACATCATTTTCCCACTATAAGAGCATTCTACCTTAATTACTGCACAGTTAAGCTCAAAAGTGGGGTTTATGAAGCCGTAAAGACAGCAGGCTTGGTGAGTGTGAGGTTAGTGATGGACGCAGACACCTGTGCGCCTGGCTCGGGTTCAGAATGCAACTGCTCACTTGAGAAGGCAGCCCTTAAACTCGCTGTCCTCAGACCTTTGGTTAGAGGGGGGCAGATGGAAACTCTACACCGCCGCAGTAGTTTGTCGATACGACGGGGAACAGTGAAAAACATGTCCCTGGAAGCAACATGCAGGGTTGTACCAAACACAACAAGCCTTAAATGTGAGCTCAGACAATATGCAAAAAGCATCCAGAATGATGCCATTACAGAGGCATTTGCTGTCAGTAGCATTTTGCTGCATGTTTTTGAGCAGTCCTGCAAAAAGAGTCCAATGTAGGGCTGTGTATTTAATCAAGTTTTAAATTACATAATTTCTAATTGATATGAAAGATATTTATATTCTTTCTTACGATGACTAAATCAAATGAAATCGAAAATCATAATAGTTCAATGCGAGCTGATACATTTTCTGTCATACTGCCCAGCCTTAGTTCAACTGCAGAACTGTTCCGGCAGACTATCGAATTTCAAAGCACAACTTTCGAGACGTTTTCCTGCAATGACACTGAGGACAAGTGGGGCCCGGGTTCACTCTGAACACACTCTGTTTTTTTAAACAGTCCACTGCACCTACGACTCTGTCTGGACAACTCCCTTTTATTCTTTCTGTGGCTATCAGGAGTTTGAGAGACACTCTGTCCTTACATCACTCTGCACACCACACGGCTGATGCAAAGCCATAAATATCCCTCTGAGAAATGGAAAACCAAACCTGCAGTAAGCAGCATGTGGCACGTAGTAATGAATGCAGGGCGACGCCTAGCACTAACTCACCTTAAAGACCACCCGACACAAACAACTGATGTCCTTAGCAAAAAGAATCAATTTAGTGAATTATTAATTGAACTCCTTCACAAGTACTTGCTAGAGGTTGCAATTGAACAACAGATGAACAGAGTGATAAGCAGGAAGGCAATTAAGTGACACACTAGTCTAATGACAGGTGTGACAGAGAGGTACAGACAAAAACTCACAGCGTGACTCCATCGTGAGTAACTTTCAAGTTTCATTACAGTCTTGAGGCATGTGCTTTTGTAATGAAAACCAGATGCTCAAAAGGCTCCGGGGTTAAGGTGTTGTAATGTTTATGAAATTGCAACAGCGCCAGATTTGGAGTTAGATACAAGTTAGAGAGCTGTGAAAATCGCATCTGAATTTGACAATTTCAACAGCTGTCAAATATGGTTCTGACTAACTTTAAGTTTTTAAGTGCATTTATACATTTAAGACGGGTGGACTAAAACGTTAAATGCCATTCAGACATTAGAAAGGTGAAAAAAAACTGTTTTTTTAAATCAAATATAATGTGTTTGTTTTGAAGATGAAACTCAATTAAAGAAGTGCAGAGGAGTCAAGATTAGAGAAGTGTAACGAGACAGCAGGGATGTGCTCGAGGGACGTCTTTAACCCGTTTTCCAATCGCTCACGCCAGAACTGTTGATGCTACTGCTTTTAAATCTCACGAGAATCAACACAACAGCTGTGTTTTAACTAAACTTTCTGCACCACAAAACATTTACTTTTGGGTATTGAAAAAGATGTCACCAGGCAACTGTTAGAACAATGCAGTGTTCATTTAACTTGGGCTTCCTAGGTCTGAGTTGCCATAAGTCTTAAGCCAAATAAAGATCAAAAAAGACCAAGGGGTAAGGGGCTAATATATTGTTTTTCAATTTGCAAACCTTTGTTTGAGGAAATTGCACATACATTTTCAATGGACACTCACTTAGATCCGAAATAGTACCAAGTTTTACGCATAGTGTTCTTTTGAAAATGTTATTTCAGAATCACACTGCAACCCTATCCTGCAGTGTTAGCTTAGCTTAAGATTTAACAGCTTTAGGGTGTTCATCTACAAGCAAATTAAAATATTACTAAACAGAGCAAGAAGACAAGGATTGTTAGCAGTAACGGGTGGAAGCGGCAAAAATGTCAGGAATGCTGAGAAAGCATGGGCTTCCAGACAGAGAAGGAAGGAAACAAAGCACAAAGCATCGAAGGCTTAAACATTGTATTTACGGCACCATAAAAGAGCAGTTCCGGCCTTTACTGTAAGCCATCTACATCTTTCTAAATGAGTAACTCTGGAAAAGGAATGTTAAACAAATGTCAAGCAGCATGGTAAACACACAGCAGCATTTTAAGGGAATCAAATGAGCTGAATCACAATGAATCCTAAAGCTATTGTAGGACAGTAATGGCCTGAGCTCACACAGTCTGATCGTTCAGTGCTTGTGTGCAGACATAGCATTGTCTCCTCTGCATCGTTTTTACAAGCTTTCTGTCCCATCACTCCAATTCTTCTTCTTTGTCTAATCTCCATCTGAACGACTGGGTACAGATACTTATCTCAACGACAGTCAAGAACCAAAGACCACCCACTGCGATTATCCAAAGCAGTCCCTGGGCTTCTCAGTGTTACCAGGGGAAACAAACAGTGGGTTATGTCGTAAGTAACAATCTTTTTACTTATAAAAGCGAAAAAACAAAAAGCAAAAGGAAGAAGCCTGTTACATTATTTTCAAATGAGACCATTATAAATGAAAACTGATAATACTTCATCTTGAATAGATCTGAAGCTCTAATACAATTCTTTGTTTGGTTTTGAGACAAAGCTGACATGCCATTTTTATGGGTAAGAAGGAAGGATCCGGACAAGAATCTTAAGGGAACACAGAGTTTTTGTCTTGGATACGAGGGAGAAGATACAAGATGTGTACTGACAAGGCCGATGATAAGTGCTGCCTTCAATGAGGGATTACGTCAGCTTTACACAAATCTATAGCTTCTTTCAACACTGTAGACTCACCACACTAATAATGTATGGATGTGCAATACAATTTGTCATTGCCAAGAAATGTTATAGCTGCTACGAAGGCCTAAAGGAAAGAAGCAAAATTCAAGGCATTCACAGCTACATAATTACTAATTTAAAACCTAATTAAGTTGAAAATGGCACACATCGAGTAAATGTGATAAATTGGTTAATGCAAATCAGCTTAACATTTATAGATCATCTAAGCCTTTAAGGTAAAATATTATGATGCCAATAACAAATGGGAGCTTGATGGAACACCATATTTGTGAGCATAAGCGATAATAGAATAATCTAACGTGTATGTGTGAGTAAGTGCGTGCGTTTGCAAGGGAAATGCACATATAAGGCCAGGAAAGAAGTCGTGGCTCTTTTCAATAGCTGCAGTGTTTGACAAAGCCAGATTGACCCGACACGAAGCAGCTCTCCAGAACAAACTGCAGCATGTCCCTGTGATGAGTAAACATTATCAATGCAAATGGACTCTATGTGTTAAAGCGCATTCAGTCGCCATCGGCCCCAATCTGCAAGTTAGGGCAGTGAACAGAAATTTAAACGTGCAAAAAGACCTTCCAAAAGTGAATGTACTTTTAAAAGGTGATATTATGAATGTGTAAAATAAAGCAGATTGTTAACAATAATGTGCAGTGTTGCTGGTCTTACCCTTGACACGGTGAGGGGCATACTGAAGTCCTTCCCACCCTGCAGCCTGAAGCCCCAGGGCGCTGGGCCGCTGAGAGTTACAGAGTATATGTTCATACCCTTCAGGAAAAAAAACAGAGACGTATTTTATTAGACAGATGGTTCCCAAGCTGACTGTGAATCGTTGTTTATATCACTAGTGTAACATTACATAAACTTCACATCTATAAGATTGCAGCTCTGCAAAGCTCTGTATGAAAATATCACTGCATTAAACAACACTGCTGCCAGGATACGAAAAAAAAAACAATTGTGGAAACGTAATGCATTAATCAGAAGGGTAAGCCAGTTTAGGGAATTTTAACCTAAACGTCCAAAGAAAAAAAGCTGCGCACAGGCAGAAGCATCATAAATCTAGTACAGGGGGAACACTGGTTCTAGTCTACAACAGGTTAATTTAGCTTTTTTAACAGTTAAACTAAATAAGAAAAGAAGACAATATTCATATTATCAGTTAAATGGTATATGATGATGACTGATTAACTCTTATGATGATGACTGATTAACTCTTATGATGATCACAGACAACTTGAAAAGCCTACGTTACAACTCTCACTGTGAGATACAGCTGTACTAGCGACCTCTGAACCAGCAATCTCACTTCCATCCCCTCAAACTCCCAAGGTGCTATTGTGCCAACTATCTGCCCAAAATGCACCCGTCAAAGCTTACCTTGTCGTGAGCTGGGGCAGAAGATTCTCAGCGTGTTGGCAAAATTCTACCCCCTGACGGCGTCTGTGACACAGGCAAGCCCTTGCTTCTCCTCGCCTCTCAGAGGCTATATAAGGAATGTAAAACTACACCAAACTATTTCAGCCCAACACCCACATGAGTCACTAGAAGGGGGTGGGAAGAGGAGAGCAGGACGCAGAGGTAACATCAACTGCCCCTGCCGTCAGGCACAGCCAAGTGTCTGTGCATTTTTAATACTAGTTAAAGCACAAGTGTAAAGCATGTAGAGGCCATGACATAATATGCAGTGTAATAGAAGGCTCCTAGTGGTAAAAGATTATGACATGTATGCTAATTATTTTTGAACCATGGGGAAAATTGTGGTGCTGTAACTACACAAACTGTAGACCTACTTAAGTGATTCAAGCATCCACTAGTTTAATGCAGTCCAGTTGCTTAATTGATTGGTGTAAGGACTAAATATAGGCTAAGAAACCCTTGTTATTGCATTATTATTGCCATCTTTGTAACCTAAAGCTAAGATTCTGCCACATCAATTAAATATGAAATACAACCTAACCTATTTTATGGAATGTGTTATATGATTGTGAGCATTACAAATACTATTTATAGATGCTTAACCCTGTACTTTGTTATTGTTTTTAACACTAATGCCATCAGCTCATACAGATCAAGCCAAGGTCTTCTACATCAAATAGGCCTGTCTCTCTCGGGGGCCCAGACAATCTAATTACCTCAAGATGATTAAAGGCCAACTTTACTCACAGACATGTGGTATATTCCCCATTCCAGACCTAAATGAAAGTTTACTCGAGCATAGGCGATCAAAAGACAAGACGACAAACGCTATGCAGTGCGTTAGTCTGGTATGAACACTCATCTCAAACACACCCGCACAGTTCTGCTGGAGCATAGATGTGTCCAAAGTTGCAACGGTTTGTGGATCGAATATTAAGTTTACCCACCTCTTGTCCCGGCTGCTGGTCAGAAGACATGACGCTCCTGTCTGAGAAAAAGCGAGAAGTGAAAGCTGAAAAGTAAAGCTAACTTCGAAACTTCCTCAAAGCGGACGTGAAGGAGCCGCCGTGGATCCCCCTGGAGCTGAGCTTAAGATATTCACAAACTCTGGAGTGAGACTCGCGCAGGACGTCACCAGTCACATGGAGGAGCTGTGCCTCTTTCCCCGGAATCTGAGCCACGGAACAGGAGCGGCTCCGGCCAGGCATGCACAGCGGGGTTTATTGTAGCTTGTGGGCAGAAAACAAAGTCCATTACTCTGCTGCACACACAGAGCAGTTACTTTCATGCGTCAAATGGGACTACAACCAAGCAAAGCGCCCACTTTAGTTTAATTAACCACAATGTGTAATAAACACATTTCGGTCTAGATGAATGTGGGTGAAATGTAAGCATACACGTAGACCTGGTAGACTACAACTTTGTCTTTGTTTGCCTTTGATGGTCATTGCAGATGAGTTTGTTCACTCACAGATGATGAGACGTAATATCAGCCTATCCCGAGTGTACGTGAAGACATTGTCCAGCAGAGGGAGACAAACATAAAGAAAAAGGGTTCGTCCTGCTCCATCCACCCATCATTAGCGCACAACGCATATAATGAATCATCTGTAGGATTAGGTCCGCAATATATTCTGCTTTTTTCGTCCTAAATAGGATGTACATATTCTTTATTTTAAACTACTACATATTTTTCTCGTAAAACGTTTGATCTTACAATCCACCACTGACGTGTGACTCGGGCTATTTACCGCACGGCTAAAACGTTAGCAAACAAGCTAACCCGGTTGCACAGAGTTAACTAGAAAAGTCTTTGGCAAACATGGCTGACAACGGAGCCCACCAGGCCGAGGAGGACCCTGCTGCGGCCTTCCTCGCCCAGCAGGAGAGCGAGATCGCCGGGATAGAGAACGACAACGACGGCTTCGGGTCGATGGAGGATGCGGATGCTCCCCAGCCCGCGACCAACTACGGCAAGTTTGTGACCCCTCTGGAGGCATCAGCTAACAGGCTAACAAGCTAATGTCCACACATCAAACTACTTCCCTTTTCTGTGTCATTACTGTATAATAAGTCCAGTGCTCTTTGCGTAATACAAACAAAATCGCGTGTCTAATCACGAGTTTCAGCTTCCGCTAAATTGCAACATTTTGAGGACTATATCTCATAAAGTTTGAATATTTTTTGTCTTTAAAATGTAAAAGAAAATCGTTAATAGTCAACCAATTATCATAATAAAGATTGCTTGGTTTTGTTAACAGCTGGAGTTTGGTTGAGTAGGTGGTTCCCAAGTAGGGACGTCACCATACGTATATCACATTTTAGTGTTACGATTATTATTGTGAGTGGAAAAAAAACATCACGATTTAACAATTATTCTTGATTATCGAGACGGACCCAATCAAATCTTTAATTTTCTTTCATTCCCATTGTCTAACTTGATACTATTCCTCAAGTTTGTGGCCGGCTTTATAAAACTGATCTGAAGTTAAATTTGACAAAAACGTTGAGTCTATTTTGGGGTTATATAGTGAGCAAAACATACTTAATTTTGCTTCTAAAATTGTCACGTACTATTTTTGGTCCTTATGATTATATATGTGTTAGGCAAAATTGGTGACTCTAAATTAGCCCTAGTGAATGAATGTGAGAGTGAATGGCTGTCTGTAATGTCTATGTCTCTGTGTTAACCCTGTGACGAGCTGGCCCCTGTCCAGGGTGTACCCCGCCTAAGGCCCAAAGTCACTGGGATAAGCTCCAGTCACCCGCGACCCCGAAAGGGAACAAGCGGTAGAAAATGGATGGATGATTATATTGTGACCTGAATAATCACGATAATCGATAATCTTGACATCCCTATTCCCAAGTCATAATCAACGGCATCAATCACTGAATTCATTCAAACAACAAAACAAACGAGTCAAAAAGGTTAGTAGACTTTTAAGCCAAGCCCAGTGAGTTTCTGAGAGCCAATGGTGAACAGACTGTAGTGGCAGAACAGGTGCCTCTGCATTTCTGTACAGGAAAGAGCAGAGTAGATCTAAGCAGCAGTGCAATCACACAGCAGGGAGTGTAAGGGGAAGAACAAAATCACTTTTTAACAATTATTTGCATATCCCTCTTTCCTCTTTTTTCAACAATGTTAGACCCGTTTGGAGAGGAGCCTTCCGCGATAAATGGCGACATGTATCAGGCAAGTTGAATTTTTATTTAAACAAATCCATCATCATGGCAAATATATTCTAAAATAATGTTAACTATAATCTTTAAGTGTTTCCCAAACATTTAGCAGGTTTCAGATTTCATTAGAAAGTAAGACTGAATAGCGTTTGAATTTAAAAAGTAGTACATTTTTTGTTTTGGAGGATTTTGTACATCAGTATCAATACTACAAGGAAATATGATCAAAAGTATTGACAATATATATATATATATATATATATATATATATATATATATATATATATATATATATATATATATATATATATATATATATATATACTAATACTTGAGGCAGGGGTTACTTTGGTGTTTGATACAGAGTTTAATGGGTGTGCGAGACAAAACAGTGCTGTGACACACGAAGCATGGGGTTGATTGTGTGTTAAATTTAAACAGGAGACTAATGGACCTACAGACTCCTATGCAGCCATTGCCCAGGTGGATCATCAGAGGCAAGAACCAGAAAGTTTACGCAAGTGGAGGGAAGAGCAGAAGACACGCCTTGAAGCTTTAGGTGAAACATTGTTCACCTTTCACTTTCCCAATCTAATAACTGAAGCCAAACTAAAGTGATTAACTTTTGTATTTTTTCACAAGACACTGCATCTAAGGCCGCAGAGGAAGAGTGGAAGGCAAAAGCAAAGAAGGAACTGGAAGATTGGCATGTACAACAGAGTGAGCAAATGGAGAAGTACAAGGCCAATAACAGGTTTGAGTTACCGGTAGTTTACATTTTCCATGGCAAATCCAGAGATATTGCTATTGTTTTTATAATGTATTCAATAATGTATTTATTATCGGGAGTAATGTACTCAGTGGCTTGCTAAAGTATTCATACTCCTGGAACTTTTCCAGATGTCACGTCCACAATCTTGTGTGAAAGAGCAAAAATGTGCAACACAAAGAGGCATACCATTGTGAAGTGGAAGGAAAATTATGAATTATTTATTTTCAAAATAAAACTTGAAAAGTGCAGTGTGCAAAATATTCAGGCCCTTGAATCAATACTTTGTGGAACCACCTTTTTCTGCACAGCTGAAAGTCTCTTGATGTATGCTCTCCAGCTTTTCTCACCTACAGACGGACATTCTAGCCCATTCAACAGCTCAAGCTCAGGCAGATTTGATTACATTCCATTGTAGATCTGGCTCTATGTTTAGGGTCCCCCACATGGCTTCTGGCAAACTGCAAACAAGACTTCTTATCGCTGCTTTTCAACAATGGCTTCTTCTTGCCACTCTTCCATAAAGGCCACACACAGATACAATCTGTTGAATTATTAGGTCAAACATTCAATCTTTCAGAAAGCATCAGGAAACCTCTGACAGCAACTGGTTACTCTCATTTATTATTTAAGTTTGTGGTCGTGGCATGACAAAATGATGAAAACCAGGAGTTTGAATACTTCTGCAAGCCCCTGTAGAAGAATTAGGAAGCTTGAGGTTTATTTCTCTTTGCAAAAACATTTTTATATTAAACTGATTTTAACATTTCTTGACTTGCTAAACTTCTTTCTTACCTTCCAACATACTCTGTCCAAGTCTGACTGTTATTTATTTGCATCTCTGACTTTTGTTTTGGCAAAACAATGTATTATTTATACCAATATTTCTGAAACTACCAATTTCCTATTCAAATACTAGGCAACTGTATCCTGGCAAACCTTGAGGAATAAAAACAGAATAGAAGGGCTAATGAACTAACATTCTTTGCCTTTCAATTTCTATCACATTTACGGTCTTGTCTAACATGGAATTTCCTCTTTCTTCTCTGCTTGCCTGGCCTTGCTGGTGCATTAGGATTGCCGACAAGGCTTTCTACAAACAGCCCAACTCTGACGTTATAGGATTTGTGTACGTTTAATATGATGTCAATAATTACCAAACATCGCATTGAAGTATTTTTGAATGCATGTCTGTCCTTAGTTTTGTGCATTGTTGCATGTCATTGTGGCATTTCAGTGTAAGTATTTCATGTATATATTTTTCTAGTTTCAGCACGTTTGAAGTGGATGTTGTTGAAACTGCTGTTGTATCCGTCTCACAGGCTTATTCATATCTCCTTTTAATCTGCAGAGCATCTGAGGAGGCTTTTCTGGAAGAGACTGATGGTGACAGTCCTGGCACTGAATGGGAAAGAGTAGCTCGTCTATGCGACTTCAATCCCAAAACCAACAAACAGGCAAAAGACGTTTCTCGAATGCGTTCAGTCCTTATCTCTCTCAAACAAACTCCTCTAGTTCGCTAGTAAATTATGATAGAAGTACATTCACTGCATTTTAAAAAGAGATGCCTTTCCAGTTTTAACAATTGCCCTGATATGGTTTTGCCATTTTCCTATTTCCAAATGCCTTTTTAATAAGTAGACCCCATACTTGCAACAGATGCATTAACTTTTATCTTTGACACTTTTCCTTTAAACATTTTGCATACAATTACTGTATATTCCACCTTAATTGCATGTCTATACTACTATGTAATTTATTTTGTACATTTTGGCAAATTGGCCTCTTTCGATCACTTATTTAAGCACCAATGCTGGTTAGATTGTAACCACCTATGCCTGATTTGATTGTGCATCTGTGTTTTGTGTTTTGAGTTCAGTAAATTGATAAACACGGTAGCATACCATTCTCGTTCAAACACACAGCTTGTGGCCTTTTAGATTTGTTCCACAATTACAAAAATGTTCTGGACACCTATGGACAAACCAAAGACATTGAAGCCTATCAAATTCATGAGCAATCATACATATACATTTGCCCTCTTGAGACTCATTCATAAACTTACGTCATTGTATTTTATGTTTCACATGATGCCTGTTACTCCTAAAAAATAATGTTACAATAAAACTGGAAAAAAATGGTCAATCTTTAATGTTATTTAATATGTACCTATTTTGTCTCACAGAACATTTTTGAATGGTCCAGCAAAACAAATGTGCTGCAGCATCAAACTCACAAGTCATCTTGGGCATTTTATTTAGTCTCTTTGATAAAGGTTTGTAATATTTGAACAAACAATATATGTTGTTTGTAATTGGATTTACTTCAAAGCTGATAAAAGAAATACAATCCATACATTCTGTAATATGTGGAGAGAGCCATTTCCAACACTGATGCATTTGTATAGTGCATTATAAATAAAGTAGTGGCTCATGTGTTATGGATGTTCATATTGTCCTCGTCAGGGTCCCTTTCAGGGTTTGGACTTCATGGATGTGGAAAACACACCCACAACAATTGCAACTACAGTGAAGCCTTGGGCAAAAATGCGACCCCTCATGAGCAGCTGAGACTGCCTGGTTTTCCCAAGACTGAAGGCACGAAGTCCGTAGAGCAGCGCTCCAGCTGTCCCCAGACATCCTGTGGAATAAAGAGCACAGCTCAAACTAGTTTCTCATCTTTTCTCTGGGACAGTGAGAAAACAGTAACCCCAACCCTGAAGCATAAAGTCTGAAGAATAAAGTCTGGCGGTAATAAAACACCAAAGAAGAAACAGTGCATCACATTATTGCGTCTTAGAGTCACGTGGTCACGACTCCTCATTACATATTGCATCAAGGTTATCAGTACAGTCTGTTCTAAATCCAGTTTGACATTTAATATTGACCAAAGTCATCCTTCGCTTTACAAATGACAACCAGAACATGAGATTTAAATTAAGTTAATTCATCTTCATATCTGAAATATAAAATTGTGTATATATAACTTTACATATATAATACAAATATTGGGATAAAGCCTTTAATGCTGCTAGGTATACACGCACGTATATTAAATATACACGTGGACAATATACAATATTGTCCTTTAGACGGTTTATCCCAGACATGCATTTAATTTTGTGCTATAGGTTACTTGTGTAACTTCTCACTCACCTATCGGGACAAACGGATTTTCCTTGGTCTTCCTGATGAATTTCTCTTGGAAAGTCTCCTCTTTAAATCTCGGTGGTGGCGTAAACCCCTCAATAATCGGAGGTTGGGAAAAGTCAAAAGGAATCGATCCTGCTGATGTTTTGATCGTTTGATCTGAAACGACTGGCGTTGATGTGGCCGCCATAGTTAGCCCCTGCTATGCAGGAAACCGGAAACCAACTACCAAAACGTCCGGTTTCATTCTAAACCTTCAACTTAAAACATTAGCAATGACTTTACAGCATACAGCTATTTGTACAGTGTATACAGAATCAGAAAGTTAGCCGAATTACTCATGTTTCTCATTGTTCGTTGTTTTACACATTTTCTCATTTAGTCACTTTGCAGAGTAAGATGGTGGTGAATATCAGCTTCGTATGGCTGGAATAATGTTCATGTATTTTTAGATACCGGTAGTCAATTATTTCCACATTCTCATGATAAAACAATTACTACAAGTTTGTTGACCATTTGTAGTCAGAGTAGTACCAAAATACACTGCAAATATTTTGTTTTCAAATCAAGAATTATAGACACATACTTTTCAATCTTTTATTTGAATATTAAGGTAAATATTTCACATTAATACAGGCTACATAAAGTAGAGCCACTATACGACATGAAATTTACTCTCATTTGAACCCTTTTTAGTATGTAAACAATTATACATGTATTTACCACTCTAAAAGGTTTTGATTTCTCGTTCTCCTCAGGTAATCATCTAGTTCTGGGCCATTAAATAGCTACTTCATGTTGAGCCCCTTAAGCCCAAGAAAGATGTTGATGAGTTTAAGTCAAAATCACTAAACTACGCAGAAAATGGATCCTGTTTAACAGTTGATCGCACAAGTTTGCTTGAATCATTGGGACACTGAAAACAGCTCTTGCCCAACTCTGTTCTTCTTGGTGGGTAGGAGAGATAGGCACATCAAAGAATGGCGTCATGAGACCCTCCAATTCTTTTACCTCCTGCTCTGCACTTGTTAAGTCACTAGTTAGGTTATCACTGTAGTATATTTTAGCTTTGTCTTAATCATCGTCATATTTTGTCAAGTTTGTTTTTCGCGCTTGCGTTGTGAGTCATGCTGTTTGATTGCTGTGGACGCTCCCTAATTGACATGATTCAGATGCACGTTGCCCAGATGAGGTGCCCAGGAACCAGGCCACACCTACAAAATCAAAAAGAAATCTTTAAAATGGAATATTAAATATAAATAATACAATAAATATTCAGCCATTTGTAGGGATACACTCTGTGTGTACCTTCATTTTCTCATTGAATCTAAATACATGCACAAAGCAGCTCAACAGTGACTACAGACATTTCGCCTAACATTTTGCTCTTCAGTCGGGGCTATAGAACAACTCTGTTCCTGACGGACAACACTGACAAAGCGATGGATCCAACACGTACGTCTTGTCAATCTACTTTATAGCACATTTTAGTGGCGAGACTTTCTCTTGTTCTCCACATAAGTGAACAAAGTTCCCGCTCGACCGGAAGTGCGTTTACAACGGACGTGCTGATCATTTATCTTGGCTCACGACAGACTGATCTGTGTCTCACTCTTAATTGAGTTCGTCACATGATTCAATCTGAAAAGGCTCTTTCCGAAAGCAGCCAGGACGTTAAAAAAAAGCGTTACGCAGATTGGTTGAAGCGTCAATCTAAATTGATTTAAGTCCAGTGTTCAGAAAAGCACAGTTATCTTTCTCATCCACAAATGTACAAAGTGCAATTGTGTGTCTTTGAAAAACAAAATGGTTTGTATTTTTCCAAAAAAAAAGCGAAGTACCGCCATCTGCATGGCCAGGTTTGTTTTGACTTCTGCCCAAACCATAACGCTGCTCTGTGATTGGTTCAAGACGCTAAATGCCATGTGATTGGCCCATTGATCACTGGTGCGGGAGCCTAACAAGATGGGTTTGTGAACTCACAAAAATCGCAAGTATTTATCTTGGGCCTGGTTAGAATAAGCTGATGCCAGTGCCACCACGTGCTTGTTTCACTCAAATGTCTGTGTAAAGTGGAAACCTTTGAAGCACAAAGCACCCACTCTCCTGGTGTCACCCCATAAAATAACTGTATGCAATGGAGAGCGCAAACTCAATCAGCTTTACTCTCTCAGTGCTGGCCTGGCACCTCTGGCCAGCACTGAGTAGCAAGTGTTTGTAGGTGGTGCTGTCCCCCATCCCGCATATTAAAATGTTTTCATACCATGTGCGCAAAGTGGCAAATCCAAAATAAAATAAGATAATCATTAGTAAACCCCAAGACTGAACAACAGCTTTGGAGGACACTGAATTAAATGCTGCAGACATCAGAAATGTCAGACGAGGCTCAGTCGGAAGGTCAGCAAGAAAAAAACAGAAAAACGCGGATGAGCCCTATGTGCAAAGTAAGATGACGTGTACAACAAGAGCACGGAGGATGTGGCATTGAGGGAGGGCAACAGAACATCATTGCTCATCTGAGCAATGGGGGAAGGTCAAAATATGTGACTAGTTTGCAGGTGTGATGGTGCACAGGTCACTTTATTGTGGCCTTCCCTCACAAATAATCATGCAGGCACCCTTTATCGATAAGCAACAAGTTCTTAATTGTAAAAGACCTGGTGTACCTGCTGCTGTGGGTCTGAGTTGTCTGTGTTATTCGGGACCACTTTGATTATGGGACTCCATGCAGGGTCACCAGTGTGCAAACCGTTGTACATTGCTCCTCCGGGCCCCTCTGCCATGGGTGGATGAGGGGGCAGCATGGTTCCTCCATACATTGATATTGGTATTCCCTACAATGATAAAAAATAAATAGTATATTATGTTTTAAATACACATTTTCACATATTTCCCACAGTAGATAACCACCTTAGGAAAGTCAGGGATGTAATTGTTCTGCATGTGCGCTTGCTGGTGGAAGTTATTTGCGGGGTTGGCGATGCCAGTATCATCCTGCTCCATCGGCTGGTGTTGAGAAAAGGCCGACTGTTCCGCTTGCAGCTGAGGATGCATCATGTGGCTGCTCATCAACGGCTGGGACCAACCGGACATAGCCTCTGCATAAAAAAATGTCACAGGGTTAGGAATTGTGTGTGTGTGTGTGTGTGTGTGTGTGCTACAATATTGGTTATTGAACTTCATATTATTCACTCACCTGAAGCACTGCCAACACCAAAAGACCAAATGCCTCCCTGTCCAACAGAAGCAGTGTAATTGGTGGTGAGGAGCGATGGGTTCACTGAACCCGTCTGCCGAATCCGTGCTAATCTCTCAGTCCCTATGGGTGGAGGCACCTTCCGATCCTGCTGCGATGTGTTGCCTTGCTTGGGCTGAGGAGGTGGAGCCACTGCCGACGTGGACAGTGCAGAGGATGACACGGTAGAGGGAGGAGGAACAGGAGAGTCTCCTGGAATTAAAGGGTAATTAAACGGTTTGATAATCAAAAAGAGGAGAAAGCATTAAAGACTTTGGTTTACAAAGAAAACTACCTGATGTTGATGCACTCCATGGATGAGGTGAAAAGTGCTGTCTGCTGAAGGAAGGAGCACCCATTGCAGTGTGTCCGTGCAGATACACAGGATTGGTCGAATAGCTCGCCAAAGCTATAATTAATAAAAGAAAAATATGAGCTCAAGAGTTGCAATATTGGCAATTGGACAACTCTCTGATGTTTAAGCATCTTACCAATGGGGCTATTGACCATCCTCTGGGAGGTTGAGCGGTAGCCAGGGGCTTTGGAGTTGTCTGGGGGAGGTTGGGGAATCATACTGTCCATTTGACCCATGGCCATGTAGTTTGGTGGTGCAGAGTACGACTGTTCTGGTGGCGATCGAGCAGGAAGATGGCTCCACACCTGATTGTTTCCCACCTGTGTAAAAATAATGCATAAATATAAAAGACCACCAAAATCTAAAGTCGCCTTTCAAAATCTTTATTGATTATGCTAAAAATGATCGAGAAAAAAAATCACAGATATAATGGAGCATTAACTGACCTGGTTGTTGTTCTCAAAGATGCTGCTGAAGTTGAAGAGGCCGGCTGGACCAAAGTTAGTGATCTGTTGTGGTTTGCCTGGGCTGGCCACATGCTGCATCTGTGGACCATTGATCATTCCGAGGTTTGCAGAGACCTGAAGTGAGCCAGGAGCTTGGACTTGGGGAGGCATACCAGGCTGAGACGTCTGGTTTTGGGACTGTTTGTGGAGCTCTTGCTGATTGTTAAACGGCACAAACACAGACTGCTGTTGTTGCTGCTGCTGCTGTTGCTGTTGCTGCTGCTGTTGTTGTTGTTGTTGTTGTTGTTGTTGTTGCTGCTGCTGCTGTTGCTGCTGTTGATGCTGCTGCTGCTGCTGCTGCTGTTGTTGCTGCTGCTGTGCCTGCTGCTGCTCAGAGAGAGAGTAGTAAGGCCCTGGTGGCTGCATACGATGAGAGACTGGTGCAGGGGCAGAGAAATGGGGTACATTGTTGTTGGGATGTGCAATATTATGTGACAGGACAGGGGGTGTGGCGGAGGGAAGATTGGAGCTGGGCTGTGAGTTTAGGAGGGGTGGAGGTGCTTCTGAGGTTGGTACAGAAGAGGGCGTCATGGGTAACTGTTGCCGAGGCTCTGGTTTGGACGATAAAGCCAGAGCAGTGGGTGTGAAACCCACTGGAGCGATGTTCTCACTGACAGACATGGGCTGACTCTCTATTGGGAGTGAAGACTTGTCTTTGCCTGGAGGGACAACTGTGCCGAGGTCTGTTTTGACTGCCTGAACTGGAGGCTGTGAGATGGGTCCGACTGTTTGCGGTGTAGCAATAGCAGCAGTTGACGTTGAGCTGTGATGTGCTGGAGACCCTGTTCCCCGTACTGCATTGCTGTTAGTAGGAGGCGTAGCCGAAACAGACACAGCATTGACCCCTTGGGACTTGGGGTCAGGGCCGAAGAGTTGTTTCCGGACTGAAGAAGGCGTGTGTACGCTTGTTTGGGGGTTATAAGCCGTGGGATTGGGGGTATGAGGGGAGGCAGCAGCTGTGGATGTGTTAGGAGTACTGGTAGTGGTGGTGTTGGTTGTTGAGACCGGGGCTCCTGTGGTTGACGTGCTGCTGTGGTCGCCATGGGCCGAGTTGGGTCTGGGCTGGCTGGCCGTGCTTCCAGTTCCTCCATTGTGTTTGGGGGAGCTATTTGCACTGCCGGGACTCACAGGACGCACAGGAAAAGGGCCCCATGTGCTGGCAGCAGGGGAAAAGGTTCCACCAAACTGGGCCATGGGTAGACGTGGATGTCTGATTTGGTGCATGGTTTGAGCAGCGAGTAGAGCGAGCTGAGGGTGGGCATAAGCGAGAGGCAGAGACACAGGAAACGGCTGCCTGATATTTGATGACAAGACCTTCCCAATCTTTCCACCAGTCTGAGAGGAGGCTGACGAGGCAGGCTGGAACGAGACCCCAGAGGATGTGACCAGAGAGCTCAGTGGTTTGGTGACAGAACCACAGGTGGTCCCGGTTGTATTTGGGAAAGTAGCTGTTGTTTTAGAGCCTGGAACTCGGATGTGATTTCGGGGGATCAAATCTTCCAGCTCTTTGGCAGGATCTTGAATTAGAGCATTGATGAGCTGTACTGCATAACGGGTGGACTCTGTGCCCCCTCTGCAACAACATGATTAAGTCACAATTGAGTATTAAAAAAAAAATAAATACACTGGCCACTATGCAATCATTTATATATTAATGAAAAATAGAGACCAGACCTTATAGTAATCATTCTCTCTCCGTTCTTGTCCTTCTGTTTGTCCACATCAATATGAGCTCCTGTCACATCTTGAATCGCCGTGATGTTGCAGCCTCCTCGGCCCATAATACGAGACACCACAGAGGCGGGAACTGAGAGCTTCTTCGATCTGTAAAATTAGAAAATAAATACTCATGTATTTCTATCTTTTGACCGTGGCTCCAGATACTTGAGTGAGGGTTACAATTAAAATGTATAAGTAACTTGACCGATACATTTTCAAAAGTAGTACAGCAGACCTCAACCCAAAATATACTAACCTCCTCACAACCTCCTTCCAACCTTCCTCTCTCTTCTGGCCACGCTTAGGGCTCGTAAGGCTTAGCTTCGTGCTCGATGTGTTAACTGGTAGAGCCATGGTTTTGAATGGTGAAGGAAAGGAGCTTGAGGTTGAGTCGCTTGTGTCCGGAACTCTGTGAAAAGAGTCAAACATATGACAAATGACAATCGCAAGACTCTGCCATTAATGTTATATAATATTGCGATCCAATTTCAAATGGAATTAATCAAACAAAAACTACTTGACTACAGATGTGCTTTTGGGGCAAAGATTAGTATAGGGCACAAAGTTTTTTTTTTAAACATACTTTTTGGACTTTAAGCCGCTACTTTTTCCCCACGCTTTGAATCCTGTGGTCACTATGACAGTGCATCTAATTTATAGATTTTTTCGTGCAAACGGCCACCAGGGGGTAGTCTAGCAGGAAGTGCTAGTGTTTTACACACTAAAAGATGTCAGTGGACAGTGATCACAGTTTTATTACACTCAGACTCATATTCACAGATAAATTAGCTTTATGAGGAAGTGAATCTAGACGCGGCAGAATACAAAGGCAGATGCGGAGCGCGGACATGCGATCTGCAGAACCTTCCAAATTGAAATTAGACTTTCTTGGCCAGACCTGACTCAAGGGTCAGAAGACAACCTGTGCATCATTACTCTGGACTATATTTCTGTGTAAATATCTCATGCTACAACCCAACACTCACTCGACAAGTACAAGCTCAGGAGCAGATAAACCAGATGTGAAGACACAGCCACAGGTAAATCAGCTCACACAGAGTAATCAAAGACAGTGGGGACAATAGGGACAGCTGTGTTGTGTTTGTTAAGCTTCAAAATGCTGAGCCCCTGTTCAAAAGACACATCACTACCACGTTTATGTGTAAATATCTCATGGGGACCTGCGGTTTATTGTCAGGTGCAGCCCGTGTACAAGTTCTATTTTCTTCGTAAATATCTTGTGCGCTGCTTTTATTCAGGAGCACTGTATAGCCCGAAAAGAACGATAAATGTTTTGTGCCAATGTATTACTCACTTTTGTGTTGGTTTTGAGATGGAGACTGTGACCTTGTCCATTCTGCTTTCAACGTGTGATTGCAGAAAGTGCCTTTTCTCTGGACCTTGTGGGAGGCTTTGCAACTGCATTGCTCCTGAAAAGGGCGCTGAAGAGGATGAGGAAGATGAAGATGACGAAACAGAGGAAGTCAGGTCGGGGAGATAGTTGAGCTCCTGACTCTTGCCTCCACTGCTGCTGCTTTCACTGGCACAGTCAGTGCTGTCCAAGGGGTCTGAGTCGCTGTTACCACTCGTCGCTCCCCCACCTCCACCCCGGGGCTCACCGTGGATCTTGTTCTTGTCAGCTTTGTGCTGCGCTAATGCAACCTATGACAAAACACAGGAATTATACCAGTTCTTAAAACACTGCTTATATTTGGGCTGTGTGGTGCCAACCTGTGGATCTTGTAAGATGATTGGTTCGCTTGGAGAAGAGTCCTTGGTCTTGTTCTTTTTGTTCTTACGATTGGTGCTTGGGGTGGTGGCCACACTCGCCCTCTTCTTGCCAAAAGCTGTAGTGAATGTGGTGGATGTGGCCGATATGCCAATTGTAGTGGTGGTGGTGGCACTTGGAGGCTCGATGGGAACCTCTGCTTCTAAAGTAAATGAATAAATAACACATTTAAGACTACTTAAACTTTCTTGTAATATTTGTAGCATTTGTTGATTCAAGCATTTGTTGATTTAAAGTCTACCTTCTGCCGAATCTTCTTTCTGATCCAGCATCTCATACTCATCCTTGGATTTCTGCCCCTCTTCCTCCTCTTGCTTCCTCTTCTGCTCCTCCTTCTTCTTCTTGCGTTTCTCTTTGCGCTTTTCGCGCTTGGCAGCCAAAGCCTGCTTCTTGCTCTCCTCTCGCGACTGAAAAAGAATCAAGTTTGAGTAAGAACATTAATGAACACTCAAGGAATTATTAGAATAAGCATTACCTTCTCCAGATCTAGCTCTTTCAAGAGGATGCTCGCATTTTTGTTGGCTTCAGCTGCCTGTTGGTCTTTGGCTTTGACGATGGTCTCCATGCACTGATGACACTTCTTTAACAGCTCCTAATTACCAGATATTGTGTCTCTGATTTAGCTCAAATTACAAGGCACACAATCAACTTTAACTTAATACCTACCTTATCAGTAATGGTGGCAATATATCTCATGCACTCAATGTCTGATGGGAACTGGTTGACCTCCTTTACAAGATACTGCACCACTTTCACATGACCCTAGGATGATGTGCAAACAAGTTGTTACTAACTTGATAGTAAATTAAATTGAAAAACACGGAAAAACACCAAACCTTTCGAAAAGCAGCCATGAGAGGGGTAATCTTGCGGTTGTCAGCGGCATCCACATCAGCACTGGCATGAACCAAAAGCTGAACCACGTCAAAATGTCCGCCATTTGCTGCAAGCCAGAGAGGTGTGTTCCCTTTTTTGTTGCGTACATCAATATGAGCACCCCTGTGAAGACAATATTTAGTTCCATGCATTACAATTTATGTTGCTTCTTTTTGACAAGATAACAGTTCTGTACAAAGGACCCATAGAGACCCACCTGTTGATAAGCAGCTCACAAAACTTATAGTGGCCTTTGTCCGCAGCAATGGTGAGGGCAGTGTCTCGAGATGAGGGCACAGGGGGAGCATTGACATCAGCACCTTTATCCAGAAGAACTCGTCCAACTTCAGCATAGCCTCCTGAGGCTGCCTCCATTAGAGGAGTGAGACCAGTCTGTAGCAAAGTGAAGAGTCAGTCAGTCAGACTTTGGTATTCATTGTGCAGTGATTTCCTGAGTCAGACGAAATCATCATTCACCTTTGCACGATGTTCGACATTAGCCTTGCGATCTAAAAGCAGGCTGACGACCTCGGCTCGCCCTTGAAAGCACGCCAAGGTCAAGGCAGTGTTTCGATTGGTCTCAATCTGGGCATTAATGTCGGAACCCATGTCCAATAGCAGTTTTACAGCTGGTACATGGCCGTTCATTGCTGCCAGCATTAGAGGGGAGATCCCAAGCTTACTGCCAGTTCTTGAAAGGAGAAAAAAAAACATGAGCAATAAACAAAATCATAATTTATAAACAAACCTTCAGATACATATTCCTACCTGGAGTTTATTTCAGCACCAGCATTGAGTAGTATCTTGATGATGTTGACATAACCCCCAGAAGCAGCCAAGCTGAGCGGTGTGTAGTCAGATACATTGCGGTGCTCCTTATTTGCTCCCCGAAGTAGCAGCAACTCTACCACCTCCTGTCGCCCCCCGGAGCAGGCCAAGGAGAGGGGCGTGTCTTTGGTTCTCTCCGACTGCGCCTCAATGTCGCCACCTTTGTCCAGGAGCACTTCAACAACTCCAACATGACCAGCCGTGGCCGCCAAGATAAGAGGCGTGAAACCTGGGGAGCAATGGAAATTTAGAATAGCCCCCAATTATTTTTGATTGCTCTCATTTCAGGGGTTGCCACAGCCTTGAATTAAATTATTGTCCACAATGACAACATCCGGAAATATTTCATCTGTATGTAATTGATATTGTTATGAATGCATACCTTTTTTGTCTCGGTGTTCAATATTTGCTCCCCGAGCAATCAGGACAGACACCAGCTCTTCGTGTCCTCCTGCACATGCCAGCGTCAGCGCAGTGTCATGGTTACTCTCCGTCTGAAGGGGGGGAAACAGCTCTCAACCACAGAATATAGAGATATTTAAGATGAGTGCTTTAGTTTGTCTTTAATGGATCTTACGTGTGCATCAATGTCAACGGAAGGATAAAGAGGCAAAACAGAAGGAGGTGTGGAGATGTTTGCGGGCGTCTGTGAGGGTGGCTGGGACAAGGGCGTTGGAGAAGTTGTAGTATTCAGCATAGGTACACGACTGCTCACTGCTGCATCAGAAAAACAGTATGAGCAAGATCGGTCACAAAATTGAAAGAACTTGCACCTTGAAGTAGACGTACCTGCCATGATGTCATCCAGCGTGTCTGTGAGCGTTTGTGCAGGTGTGGCTACCATGAGACCATCAGAGAGCTGCGGAGGTAGCATACCTGGGCCAATCCCAGCTAACTGTTGACCCTGGCCTTGTTGCTGGCCCAGCATTTGCTGTCCAACTAGTACCCTCTGGAGCTCTGGACTAGTACTCCCTGGATAATCTGCAGGATTGTAGTCGGGCAGGGGTGGGATAGGAACAAACGTCGCCTGCAGAGGTGGAGGTGGGGGCTGTGGCTGAGTCTGAGGCGAGGGAGGAAGCGGAGGTTGCAGTGGAGGCTGTGGACTGTGGATTGCGCTCACCTCAGGAAGTTTGGCAAAATCCTCCTCTCCATCTAGCTCTTCGTCTGAACCCTCCTCCTCATAATCATAGTCGTCATCCTCCTGAATGGATACAGACATCAAGTATGAGTAGATTTAAAAAAATCATATGGGACACATTGTGTAGTCACGTTTGAACTTTACCTGTTCTACCTCGGCAGGCAGCTCTTGCTCTCCGTCCCGGTTGCCCTCCTCATCCGTGTCAGAACTGGTGTTAACTTGGGCGCCTAGAGGTGTGGGAAGAAGCATCGGGGATGTTGGACTCCCTGGCCCAGGGCCAGGGCCAGGGCCTTGGCTTTGCCCAGGCTCCTGTTCTTCCTTCAAGCCCTTGGCCTCCATATACTCTTTGGTGAACTGTTGCTGTGTTTTTAACTGCAGCTGGCGCTCCACCTTCTGCAGTTCTTTCAGAATTTTCTTTTTCTTCTGAACCTAAAAGCATACATTTTTTATTTCAGAAAAAATCTAATACTGATTTAAATATTTGATTAAATTTCTAGTAGACACCATCAATGGCACTGCTCAGTGAAAATGTACTGAAAGGTGGTAATACACACCTGCTCTTCTCTGCTCTTCTTTAACTCCTCAATTTTGTCTTTGGTGAGTGGCTCCCCCTGAATGAGTTCTAACGACTGAAGTTGGGCTTTTTCAATAGCGCTAATCCTCTGCCCGAGCTCATTGAGTTTTCCCTCCGTCTCCTCCACAATACACTCGAGAGGCTGGCACAAGTGGAAGGTCGGCAGATGATCTGCCTCCGTCCCTCGGACAGTCGAATTGGGCACACTGGGCTGAAGGGCCGCTTGTCTCTGCTTGGACATGGCTAATTTGTCAACAGAGATAATAGCAAATGTGAGTCATTTCAAATACTTTGAAATAAGAATAATTACAAAACACTTGTGTTATATGGCCATGGGCCATAATCATTACAGTGTATTTAAATACCACTTTTCCACCATCAAGGAACACAAAGCACTTTACTAGGCAATGTGGGTGAAGTGTCTTGCCTAAGGACACAACGACATTTCCTAAAGCACCCAAATGTGACACTCCCATCCAAGTACTAACCAGGCCCTGCTCTGCTTAGCTTCTGAGATCTGATAAGATCAGGCAATGACAAGCAGGTACGGCCAGTCAGTACCTGTATCCACTTTATCTGCCACATCAGTACAAAAATATTATACAACTACACTATACATTTTCCATTTAAACCAAAACTCTTGAAGTGCGGAATATGAAAATCATTCATGGGATTATCCTTACCCTTGCTCGAGACAGGAGGGGGGGTGGCGATGTTTGAAGGGGCTTGGTCGGGCTCCTGGGGGGGCACCAAATTTGCGAGGGCTTGGAATGGGACACGAGGAACCTACCAAAAGGGATTATTATTACATAATGATAAATATAAACAATAGGGAATGCACAACGACTGAAGCCTCACCTGAGAGGCATCTTGCGAAGGAGGCGTAAGTTGTGACAGATCAGGAGCTGGGACAGACAGGATGTTGTTGGGATAATCCAACAGGTAAGATACCACATTAGTGTGGCCACCCTTAGCAGCTTCTATCAACATAGTTGAACCATCCTAAAAACAAACAGATTCAATGATAACTCCAGCGCACAGATAAAGATTAAAAGGATGTCCGGCTGTCATTACTTTGAGCCTGTGCGTTGGGTCAGCTCCATGTGCCAGCAGTAGCTCCACCACAGCGAGATGTCCTCCAGCACAGGCCAGCGACACCACTGTGTGATCGTTATTAGCGGTCGTTCGATTCACATTAGCTCCTAGAAGACAGATATTTAATTAAAGGCATAACTTGATGTGCATTCAATTCACTAATAAGTATAGCAGAAATAATAATAAAAAACAATACTAATAATAATAATAATAACTACTACCTTTGCTGATCAGGAACTGAACTGTGCAGAGATGACCCGCCCTCGCTGCCTTCATCAAAGGAGTTCGCCCACCTTCAGACTCATGTTCCTGGGGAGAAAAACAACTTTTTTAATGTACAGTTTTATGTAAAATATATCTGAAAAAAAAGCATTAAAAGGTGGTATGGAAGATTTTTTTCCGCATTTTTTTTTATATTTCCTCGTGGCATGGATAAATCATTTGTCCTGCCACGTATCAATCATAAAACGCATCCATCGCTCACCTGCAGCCGCGTGCGGTTCGTGCCCACGTTTCCGCGTGCCTAAGCGCATGGATCTATCATAATATAGTTCCCTCAGTGTACGGGGCAAAATGAAGATGGAGAAAGACAGATCGAGCTGACGCAGAAGTGGACAGAAATCTACGGGAGACGAGCGATGCGCTCCGTTACGCTAATAAACGCACGCACGTGTGTGTTGTATCAGTCCGCACGGGGATTGCGCATGCGCACTTCCGCCTGCATTCTCAAATCACCGAAAAATCGTCCATACTGCCTTTAAGTTTGAAACATACCAGGTTGGCTCCGGCTTGCAGAAGCACATCTGCGACATCCGTGTGTCCATTCTCACAGGCATAAGTTAAGGCTGTGTCGCCAGTGGCTGTTGTTGCATGAACATTTGCTCCTGAATGGGAAAAAAAAAAGTTTATTCCAGAAAATCATCATGTAACTTTCAGGCAGCTCAATAGTGATTGCACTTACCTGCATTAAGGAGGTACTTCACTAACTCTAGATGGCCTTCCTGTGCAGCTTCCATGAGAGGAGTGGAACAGCCCAACTCAATATCAGCTCCTGCTTTGATGAGAAAGTCTGCAACTTCTAAGAAACCTCCACAGCATGCTAAAGTCAGGGCTGTTTCCTGGGTTTCTTCAGTCTGTGCGTTAATGTTTGCACCTGGAGAGAAGACTGTAATTTATTTCCAACTCGTACATTCTGCTTTTGTCATAGTTAAAATGTTGGTGTTAATTTGAGCCAATTTACCTTGAGCTAGTAACAGAGCTACCATCTCCTCGTGACCTTCTCTAGCTGCCTCCATAAGAGGTGTGTATCCCTCATCATTAACCTGTGCACAAACAAGACCGTAATGTGATGCAGTTGAACTACTGAAGAGTAATTCAGTCTATCATACCTCTTCCAAGTTGGCTCCTCTCTCAATGAGCAAGGCTGCCAGCTCCACATGTCCCCCACAGGCTGCCAGGGTAAGGGGTGACTCAAAGGAATCCGCAGGCATGTTCACCTGAGCACCGCTATCCAATAGGAGTCGCGCTACCTCCACATGGCCGTCCTGGGACAGCGAGACAGACAAAAAATGTGTAGATAAGCACAACACACTTAAAAAAATACCAAAAATATTGAAGGTATACACATTTGATTTTTCCAGCTACGTGTCTTGTGAGCCAAATAGTGCTGGATCTAATGCTCACCATGCAAGCTTCCATCAGAGCTGTGTGCATCTCATCTGTTTTGTGTTCCTGATCGGCTCCAGCCTCCAAAAGAAAACGCACCATGTCCAAGTGACCTTTACATAGGGAATATTCATGTTATAACTTTAACTTAATAAATTGACCTGTTTAAAACATTTATTTAAATCGGACCTTTGTAGCAGGCGAGTGTGAGCGCGCTTTCTTTAAACTCATTGGAGTGTGTGTTGATGCCAGCGCCATACTCCAAAAGTAATCTGGCAACCTCTACGTGACCCGCACTCGCTGCCTCCATGAGGGGCGTGTGGCCGTTCTCATTATGGTCCTCGATGTTAGCACCCTCTTTGAGAAGCACTTTTACCACATCTACAAAGCCACCTGCACATGCGTACGTTAAAGCAGTGTTTCCTGAAATAAAACAACCAAATAGCATTAATAAAAAGTACACAACAGACAGCGTACAAGTCACTTTTATTTTTTTTCACCTGTAGAGGACTGTGCGTTTACATCTGCTCCATGGACCAAAAGGAGTTTGACGATATCGACATAACCTCCACTGGCTGCAGCCATCAGCGGTGTAATGTCTCCTTTGATGCCTCTGTCCTCTACATTGGCATGCATGGCCAATAACACCTGCAGAAAAAAACTCCGGTCAATCATGTACACAAGTGGCTGATAAATAGTTCAATAACATGCACTTTTTTTTTTTACCTGTGCAAGTTCATAATAGCCAGCTGAGCAGGCGAGACACAACAAGCTCTCTCCTTCTTCCGTGTGTTCATTGACGCTCCGTCCCTCGTCCAACAGTTTGCGGACTGCGTTGACATCCCCATCCGAGCACGCCTCTGCTAAACTACGGCTGAAAATAACCAGACTGCTACAATTACTGCCACTGTGACAGGTGGACATACAAACGCCGCAGACTTCTATCACCACGCATTTGTGGTAGAGCTGCACAATACATCTCGAAATTGCAGATATCGCAATATTGGCTTATGTAATAATCAATACAGCAAGAAAGTGAACGTGTCACAATAGAAGCAAGGTCCATATGATAGAAATATACCGTTGTTAAAAAGAAAAAAAAAATCTTCCTAAAATGGTTTTCCATGTTATGGTCTAAAGTAGCCTCAACTAATCTTTGCTTGGTCTCTGTAAAGTTTGACTAGTAAATTATGGCATGTATATCTTTGTGTAAAAAAGTGTTAAATATCACTTATAATATCGATATACTTAACAGCTGCAATGCATAATGCATTAGTGTGCAAACTGAATTAGTATGAATAGGGGTGGGCAACATGGCAAAAATGTATCTAACATTCTTTGAAAATGCACAATTTTCCTTTGTTCACAATTCAGGTGCACTTGGCTTTATATTGCCTTAATGCTGACCAAAAACAGGAGCAGGTGAAGTGAAAAAGCAGAGCACTACATAAAGCAGAATAGGCATAAAGAACTGCTTCGCACTATAACTATCTCCTCGTTGGGATATTGTCACATGGTCAGAATTGGGTCATGTCGCCCATCCCTACCAGGTAGTGTATGGGCCAGATACATACTTGTCTGCTTGGCCTGCGTTGAGTGTGTTTTCCGCCCTCATCCGCGTCAGGGCTGCTGCCGCCTCGTCCAGGGCACAACTCACAGACGATGTCAGCCGCCGTAGCACTTCAGGGTCTGCAAAAGCTTTACCATCGGCAGTGGACAGTTTACCGATGCCTGCCAAACACCAAAAAGGCATAGGTGCATAGGCAAAGGCAAACCACAGGGAAGCACAACCACACCAGGGGGACAGGGAGAAGTGCGTCCAGTCAGGCCAATCCAATCCAAGGTTAGTAGTGGCGTAAATGCAAAACACAAAGAAAAAAAACCAAACCAAGCATTTGTTAATAATGTGGTAGAACACAAACACAGTCCTCATTACACATCTACCGGTATATCTTTTGCTTTTATTTACAAAAAATAAAACACTATTGGAGAAAAAAAAGCGCTTTGTGGCCAAAGCAGTGAGTCTTGTAAATTAAAGGTCCATCCTTTTTCAATTATAGATGGTAAGAGGCAGTAAACAAGAAAGGAATAACAGCAGCTCATATGGACAGTGAACAAAATAGGTTCACCATAGAAACAGACCGTGAAAAAAACGTTCAGGACAGGAAGCGGCCTTGTGTTTGAAATAGTTTGAAAACCATGTGCATGCTTAGCAATTATGAACTTTTAGAAACTCAATCCTGTTGTGACCCAACCCAAGGCAACATGGTTCTCAAAGATTTCACAATGTTTCATGAGCAATGTTAAGAAAAGCGTTGGGGGGGAAAGTTAATGGTTTACTCTTGACATGTTTATCTCAATCTAGTCAAAAGGTTTACAAAACAAATGATGCACAGGTTATGCCAGATCATGTTAATACATTTTTTATTTGTGCTTATAGAGATTGTGACATCGTATAAGCAACCTCCATCATCAGACCGTTTGTGCTTTAGTCGTCTATATAGTTCTAATCTACGATCGCTTAACTGAATTTGGGGTTCATCTCGATTTTTCTGGAAGAAAATTTTATTTCCCCTACCACCTCATAGCGCGTTCCTCTGAGCTTCCTAAGCTCAGCCTCACGACAGTGCGAGTGTAAATGACAGCATCGCAGTGCACCAGGAGCGTCTTTCCAGAAAAAACACAATGGAATAAATGTGTGATATCAGATTTTGACGCCGAGCTAAAGCTGAACTTGACGTGGCGAGGCAACCAATCAGAGCTTACGCTCCAGTGACGTACCTACACATTTCACAATCCGGAAGAAGGACCAGGACAAACCCTGCACAGGTAAAAAAAATATCCAGACGCAGCTCTTAGAGCAAATTATGATATTCAATCTGCTCATCTCGGAAGTATCTAGTGTTCCCAGACAAGCCCCCGAGCCGATCGTCTTTTTTCACTTTGTAAAGCAAATTGGACGCCTAGGACGTGCGTCTGCAGGTGAGTTTATTGTTCAGACGCTCTGGACGTGCACCCAAATTTGCTTTGAATTTCATAAGAAAATCAGAAGCGTCAAACTACGTTAAATGTCTTAAAAGTTCAAATCAGTTTACTCCACATGGTTTACCCTCATCTTAACTAAATTCAGGCCGCTACTTTATTCCCACAATTTGAACCCTGCGGCCCATACAACGGTGCATCTAATTCATAGACTTTGACTGGCTAACGACCACCGGGGGACACACTAGCATTAACCGGAAGCGTTTGACACACTGTTAGGCTTTTAGATAGAGACCCGTCTTCCCGTATTTTGGACGGGGTATTTTAAAATGTGGACGGGCTTTTTCGAGTGCAGGGATGGCCATTTTAATAATACATTTTAGAAAAAAAAGGGAATATTATCATTAAATCGGGCCGGAGAGTATTTGACAATAGTCCGCCTTAACAGTTTACTGTTTACAAGTGAAAATTTGCATGCTGCTCGCTGATTGGTCGATGAAATTTATGTGCTTGACTCTGATTGGCTACCAAGCCGTGGTCCAGAGAATGCCGAAGCTACTCGTTTTTTTGCCTAGTCGGCCCCCGTAACCCCGGACAAAATTATTTGGACGGGGTGTTTTCAAATCTTATCTAAAAGCCTGCACACTGTAGAAGACGTGGGGCCACATTGTGTTCTCTGTATTTTATTTTATATTTGTTAATATAAAATATACTCAGACTCATGGTCACAGAGAAATTAATCTAATGAGGAAGTGAATCTAGACGTGCCTGAACGCAAAGACACACGACATACAGCGGTCTGCAGTTTAGAACACTTCAAAATGCTGTGTGTTTTATTACAATCCAACTCATATTTACTGAGAAGTCAGTCTAATTAGGTCCGCTGTGCCGCACGACCACCGGTTCAAAAGACAACCGGTGCATCACTGCCGTATACTATATTTATAAGTAAATATCTCATGTTACAATGTTAGTACTTTACCAACAGGTGCGGCCCGTATGTCAAATTTATTTTTTATTTTGGCTTTAATTGGCTTTTATTCAGGAGCACCGAAAATGAAGGTATGTTGAATAACCCCCAACACTTAAGATGAATTTGTTTCATCTCATTCATAAATGGAGAGACATTTCCAGTCATGATCAGGATTTACAACATGATCACTCCTCAATACAAAGTTAAAATTACACACTTGATCTGCTTTTAGCTTTTATACTTTGCGTAGTCTAAGGTACAATCAAAATTAGCATTGTAACCAAACTAACTGCACCACAACTTGAAATGAAAAATAAATAAACGTTTTGACAATTTTCTGCAACATTTTAATAGCCGGGTGTGGAAAGAATAATCATATTCATAGGCAAAATCACACAGCCCTAGTGTGTGTGTGTAAACTCGTCACGAGCAACAGAAAATACAACCCATTCAATAGATCTATATGTAATCTATACATCCCTATACGGATATATTGACCTTTGAAACTTAAGACAAAACTTGTCATTAAATAAATGTGCAACGAATTCCCCCCCGATTACCGCAATGTTTTTTTTCAGACATTTGACTAGTTTTCCTCCAAACGGAGGCTACGGCACATTGTACCCTCTGCTGAGAATGTGATCGGCTGCAGAATTCCATCTCTGCAGGACCTGTACGTCTCCAGGACGAACAGGTCGGATCACAGCCGACCCTTCTCACCCCGGAGACGGAATATTTGAGCCACTCCACTCAGGCAGGAGACTATAGTCCATCCGGACCAGAACCTCCCGCCACAAAAACAGTTTCTTTCCCTCTGCCGTGGGACTCATGAACACTTAACACCTGCCACTTAAGCAATTAAAGAATCAATACTATTCACGCATTGTTCACTTTCCGCACCATTTCCGACCATCTGTGAATGTTTGTGTAAATATCTGTGTAAATACCGAGTTTTTTTTATTTTTTACCTTATTTCATCAGTAAATTCTTTATTTATGCATGCCATATTTGACTCTAAAGATATTGCTATTATTATTAATTGTTTTATGTTGCACCTAATACCGAGACAAGTTCCAATGTTTGCGAACTGTGTCCAATGACAATGGCAATAAACCTTTTCTGATTATGATTCTAAACAATCAGTTTAAAGACATTTACTGCAAATGACATTAGAATAAGCGGTTTTAAAAAGGAGAGGAGAGAATGCAGAGTGCCTGATCAGACGCCGAGTCTGAGGAGGAGAGACTTTTGCTGCTGCTGTTACAGGAGGAGGCGGAACAACACGATGACACAAAGACTGGAGAGGTTCAGAGGGACTTAAGTCTGATAAAAAATCTAAATAACACAGGGCATTTACATGTGTGAAGGCTAAATTTTATTCTAATAAAGAATAATCATACTATAGCCTACCTACAGAGTAGCTAAACATAATGGTAAATAAATTATTGCTCAGTAAGTTTTTCCTTTTTTCCCCAAAGAAGGTTATTTTGTGTTCTAACTGGATACATGCATTTTACAATGGATTTGAGCCACAATTTAGAATAAAAATGAATTAGTTTACAGCAGTATTTATTTTTTGAAAATATTTTAAAATGTGCTTAAAGTAACCAAACACATATAGAAATTATCTGTCCATGCTTTTTCGGTGTCTGTATGAAATGTCCATATTGGTGCACCACTTGTACTGACACTAAACCTGTCCGCCACTCTCCCTCACTCACAACATTCAAATCCCGCCTAAAAACATACCTCTTCACCCAAGCCTATGACCTCCCCTACCCCTAGCCTCCTCTACCCCATTGCCTACTCTTCTACCCCCTGTTACATCCCCAACTTTTTCTCTCTACTTCTTCTGTCTTGTTCATTTTATCTGTATATTAATGTGTATTGTACGTGTTGTCCCCCCTGTCTGTAAATACCCCCCCCCTTTTTTTATTATGTTCAGCGTCTTTGGGTCACTGAAAAGCGCTATATAAATAAAAGTTATTATTATTATGATTATGATTATGATTATTATTAAACCATACATTTGTATGACCGAATTGACGTGACGAACTCTTGTGTTGTGGCACAGAGGACGGTAGGGAAAGAACAGTAGAATGAGATTACCCATTAGCTGTTCAACGCGAGCTCGCTGCATGCTGGAAAGGCTCAAGCGCATTGCAGTGTTAATCTACCTGGTAATGTTCATAAGCCCAAACGAGGCCAGGACACCCAGCACAATTGGATTAATCTACACACCGCATCTCACACCTACATTAAAAGTTTGAGTGAAACTGATGGACCAAATTACTTTCAAATACTGGCCATGGATTTAGAGAGCAAATATTTATAACTCTAAATCCAAAAGCTACAATGCCTTTCTTGTTTGTAAAGTACTGCAAATTATTAGGTGTCAAAACGGGCTAAATCTGAAAAATGTTCATACCTGCCGCTTCCAATAAAGCTTCGAGTCGCGCCTGTGTCTCTGGATCAACAGTTCTCAAATCAACTCCGTCTGTGGCACTGGATAAGAGCAACTCTGACGCTGTCTTCATGATGGGGTTATCCAAGTCCTCCTGGTCCAGAATGAAGGACTCCACCTTAGAAAGGAAGAAAGGCAAGAAACAATGGTTTCAAATTGTGGATTGGGAAAACGTCAGTCAAGATCTTGCAATACAAACCATTTAAGTCATTAGTTTAAATTAATTAAAAACTAAAATCCATGGACTTTAAAATGTCACATGATCCTCGTTTGTTTACCATTTATTCAGCACAAAAGGAAGCAAAGATAGCATTGGGATAAAGGACTGACAGCAGAGGACGCAGTAGTGCCCCTACAAACATGGACACATTCAGCTGAGAGTCAGCTGCCCACAGCATCATACCTGAACCAGCAAGCTGTTTTTGCAGCACAAATTTACTTATTTGAAACACAAGTAAAGTGCAAGGAACTAGAACAAATTCACAAGGTCACTTTGAACTTGAACATGTAGTAACAAGAGAATGAGCAGGAGTATAATATAAATGCAGATACAAATGTCATGATAACTCCTTAAAAGTTGGATAATGGAAAGCTTTTTTCAAAAACAAAAGTCAAGAAATTAAAATCTAAAGCCATAGTTCAAACACATTCCACCATTAGAGGCACAGAAAAGCTATATAATAAAAGTTGGGAGAAAGTTAGTATTCAGTCATGTAGGTAAATTCAGCTATAGGACAGGAATGCAAAGCACAAGAACCCATGGGGAATGTAGTTCCATGAGGGCTTTTGTAATCAACAATGGACATCAGTGTTCACTATTAATGAACTACAGTTCCCAGAGTGATGGTATCCACAGAGCTGAAAAGGCCTAGAATGGCATCTGCTTAATCCTGGGGCTCAAATTTTAGCTGCAGCCCAGAGAAGAGAGTTCTCTATTGGGTTGAAACGGCACACCAGACACGCTTGGAGCAGTGTGGGCTAACAACAAGCATGACACAGAAGATGTAGGTTTGCAAGCAGAATCAAATATCATTTTACCACTACTACAACTATTACTATCAAACGTGTGTCTTTTGCTGCTTATATGAATCTCCACTTAGCTGAAGATGCTTGCTGCTCAGCTGGACAAGCTACAGGGCAAACAATATTAGCTAAATATACGATCAGTAAAACTTTGTTACGGCTTCAGTTAAGACACCTGCCTCAGTGGTGCAACTTAAGTTTTGAGGGATGCTTGAAGACGCAGCTCCACTATTATCATTTTTTAATTTACCGTCTCATAAACTGTCATTGCAGAAAACCGAGATAATATGTATTCTTTCTGCAGTGTTATTGAGAGGTAAACCAAATTCAACAGTTATAACACCAACTTATATCCTGCAAATAACACATGACAGCCTTTCTATCGAAACTACAGCATGATGTGTCGAGATGCCGACACACATGTCCCATCTGCGACATGGTAAAACTGCTCACCATCGTGACAACACAAATAAAGTGGACATTGAATCGATTGTTTTATGATTGAGAGATTAGAAGGAAGGCTGAACTAAGATTTTTGTCAACACAGACTAAAAAATGTCCAGACTGAAACATCCAGACTCGAATAAGCGCAGTCTACATGGATGGACCCGTTTTGGTCTGATCAGAGACTATTTACAATATTTGTAAAGTGACGTAATTGCACCATATCAGCCCGGGTCTGTCCGTTTGTTCGCGGACATATCCTGCGTGTTGAGGCTACATTTTGTGGAAGGGCTTCAAACGTGTGACGGTGCTGAGACGACAGCACCGAGCGAGGCCGCGTCTCTTCAGCCAAGCAAGGCCGGAGTCGCAGCCTGGGACGCATAAATATTATATTTACTCCGGCTTGCCTGTACAGCTGCAACTGCTCCAAAATACACTGTACATATCAAACACCGAATTAGGGCCTGAACTGGCAAGTAGTGTTATTTGAGTAAGTTGTGAGAGTAATTTACGTAATTTTAGCGGCCTGGGAGGGGGTGGCTGCCAACTGTGAGCTAAGTCTTAGCTAGCAGCCAGCTAAAGCGGAATGCTGCCTAGCCCTGGTTAGCTCCCGTAGTTAGCTCTAGTAAAGCTTAGCTAAGTTAGCATAGCGTAGCTACCTCTGAAACCTCGTCTTCGTCGCTGCCGGATCCTGGACCAGAGGAGAGCACGGCCGCGGCCGCTAGTTTGAAATCCAGTCTTTCTGCAGCAGGCCCGCTTGGCTCCCCGTACAAGCGTACTTTCTTTCCTCCTACACCAATCCCAATGCCCCCCAGTCCGACTCCTCCTGGTGTCGCTCCTACCCCCATCCCTGCCACTGGGGAGCGAGGAGTCACCGAGTCAATCTCGTCCTCGAAGCCGTCCGTAAGCATTGCCGTCCCGGCTACTGCATCCTGCATACTTATGTTCACGATACTGGGTTCACGCGCTAGTTGTTGACTTAAACGTCCGTCCAGGCTCTTTCTTTAGGTTATTTGCGTGATTTTACTTCAGGGAATCCAAAAACTCTCCCGAAGCGAGGGTTGAGGAGGATCTCTTTCCCCCAGCCATTAACTTTCTAACAGCCTAACCCGATACGCACTGTTTCTCAGAAGGACCGCCTCTGTGAGAAATTCTCATAATCCCATTGGTTCTGCCGAAACAAGTTTGCGTTTCTATTGGTCAGCGTAGATGCTCATCAAATACGGAACCACAACGTCATGTTAGGTTTACCGATATCACGAGGCTGTGAACGAACGTCAAGACTTGACATGGAAGCCACTAACTACAGTTAGCTGTATTAGTTTATCACAACTTTGTTAGAAATTACAAATTAAAACAAAAAGGAATCTATAACATATCTTGCACCTTTAACACCGTTTTTAAATAAATACCTACTTTTTAATTATAACACACCAATAACTCTTTACCCTTACCTACTTCTATAATTAATTTATTGGTCTATATACATATATATAATACACTACATAGGTATTTAATGTGTAAGTGTTCTATAAGTGTTCTAATACTTAGTACAAAACAACATAAAACAATATGGTATATAGTACAGCCTAATTATACTAAGGATACTTGATCAGTTTTTTTGTTTTATAATTGTACAAGGATACTTCAAGATTTTTTTTTGTTTGTTTGTTTGTTTGAATTTGAATGTAGAATTTGTAATGTTGTATAATTTAGAAAAACTAGTATTCACTAATCTGGCTTTATTCTGTAAGTGCAACTTTATAACACACATTAAAACAGGTTGAACAAAGTGCTACAATATTATTAGATATAATTGTTTTACAAACCTTGTTAATAATGCACAAAGCAAAACATAGTTTGCTACAATGTAGTCTGCTAAATCGTTTTGCTGTGAATAGTGAGAGTAGCAGAAAATTTATGTTAAACTGTCTTTTGCAAGAATCACACAGGTGTATTAATTTGCTGGTGTAACGCATATTATTCAAGTATAAATTGAAACATTGTTTTGTCTTTTGTGTTATGTTTTTTTAAAAATGTGCTAGCCATCTTTTCTTTTTAAGTTAATTACAAGTGGCCATCAATGACTATTTTACGTCTATCAATTGTACGTGCCTATTACAATAGACACAATTGATAGACATAAGGGGTTAAATAATACTAAGTCTTCTTCCCACTCCTGTTCTGTCCTTAATGTGGAAGGTATTACATGTTGTACATTCTCATATAAAAGAAAATTTAAAAAACAACAACATACACACACTGGGAAAAAAAATATCTTAAACTATAAAAACAGTGCACGGTGGCAAAGGCGGTTAGCGCTCTTGCCTCCCAAGAAGGAGATCGTGGGTTCGATTCCCGGACGAGACCAACGAGTCTGCATGTTCTCCCCGTGTTATCGTGGGTTCTCTCCGGGTTCTCCGGCTTCCTCCCACCGTCCAAAGACATGTATGTGTTAGGTAAAATTGGTGACTCTAAATTGGCCCTAGTGAATGAATGTGAGAGTGAACTGTCTGTTATGTCTCTGTGTTGGCCCTGCGACAAGTTGGCCACTGTCCAGGGTGTACCCCGCCTAAGGCCCGAAGTCACTGGGATAGGCTCCAGTCACCCGCGACCCCGAAAGGGAACAAGCGGTAGAAAATGAATGAATGAATAAAAACAGTTTGAAGCTTATTGCATCAGTGAGGTTGTTGGCAATGTTATTCATCATCATTATATATGTTCTAATTTTAGCCAATGGTCAATGGTATTTCATATTCAGCATGATATGTCTTGTAAGTATAGATTACTTACAAGACCCTTTGGTTCTGTATCAGGATGGGTGCTGGGATATGCTTTCATAAGGTTGGCCTACATCAAGACACTGGGTTAGTGTCAGGATACTGGATTCTGTTCTAATATGTATTGTATTAAGTTGTTGCAATATCCAAACAGTCCTAAGACATCACATAGGATGACCATTTGTTTTGTTGGGTTTAGTTATGTTGGCCAAACTGGTCTCGTCTTGGATAACGGCATAGACAGGCATGATTTAATTGGGTTGTCCAAACTATGGCCCATGGATCAGATCCTGCTCTCAGATTGATTCGGCTTCCTGCTGGATTAGTATTAGTCTTAAATACAGCATATTCTCTCATTGTAATCTTAAAAAACAAAAAAGTGACAGACTAATATTTCCAATTTTAAATGTGTGCAGGCAGAGTCAAACATCTTCTAAATGCATCTATTTGCAGGCCATTATTTGATTCCCTCTAAGGGGGAACGTGCACGCCTAGTTCCCTTAGTTTTTTTTAGGTGAAGGTTCCATGAACTCTTTTTGGAAGATCTGGCAACATTTTGTGAGTAATGTGAATTCTCTGGTCTGTTTTGCTAATTCATGACACCAGTCCAAAACTGCTCTAGTAGGACGACCACGGAGTTACAGATTTAACACTACTGCTCTAAACTTCACTATATTGACCACCAGTGTATGGCTCTCCAGTTAATGTTTCAATATGCAGCCTTGATGAAAAGCGTTTGGGCACCCCTGATCTAGGGATCCGAAATTTCCAAATTTAAGCAAACACTCCTAAATAGCATACTGAAAGACAACAACAACTCGTCTTTTTAGTAAAGGAACATGGTTTAGCAGTTGCGACTAAATTCAGGAGTGTCATGGAATCACATTGTTCAAAACATAGTTTTTCTACATTACTAGGCCAGAGCATTGCATGAGGCGCGTAGTCCTCTAAACAGAGCACGGTCCACTCCTCCAGCCTTACGTCATGCTTCTAAGGCGTGGCTGCTGAGGACAGAAGACAGAGTTGCCAGATACAACAGATTATCTCCTGTGATTGTTTACTATTCTTTATCCAGAGAATAGGTCTTATGGCATTTTGAGAGCTGTTGGATTTTAATGCATGTATATTAGATTTGTTTATTTGAAAGGAACAGTGCATATTAATGAACATATATTTTGAATATGCCAGAATTAGCCTATTGGCTACTTTCCATCTGCAGTCCCTGCAGGTCAGAACAGAAACGTCATATAACACATACGCAGCACAAACGTTCAATACAAGTGACAACTTTAGAGTTAAATATTAGAACAACATTAGAGTGTATAACATATTGTATTTCATTGGGCCGAAACGGTACACTGGAAAACAAGGACAGGCCAGTGTAAGAGAGGGGTTTTAACACACTCTGGCAACCCACAAGCTTGCTTCAGCTACAGATTCACGCGCTTCACGCAGGACTCTCGAGGACGAGGTCTATTCATACATTTTCCGGTGTGTTGATCTGGGGGATCATATCAGGTAAATCCTACGTCTTTCATTCTGTTTCAGTGCGTTCACTAAATCATACAACCTAAGGCGTATTGTGCTTTTAACTTAAGGCTTGATCAAATCCTGTATCTTGAATTCTACTAGCGAAAGGCTAGCCTCTACACAATGCCGTGCTAGCAAAAGGCTAGCCTCTATGCTCCACAATGCCGTGCTAGCAAAAGGCTAGCCTCGGTGCTCCACAATGCCGCTAATAACATGGCGCAGGCTGAGAGGCCGCTTTTGTTCTCATCTGGGTGCGGTGTAAAGCGCGCAAAGCGTGCAATCAATTATCTATACGTAGATGAGCCCAGAAATAACCAAAATCACTTTGTATCTATTGCATAACATCCATCCATTTAACTTAAATATACTACACAATGTATCTTTTGTCGAGCGTTGTGGTTAGCTTTCCCTCTCACTAGATTAGCATTAGCACGCGCTCTTGTTACGGTCAGCGATACTTTGCTACCGTACTAGCCTTTTAACTAACTTGAAAAAAGTTGATTATTTCCACCCAGTAGCAGTGTTTTTTTTCTTATTCCACTTGATATATATTTAATTATATTTATTGAGCCATGAATTGTCCGCCATTAAAGTACAATTGGACCGGATTGTACAGTGAAATGAACCTAGTCCTAGATATGCTTAAATCCGTGTATACCAGTATATCGTAGCAAATATTTTAACCTGTTTGTCACACAACCACATAATTATACTCCTGCCTCTATTGTATGTTTTTCATAGGGTATTTCAATCATGTCTGAGGAGGGATATGTCGTGCGCATCAGGGGTCTCCCATGGTCCTGCTCGGTTGACGAACTTCTGCGATTTTTCTCTGGTAAAACAGAAAGTCTATAGGGTTTATTAATCAAACCCATCTTCTAAGATTGTCTGACTGACTTTGATTGATTGACAGATTGCAAAATTCTCAACACTTCTGGTGGAATTCACTTTACCTACACACGAGAGGGCCGACCCAGCGGAGAGGCATTTATTGAGTTGGAAACAGAAGATGACATGAAACTTGCCATGAAGAAAGACAGAGAAACTATGGGCCATCGATATGTGGAAGGTATGTGAAGAGCAAAGTGATGATTTTTTGTTGTTGGAATTGCTGAATTTGAACTCCTTTTACTCTTAGTGTTCAAGTCCAACAACGTAGAGATGGATTGGGTTTTGAAACACACTGGTCCAAACTGTCCAGACACCGCAGGGGACGGACTTGTCAGACTCCGAGGCCTCCCGTTTGGTTGTAGCAAAGAGGAAATTGTACAGTTTTTCTCAGGTAAAATGATCTCCCTCAATATTATTATAGACATTTTATTACTGCATATGTAGATGTATAACCCCTTGTTCTTTTGTTTATCTTGCATTCATAATGGTAGTTAAGCTTTCCTCTGACAATTTCCAACAGTTACTCATTTTGTTTTTCCCAGTCATATGTTTTGTTCTACACATTTAAATTAACCTATGTTCATGCACAGAAAAATTCTGTTACATGTCTAATTTATTTAATTCCTACATTAATAGTATCCTAATGTCCTACACTACAATTCCCTTCTTCATAAACTTGCTCTATCCATGTCATTTTCATTCATAATACTATTGTCATTGTAGCTCATAAGAATTCTTTCAATGGTATTTACTAAAATTGTATTGTCATGTATAGTTCTATAAAGTTGTCTCTCTCTCTTTAGAGAACGTTTCTGTGATTGGGCATGTGATTTAATATGTCCCCTGCTGGGGTTATCTGTCCTTGGGTTGAAGGGTTGGAAATCGTGCCAAATGGGATAACATTGCCGGTGGACATCCAGGGGAGGAGTACGGGGGAGGCCTTCGTGCAGTTTGCTTCACAGGATATAGCTGAAAAGGCTCTAAAGAAACACAAGGAAAGAATAGGGCACAGGTGGGGATGGTTGGTTGGTTGGCTGGATAAGTTACTTTTCTTATGGTGTGCACCTTTTTAACATCTCAATAACACACACATTCACGTTGCCTACTTTTGCTAATACACAGTCAAAAATACATTTGAAAATTGTCCTTAATTTTTTTTTGTGCATTCGTGCCTAGTATTCTTAAAAATACAAAATTTGATAAATGGTGTGTCTTGGCACAAACTCTCGATCCATGCTGATACTGGTAAGCACATTTCCACAAATATTTAAATAATTAGGCTAGTGTACCCAAGGATCTGAAGCCCACTATCACAGGTATCGCTTGGGGTGGGCTGCAGATGGGTTGGAGCCCTCTACTGTTCTCAAACTACAAAATGGCTGTCATGGCAAGGGCTCTTGATGCAACATTGATTTATAAAATGCTTAAAGTTAACCATAAGAAAAGTGGTCACATTAAAATGCAAAAATACATTTCATTATGCTACTGTTTAAATCACATGGTGTTTAATATCTATCGATTATACCATGACAGCATGTAGAATCTCCATAGCCCAGTAATTCTTAGCAATGCACTCTTTCCTGGTGTGTCCTCTCCAGTGCGTGTCTTTACTGTGATACATGTATTGTCTCAGGTACATTGAGATCTTCAAGAGCAGCCGCGCAGAGGTGCGGACACATTACGAACCACAGAGGAAGCCAATGGGCATGCAGAGACCGGGCCCATACGATCGTCCCTCTGGGGGCCGTGGGTACAGCATGATGGGCCGTGGGGGGTCCTATGACAGAATGCGCCGCGGAGGCTACGGAGGAGGTATATCATTTTATAGTTGTGTCATGACAATGTTAACAGACTATGAGCTTGGATGGTAAATTCTCTAATGCCTCCTCTTGATCTCAATTCATGTAGGTGTATCTGATGCGCGGTATGGAGATGGGGGCTCTTCTTTTCAGAGTACAACTGGTCACTGCGTACATATGAGGGGACTTCCATATAGAGCCACAGAGAACGATATCTATAATGTTAGAAACGATTTCTATTCATTTAAAACTGTACTGCCGTATATGTGGATTTTAATTTCTAACGCTTTCCCATTCTAGTTTTTTTCACCATTGAATCCAGTTAGGGTCCACATTGAGATTGGTCCAGACGGGAGAGTCACTGGAGAAGCAGATGTGGAGTTTGCCACTCATGAAGATGCCGTGGCAGCCATGTCCAAAGACAAAGCAAACATGCGTGAGTGTTGATTCCTACGCTACTTTAACTGTATGTGGCTGCATTGGCTGATGTTCACGGTGCTATGCCTTCTTTCTGCCAGAGCACCGCTATGTGGAACTGTTCCTGAACTCGACAGCAGGTGGCAGTAATGGCACATATGGTGGCCAGATGATGGGTGGCATGGGTGAGTCACAAATTTAAAAACTACTTGTTGTAATACTTAATAATCTTTACTTTTGTATGTTCAGGAAATCAATCTTCATACAGTGGAGGCCAGATGAATTCAGGATATTCTGGTGGCTATAACAACCAAGGAAGTATGGGCGGCTACAATGACTATAGTGAGTGTCAGTTCATAAATGCAGCCCACTTGAAAAGGCTTAATGCATTTTAAGTACAAAAAAAATGGTGCCCCTACAGTTTTTTGTTTTTCTCAACCAAGTTGTGTAATTTTGCATTGTACAATTCATTCCTTCTCCTGATGCAGGGGGCCAAAGCCTGTCGGTCAAGTAAAACAGTGTGTGTAGACTTTTGAATATTGACTTGTATTGTTTATTTATTATTACTTACATTTGCAATACAGAACTCTTCGGTCCTATAGTGTGTATTTTGTCTCTTGTTAGGTAACCAGGGCGGAATGGGAAGCAGTTACTATGGTGGTGGCGGTGGAGGAGGAAGCCGAGGGTCCATGAATGGAATTGGAGGGGGATGGGGAATGTAGATTTGTTCAGTGTTTTTTGTTTTGTTTTTTAACTCAGCGGTTTGCTGATTGTACTGGACGTGTTTATCTTGTGTAGAAACAAACCATAGGTTTGGTAAAAATGGGAATTTGTTTTAAGATGATGAACAGAAATGGTCATTTTTGGTCAATAATTGCTGTTTGTGTTTTTCTTAGTTACAGATTCAACACATTGCTAGATCTGTGATTTAATTTTATCACCAGGAGACTGTCTATTTACCTGGCTGTTCCTCCAGATTTTACCTCCTGTACTGGTGGCTTTGACTGAAAGCATGTACTTAAATGTCTGCCAACTGTTTTTCTACTATTTTACATGTTATGTTGGTCTCCAGTTCAGTTCAAATTCTAACACTGAGCATGGTTTCTTAAATATTTTTTGATGAGGCAATTATTCAAGATGAGACCAAGTACCATACATTTTAAATCTGCTGATTATGAAGGTTTCTACTGCTCTAAATTGTATTTGTAATTCATGTGCAAAGGCAAATAAACTAGTCTGGGGAAAAAACGTAATGTGAGAAGATTTTATTTTATCAAATGCTTTGATAAAAAAAAAGTTGGCCGTTGACCAAATGGCTTCAAAAAAGTTACAAGATTTACAGTACATTCTAAAATATAGCTTTATAATACAACCTGCATGAATCCAGCATCAGACCAAGTCCTTTACAATTATGTTTAAACTGATATTGAACTCTAAGGCCATGTATGATTTTAAAATTTAGAATTTATTTGCTCCGGCTGACATTGCTCTGCTTTTGATTTCATGGTATTTATCAAATACTGGTCAAAGTGCTGCATCAAGAATTTGAAGAGTTGCTTCTCTGCAGCAGGACCGAGTGGCAAATGTCACACACCCGAACAGGACGAGGGTAAGAAGGTAAGGCCAGCTCATTACTGGAGCAACTGTTGCAGTAAATATCCCCACAGTTCCTACAGTGATGCTGTAGAAAACAAGCATAAGTGACGCTGAAAGGGCATTCAAAATATGTATTTAAGCCAGTGTACCTTTCTGCGTGCTATAGAAAATTCCTTCTGGCATTGCTTGCATTGAGTCGCTTCATCATCTTTCAACCAGGCGTGACCCTTGTGGGAAAATAAACATGAGTTGTGGGAACTGTACACTGATTATAAATCACATGATCTGTACCTTTAGTGCTTTGTTAACCTCCCTGAAATCTTCCATTTTTAATTTTGACCTTCGATTGAAAATAAAGTCCTTGGTTATTAAATTAAATGGGAATGTGCTCCATGTTGCAATGTCTCCAGGTACTGACTGACTGAGGTGCAGTCCCATCTCCTGTAGAGCCTGTTCCTGCTGCTCACACGTCTGCAGCAGCTGCTTCTTCTCCCGTTTAAGGTCTTGCATCTCCTGCAAAGAATGGAAAACCATCAAAATGGTTGTGTTTAATTAAACATAAGTAAAATTAGTCTTTACTTACTACGTGGAGACCCTGCATTTGTTGTAACTGTGTTCGTAGTTCTGTGCTGTTGTCTTGCTCTCTTTGAAGAGTTTTCTGTAGGTTTAGTCTCTGTTCTCTCTCAGCTCGCAGCTCATGCTCTAGGCCCAGCCTAAAAACAACATTAGTGGCCCGAGGGCAAAGGGATAAACTAATTAAATACTTGAAAAACATAAAAAGTAATAAAGTCACTTCACCATTCCATGATATCCAACCTGATCATGTTTACCTGAGTGAATCCAGGTCAGAGAGTTGTCTCTGTAAAGCATCCACTTTTCCCTCAAGCTCATCCTTCATGTTTTTATCAGATTGAACACTGTTTCTGCGCTCTTCCTCTGAGTTTTGTAATCTGTTCAGTAATAAATAAAAGACAAATTATTCATGACACTATCTTTATTTCTAGATGTATAGCTATTACCAAATAAGCATGAGCTGACCTTTTCTCTAGTTCCTCCAAAGTCCTTTCCATTCCATGCATCTTTTCCTCGAGTTTAGTGGATTCAGCCTGCTTTTTTTCAGCTTCCTGCTTTGATTCCTTCAGAAACATATTACAGAGTTACAAGACTGTTTTATTTCAATTGCCATATTATTCAAGGTAAAATAATCAGTAAATGTTCATACCTGTACTTTTTGAAACATTTGCAGGTTCAGAGTCTTGACCTGGTCCAGTTGGAGCCGCAGCGCCGCTAGTGTGTCTTGCTTTTCATGTGTATCTTTCTCCAATAGCTTCATTGCAACCTCCATTTCTTGTTTTAATCCAACTTGTAACTCCAACTCATGCTCTAACTCCTGAGATTACAAAATGATAAATACTATAACGCTTGAGTTTTGTATTTTATTAGTCAGTTTCATTAGTTTGAAGCTTGCCTGGCGAATACGCTTCTCTTCTTTATACTGCGTCCACACCACATTGTACATCTCATCCAGGCCTTGTCGAGTTTGCTTGTAGGTCTCCAGCTCCACCTGGCTGTCCTGTAGTGCTGACTGGTATAGGCAGTAAAGATAAGGCAGTAAAACGACGAATATATCACTTGTGTTTTGTGGTTTTATATTGTGTTTGAGGCCTGACCTCCTCCTTCTTTTGGCTGGACTGCAGAATGGACTCATTCTGCTTTTTCAGCTGATCTTGCTCATCTCTTAGCGAGTTTATCCGGTCCGTGGCTGCAGTCAACTAAAGAGACAAATATGCACATTAAATAGGTTTCAAATTTACAAATTATTTCCCTTATAGCTCTGGGAGAATTACCTCTTCAACAAGTTTGCCATTCGTTTTTTCCAATGAGTCCATCTTTGCCTGTAGATCTGTAACTGTTCCACTGAGGTGTCGATTTAACTCCTCAACATAGTGCTTTTGATCGAGTATAGCTGTCATCTTTGATTGACTGTAAAGGTTTTTCTACATTATACTAAAGCATATAGTGTCTGTAAATGTGCCAGAACAAGGGCTATGTCAAGATGATTACAACACAAAAAGGGGATCCTTACTCTTGTGAAGTTTCACTGTTAACAGGGTCTTTCAGGTAAAGAGAAAAGTCAATGACTCCAACCTAAAAATAAATAACATCATAATCCACCACTCCCAGTGCACACAAATATTTGTATTTACCTGGGAATCAAGGTCTTCTCCTTTAATACACAGGTTAGCGTCAATAACATTGATTCCCACCAGAAGTCCACCCATCACCAAGCCTTCCTCTTCAATCATTAGGGCACCTGGGTCATAAAACTCACTGGAAATAAACACAATTTTGATTAAAGAACTCACTGTAAACTCATTAATACAAAGTTATATACCTTAAGAGATCTTTGCGGTCCAACAGAGCTTTCATATAGTCAGCAATTTTCTTCTGCATGAGTGCTAAATGCAGCCACGCCCTCGCTCTCCCCAACCCACTCCTAACAAAACAGTTGCATTTATTAATATCAATATTGACACATAGTAATCTCTCTGGTCTTGTGTGACTCACTTGATGCCCGGCATGTCTCTGGCACTTGTGGTAATATCTACTGATTCTGGGCACACTTTCTCCACCAGCTCCAAGGGGCCCCAAATGGATTTGTTCTGACTTATAAATGACTTCTTGGCTGCAAGTATAAAAAAAACAACTGTTACAACATGTAATATCGTGTCAATGTTTTTTTTTATTATAATGCATTCATATAACAAATCTTCAATAAGTAAAAGGTATGGTTTTGAGTTATATTGTCCAGCCCTAATATTTACTGGGCAATTTATTTACTTAATTTATTCACCTTTTAATCCATGTTTGAGGCAATGTTCTAAAACAACAAAAAACTGTTGCAATGGAGGATACTCTGAGTCCAGCGTCCGGCCCAGGCTGAGGGAGGACTGGATTAAGACCTTGATGCTCAGCTTCATCATACTGAGAAGATTGGATCTTTCAATGGCCACGTGATCCTTCGGGGGCAAAACTGTGCAAACCAAATATAACCATGCATTAATATCAATACCAGCTCTATATATCACTTTTTCTCACACAGTTCCAATAATCAAAGCATGAAATTAAGATTTTGCACAGCAGGTCATATGTTCTGAGGTCACGCCACCAAGTCTAAAAGGAAGTAAGAAGTTTTCCCAGTCTGTATTCAGAAGTCTAAGATTATTGTTAACATTTAAAGCGGACAATGCTGCACCTGGTAACTTCCTCGCGGCGTTGATGACATCGTTGAGGCTCTGGTTATCCGGGGAGGACACGGCAGACCCCTGGGCACTGTTCTTCAAGGCGACAGAGGAGATCACACCGCCGCCGCTGAGACTCTCCGTGGCCTTCCGTGCCAGCGACAGCAAAGGCGCGGACCAAACACTCTGCCCCGGGACTGAGGCCGTGTCCTCGGGCTCGGCAGGGCTGTCCCCAGCCACAGCCTCGCCATCAGCCGCGTCTCTGGAAACATCCAGGTTATTTGACTCTTGTTTTGACTCTTCAACAGCTGTGTTTACCTCCTCCGTGTCGTCGGCCATGTTTCTACTCCTGCTGTCATCAGCGGTCATGTGATCAGTGTCTTTCTGCTGAGGCCATTGATGAGCTCCCTCGCTCACAGCGCCACCTGCTGGCGGCACGAGCTAGACTAAAACTACTATTTAACAAGTTAAATACGTGACAAAGCATAATGCAGGTGCAACATGTAGTGGAACATTATGCATCAAAAAAAGTAAAAATAATATAACAATTTAAACGTCAAACTTAAAGCTGGGTATATGATTTTAAATATTGCGAAAAGAGGAAGTAGGTATTTAAATCTAACTTGTCCCTAGCTCTCGCAAACCCTTTGTATTCACAAGCGTTCATTTTCAGGCGAGTGCACCGTTTTAGAACAGCTTTTTCAGACAGCAAAGTGAAGCTGGGGTGTACCACCAAAGTGCAACCAATCAGACCGTTACTTTCAGCTCTTATTTCCTGGTTGAAGAAGAAATCCAATTGTTTATTATTAGCTGCAGACGTTGCACAGTGGTCTCATTTTGTCACAAAGTGCTATAAGGGGGAAAACATAAAATCCACTCATTTATAGAAAAAAAGTCAGATACCCCAGCTTCAACGAGTTATAATGTGAAAATAAATGCAATAATTGTTTTAACTAAATATAAGAAAGACTGAAATTTTCACCACACTGACAGTTCTACGTTTCCATATAATAGATCTGTAGATAAATCAACCTTTCTGTTGGCCAGGTCCAGTAAAACCTAAAAAAAATCTGGATTAGCCTCAAATTCCAGCAAGTAAAATACAATTGTAAATGGCTGTAAAGTTTGTATTAGTTTTTATTTGCCTATAAAACTCCCTTGAATGTTGAGATATTCTGAGGTCAGTTTCTCCATTGAAATCACATTTTCCACTCCACTATGGCCTCCAGGCTCCAGTTGCCTTCATTCCAGAGTTCAGAATGCTTTATTTATTAAATACAAGGCTCACAGTGGCGTTGCTCATGTCCTGATTGCAACCCTTAAGTGAGATGACCCACCTCTACCAGCGGGGGGCGCACCTCATCAGCTCAACGCTCTCATCTGTAGCCTTGTGTTTTGAAATGTGACGAGAATCAAATAGTTTCCTCGCTGCTGGAGCCTTCTATTGACATTATTTGCGTTATATGTGTGAATCAAGTTGATGAGGAACACTGCAAGAAATCCCATACAATACAACCATATTTGAAAACCCTTTGATGTGACAGGTCCCCATCCCGGGCCTGATGAACACGATAGACCCACAGTGTCCCCCTGCCCTGCGCAATGCTTCACGTCTTCGCAGGCTGCTGTAGGCGTGGTTGTGCTTTGAGCCATAAATACCGCTGCGCCTCTGTCAGGACGCTCTCTCCGCGCGATCCTCTGACGCAAACATCGCGCTCTCATCTCACCCTCCAGGTTTTTGCGCACGGCCGGAATTTGCTCCCTCAACTCCAAATCACAAAAATCACAAAAACAAGGAACCTTTCACTTTTTTATTTGTATTTTTCTGAACAAGCAACGGGAATACACGTTTCTATGAGTTTGGGAACCATGAGGATTTTCGGTGTTGTGGCTCTGCTGCTTCACGCACTTGGTAAGTTGCGCGTGCCCGGCCCTTTGCGGCGCCTACTGCCTGTGATGACTTTTTACAAGCTTTTCAACATGTACTGTGTTCTTCACGTTTCCCTCTGTTCAGACGCGAACAGGGTCGTCTCGTAGTTTAACGCATGCTTTATGTAACCAGATACACTTATTTTTAACTCATATTCTTACGGGACATTACCTAAGTGTCTCTATATGCGTTTGTGTGGTGGTAGATTGTATTTCATTCGCAGTTCAATGCCTGCCATAGGGACACATTGTCACTGATAAGTTGCAACACAAAGTCAGTGTTTGAATGGGACAGTCTGAGTGTAGTTTTCAGTGAAGAAATTGTGCTTCCCTGTCCAAACATGTTTCAACTTGCCTCAGATGTCCCGCCCACCTGAGCTGGGGCCCTGGCATGGACCACTGTACCTACAAAGCCAACTGAGGCACTAGAATCTCTGCTAACTTTCCTTATTTTGTCTTGTCTTTTTACAGTAATGTCAAGATCTGTGAGCGGCGCTGCGGTGGACATACACGAAGGGGACAGACAGAAGAACACAGCAGTCATCAACTTGTTAGCAACCACTCGAGACAAGAGGACGGAGCAGAGCATGTCTGTGGACACGACCACCGCAGACTACACTCAAGAGGATGAAGACTATGACGAGGAATACTACGACGAAGAGTATGACGATGGGCTCTCGGGGGATTATGAAATGCCACGAGGTATGTGCTATTACACGCCCCATTTATTGCATTGCGCTCAGGGTTCAATCTAACGTGATTCACCTTGTTTTACAGTCTCAATGTCGAGCAAACCAAAGGATCCTTCGACGGTTCTGGAAGCTGAGCGGACAGAAGGCACCAGAAGGAGAGGGAAGGGGCGGAAAAAGGGCAAGGGCAAAGGTCGAAAGAGAAATCCCTGCTTGAAGAAGTACAAAGATTTCTGCATTCACGGCACCTGTCACTATCTGAGAGACCTCCGCGCCCCGTCCTGTGTGTAAGTACTCACTCAATATGTTTCCCTAGCCACAAAAACCAATACGGTGAATCCATACTATAACATTGTGTGTGTTTTGTAGGTGCCACCAATGGTACTCCGGGGAGAGGTGCCAGTTTTTCACTCTGCCCGTCGAGAAACCGCAAGAAGGCTACAACCGGACAACGGCACTGGCTGTTATCGCAGTCGTGTTGTCGTCCGTCTGCCTCATCATCATTGGACTTTTATTAATGCTGAGGTGAGCACGCACGCGCACATAGCGTCGATTTGGTAAACATCAATGAATTGGGTTCGTCTAACAAACGTCTTTCGTGATTGCAGGTTTTATAAGCGAGGAGCGTATGACGTGGAAAGTGAAGAGAAGGTCAAACTAGGGTTATCGTCCAACCACTGAAGCGATGGACACAGGTGAGGAGCATTGACTAGAACGTTGTTGAGCGCAGACTGAATCAAAGGACAGTGTCTAATAAGGATTCTGTTTTATTCTACAGGTAAAAGATGCAGACGTTCTACCTCAGGAAAGAAACGTGAACCGCAAGAAGGGGTCCTACCAAAAAGGGAATATACTGTTGAAGAAAGGAGTCGCCTGGGTCCCATCTCGGGAGCGGCGGGCTGACCGCTTTCAGATCAGTTTAACGCTCTTCCCACGCGGCCCCGAGGTTAAGGTGGCCTTCCTAAAAACTGGAATACCTGGAATAAAGACTGACCCTGAAGATGGACTGGAGTTAACCGTATGGTGTTGGCGATGAAGAGAAGAGGAGGTTGTCTATAGACTGTGCTGTGCTGCTTCTCAGTGACGTGAACAGAAGACTGAACCGAACAGTGTGAAATGTAAACAGTGCATTTTGTCTCAGTTGACAGACAGTGTTTTATATATTTTTTTCCTGCACAAATCCAACCATTTTATGTACAGTAAAAAAGCAGTATATTTATAAGTTTAATTTATTTATTTAAATGTATTTATGTAGAGTTTTAACCACGTCAGCTTTTTTTTTTTTTTTTAACAAATGTTACAGTTTTGTGTTACATATTCAAAGCTATTTATTTATTAGTAATACAATTGTAATAAACTCCTGTTTATGGAGAGATATAATCAAAAATAATTGTTCTTTTTTTGTAGATAATTAGTAGCACTGCTAGAAATAAATCAAAACGTAATAATACATTTATGTGATTGGTCAGGGTCATTTCTATGCCCATGGATGGCAGTGGTGATGCACTTCAATGTAAAAACTAAAATAAAACGTATTCCGTATTTATCAACTGATCACTGCTAAATGATGTACTGTACAGTGCACTGGCCTTGTTGTTTGACTACATGTCCGTTATACTTACATATTTACTGTCTGCATCGCGATCAAACTGTTCAGAGAAATGTCAGAGAGAAAGTCAAAGCCAAACCACTGTAGTAAGGAAATAGTCAATGAACGATTGTACTGTTTTCATTGTCTTACTGTTGTTAAAAGCAGAACCACCCTCAGTGTTGATCATTCCACGCTGAGATCTTTGTTAAGCTGTCAAGCGTATAATGTGAATTCTGTACCACCCATTCAAAACCAGTACTGGAGTTGTGATGTGATTTCTATTTATGTGATTTTTTTCAGATGAAAATAAAACTAAAAGCAAAAGCCACAGATCCCTTTTTTGGTTTTGTCACTTTCAGATTTCTTTTAACACTGAAACTCCCGTCCTGTTTCTCCATTGGGTTGTCTAGGTCAAATCTAAAGCTCTCGGCTTGTTTGCATATTGAGATTTTACACCGGATATTGATTCCACTCCATCTTTTTATCTAAGCTCTGAACTGTCATTAAGAGTCCACTGGTGCTGGTTCGTGGTAAATGTGTTATTGACCAGATTGTAACATTAGGACCATTATTAGTCCTTAAATTGTGGGAATTAAACACCATTGTAAACTAATCTTGAGCCTTTACTGTACAATTCTCATTCTTAAAAGTGCACTTTACTGGTGGAAGGCTACTTTTCTTTTCTTTCAGTATGGCATTAAACACATGTATCTGCAAAATACCTTGAAAAATATGAATTACTTCTGACTGTGAACGGCCTCATCGCTCCAGAGATCTGACACTACTTGTACTAATACAAGTAATAGCCTTCTTGTAGTACATTGTGAGCACTCTGTCTGACTATGTCAACCCACTGTGTTCCTAAAACATGATCAGGAGGTGTAATTATAGTTCAGACAATGTTTTGATTTCCTTTTCGTGGGTGACTTTGTAGTGTCCTGTTTTAGCTCCAGCACCTGTGTCCTGGCCATTAGTGCTGCTGGTGTTTTAAGTCTCACACACACAGCCTCAGGAAATTAAGACCAATCAGAATAACTGTGGCTTGATCTCCTCCGCAAACAGATGTGGAGCGCTTTAAGCCTTGATACACCTGATGTTCAACTGCACTTCCTCACGCCACACACCGTTTAGTCAGCGGGCCCCACATATGCCTGCATTCAAAGACACTCTATAGGCCAAACATTTGAAAACACGAACGATCACAGGACACCGCAGAGTTCAGACGGACCACAAAGGGCAGATGCTGGCAGGACGCAACAATGTAATGTAATGTAATGCACGCCACACGGCAGTTTTAACGGACGAGTCTGAAGAGCCAGCTGGAATAAAAGGCAGTCAGAACTTAGTCACCCAGGAGCAGATGTTATTAGGCAGTGGATGTGTATGGTAACGTCTCATTCTTTAGGTTTCGATGGTTAACCAAGTGCAAACTGCCTGTGTTTACTTGTTTATGAGGTAATTTGGGACAGTATTTTTGAGTCTCTTGCAGGTTAAGAAATGGTTTACTGGAAGGAAGCAGATTTTGAGTGCAACCTCAAGGGTGGGGCATTTATTGAGGAATCCTGACATGTTGAGAAACCAAAAAACAGATTTCACTACATTGCTACTTTAGGAGATGGCAGACGTTAAATGGGCATTGTGCTGTGACTCTCAAGTGACAAAAAATTGACAAAAAATGAAGGTAAATTGGTAATTTTTGTTATTATATTAGTTTTTTTTATTTATTCTGGTCAGTTCAGTTTTTTCAGTGAGTTGTAAGAGGGATCATGAATAAAATGAACCAATACTCCAATAAATTGAAGTATTTTTAATTTATTTGACAAATTCTACAATAAATTCTACAATTTGTTCACATATTTCTCTGTATATAACTGAGTATTTTTGTACATCAGTGCATGGATTTTGACCTATATCATGGTGTACATGAACAGTGATTAAAATGTATTAATGTCAGTCTAAATTTGTTTGAAAATGCCATTAATCCTCCGTCTGTTTTGGCTGGCACACATACGCTATGTGTATGCGTATATAAGTGACAGAGGCCAGTCGTTTACAGTAGCCGGGCCACATAATCCATGCCTCTCAATGTCAAGTCTCGGCGCACACAGAAATAGGGCGGTGCAGTCATGCTCACATAGCTGCTATTCCCGGTGCTGTTCTGGCCACCAAAGACAAAGTTTACTGAGAGAAGACACTCTTCTGCCCCAGTATCCCACTGGAGAGGAGCCAGGGAACCGTGTTCTTCTGATGGGGGCGAAAAAGTGCTTTTCATTTACCTTGAATGGCATGAGAAAGCACCATACAAACCTAGAGATTCATCAACACTCATGACAAAGATGAAATCATGGATTAAACAATCAAAACACATTTGTTAGGCGGATGGTGCACGGTTGTTTTTGTCAAAAGTTGTCAAAAGTATGAATACCCTGATGCCATTTGATGATAAAACTATCAAAACTAGATTAAAAGTATCAATATTGATAAGAAAATCACGTAAACACCACCTAGTGTGTAGACCCAACTAACATTTTAAAATAATATTGGCCTCTTTGCACATTTGTTACGCTCTTTTAAGTGTGGTCGACGTCTAAATGAGTTTGAGGAGCATGTGGTTGTTGTAAAAGGTGCTTCCTGTCCCGCTGAGGAGCAACAATGGGTAGTTTCCACTCTGATATGGATGTGCGCACGGCCACAGTTGGAAATAAAATCACACATCACCCGGATATTTCATCAACCGGAAAACATGATTACTTATGATTAATTTTATCTCCTTTTATTGCAGTTTGTCATTCTCACAGCAAATAAATACTTGTTTTCAGCACTGCATTGTCATTTCTAAGTCTTCCAATCAATGTTACCATCTTAGCTGATATAAAACCAGGGGGGAAATGCAATTTGTAATGATGGATGACAAAAATAATCTAATTTTGGACAAAAGTAATCCAATAGATCATTGCTTATTTTTTTATTTGAATATGAAAGGTCTATTTGTAGTTACCCCCAAAGCATTTCTTATCTATGATTTCAGCCACTATTAACATTGTATGACTGTGTTTGAAATTACTTTAGCTTCGGGGGATGGTGGGGGGGCTTTATTGGTTATTCCTGTCCACTTACTCTACATCCGTCCCTAAGTTCCTCTTCCTGTCTCCTTTCCTACTCTTCCTTTTACATCTTATATGTGTAGTCTAAACAATGAGAATCGGATGTTTTGCCACGAATCCCAGAAGTGATCAAGTAATATGCTTTATTACAGTTGAATCAACTCCCAGTAGAGCACACGTGATCTGTGAAGTCATGTCAAAGATGTCAATGTCACAATGGTTAGATTGAATGTCATCATAACTTTAATCTGTGTTTCAAATAGATGAGAAAAGGAAATGCATCCAAATGGTAATGAGAGATACAAATGAACATGCAGAACAAATCAAGCGCATTGCACACATAGATGAGCCTCAACATGCTGTGATTGTAGTGGGCTCTCTGTGTGAAGCGCCTTGCTCAAGGGCACTCCAACAGAATGTTAAATGTTGAGAGATGCATTTGATGTAAAATCTAGTTTAATGCGCTGTTATATTGCTTCATTAAAATGTCAGTTTTCACCCACCCCTTATTTCCACAAATTGCCCTGTGTTTATTTGCAGTTGTTAAAACAAAGATCAGGTCATGCAGGTTCAAATAAATGTTGCATAGCAATTTTGATAATAAAAACGTAAGCAAGCACATTAATATAAATCCACTGCTTTCTACAATCAAATGCCACTATTTTTAATACTTCCCTACATAAAATAAAGTTTATTGTCATATTGTGTAAGTTTTTGAGGCCTATAGTTTAGCAGTTAACTAGTTTATAATCTGTTTTAGATCAGGACCGCCTCGTTCTGAGGGTGAAGCTAAACATTCTTAATTTCTTAGCAAATTATTATTTCCACAAAAAGGGTAAGGTCAGTGTTAGTATTACGGTCAGGAACAGTTAATTTGGTAAAAATGTGGGGTTTTGAAGAGCGTTAGTCCAGCCCCGGAACGAAATGCTGAACATCCATTTTAGGATCAATATTTCAGTTAACAATGAACAAAATGGAAAATAATCATCTACTCTCAAAATATGTCTTCTTTAAACAACTTGCATGTTTCTTTCAATACAAATATATGCTGAACATTGACCAGACAGTGCCACCAAGGCAGGGCAGGGATCCCAGCAACAGATTCCCCACTGGTGATGTCACTCTGTTGGACACACACTTGTTATGTATCAGAGCCACACTATTAAATTCTCACTAAGGTCTATTTAGGCCCAGAGAGGCTGACCGGGGCATCACGTTACCTGCTGGGTAAGAGGAGAAGTGAGACGAGACAGCCCTTTACAAAGAAAGGAGAAATGAGTTGAAAGTTGACAAATGTAGAGGAAGAAGAAATGAAAGAACACGTACACACACACACAAAAAAACCTATTGCGTCAACTACACCGGCTGCAATGCAATCTCTGAACAACAACAGACAGGAAGAGGCAACGACAGCGTGCCTGACTCATCTGTTTTCTCTGCCCCATGCTTCTTTGAACAAAAAAACAAAAAAAAATACAGCTCCTCCCATCTCACTCATAGTTCTTTTGGTTGAAAGCAGAGCGAAACACCTAATATTGATTGAGAGCCGCACATGTTGGGTTACGACAAAGGCAGGCGGGGCGGATGTGAGGGCAGACGGCAGCAGGCTCCTGTGACTGCACGGAGGGGGCTACTGCTGCTGCGTTTCCCCCTGCGGTCCGTTCAAAGTCCTTTACATTTACCGACCCCTTTGGCAAAACAGGGAGCAAATCATGGTGGCATTGTTGAGCAAGATTCAACCCAGATTTCCTGTATGGAGAAATAATTGGATAATATATGTTCTGACACAACAAAGGGAATTTTGCCGTTGTAGTATTGTGCCATAAGAGGTCAAATACAGTTTCTTCCTTGATTTGGTCATACACCTGGAATTTGATATAAAGCAAACTAGCCGTCTACTGGTTTCATTGCATAAGTGTTTTTATTTATTAGTTCATTTATCTTATGTATATATCTATTTCATATTACTGAACATACATTATTCACATGCTGTAAACATGCCGGATTGTACGCGCATTCATTCATTCACCAGTACAAACCAGGCCCATTCGTGCTTAGATCAAACCTTGACAAGTTCATACTGCTCAAAAATACCTTGAAACACTTACCTTTTTACTGTGGGCGACTAAATAGATCTAACTCCTGGGGGCATCTCCATGGAAATAGACAGCGTTGGGAAGAATATTTAGTAAATTGTATTTATAGTTATAGAATACTGAATAGCTATACTTTGTAACCTATTATATGGTCCAATCAAAGTACTGTTTTCTGAATACTCTTAACATTTAGTTACATTAAAATACCACCTTAGTGTTCCTTTAATTTTACGAAAATCTGAATACCACCAAATGAAATATTCTGAATACATATACTTCCTAATATGAAATGAAGTTTGTTGTATTGTGTAAGTTTTTTGTGGTCCATTGCACTCTGGTATTTGTTCAGGAGCAGCTGTCCATTTGTTTTCTCCAGAATTGGAAAAGAACATACCGGTAATTGAATGCATCATTCATATCTCGCCTATGACAAAATGTAAACATAAACAACTACTTTACGAGAATTTTAGCTTGAAAACAAACTAAGCTCTACCACTTTGTTTAATTTCCAGGGTGTATCCTGCCATGTCCCCAAAGCATGATGGAAATGTTTGGCCTGCAAATATTAAATGAAGCAATGCCTTTAATAAGTGCTCTTCAAATCTGCGTTTCCCTTAAGAACTCCTATTCCAGAGCCTGTTAGTGGGTGACCTCAGAGAGACTTCCCCCACCACCTCCAGCGCTGCAGATGGGAGACTGTGGGAGCTGTTCTGAGGAATGTGCAGCGAGGCAGGAGGCAGGAGCGGCCCAGAGACGGCAGGGGAATTTTTCCTTGAGGATGAGGTAATGGGCGGCTGGGGCACGCCTCTGACCACCCTCTGCCAGAGGGACACACACCGTGCAGCAGGGACAGAGCTGATGTACGGCTGATTGTTTATTCGTTTATAATCATGTATTGTTGTTTTATTGGATTTTTACATTTGAAAGAGTGTAAGTCTTGACAAGGGCCTCTACTATTGATAAATATGATTCCATTGCTCTTTATGTGTATATATATTGTATATTGTCCATCCATCCATCCATCCATCCTCCATTTCTTTTCACACCCAGTGTCTGCAAACACTGGTGTGTGAATGGATGAGTGGTTCATTGATGTAAAGAGTTTTTTGTACCTTGAAGGTAGAAAATCGCTGTATAAATATGACCATTGACCATCTTGTTCTGCTTATCTGGGGCTGGGTTGCAGAAGAAGATGAAGATAGGCATCCAACACAGATTCCTGAGCCACCTCAGCTGGCTGGCTCCTCTTCATGTGGAGGAGCAGCGGCTCTACTCCAAGTTCCTACAGTGAGACCGAGCTCATCACCCTATCCCTAAAGGAGAAGATACCCCATTACCCAAAGCTGACCTTAGGGGAGAGTTGCAACATATTGACATTAAAGGTTGAATGGACGATTTTTTTGGCCCAAATCTGAGTCTCATTTCCTCATGGCGTGGACAGCCGATTAGTCCTGCCATGTATCAATCATAGGATGCACCTACTGCTCACCTGCAGCCTCGTTGGCTCGTGCCCAGGAGAGCAGCACGTTTCCGCGTGTCTAAGCGTATGGATCTATCATAATATAGTTCCCTCAGTGTACAAAACAAAATTAGGACGGAGAAAGACTGTTCGTGCTGACTCAGAAGAGACGGAAATCTACGGGAGACGAGCGATGCGCTCCGTCGCGCTAATAAACAAACACACGTGTGTGTTGTATCAGTCCGCACGGGGGGAGTGCGCATGCGCACTTCCGCCTGAGTTCTCAAGTCGGCGAAAAATCGTCCATTATGCCTTTAAACATTAAATCGTGAGCTTTGCTTTGTATATTGACCTGATAAATAATACTGATACACATTATTTTTATTTTTATCTTAACGCATTAAATATTAAAATCTACAAGGAATAGTTGTTGATAGTCAATGTCATTAACTATCTGTATTTCTCGCCAGGGAAATGCCATATTAATTAATTCATTATGTTTCCAACTGTCAACGTTTGAATTATGTCAAGAGCCCAGAATGAGTTGCTGTCAGTTTGGCTAATGATTATCCAAATCAAACGTTTACCGTGAGTACATTTTCAGTAGGCTATAGTTCACAGAAACAGAAACGACAACTGCTTATCTCCACATCGCTGTTATCAGAAGAGGGCACACGGCAGACAACAAGCCCCACGAGTCAATTAGAGGGATGAGCAATGTGAAAAGCCAGACTAAACTGTGGGCAATTGCAAGATGAGAGATAGATACAATTAGGCCACATTTAGTGTGCGCAGCAGCTGATTGAGGATTTGCTGTATCGCAGAGTGACTTCAGACAGTTACTGTTACTGTATTTTGACTGAGGTGACTGTCAAGACTTATGCTTATTATTTTTGATTACTCAGCCCTTTCCTCCTGAGCGTGAGTCAGACTTTGTGCTTCAGTTTGGGTTCTGGGCCTCCACCGCGGCTTTGTGCTTTGGTGCGAAATGGCTTCCACCCACAGCCCCTCTACAAGCAGAGGTTTCAGGAATGTGACACAGGGGACAAGAGAGACTATGAGAGAATGGATGTGAGACTTATGGGTGGGAAAACTGTTTTGCTCATATGTTTTCTTATTAGGGCTATACCTTAGCTCAGGGGTTCCCAAACTATTCAGGCCGGGACCCCCCAAAATAACCATACAATTGACTCGAGACCCCACAGTAAAAATTAAATAGATGTCTGTAATAATTTCAAGTTCTAAACCATGTAAAATCTGACACTATTTCACTAAAACTTACTTCTTTTTTTAGAAATAGATGTAATACAGTGTCATAATATAAACATTGCATTAAGAAATCATATCGCGACCCCCAGGTCATGCTTCGTAAACCACCGGGGTCCCGACCCCCACTTTGGGAACCAATGCCTTAGCTTACTGACTTATGATGATTATATGTTGTAAATATAAATTATACTTTTACACCATCAAGTTGCAGTTTCAGAAGAAAAGTTCAGTCCACAGGAAGTGGAGCAGAGTTGTATAAATAGTGATAAAGTCATACAAGAATTTGGCACAATTTGAGACACTTAAAACAAAATGAAATGGCATAATTTAATGTATATGGCCGTGTTGTACATGGTTGCTACGTAACAGTTTCCTAGTGTGATGTCATTATTTACAATAAGTAAATAAGTAACATTATACACCTAAACTAGGATGAAATTCATGAAAAGGAACCTTATTAAAATATAATGATCTGAACTGCATAAATGAGTCCAATCAATCAATCAATCAAATAACTTTATTGTGCCTTTTAACCAACCTGTCCTGAGCACTATCAATCCTGAAATAATCCAAATATGCATTAATCCAATTTGTCCAAAAATACTACACCTTTTTGGGTTTTTGGTGTGATGGACATGGCTAAGGTGTTACAAGAAAGTTAGAAATTCCATTTATTTTAATTATATTGGACAAACACAATGCTTTTTGGCAGATTCCTTCTTCTGTCGCCAAGCAGTTCAATCTGTCCTGCTTGTGTTACTGAGTTTTTAGTTTAGTTTACTCCAACTTTTGACATTGGTTTGGACTACCTGGGTCAAGGATCCATCCCACCTCAGGCCCATAGTTACAGGAATAGGCTCTAGAGCCTATCCCGGTAGAATGTGAATAATGTTAATTTAAACTATAAAGTAGGATGTTCCAAGACGTCTTTGAAAGAGCCTGTTGTTTTAAGCTTAACCTTCACCTGTGGCATTCCTCCAAGTTGATCTCCACCTGTTTTCATTTAGCTGGTCCCGTCTCTCAAGGCCTCTGTGTGTGAGACAGTGCAGGGATTGTTCGTTTTAGCAGGTGTGTTTGCAGGGAGTTCCCTCTTCAGACTAATTACAGGGTCATCACTGACATCTTTATTGTCACAGAATTCCATTGCTTTAAAACACTCCTTTAAGATTGATTGTGCATTGTTTTATGAGTTCAGGAGGTCGGGAGACGCAAGTGGTTACAATTTAACTAAGAATGGAGAGTGAGACTGTTTCACAGAAAGACTAATAATAATATGATACATAGCACTTGCATATTGCTTTCATGACGCTCAAAGATGCTTCACAGTTAAAGATATGACAAAAACACAAATCAAACAAGATGCAGTAGATAAAAAGAAGACGCAGTTATTTGAATTGTTTAATTGTATTATGTATATTATACATAGCATAAAATAATAATAATGCTTTGTGGTTCCTAAGCCCCTTTCAAGATATCAAAGCTCCTCACAGGATCATTCATTCACTCCACACTTGGTGGTGATAGTAGCCAGAGCTGCCAGTGCTGACTGACAAAAACATGGCTGCCAAATTGTGCCAGCGCCCACTCCAACACCATCATCCTCGAGGACACAACAGCAATATCCACTTTTCACAGCTTTGTGTGTGAAATGTTTCATTCTGTACTTACCACATAGTCATGGACTAATGAGACTTGAGCTTTGGAATAACCATAAAAGTTTATTTTACACAAAAAAAGACACACCAAAAAACAGAAGTAATGCAAATTGAGGAAAAAAGAGGCAAGAAGCAAAGAATCATGGGAGATTCTGCTTGTCCCCCTTTTAAATTACGGTGACCACAACATCCTTCTGCTTTTCTGCATTATTCATTCATTAAAAGCTCATTCTCCTGTGTGCCGGCCTGTAGCCATCTCAGCAGGGTATTTCCTTGCCCCAGTGTCCAACGTCAAAGTACCCACATTAAAACGACCCGCGGGCAAATGGGAAGTGACATCAGAGGGGCTTGTTCTGGAGGCAGGCTCTCTTTGAAAACAGTGGCAGGTCTATAATGACATGTACAGTTTGTGCAAATGTGACTGGCTACTGTCAAAAGTATTCATCGGGCAGCAGGACTCTCCAAAACCTCACAACAATCAAGTCTCCTTTTCTTTACCATGCAGCTATAGTTTCTCAGAATCCTGCCAATGAGAGAAAATGGTTCATTACTGGATTGTGTTAGAGGGCGGGCGTAATAGATTGCAGCTGTTGTGCTCTTTGTGAAGCTGAAAGAGCAGTTTTGTGAGCACAGTGTCATTGGTCCACACAGCAAAGGCTGAGGTTAGACTTTTCCCAGTCAAAGTTAGTCAGTCACGTCCAGGGACACACACGCCCAATTATCATCTCTCCTTTTTACCATGAGCAGAAAGTGATAATACAGCGGTTGTTTCTATCTTTGTGAGTCAAACCAAACAGGGAGTGTGGTAGATAATACAACTGTCTGTGCAGTAAAGCTTTATGGATGACTTTGAAGGATTGTCGTTTATCTTATGCTGCCTCCCTATAATTGTGGTGTGTAAAACAAACATATCATTGTGACCACCTGCATGTTTCCATGGAGATGTTGTTGCTTTGCCTGGAATGTTTCACAGGATGGCATTAAACATATCTATCGCCATGGAAATGAGCAGGTGACCAGGCCAAGTTACAGAAGAGAGAGGAGAGTCAGCGCACAGTGTAATTGAACAAATGCAAGAATAATACGTTTGATGCCAAACTAAAACACGCACCTTTAAACATATTGTGTTTATAGTTAAATGATTTGTCACTGAATATTTATTGTAATAAATAATTTGCTGATAAAAATAGAAAACCATTAGAATCAGTTTCTATGAAAAAGGGCAATTATCGCATGGATATCGGAGACGTCGCCGCCACACTGGTTCTATCAAAAGGCTTTTCTATGGCTTTTCACAAACTAATAACAGAATAGACAGTTAATATTCTAAGAACTGAAAACTTAAAAGCAGATTTAATACTTTTGGCAACTAATGTTGGGCAGTTAAAGCATGTTTCCTTGGAAAACAAAGTGTGTGCCGCTACACAGCAGCATACACTTTTTGTTTTCCACTACAACTAGTAAAATGAACCCATCTTTCAACCTCTGAGTCTATACAAATAAACAATAAGGAGTATTGTCTAAGTTGATTTTATTCTTCCTGGTGTTTTTGAACATTGGGTAATTTTGCTCATGAGCTGTCAGTGCGTGGGACGGGCGGGTGGATCTCTGGACTACAGGAGATATGCTGTCTGCACTTTGACAGCCTCTTTCTCATGGCGAATTACTCCAAAGCACCACAATGGAAAAAGGCACCAACTTTATACACACCCAAAAAATGTCCCGTCTTGCATATACACAAGTTCAGTTTTTGTTTTGGTCTTTTTCCACTGCTTTTGGAGTTGTCTTCCATGTGTCTGTCAGTGAGTTAGCTATGAGCCTTTGTGCACGTCTAAAGTATCAGTGTAGTCACCAAAATATACACGTCAAAAAGGACTAAAAATAAGCAAAAGAGGAAGCATGAGTTAGCGGAGGATGTAGAGGGATGAAACAATGTCTGAAAAGAGTCTTGTTTATCTTGTGTCAGCTACAAGCTGAACTTTTCCATGGGAACTTGTGCATTCAGATTCATTTGTAAGATCAGTCTCTACTCTCTGAGGTGGCTGAGGTCGTTTGACATCTTTAGGACAATGCTCAAGAGGTTCTGTTCATGTCTGTGTATGGTGGCCAGTGCCATCATCATGTACACTGTGGTCTGTTGTGGTCTGCCGGAGTCTGCTGTGGTCCTCTTTGTTCTGATGTGGTTTGTTGGGGTCTGCTGTGGTCTGCTGTGGTCTGATGTGGTCTGTTGTGGTCTGATGTGGTCTGTTGTGGTCTGCTGTGGTCTGCTGTGGTCTGATGTGGTCTGTTGTGGTCTGCTGTGGTCTGCTGTGGTCTGATGTGGTCTGTTGTGGTCTGCTGTGGTCTGATGTGGTCTGATGTGGTCTGTTGTGGTCTGATGTGGTCTGTTGTGGTCTGATGTGGTCTGTTGTGGTCTGCTGTGGTCTGCTGTGGTCTGATGTGGTCTGCTGTGGTCTGATGTGGTCTGATGTGGTCTGCTGTGGTCTGTTGTGGTCTGCTGTGGTCTGCTGTGGTCTGATGTGGTCTGTTGTGGTCTGATGTGGTCTGTTGTGGTCTGCTGTGGTCTGCTGTGGTCTGATGTGGTCTGTTGTGGTCTGCTGTGGTCTGATGTGGTCTGATGTGGTCTGTTGTGGTCTGATGTGGTCTGTTGTGGTCTGATGTGGTCTGTTGTGGTCTGCTGTGGTCTGCTGTGGTCTGATGTGGTCTGCTGTGGTCTGATGTGGTCTGATGTGGTCTGCTGTGGTCTGTTGTGGTCTGCTGTGGTCTGCTGTGGTCTGTTGTGGTTTGTTGTGGTCTGCTGTGGTCTGATGTGGTCTGTTGTGGTCTGTTGTGGTCTGATGTGGTCTGTTGTGCTCTGATGTGATCTGCTGTGGTCTGTTGTAGTCTGATGTGGTCTGTTGTGGTCTGATGTGGTCTGTTGTGGTCTGATGTGGTCTGTTGTGGTCTGATGTGGTCTGTTGTGGTCTGATGTGATCTGCTGTGGTCTGTTGTAGTCTGATGTGGTCTGTTGTGGTCTGATGTGGTCTGTTGTGGTCTGATGTGGTCTGTTGTGGTCTGATGTGGTCTGCTGTGGTCTGATGTGGTCTGTTGTGGTCTGATGTGGTCTGTTGTGGTCTGATGTGGTCTGTTGTGGTCTGATGTGGTCTGCTGTGGTCTGCTGTGGTCTGTTGTGGTCTGATGTGGTCTGTTGTGGTCTGATGTGGTCTGCTGTGGTCTGATGTGGTCTGCTGTGGTCTGATGTGGTCTGTTGTGGTCTGATGTGGTCTGTTGTGGTCTGCTGTGGTCTGCTGTGGTCTGTTGTGGTTTGTTGTGGTCTGATGTGGTCTGCTGTGGTTTGTTATGGTCCTATGTGGTCTGCTGTGGTTTGATGTGATCTGCTGTGGTTTGATGTGGTCTGATGTGGTCTGTTGTGGTCTGATGTGGTCTGCTGTGGTCTGATGTGGTCTGCTGTGGTCTGTTGTGGTTTGTTGTGGTCTGATGTGGTCTGCTGTGGTTTGTTATGGTCCTATGTGGTCTGCTGTGGTTTGATGTGATCTGCTGTGGTTTGATGTGGTCTGATGTGGTCTGTTGTGGTCTGATGTGGTCTGCTGTGGTCTGATGTGGTCTGCTGTGGTCTGTTGTGGTTTGATGTGATCTGCTGTGGTCTGCTGTGGTCTGATGTGGTCTGTTGTGGTCTGATGTGGTCTGTTGTGGTCTGCTGTGGTCTGCTGTGGTCTGTTGTGGTTTGTTGTGGTCTGATGTGGTCTGCTGTGGTTTGTTATGGTCCTATGTGGTTATGTGGTCTGCTGTGGTTTGATGTGATCTGCTGTGGTTTGATGTGGTCTGATGTGGTCTGTTGTGGTCTGATGTGGTCTGCTGTGGTCTGATGTGGTCTGCTGTGGTCTGATGTGGTCTGTTGTGGTCTGCTGTGGTCTGATGTGGTGTGTTGTGGTTTGATGTGGTCTGCTGTGGTTTGTTGTGGTCTGATGTGGTCTGCCTTGGTCTGATGTGGTCTGCTGTGATCTGCTGTGGTCTGATGTGGTCTGCCTTTGTCTGATGTGGTCTGATGTGGTCTGCTGTGGTCTGCTGTGGTTTGTTGGGGTCTGCTGTGGTCTGCTGTGATCTGCTGTGGTTTATTGGGGTCTGCTGTGGTCTGCTGTGATCTGCTGTGGTTTGTTGGGTCTGCCTTGCTCTGATGTGGTCTGCTGGGGCAGCAGTCTGCGTATGAGGGACACATATAGACTCAATAAAGTCACCAAGAAGGCTGGACATGTGTGGGAAGAGGTGAGCTCGCTGACTGTCGTGTCATAAGGTTGTTGTCCAAAATCAGGACTATTTTCGACATTCCCTCCCACCCGCTCCACAAAGTGCTGGTCAGCTACAAGAGCTCGTTCAGCAACAGACTGACTGCCACGCAGCTTCACTGAGAGACACGGGAAATCATTTCTGCCAATCGTCAACCAACTGCTGAACTATGTGCTGTAAAATCCTCCTATAAAGTTATTGTGCAATATTTAGTTCACTTGTAACCTGGACATGATCATGTATATATGTTGTGAGGGGATTATTAAGTTAAAAGTTAAATAGATTCGATTAGCTTTCTCATTTTTCATGTCACCTGGTTGGTGACATGTCTGTAATAATAAAATTAATTCTGATCCTGATTTTAATGGGAGATTTGATAACATTTCTAGGCTCATAAGATGGAGGACTAAATATTTGAAAATGTTCGTAAAGCACTCAGGTGTCATGAGCTGGCCAAGTGGAAGACCTGCAGTGGCCACTTCATTGTGACCACATGACCCTGTCTTACAAGTACCTGGGACATAGTTCCTCTTAGGGACACGTGGAGCCAAATAGAGAAAAGCTTATTGTCATTGTGCCAACAGTTTCCGTTACAAATGATCTGTGTTTTTCTTATATCCCAGATTGGACTAAAGGCTTCCCATCAATTGCAGGCACACAGGGGCTTTAGGCAGGGCGCAACCTGACTGACAGAGGCTGACAATCATTTACTCACCAATATATTTGTAGATGTGCAAATGCAAGGGACAGCAACGTCAAAGTGGGAAAAAATGGCATAACAAGTTTTTTTGAGTTTTTTTTTTTTTGAGTGTCTTTGTTGAATGTCAGATATTTTCATCCACTGCAGTTTAAGTCAGGACACTTGGGGAGAACATGGAAACTCATCTTAAAGAAACTGCAAGGAACACTTAATGCCCTTAAGATTCCTGACTTGAGGATAGAAGACAGGAAATCATTGTCAATCTTACTCTGTAAACATTTGTTTTTATAGATTACTACCCTTTTCTCTTAATTATTTGCAGTAGAATGTGGCTCAGTGTGTCATAAGTTTGACACAAGTCGATTATTCTTATTCACTAACCACATGCTTGCTTTGAACAAGCTCGGTTATGTTAACTTCCTCCATGCACTGACGATACTCATTATACTGTGGGCTTTTTTATATTGCTCTTCATTGGGTTGAGTCAGAGAGTTCCAGCACCTCAGTGACACATTTGGCATGGCTCCCTAACAACACCTTTGTCTTTTTCAGTCGTGTGGGTGCTCAGCGCAATGTGTCATGGTGCATTCCTCCCAGGCCAGTTCCGCTGCCGTCTCAAAACAGCCACGACCCGGAGGAAGCCAAACTGACGGTCAAGGATGAAACTGCGACCACGGGCAAAAATGTCCATAAACATCGTCACTAGATTCTGGAATCGTAGTGCGTTACAAAGACAATGTGGTTATTGTCAATGCATCAGACGCATGGCATCAGAAGTTTCAAATTCAGCATCATTTTGAGTTGGTCAGAGAAGCTGAAATAACAGACTTTGAGCTGAGGAAGTGTGATTGTTGTGAGGATAAAAGAACAGCAGGAGGAGGTTTGAAAAGACTTCATGTCACAGAACTTTTGACCTGAAAAATGAAGCAGTGGCACAGACTCTACAGTAAACACAATTCCACAATGGAGAAATGCAGGGGTGAAGCACACTGAAGGCCTTTTCCCATAGTCTACGTGTTCCTGGCCACAGCTATTTGTGTTATATGTCAGAATCTTACTCAGACTAAAACCACACTTCCTGGTTGCTTTTGGAAATTGTGGTGCGGAAAGCATCCTGTTTCTGACTTTTTATGAGTTTGCTTTGTTTTGATGGAATGTGTAGTAGACCCTCCAGTAAAGGCCTTATGACAGTCTCGGGCATTTTCCCACTTCAGCCAATGCTCCACTGCCAAGCATTACTCAGCAACATTACTATGTGGTATAGTTATGATAAGAGACAGACAGGCACCAAGGCTTTTAATGTGCATATACTATGCACTCAAATCTTCTCCATTACTATGATGTAAAAAGCTAAATGGCTTTCATGATTGGTCCATCAAAAGCATTGTCAGCCTGAAGAAAGGTCTGGCATTATTTTGGGGAAGAAGTGTACTGATATGATATACAATACATCCAATTAATACAGTTCTTTTATCATTTCTGCACATAAATGGCCAGCACTGCAAATATGGTTTGTTAAGAGCTACACATTTATTTTGCGAGAAAGGCAACGCTTTATGTTGTGAGGTACTATATTTTTGTAAGTTAAGTTAATCTAAGTTTCTAAATTAATTTCATTTTCGCTGGGGGTTTAGTAGCTGTTTAAAGCAAGAGTAGCCTACTCTTCAAAACGTTCTTCACATTTCCATAAAAATAAGCAGGAGGAGGCTCCTCCAAGTAAGAGTCAGGCTTATAGAGATGCAAGTCATAGTAAGGACACGTGGTTTCAAGTGCAAGTGTTATTCTAGTCTATTTCAATTAACGTATTTGTGATTCTGATTTGTGATGTGACACTGCTGCTGCTGCTGCTGCTGCTGCTGCTGCTGCTGCTGCTGCTGCTGCTGCTGCTGCTGCTGCTGCTGCTGCTGCTGCTGCTGCTGCTGCTGCTGCTGCTGCTGCTGCTGCTGCTGCTGCTGCTGCTGCTGCTGCTGCTGCTGCTAATCTGCTCTTGACCTATCCCTGCCCATGTCTTTGTTCATGACACAAAACAACACAAACTATAACCTTTACTCTAAAGCGCTTTTTACGAGCTGAAAACATCAAGATAAGGCTGGAGAAACAATGTTAACATTTCTTATGCTGCCCTGGAGGCACTTTTGTTGGGAAATAACTCTGATGACTCCATGGTGACCATCAATGTTCAGGATGGATATGTAAGATATAAGAGAGTGCAAAATATTAGTCTTTGTTCAAGCTTGAATGATAAAATTTAAAATTAAAGCCGCAAGCGGCATCCAACGGCCCTCGCGGGCCGCCGGCCTTCCGGCTCTGCGCTTTCGACTTGATAAAGATGGCGCCCTTATTGTGTGTTGAATTAAAAAGAACTTGACAGACGGCGACACATTGGACATGGCCAATCCAGTGCAAATGAACACAAGTGTCAGTCAAATGTGCTGCTCCGCCGCACAGAGACCGTAGCACTTAGAATATCAATATGGATAACTTTTGATGCCCCGCTTGTGTAGATGATATTCCCAAAAGTTAAGCTTGATCGAGCTATTGCCCACGTTGGAGTTTGTTAAAGTGTGAAGCGTAAATGTGAACATTTCATAGATTTAGCGTTTTTCCCATTTGTGACAGTATATTTGCAGCTCCACGGCACAGAGACCGTACCACTTAAAATCAAAATATGGATAACTTTTGATGCCCCGTTTGTGTAGATGATTTTCCCCAAATATGAACATGATCGGGTATTCGCCCTAGGAGGAGTTCGTTAAAGTGTGAAGCATAAAAATGTGGTCATTTTAGAGATTTCGCTGTTTTCCCATTTCTGACATATATTTGCGGGTCCGCCACACAGAGACCGTAGCACTTAGAATCAAAATAAGGATAACTTTTGATGCCCTGCTTGTGTAGATGATTTTCCCCAAATATGAGTTTGATCGGACAATCGCCCTAGGAGGAGTTTGTTAAAGTGTGAAGCGTAAAAATGTTGTGATTTGAGCGATTTCGCGATTTTCCCATAAGGATAACATGGAATGTTTCTGTCATCGCTACGGTTACGCCGTACAAAATATGACTTTTATGATCAGGATGGCAAATTAGAATTTTGTGCGTAATATCATGTCCTTTGGAAAAACTCTATTGTTTATAGGCCACTCTGAAGGCCAAATAGTCAGAATTTAGGGAAACGTTTGCGGCTCCGTTGCACAGAGACCGTAAAAGTTATCCTTAAAATTTGGATAACTTTAGATGCCCCACTTGTCTAGAGGATGTACACCGATTTTGAGGTCGGTGGGCAAAACGCCCTAGGAGGAGTTCGTTAAAGTGTGAAACAGAAAAATGTGGATATTGGAGAGATTTAGCGATTTTCCCATAGGGATAACATGGGAGGTTTCCGTCATGGCTACGGCTACGCCGTAAAAATTAAGGCATAAGTTTGATTGGCCTTTTGCTCGGGACCCCAAAATAGAATTTTGGGCAAAGTTTTGAACATTTGTGTAAAACCAGTTTTTGTCCATCAATGTTCACTCAAAGGCAACTTTGTAGGGGGCGCTATCGCGGCCATTTCAATTTTGTCATCCTAAACTGGTCCAAACTTGAAAGTTTAACAACTGATTCAAATTTAGTCCTAATCGGACTCGTTTTGATCAAATGGGAGCAATTTTTAGAATTGCAATATCTCAAAATAAGTTGTCCAACTTTGCGGCTGCGCCGCACACAGACCGTAAAAGGTATCCCGAAAATTTGGATAACTTTACACGCCCCACTTGTCTAGAGGACGTACACCAATTTTGAAGTCGGTGGGCAAAACGCCCTAGGAGGAGTTCGTCAAAGTTTGACGTGAGCAAAATAGCTGACTCAGCGTGTTTTCATGTTCAAAGGAAGATGGCGGCCATAGGGTATGTCTGGGGGCGTGGCCACAATGATATTTTTTTTTGTCGTCACGAGAGGAATGCGTGTCCCGAATTTCGTAGCTCTACGACAAAGTTGACTTCGGGGCGTCTCCCATAGGCGCAATGTATTTTGACTTTTGTCGGTGGTGCTGTCGTGCCATTTTTTGACGAAAAAAAAAATGGCCCAGAAAAAATCAAATTTTTCGCCGATTCTGAATTTTGGGCAAAGTTTGGTGAGTTTTTGAGCATGTTCCGGGGGTCAAATTAGAGCTCAAAGCGCAGAAGAAGAACAATAAAAAAAATAAAAATAATTAAAGCCGCAAGCGGCATCCAACGGCCCTCGCGGGCCGCCGGCCTTCCGACTCTGCACTTTGGACTTGATAAAAATGGCGCCCTTATTGTGTGTTGAATTAAAAAATAACTTGACAGACGGCGACACATTGGACATGGCCAATCCAGTGCAAATGAACACAAGTGTCAGTCAAATTTGCTGCTCCGCCGCACAGAGACCGTAGCACTTGGAATAAAAATATGGATAACTTTTGATGCCGCGCTTGTGTAGATGATATTTCCCAAAGTAAAGCTTGATCGGGCTATTGCCCACGGAGGAGTTTGTTAAAGTGTGAAGCGTAAATGTGAACATTTCAAAGATTTGGCGTTTTCCCATTTGTGACATATATTTGCAGCTCCACGGCACAGAGACCGTACCACTTAAAATCAAAATATGACTAACTTTTGATGCTTCCCTTGTGTAGATGATTTCCCCCAAATATGAACTTGATCGAGCTATCGCCCTAGGAGGAGTTCGTTAAAGTGTGAAGTGTAAAAATGTGGTCATTTTAGAGATTTCGCTGTTTTCCCATTTCTGACATATATTTGCGGGTCCGCCACACAGAGACCGTAGCACTTAGAATCAAAATATAAATAAGTTTTGATGCCCCGCTTGTGTAGATGATTTTCTCCAAATATGAACTTGATCGGGCTATCGCCCTAGGAGGAGTTCGTTAAAGTGTGAAGCGTAAAAATGTGGTGATTTGAGCGATTCTACGATTTTCCCATAAGGATAACATGGGATGTTTCTGTCATTGCTACGGTTACACCATACAAAATATGACTTTGGCTCTCATACTTTTATGATCAGGATGGCAAATTAGAATTTTGTTCAAAATATCATGTCATTTGGAAAAACTCTATTGTTTATAGGCCACTCTGAAGGCCAAATAGTCAAAATTCTGGGAAATGTTTGCGGCTCCGTCGCACAGAGACCGTAAAAGCTATCCTTAAAATTTGGATAACTTTAGATGCCCCACTTGTCTAGAGGACGTACACCGATTTTGAGGTTGGTGGGCAAAACGCACTAGGAGGAGTTCGTTAAAGTGTGAAACATAAAAATGTGGATATTAGAGAGATTTTGCAGTTTTCCCATAGGGATAACATGGGAGGTTTATGTCATCGCTACGACTACGCCGTAAAAATTAAGGCATTTGTCTGATAGGCTTTTTTGATCGGGATGGCAAAATTTTGGGTAAAGTTTAGAACATTTTGGTAAAACTAATTTTTGAACTTCAATGTTAATTTAAAGGTCACTCTGTAGGGGGCGCTATCACGCCCATTTCAATTTTGTCATCATAAACTGGTCCAAACTAGAAAGTTTAACAACTGATTCAAATTTGGTCCTAATCGGACTCGTTTTGATCAAATGGGAGCAATTTTTAGATTAGCAATATCCCAAAAATAAGTGGTCCAACTTTGCGGCTGCGCCGCACACAGACCGTAAAAGGTATACCAAAAATTTGGATAACTTTAGATGCCCCCCTTGTCCAGAGGACGTACACCTATTTTGAAGTTGGTGGGCAAAACGCCCTAGGAGGAGTTCGTCAAAGTTTGACGTGAACAAAATGGCTAACTCAGCTTGTTTTCATTTTCAAAGGAAGATGGCGGGCTTAGGGTAAGTCTGGGGGCGTGGCCACAATAAAAAAAAAAATTTTGGAATGCATGTCCAGAATTTCGTAGCTCTACGGCAAAGTTGACCCCGCGGCGTCTCCCATAGGCGCAATGTATTTTGACTTTTGTCGGTGGCGCTGTCGCGCCATTTTTTTAGGAAAAAAAAAATGGCCCAGAAAAAACAAAATTTTTTGCCGATTCTGAATTTTGGGTAAAGTTTGGTGAGTTTTTGAGCATGTTCAGGGGGTCAAATTAGAGCTCAAAGCGCTGAAGAAGAACAAGAAAAAATATAGCCGCAAGCGGCAATGATCGGCCCTCGCCACGCCGCCGCCACGCCGCAAGAGGAGGGGGCGCTAAAGCGCCCCAATTGTCCTTTTATTACATCTACTGCTGAATCTGTGACGCTGTCACATCTTCTCCCCTTTGTTTTACCATCAAAAAGCAATTTTATTTTGAATTCTTGGCAAAATGTGCGGCTTTGCCGCACAGACACCGTGACTCTTAGAATAAAAATGTGGATAACTTTTGATGGTCCACCCCTGAAGATGAGTCTCACCAAATTTCCGGTTAATAGGGCTAACGCCCTAAGAGGAGTTCGTGAAAGTCTAAAGTGTAAACATGTTCTGGCGATTTCCCCATTGGAATAACATGGAAGGTTTCGGTCATCACTACGGCAAAGCCATAACAATATGACATGGGTCTCATTGACTTTTTTGATGGGGATGCCAAAATTAAGTTGTGTGTCAAATTTCATATAATTTCGCAAAACTAAATATTTAACCTCCATATAAAATCTGTAGGGGGCGCTGTGGCTCCAAATTAATTTATTTCACTTCAAAGAGTTTAACAACTGATTCTAATTTGACGCAATTCAGACTTTATCTGCGCAAACGGCAGAAATGTTAAATTTGGGAGATTTCTGAAATTCTTGCTACAGTTTGCGGCTTCGCCGCACAGAGACCGTGAGAGGTATCAATGTAATTTGGATAACTTTTGATGTCCCACTCCTCAGTAGCATTTTCACCAAATTTCAGCTTTTTAGGGCCACCGCCCTGGGAGGAGTTCGTAAAAGTACGACGTTTGGAAAAACTCCGAAGTCATGTTTAGCCATTTTTGAAGCAATATGGCCGACATTTGGTTGGGTGGACGGCGTTGCCGTAATAATATTTTTTACTTCTCTTGTCACCATCTACCTCTGCGCCAAATTTCATGATTTTACGATCAGATTTTTTTTGAGTCATTTCCCATCTCTCAATGCATTTTTGGTACATTTGGGGGCGCTGACGCGCCAATTTTTTTAATTTAACAAAAAAGGAAATAGCCAGAATGTAGAGAGGCACGATTTTTAGAGGTGTGCTAATTTTTGTGACTTTTCGTCGATGTTCACTGGGTGAAAAATAGGGGGGTTGGTCCCGAAAAGAAGAAGAAGAAAGAAAGAAAGAATATTAAAGCCGCAAGCGGCATCCAACGGCCCTCGCGGGCCGCCGGCCTTCCGACTCTGCGCTTTCGACTTGATAAAGATGGCGCCCTTATTGTGTGTTGAATTAAAAAAGAACTTGACAGACGGGGACACATTGGACATGGCCAATCCAGTGCAAATGAACACAAGTGTCAGTCAAATTTGCTGCGCCGCCGCACAGAGACCGTAGCACTTAGAATATAAATATGAATAACTTTTGATGCCCCGCTTGTGTAGATGATATTTCCCAAAGTAAAGCTTGATCGAGCTATTGCCCACGGAGGAGTTTGTTAAAGTGTGAAGCATGAATTTGAACATTTCAAAGATTTGGCGTTTTCCCATTTGTGACAGTATATTTGCAGCTCCACGGCACAGAGACCGTACCACTTGAAATCAAAATATGACTGACTTTTGATGCCCCGCTTGTGTAGATGATTTTCCCCAAATATGAGATTGATCGGGCAATCGCCCTAGGAGGAGTTTGTTAAAGTGTGAAGCGTAAAAATGTGGTCATTTTAGAGATTTCGCTGTTTTCCCATTTCTGACATATATTTGCGGGTCCGCCACACAGAGACCGTAGCACTTAGAATCAAAATATGGATAAGTTTTGATGCCCCGCTTGTGTAGATGATTTTCTCCAAATATGAACTTGATCGGACAATCGCCCTAGGAGGAGTTCGTTAAAGTGTGAAGCGTAAAAATGTGGTGATTTGAGCGATTCTACGATTTTCCCATAAGGATAACATGGGATGTTTCTGTCATTGCTACGGTTAAGCCGTACAAAATATGACTTTGGCTCTCATACATTTATGATTTGGATGGCAAATTAGAATTTTGTTGAAAATATCATGTCATTTGGAAAAACTCTATTGTTTATAGGCCACTCTGAAGGCCAAATAGTCAGAATTCTGGGAAACGTTTGCGGCTCCGTCGCGCAGAGACCGTAAAATCTATCCTTAAAATTTGGATAACTTTAGATGCCCCACTTGTCTAGAGGACGTACACCGATTTTGAGGTCGGTGGGCAAAACGCACTAGGAGGAGTTCGTTAAAGTGTGAAACAGAAAAATGTGGATATTCGAGAGATTTAGCGGTTTTCCCATAGGGATAACATGGGAGGTTTATGTCATCGCTACGACTACGCCGTAAAAATTAAGGCATTTGTCTGATTGGCTTTTTTGATCGGGACGCCAAAATAGAATTTTGGGTAAAGTTTAGAAAATTTTAGTAAAACTAATTTTTGACCTTCAATGTTAATTTAAAGGTCACTCTGTAGGGGGCGCTATCGCGCCCATTTCAATTTTGTCATCATAAACTGGTCCAAACTAGAAAGTTGAACAACTGATTCAAATTTGGTCCTGTGTGTGCCGCACACAGACCGTAAAAGGTATCTCAAAAAATTGGATAACTTTAGATGCCCCAATTGTCCAGAGGACGTACACCGATTTTGAAGTTGTTGGGCAAAACGCCCTAGGAGGAGTTCGTCAAAGTTTGACGTGAACAAAATGGCTAACACAGCGTGTTTTCATTTTCAAAGGAAGATGGCGGCCATAGGGTAAGTCTGGGAGCGTGGCCACAATAATATTTGTTTTTTGTCCTCACAAGAGGAATGCGTGTTCCGAATTTCGTAGCTTTACGACAAAGTTGACCTCGGGGCGTCTCCCATAGGCGCAATGTATTTTGACTTTTGTCGGTGGCGCTGTCGCGCCATTTTTTTAGGAAAAAAAAAATGGCCCAGAAAAAACAAAATTTTTCGCCGATTCTGAATTTTGGGCAAAGTTTGGTAAGTTTTTGAGCATGTTCAGGGGGGCAAATTAGAGTTCAAAGCGATGAAGAACAAGAAAAATAATAATAATTAAAGCCGCAAGCGGCATCCAACGGCCCTCGCGGGCCGCCGGCCTTCCGACTCTGCTCTCTGCATTTTACAGAGATGGCGCTAACGCAATTGTCTAAGAACTAAGACAGCGACACATTGTACATGTACAATGCTGTGCTTAACCAGTGCAAATGAACACAAATGTCGGTCAAATGTGCAGCTCCAGCGCACAGAGACTGTGACACTTGGAATAAAAATATGGATAACTTTTGATGCTCCGCTTGTGTAGATTATTTTCCCAAAATATGAGCTTGATCGAGCTATTGCCCACAGAGGAGTTCATTAAAGTGTGAAGCGTAAATGTGAACATTTCAAGGATTTGGCGTTTTTCCCATTTGTGACATATATTTGCGGCTCTACCGCACAGAGACCCTAGTACTTAAAATCAAAATATGGATAACTTTTGATTCTCCCCAAATATCAACTTGATCGGGCTTTCGCCCTAGGAGGAGTTTCTTAAAGTGTGAAGTGTAAAAATGTGGTCATTTTAGAGATTTTGCGGTTTCCCCATAGGGATAACATGGGATGTTTCTGTCATCGCTACGGCTACGCTGTACAAAATATGACTTTGGCTCTCATACTTTTATTTTGGGGATGGCAATTGAGAATTTTGTGCAAAATGTCATGTCATTTGGAAAAACTCTATTGTTTATAGGCTACTCTGAAGGCCAAATAGTCAGAATTCTGGGAAACGTTTGCGGCTCCGTCGCACAGAGACCGTAAAAGTTATCCTTAAAATTTTGATAACTTTAGATGCCCCACTTGTCTAGAGGACGTACACCGATTTTGAGGTTGGTGGGCAAAACGCACTAGGAGGAGTTCGTTAAAGTGTGAAACATAAAAATGTGGTAATTTGAGAGATTTTGTGGTTTTCCCATAGGGATAACATGGGATGTTTCTGTCATCGCTACGACTACGCCGTAAAAATTAAAGCATTTGTCTGATTGGCTTTTGTGATCGGGACGGCAAAATAGAATTTTGGGTAAAGTTTAGACAATTTTGGTAAAACTAATTTTTGACCTTCAATGTTAATTTAAAGGTCACTCTGTAGGGGGCGCTATCGCGGCCATTTCAATTTTGTCAGCCTAAACTGGTCCAAACTAGAAAGTTTAACAACTGATTCAAATTTGGTCCTAATCGGACTTGTTTTGATCAAATGGGAGCAATTTTTAGATCTGCAATATTCCAAAATAAGTTGTCCAACTTTGCGGCTGCGCCTCACACAGACCGTAAAAGGTATCTCAAAAAAATTTGATAACTTTAGATGCCCCACTTGTCCAGAGGACGTCCGCCGATTTTGAAGTCGGTGGGCAAAACGCCCTAGGAGGAGTTCGTCAAAGTTTGACGTGAACAAAATGGCTAACACAGCGTGTTTTCATTTTCAATGGAAGATGGCGGCCATAGGGTAAATCTGGGGGCGTGGCCACAATAATATTTTTTTTTTGTCCTCACGAGAGGAATGTGTGTTCCGAATTTCGTAGCTCTACGACAAAGTTGACCTCGGGGCGTCTCCCATAGGCGCAATGTATTTTGACTTTTGTCGGTGGCGCTGTCGCGCCATTTAAAAATTTTTTTTTTTTTAATTTTTCGCCGATTCTGAATTTTGGGCAAAGTTTGGTGAGTTTTTGAGCATGTTCAGGGGGTCAAATTAGAGTTCAAAGCGATGAAGAACAAGAAAAATAATAATAAATATAGCCGCAAGCGGCAATGATCGGCCCTCGCCACGCCACCGCCGCCACGCCGCAAGAGGAGGGGGCGCTAACGCGCCCCAATTGTCCTTTTATTACGCCTACTGCTGAATCTGTGACGCTGTCACATCTTCTCCCCTTTGTTTTACCATCAAAAAGCAATTTTATTTTGAATTCTTGGCAAAATGTGCGGCTTTGCCGCACAGACACCGTGACTCTTTGAATGAAAATGTGGATAACTTTTGATGGTCTTGAAGATGAGTCTCACCAAATTTCAGGTTAATAGGGCTGACGCCCTGGGAGGAGTTTGTGAAAGTCTAAAGTGTAAACATGTTCTGGCGATTTCCCCATTGGAATAACATGAAAGGTTTCGGTCATCGTTACGGCAACGCCATAACAATTATGACATGAGTCATTGACTTTTTTGATGGGGATGCTAAAATTGAGTTGTGTGTCAAATTTCATATAATTTCGCAAAACTAAACATTTAACCTCCATATAAAATCTGTAGGGGGCGCTGTGGCGCCAAATGAATTTATTTCACTTCAAGTAGGTTTAGGGCAAAGAGTTTAACAACTGATTCTAATTTGACGCAATTCGGACTTTATCTGCGCAAACGGCAGAAATTTTAAATATGGGAGATTTCTGAAATTCTAGCTACAGTTTGCGGCTTCGCCGCACCGAGACCGTGAGAGGTATCAATGTAATTTGGATAACTTTTGATGTCCCACTCCTCAGTAGCATTTTCACCAAATTTCAGCTTTTTAGGGCCAACGCCCTGGGAGGAGTTTGTAAAAGTACGACGTTTGGAAAAACTCCGAAGTCATGTTTAGCCATTTTTGAAGCAATATGGCCGACATTTGGTTGGGCAGACGGCGTTGCCGTAATAATATTTTTTACTTCTCTTGTCACCATCTACCTCTGCGCCAAATTTCATGATTCTACGATCAGATTTTTTTTGGGTCATTTCCCATCCCTCAATGCATTTTTGGTACATTTGGGGGCGCTGACGCGCCATTTTTTTTTATTTTAGAAAAGGGAAATAGCCAGAATGTAGAGAGGCACGATTTTTAGAGGTGTGCAAATTTTTGTGACTTTTCGTCAATGTTCACTGGGTGAAAAATGGGGGGGTTGGTCCCGAGAAGAAGAAGAAAGAATAATATTCCGATGCGAAAACAATGTTTCCCATTTTTCAAATATCATAAACTATACATTTTCGGAAAGCGCTCGCGCTTTCCTACCTCATGGTGTGGGTCCCTGGTCACTGACGGGTACTTTCGATAATTTTGAGTGGGCTCCGCCCACTTTGTGTTTTTGGCCCTCTATACAGTAATAATGTTCAATTTTTGCATTACATGCTTATATGCACGGAACATGCAAGAGATGGGGAACGTATTCGTGAGTTACTTAGCGCAAATGAGTGCTTTATATGGAGATGACGACCGCGAAGCGGTCGTCATCCCAATGTAAAGTGCTCGTTTAGTGCAAACTTTTGCACGGGCTTCGCCCGTTTACAACGGTAATGTTCCATTTTCCTACAACTAATTAGCATGCACGGGGCGTGCATGAGTGGAGGAGTGCGTTAGTGAGTGTTTGGAAGTGGGCGAGCGCTTCGCGCTCGATTTCGTGCGCACTACGTGCGCACTTTCGCAGCCGTGCTTCGCACGGCCTTACGAGACTAATAGGCCTCTCGCCAGCTTGTGGCGCTCGGGCCTAATAATATTTTTAGCAAAAACAATATAGCCGTTTCCACTATAACAACAAATTATACATCGTTTGAAAGCTCTAAGCCTTCCCGATGCCGCCATGGGGTGGAATCATCATTACGAGCGCTTACACGCTCGTCACTCCCTATTCCGTCGGGATGCCCCGCCCACTCCCCATAGACTTCCATTGATTTGAGCAGATACAAGCATGGCCCATGCCTGCGGCAAGGACTCTCGCGTACGGGACGATGCCAGGAGGGTTTTTGGAGGAATGCAGCGCTTCGCGCTGCTGTTATCAACAATGAGTGAATGGGCTATGCCCATTCACTCATTGTTGACTTTTTCTGTCATAGCAGGAGTAAGTATGCATGATCCATGCCTTCGGCATGGGCTAGTTCACTGTACTTGCCAGGGGCGACGGGGTACCAAACATGCGGGCTATGCCCGCATGTTTGGTCAGACAGTTGCAACGCTGCCTTCGGCAGCGTTGCGGGAGCAATAGGCCCTCCGCCCTGCTGGGGCTCGGGCCTAAATATTCCGATTCGAAAACAATGTTTCCCATTTTTCAAATATCATGAACTATACATTTTCGGAAAGCGCTCGCGCTTTCCTACCTCATGGTGTGGGTCCCTGGTCACTGACGGGTACTTTCGTTAATTTTGAGTGGGCTCCGCCCACTTTGTGTTTTTGGCCCTCTATACAGTAATAATGTTCAATTTTTGCATTACATGCTTATATGCACGGAACATGCAAGATATGGGGAACGTATTCGTGAGCTACTTAGCGCAAATCGCGGTCATCCCAATTTAAAGTGCTCGTTTAGTGCACTTTTGCACGGGCTTCGCCCGTTTACAACGGTAAAGTTCCATTTTCCTACTACTAATTAGTATGCACGGGGCGTGCGTGAGTGAAGGAGTGCGTTAGTGAGTGTTTGGAAGTGGGCGAGCGCTTCGCGCTCGATTTCGTGCGCACTACGTGCGCACTTTCGCAGCCGTGCTTCGCACGGCCTTACGAGATTAATAGGCCTCTCGCCAGCTTGTGGCGCTCGGGCCTAATAAAAATAATAATATTTTTAGCAAAAACAATATAGCCGTTTCCACTATAACAACAAATTATACATCGTTTGAAAGCTCTAAGCCTTCCCCATGCCGCCATGGGGTGGAATCATCATTACGAGCGCTTACACGCTCGTCACTCCCTATTCCGTCGGGATGCCCCGCCCACTCCCCATAGACTTCCATTGATTTGAGCAGATACAAGCATGGCCCATGCCTGCGGCAAGGACTCTCGCGTACGGGACGATGCCAGGAGGGTTTTTGGAGGAATGCAGCGCTTCGCGCTGCTGTTGTCAACAATGAGTGAATGGGCTACGCCCATTCACTCATTGTTGACTTTTTCTGTCATAGCAGGAGTAAGTATGCATGATCCATGCCTTCGGCATGGGCTAGTTCACTGTACTTGCCAGGGGCGACGGGGTACCAAACATGCGGGCTATGCCCGCATGTTTGGTCAGACAGTTGCAACGCTGCCTTCGGCAGCGTTGCGGGAGCAATAGGCCCTCCGCCCTGCTGGGGCTCGGGCCTAAATATTCCGATTCGAAAACAATGTTTCCCATTTTTCAAATATCATGAACTATACATTTTCGGAAAGCGCTCGCGCTTTCCTACCTCATGGTGTGGGTCCCTGGTCACTGACGGGTACTTTCGTTAATTTTGAGTGGGCTCCGCCCACTTTGTGTTTTTGGCCCTCTATACAGTAATAATGTTCAATTTTTGCATTACATGCTTATATGCACGGAACATGCAAGATATGGGGAACGTATTCGTGAGCTACTTAGCGCAAATCGCGGTCATCCCAATTTAAAGTGCTCGTTTAGTGCACTTTTGCACGGGCTTCGCCCGTTTACAACGGTAAAGTTCCATTTTCCTACTACTAATTAGTATGCACGGGGCGTGCGTGAGTGAAGGAGTGCGTTAGTGAGTGTTTGGAAGTGGGCGAGCGCTTCGCGCTCGATTTCGTGCGCACTACGTGCGCACTTTCGCAGCCGTGCTTCGCACGGCCTTACGAGATTAATAGGCCTCTCGCCAGCTTGTGGCGCTCGGGCCTAATAAAAATAATAATATTTTTAGCAAAAACAATATAGCCGTTTCCACTATAACAACAAATTATACATCGTTTGAAAGCTCTAAGCCTTCCCCATGCCGCCATGGGGTGGAATCATCATTACGAGCGCTTACGCGCTCGTCACTCCCTATTCCATCGGGATGCCCCGCCCACTCCCCATAGATTTCCATTGATTTGAGCAGATACAAGCATGGCGCATGCCTGCGGCATGGACTCTCGCGTACAGGACGATGCCAGGAGGGTTTTTGGAGGAATGCAGCGCTTCGCGCTGCTGTTGTCAACAATGAGTGAATGGGCTGCGCCCATTCACTCTGTCATAGCAGGAGTAAGTATGCATGACCCATGCCTTCGGCATGGGCTAGTTCACTGTACTTGCCAGGGGCGACGGGGCACCAAACACGCGGACACACGCACACCACACACGCACACACACACTCACACACACACACTCGCACACTCACACACTCACACACTCACACACACACTCAAACACTCACACAGCAATAGGCCCTTCGCCCTGCTGGGGCTCGGGCCTAATGATAGACGGAATGTTTTTTAGGCATTTACCATCCTGAGATTACATGTTGATAATGTGATTTACCTTTGTGGAAGTACAGCTCACTTGTGCACACAAAGCACAAAGGGCCTGTGTTTATTGCACATAGTTGTAGGAATATTGAGGGAGGTGATTAATGAGGTGTGTTGAGAGAGTGCGAGAGATCTGTGCTGTGCTGTGTTAAGTGCAGCCTCAGGCAAACTGCTTCTGCAGGTAAATTATCGGCTAACAGGCCAAATAATCAGTCTACAGCACTTTGAACACACTGCACATGGGTCATCTCATCTCTGGGTGCTGCTATCACAAGTGTAGACAAGTTGAATAATAAGGTCAATTAATAGACAAACATTTCTACAATATAGAGAATCGTTGAGCACTCAAAATCAATGTAGTGCATTTAAAAAACATTTTTTAATAAGGCTGTAACATAACAAAATGTGTATACTTTCCGGATGCACTGTAAACCTATTGATACTCCTCATCTCATTCTTTGTTATGCTTAGTGTTTCCAATAAAATGTAGTCTCATCAGAGTGATGTGTCAACGTCTATAACAGCTTTGACAAAGACACCATCATTTACAGAGATAAGAGAGTCTGTTGTAGTAACCTGCTGTAGTAACCGGAACTCACAGATGACCAGGCGGCACTCAGGTAACTTGAAAGGCTCCTTTTTCAACAGATCACATGTCCATTGTGGAACGTTCCACTGCCACACGCGCTTTCAGTCAGAGGCCATCTCTGAACACCTTTGTTAAACATGAAAGACAATCGAGCTCAATCCTTTGATCGCTGCTGACACATCTTCACTGTGCACTGCCATAGACCCAGAAGACACAGTCAGACCAGCAGCTGGAGAATGTGGGCCATGACAATGAACCAGCCTTGGATAATGCAGCCGTATGTGTGTCCTTGAAGTGGATAAAATACTTGTAAAGATTCAGGTGAATACTTCAAATAGTGAACAATCCAAACATGATTTACATGTTTTCCATATTGTGGTTCCGTATTGTAGGGTACTTTGAAGAAGAAGGTTAAGTTCAGTTAGAACAAACTTGTTAATGTTTCATCATTATACATCATACATTTAGTTAACATTGTTTATTTAATTATTGTTATAATACTAGTATTAAAGCTTGTAAAGATTATATATCAATTTACTGTTATGTATAGTAGAAAACCATAACAAGTCAACAACAGACATAACCTAACCAGTAACATTAGTTGTTAAGATGGTTACAGCAGTAGTATTACTTCTACAGTTATAGGCTAATAATAGCAGACCAGGTATAGTAGTAGTAGTAATAATAGTAAGCTAGTGCTATCAGTGGTACAATAGCTACATTAAAGGCGGTATGGACGATTTTTCGGCGATTTGAGAACGCAGGCGGAAGTGCGCATGCGCACTCCCCTGTGCGGACTGATACAACACACACGTGCGTTTGTTTATTAGCGCAAAGGAGCGCATCGCATCGCTCGTCTCCCGTAGATTTCTGTCCACTTCTGCGTCAGCTCGAACTGTCTTTCTCCGTCTTCATTTTGCCCCGTACACTGAGGGAACTATATTATGATAGATCCATGCGCTTAGGCACGCGGAAACGTGGGGACGAGCCTGACGCGGCTGCAGGTGAGCGGTAGGTGCGTTTTATGATTGATACGTGGCAGGACAAATGATTTATCCAGGCCACGAGGAAATATGATAAAAAATTTGCTGAAAAAAAATCGTCCATACCACCTTTAAGTAAACAAAACATTTTTTTCCTATGAATGTAAACATGGTATTGAGTATCAAGTATTTCCTCTTTGGTTAAATGTGATGTTGAAATAATACAAGCTTAAAATCCACCCAGTCATTGTCCTGGACATCAGAGTACCACAGCGTGATGAAATGTGTGAGTTATTCAGTGACTGAGTAATAGGGGCACAGTGTCAAGGTCTACCCAACCATAATCTTCACCTGGGTGTGTTGGACCGATCGGTTTGTGACAAATAGCAAACACAGGTAAAAGGTTCTTAGATGCTTGGCCTTTTACCTTTTACAGTGTCGGTAAGTGGATGGTCCAGTCTTTCAGATTCAGAGACCGGAGGTAGACACACCCACCATGACTACAGAGAGTGGTAATGCCTGTGTAACAAGCAACTGCCAAAACAGAGCAAAGTGCAATCACGTTCTACGTGTTGCACAGATTAAAGACATATTTCAGTAGATACTGGCTTGTAAAAGGAATTCAATCTGTTTACCGACCCATTTAGCATTTATCTGGAACAAGATACCATTCTAATATATAAAAATGCTGATGTCTGTTGGATTGAATTAGTCCATTAAATTAAAAACCCTTCATTACCTGTTGGCTATCAAGTATAAACGTAAGTAATACAGTGATCAAAGAAATATCAAATCCCCTGTTAAATTGAATCGGATGTTATTTACTGATGTGACTGTTCATTGTTAGCTGCTGATTCTTATAACATTTTTAGTTAATCATTGTCAGCTCATGGATTTCAGTGAAAATGACAGCAGACCTGAGGCTTTTATGACCCAGGCAGTGTATACATATGAACCCAAATGACTTCCAGTTATATATTAGAAGATACATTTAAGATACATCATGGAAAACTCGATATTGAATTCATAATTTATTTTACCATTCATTTTATGCAGTAAAGAAGTATAAGTAGAGTATGTTGCAGGGATTTAGGTGTTCCATCACAGTGCTCCTCTATAAAATGATCAAGATAAAGTAATTGATTTGAAGGGTGTATACCAGAGCAAATTTTCAATAAGAATTTAAATTTTAACACTCTTTTATTTGTAATTGCAGAATAAGGTCAGTGCCTCTTCTGAAAGAAAAGCCCAAATCTCACTTTCTGCTATTTATTATTACTCTATCAGACCGTGCCAAATGACTGTGCAGTTTAATGTGTTGAATCTTTTAAATGTGATGCTGCTGTTAATTAATAACTCATTTTTGATGTGTCTGATATGCAGTCGAAGTAGTCACAGGAAAGTCTCCTCATCCTCCTCTGCAATAGCGCCTGTGTAACAGGAGTCAACTGTTCAGCCTCTCAGTGAATGTCCAGTGTCACAATTGTAGATCTCCCATTCCTGAGACTGCTTCACTGACCTTCACACAATGCTGCTTTTCAAAGGCTTAAATGTCTCCACTGCTGCAGATCTAGGCCACTCCACTGTATATGCATGTGTGTAATATGAACGGGGAATCCCTGACAACTCAAGACTGCAAATTACAACATTTGGCCAACATAAGATTTCTGTCGCTTTCGATTCCATTTGGGACAATGAGGTTCTATTCACAAGAGAAAAACCTATGGAAAAGAAACGTGTTGGATTCCCAGAAAAAAGAAACCTCCAAAGTTATTTTTTCTGTTGCGCCCGGCGGGACAAGGAAATAGGAATATATCACCAGTCTGAGTAGCGCCTCGTGGATTATGTGAAAAATGTAGCCAATGCGTGGGAGACATATGACGTGGCTATTGCTAGAAATATGGACCAATCTACATCCTTGGGGTCACTTTGCTGACACACCATTGCTGCTTCAACATGATAAATGCTCAGTTCCCAGTGTAAAGTTTATGGGGCTGACATTTCAGATTATTGGGATAACAAGTTAACTACAGCAGCAGTAATAGAACCCGAGGGTTTTAAAAGTCCACATGTGTCCGATATCACTTTCACACAATTCGTAATTTTTAACACCTGCATCCCTTTATATAGGTCAGCAACCCCATTACACAACATTATAAAAAATGACTGCCACATAAACAGCGCTCACAAACGCTAATGATAGCATAGGTCAACTGCATCAGGTGCTCTTGGAATTGTTTTCACAGATTGGATGGAAGAGCACAAGTGTTGTGTGGCAGAGTAAACCATAGCATTATTATGAGGGCATTGGAATGCTCTGAGTAGCATAGTGTAGTGTGGTGGCACAGTGGCTAGCACTCTTACCTCACAGCAAGGGTTGTCCTAGGTTCAGCAGGGTCTGGTGGGACTATTCTGAGCTTTTCCTGATTGGTTTCTTCTGGGTACTTACATTTTCGTCACACACTCAAACATATCATGCACAATAAGTTCATCTTTCCAAACTGTGGGTAGTTCTGACAAACTTAACTCAATATCTGGACATGGGTCACCTGTTCTGTGGTCGCTCACTGCTCCTGACAGGTTGCCCAAGCAGTATCAAAGGATCAGAATGGATCCAATGCAGAGGAAACATTTCCCTGTGGCATCAGTACTGGATAAGTCTCCATGGACTTATGCATTGTGAGTGTTTTGGCAGTTTGATAAACTTAAATGTTTTTTTCTTTGTTCTCTTTTGAATTCGTTATTGAGCAAATTCAAGGTTCAGCTCAATCATTCAAGGTTCAGCTCAATCAATCGATCAATAAACCAATCAATTAATCAATCAATCAATCAATCAATCAATCAATCTTTTATTTATGTAGCACATTTATAACAACCTATGGTGCCCAAAGTGTTGTACTGTATAAATCGATAATTACAACAAGGGAAATAAAAGTAAAAATATAGCCGCAAGCGGCAATGATCGGCCCTCGCCACGCCGTCGCCGCCGCCACGCCGCAAGAGGAGGGGGCGCTAACGTGCCCCAATTGTCCTTTTATTACGCCTATTGCTGAATCTGTGACGCTGTCACATCTTCTCCCCTTTGTTTAACCATCAAAAAGCAATTTTATTTTGAATTCTTGGCAAAATGTGCGGCTTTGCCGCACAGACACCGTGACTCTTTGAATAAAAATGTGGATAACTTTTGATGGTCCACCCCTGAAGATGAGTCTCACCAAATTTCCGGTTAATAGGGCTAACGCCCTGAGAGGAGTTCGTGAAAGTCTAAAGTGTAAACATGTTCTGGCGATTTCCCCATTGGAATAACATGGAAGGTTTCGGTCATCGTTACGGCAAAGCCATAACAATTATGACATGGGTCTCATTGACTTTTTTGATGGGGATGCTAAAATTGAGTTGTGTGTCAAATTTCATATAATTTCGCAAAACTAAACATTTAACCTCCATATAAAATCTGTAGGGGGCGCTGTGGCTCCAAATTAATTTATTTCACTTCAAGTAGGTTTAGGGCAAAGAGTTTAACAACTGATTCTAATTTGACGCAATTCGGACTTTATCTGCGCAAACGGCAGAAATGTAAAATTTGGGATATTTCTGAAATTCTAGCTACAGTTTGCGACTTCGCCGCTCAGAGACCGTGACAGGTATCAATGTAATTTGAATAACTGTTGATGTCCCACTCCTCAGTAGCATTTTCACCAAATTTCAGCTTTTTAGGGCCATCGCCCTGGGAGGAGTTCGTAAAAGTACGACGTTTGGAAAAACTCCCGAGTCCTGCTTAGCCATTTTTGAACCAATATGGCCGACATTTGGTTGGGTGGACGGCGTTGCCGTAATAATATTTTTTACTTCTCTTGTCACCATCTACCTCTGCGCCAAATTTCATGATTCTACGATCAGATTTTTTTTGGGTCATTTCCTATCTCTCAATGCATTTTTGGTACATTTGGGGGCGCTGACGCGCCAATTTTTTATTTTAGAAAAGGGAAATAGCCAGAATGTAGAGAGGCACGATTTTTGGAGGTGTGCAAATTTTTGTGACTTTTCGTCAATGTTCACTGGGTGAAAAATAGGGGGGTTGGTCCCGAGAAGAAAGAAAGAAAGAAAGAAATATAGCCGCAAGCGGCAATGATCGGCCCTCGCCACGCCGCCGCCACGCCGCCGCCACACCGCCGCCACGCCGCAAGAGGAGGGGGCGCTAACGCGCCCCAATTGTCCTTTTATTACGCCTACTGCTGAATCTGTGACGCTGTCACATCTTCTCCCCTTTGTTTTACCATCAAAAAGCAATTTTATTTTGAATTCTTGGCAAAATGTGCGGCTTTGCCGCACAGACACCGTGACTCTTTGAATGAAAATGTGGATAACTTTTGATGGTCTTGAAGATGAGTCTCACCAAATTTCAGGTTAATAGGGCTGACGCCCTGGGAGGAGTTTGTGAAAGTCTAAAGTGTAAACATGTTCTGGCGATTTCCCCATTGGAATAACATGAAAGGTTTCGGTCATCGTTACGGCAACGCCATAACAATTATGACATGAGTCATTGACTTTTTTGATGGGGATGCTAAAATTGAGTTGTGTGTCAAATTTCATATAATTTCGCAAAACTAAACATTTAACCTCCATATAAAATCTGTAAGGGGCGCTGTGGCGCCAAATGAATTTATTTCACTTCAAGTAGGTTTAGGGCAAAGAGTTTAACAACTGATTCTAATTTGACGCAATTCGGACTTTATCTGCGCAAACGGCAGAAATTTTAAATATGGGAGATTTCTGAAATTCTAGCTACAGTTTGCGGCTTCGCCGCACAGAGACCGTGAGAGGTATCAATGTAATTTGGATAACTTTTGATGTCCCACTCCTCAGTAGCATTTTCACCAAATTTCAGCTTTTTAGGGCCAACGCCCTGCGAGGAGTTCGTAAAAGTACGACGTTTGGAAAAACTCCGAAGTCATGTTTAGCCATTTTTGAAGCAATATGGCCGACATTTGGTTGGGCGGACGGCGTTGCCGTAATAATATTTTTTACTTCTCTTGTCACCATCTACCTCTGCGCCAAATTTCATGATTCTACGATCAGATTTTTTTTGGGTCATTTCCCATCTCTCAATGCATTTTTGGTACATTTGGGGGCGCTGATGCGCCAATTTTTTTAATTTTAGAAAAGGGAAATAGCCAGAATGTAGAGAGGCACGATTTTTAGAGGCGTGCAAATTTTTGTGACTTTTCGTCAATGTTCACTGGGTGAAAAATAGGGGGGTTGGTCCCGAGAAGAAGAAAGAATAATATTCCGATGCGAAAACAATGTTTCCCATTTTTCAAATATCATAAACTATACATTTTCGGAAAGCGCTCGCGCTTTCCTACCTCATGGTGTGGGTCCCTGGTCACTGACGGGTACTTTCGTTAATTTTGAGTGGGCTCCGCCCACTTTGTGTTTTTGGCCCTCTATACAGTAATAATGTTCAATTTTTGCATTACATGCTTATATGCACGGAACATGCAAGATATGGGGAACGTATTCGTGAGCTACTTAGGGCAAATGAGTGCTTTACATTGGGATGACGACCGCGAAGCTCGTTTAGTGCGCACTTTTGCACGGGCTTCGCCCGTTTACAACGGTAATGTTCCATTTTCCTACTACTAATTAGTATGCATGGGGCGTGCGTGAGTGAAGGAGTGCGTTAGTGAGTGTTTGGAAGTGGGCGAGCGCTTCGCGCTCGATTTCGTGCGCACTACGTGCGCACTACGTGCGCACTTTTGCAGCCGTGGTTCGCACGGCCTTACGAGATTAATAGGCCTTTCGCCAGCTTGTGGCGCTCGGGCCTAACTAGTAAACTAGTAATGCTGAATATCAAGAAATAAAAGACACCTCAACTTGTATTAAAAGCTTGTGTGGACAGAAGACAATTTACATTTTGGGCTGATCTATTACTGAAGGTTTGACTTTGTAAAACAATTGTTCTGTGGCAAGATTAAAGGTCATCCCATACAAATTGACCCATAAATGGAGCAGTCTCTACACTGGTTTCCTAAGGAACAGATGTACAACACACGTACATGTTGTGAGTGTGTTGTGAGTGTGTGGAGGCGTGGACACCTGTATAATGCCTGGGCAAGTCCGTGAGCAGAACCTGTCATGACATCACACGGACAAACTACGTTTTTCACAACTCAGGAATGTCCTTCAGGAGGCTCCCCCCTACACCAGGAGCCAGTGGGTGTTTTTCCAAATCACTCAGTACATTTCCTAAAACATGACAGCTTATTACAGCTACATTACAACCTACATATTTAATTAGAACATTATGTAAACATAAATAGTGGATACATCATTATTGTGGTCTTTTTTCTGAATACTATTTTTGATTTAAAAAAAAAAAAAAAAGCAAGATTTGAACATACCAGTACTTTGAATATACTTACCAGGACCAGGAGAAAATGGCTAAAAGCAACAGCTGAATGAAAGAATACACAGCTATTGTATATTTATAAGAAATGTTAAAGATCTCATTATGGCTGGTCACAGAGTACAGCCATCAGCACATGCACAATTTATAGCACCGATCGTCTGAGCCGCTGTGCTGTATGTGCGGTTTTATTTCACATGCCCGAGTTCATAAAAACACAGGGGCAGCTGTGATCTAAGTTTATTGCAGAAAGGAGACAGTTTCCATTTCCAAGTCCATTTTAATATTGCACAATCACTGGAGATTGGTAAAAAGAGGATGAAACAATCAGTAGTCAATGTGAAGATGGGGCCATGAATAGACTATTGACTGGTGGGTGCACAGATTGCATTACCTCGACAGTCACTGTATTTAGGATGAGCCCCTGCCAGAACCTGGATCGACAGACACTCATGACCTCATCATTCAGGAGGCTCATGCATTCACATGGTCCAGGACAGAGGGGATAGTTGGCTGTGTTCATTTACAAATTAGTATGATGTCATTAAGTTCAACAAGCACCTAATCACAGCCCTGAGTTGACCAAATTGGAATATGGACTGTCTCTGTACTGAAGTCTTCAACTTGTAGTGCAATGTAGCATCCTGGACAACATATTTGGTGCCTCTTATCAATGATAACACGCACCTTTGTTTGAGCTATTGTTCATCTTACATAGAGTTTAAGTTTGTGCAGGGTTATAAATACTCTGCGACAGTTAGGGAGATTTAAAATACTTCTTAGGTTTCAGTGTTTCTAAGCTCAGAGACAAATGTCCTTACATGGCACATTTCTTGCTCTCTTTTTGATGTGCTAACGACTTGGCCTTACCAGAGGAGATGCCAGGTCAATAGAGCCATCAGCTGCAGCCTTCTGTGTAAACACATGGCAAATATGCACAAACGCCACTCACATTACTCAAGACCCTCGACACTCTTACTATGTATCATTGAATTTGTAATCAAAGGCACATTACAGACACACAATCACGCTGTAGCAAAGCAATGATGAAGCATGAGTCTTTGTGTCTGTCTGTCTGCATTCATGCATTCATAAATGCATATCTGTCTATTTGCAGCAGCAGTGGATCCAGTTTGTATGACAGTTGATGAGTTATTCAGTCTGGGATGGGCTGATGTCATGCAGGTGCACTGTGCCAAGAGCAAAAGCCCATTTTAACATGACATTTATTTTATTTGAATCCTTTCTTTCTATCACGTGAGCAGTAAATATGTGTTTGCAGTGCACACATGCATGCAATGTGGTGAACATAAAGTAGCATGGTATAACACATTGGTGTTAATGCAGCGCTGTAGGTCCAGCAGCTCTGACCCAGGGTACCTCTGAGGTCAGATTGTGAGGTGTTTTAAATAGGCGAGCACCAGGATTGGACCGTGGTGAATGATGGACCACACTTTCCCTTCCTCGCTCCCTGGCTGCCATTGCCTCTGTGCTGTGATGATGGATGCCCAGCCTTCTGTAAATATAGCCCTACCCCAGCTAGTTAGCATGGCTGGCATGGTCCAGGCTGGTGGTCACAATTTAAATATATAGCCAAAATAAATGCTTCCAGATTAGATTCTCATCTGTTGCGTATACAGTCTTAAATGCTCATCAGATAAGATTTTGTAAACCATTAAGTTTAGCTAAATTAATTAACCAACCAAACTAACATGCATGAAAGTAACCGAGAGGCGAGAGGTGAACTTCAGTGAACTTCAGTGGCTGTATAATGTGCACAGAAGCTTTGCCCAGCGCTGTGGTGAGTGTGGCGCCGAGTCACAGCAGTCCTAACTACTCGTTGCTATGGTTTCCATCCAAACTGTGTTTTCTGTTTAAACCCACTGATACAGTGGAATGGACCTGTGGGTGGAGAGAGGGCCAGCCTTCACCGCACACATGTGTGACGCAAGAGCATGGGTTTATGGAGTTAGAGCCATTTATAAGTACATTTTAAGTACAATCAGGTGAAAAGTCACAAAAACCTTCAGACCACACCTGTGTATACGACAGACAGAGGAACAATGGTGAGTCCCACAGGTCAATTGTACACAGAGCTCTTAAGACTAAAATCTAACTACTATTTGGCTGTGCGAGGTTGGTCCACTCTGCTTTACTTTTCTGTCTGAAAAAGCTGTTCTAAAGATGTACTAGCGGCCAAACAATTCATGCATGTGAAAAATAGTAATGTGTTGATGAGGGGTTGAGGTTAGGAACACGTTAGATTGATTGAAACACTTAACCATTCCTCTCCTATACTTTCTCGTTTCACAGGTTAAAAATCAGGTATCCCAGCTTTAACATTACAAGTCAAGTGACAAGATAAACCAGTTTGCATACTCATCTAAACTTAAGTCATTTCTGACTTCAAGCACCCAGCAAAATGTAATAAAAATTGTATTGTTTAGTTAATAGAAAATACTCACAGAATGATGAATAATTAGGAGCGATGCCATAGAAATTGACAATTTAAAATAAAATATCCTATTTTTAATGTTGAAAAGTCCTCAAAATGTTGCCAACAATCACTGAATAAAAAAAATGCTTGACCCCTTTTTCCACTCCCAATATTATGTTATTACCATCACATCTTCACATAGACTTAGTAGTAGCTTGGCTGCTTTAAATTGCAGCTTCAGTGGACAACTTATAAACTTTGGCTCATTCAACACAGTTCATTTTGGACCTGGTAAACAGTGCAACACATGATAAATGTTTATTTTTCTTTGGAATGAAAACGTTTTTGGCTGCAGTTTTGAGATCAGTGCCTCTCTCAGACATTTCATCAACCTTCCCTATTTCATGTAATTAGTAAATAACATTCTGTATTACATAATCGTCACTAATAGTCTGGGGTTCAATGTAATGGTGATATTATTAAACTAGTGACTGTCTGTGAGGCCACAGGTCACCTCTGTATGACTCATTACTTTTACCTCACACTTCAAAAATCTAGTGACCCTTGCACACCAACATATCGCCCATAGCATAAAGGACAAGAATGTTGTGTTAATATTAACCAGACCTCTTTACTTAATGATACTGTCAAACCTAATATGTGGTTAAAAAGAAGAGAAGGGCTAATGTGACATGATATCAATATGAGTTTGTGCTTGTCATCAGCGCATAGTGAGTCAGGAGTCGGGTAAAAGTCTGACATACACTCTCTCATTCCTTCCATTCCTCATTGATCGGCTGCACTGGTCTGGGACGGCGGGTAAAGTGATTAGGCAGTGATCTCATATGTGGCTACCTCATCCCCACGCCGGTATAATGCAGACTGTTTTATGTGAGTGAGTGCGTCCCACATATGCCGGGATGGGGAGAACCTCAATTTTGAAGCAATAATTTCCTTTATAGACATTCAGGTCCTAGGACACTTAAAGGACTAGACTAGTCTAGACCAACAGTTTCCAATATACATGAAATCATCTATGGAGTGTTTATGTCGGTGTAATCCCTCATTCGTCCAGGCGTGTTCCATAGTAGAAAAAGCTTCAGTTGTAGTCATCTGGACTCAGTTAGAAAAAATAGACGTTTTAATGGGCTATTAGAATCTAAATCTATATTTATTTAATGGGCTATCTAATAGCCCATTAAAATTCTGAATAGGCTAGCTCGGTAGATACAAGGGGGGAGTTTCTGTTGAAACAAACAACTCTTTCTACTTCAGGAAGGCTCCTCCCAATGGGTGGGTCTTACCACAGAACAGTATTAATATCGGAGTTCTCGATCTAAATTCTGTTATTGACAATGACTCTTGGATGAGAGTCGAAACGTCTATTTTTTCTAACTGAGTCCAAATGACTACAACTGAAGCTTTTTTTCTACTATGGGGTGTTTACACATTTAATTAATTCTCTCTGGACAATGGTTTCTAGACATTTTGGGAAGAATGTAATTTAATGCTTGTCTGTCTCACATTCTTGACACATCACAGATACTCATGATAGTATTTTAACTGAATGTTTTTGACAAGTTCAGACCTAAAACAAGTAATCCATAACATTGATTTCCATTCATTGTTTGTCCCTTCTTGACCTTTCCTGGATGTTTGGAACGTTTGGAACATTATTACAGAGTTATGTTGGTAAGAGATAAAATTGGTCTTATCTCATGCCTCAAGCAAACATAAAATAAACTATTCAAATGGTTATGGATACATTAACACTGAACAACCTTCTTGGTTTGACCATGTGCCCTGGGGCAACTGGCTGAGAACACATCTGCTTTGAGACAAAAGTGACAACACAGATATAAAAGTAACTGTCTAAATGAATCATGAGAGATGTAAAGAGTTGTGAGCTAACAACAGGAGGTGACGCAATGTTCAGGTACACACCACCTGGTGGTGCATGTGTGTCTTACAACACTATTATTATTGTTGTTACTAGGATACAGGTGAAATTTGGAAGCATTGGCTCTCAGGGGCCTTTCCCTTATCTCTGTAAGCCCCACCCATTTCCTCTCGGATGCATGCCTAATATGGGCATGCAAGACAGGTATATGGTAAACATACAACTACATTCCTAACATTGTGTTGAACTTCTTCAAAGGATATTTATTGGCAGCTATAATCCCTAAACTGTCAATAAATGGCCAGGTTATGTGGTAGATAGGACTAGGTAATAGAATTGCTGATAACGTAGTCATGGAAACATACATATTGTGTGTGTTTGCAAATATTTGTGGTTTGAATTTAGGAAAATGCATTAATTTACTCATGGTACTGAAAACAAAAAGGTCAGGAAACCCACAGCAGATTTTATTCTATCACTGTCTTCTTTTATCTTGTCTCCTGCCAATGCCACCCACGTTCTTGATAGTCCAGAAACAATAGGGAGAAGGCGTTTTCCACTCACCATCAGGATACTACGGGGGCACATCAAAGTCAGCCTCCTACACAGGGTGTGGTGGATGTAAAAGAAGTAAAACATACAACATGCTTTTACAAATTGCATAAGGAAAAATGTGCAGACAGACAAATACTAATACTATCGGATTAGATTTCAGTCCAGGATATCAAATAAGCCTTAGTTCAATCATTTAGGAAATCGCATACTCAAAACCAAAATATCAGAAATAATAATAAAAAACAACTGGTAACGGTGCATTCTGTTATCATACAAAATTATGTAATGACTTCTAGGTAAGGTAAGGTAAGGTAAGTTCAACTTTATTGTCCCCGAGAGGAAGTTTGTCTTGGGCTACAATGCCACTTAGCTGCATGACATAAGCTCCACACTCACAATCACTCACATTACATAGCTACATAATTCAAACCTGTGTATACAATATCCATTTCTGATAACATTTAAAAATAAAATAAAATCTGCACACATCTATGGTTCATGAGCCCTGTCACCACCTGAACCAAAAACATTTTATATTATTATTTTATCAGCATTTTATTTAACCAGGTAAGAACCCATTGAAATCGAGACCTCTTTTCAAGAGTGACCTGGTACAACACTTTCTATATAAGTTCATGTATAAAATTAAAAAAGAGGCAGCAATAATATCAATATGTAACAATTGTCAACCGTCCACTTTCATGCATTTTTGCATTATAATGCTTTAGGTACCCATAAAAGGACCCCAAGAAGGTTAAAGTCATTGTGAAACAGCAATTAAGCTTGAGCTGTCACTCAAGATGGCCAAAGTACCTTATGTTGTTTCTCTTATTAAAGCACATTTTCTAACTACTTGGCTTATCTTCACAGGTCCTAGACATGTAATCCAATTGTATGGATAAACTTGTTTTTCTCAGTGTGCAGTTATTCTGAAAATGTGTCAGGATTGTGTTCATAAAATGTGTTTTAATCAATCAATCCATCAATCCATCAATCAATCCATCAATCAAGCCGTCAATCAATCCATCAATCAATCAATCAATCCATCCATTCATCCATCCATCCATCCATCCATGACCCGAACAATAAATTACAACTTATTTGAAATCAATTCAATTTATTTTTGTAACGACCAAAACAGCAGTTGCCTCGAAGTGTGACTGTGAAAAACATATTAGACAATGATCCTAGGAAATCAGCAACATCCCATGTCCTTAGACTCTCCTTCTTGGCAAGGAAAAACCACAAAACCCTTTGGGAAAAAGTACCTACAAACCTCAGAGAGAACCACAGTGAAGGAGAGACCCTACTTCCACGGACGGACAGGCTGCAGATGGTCCAAGACTGATGTGTTTCCATTTGCAGATAAACTGTGGAGCCAGAACCACTCAGGAGGAGAGAGGATGGCTCATATACTGTAGTATAGAGACAGTTCATCCAGGCAGAGGAAGATGCATTCATCTAGAGTAGAAAGCGTTCCTCCAGGAAGTTAATCGGCAGAAAAACAAACAAACAAACAAACAAGACCATTATTAGCTATTAGGAGGATATAATCATTTTATGTAGGCTATTTTATTGTAAGTATCAACATTATTGTCCTGCTGTTAAGTATAAAACAACAACAACAACAACATTAATATTGCTTATCCCAGTAAGCAGTTGCAATTATTTGGCATAACAAACATTCAAATTCAAATTGTTGCTAACGATCAGCAAGTTGCCTAAAAATACATCAATTTAAACACACACTGGTTCAAACCTAATTGTGTGCTCGTGACACCGCTACTGACCTTATTGAGTGAACTGAATGAAAGACTAGAGGAGGACCTGACCTGGGTATTTGTTTCCCTCAAGGCTTCCCTAAGAGAGCACAATAATTTTACTGGTCTCTAGTGCCATCTTGTGGATTCAGCCCACTTCTGAACACAGAAGTGTTTTTGACATGCACTCTGTTAATGCACTCGAGTACTCAGAGTACAAGTACCCCCTATATTGTGCACCGGTGTTTCCATTGTGATTATAAGCCTGATAACTAGTACATTGCCAATTATACTAATTATATGTTCTTGTTTTAATTATGTTCATGCCAAATTATAATATTATATAATCAAATTATATTAGAAACATTAGTGAGGATGTAAGACGTGGCCTACTACTAAAACGTTTTAGATTCAAGTACTGTTCAATTCCACCTTTCTTTTATATCTGAAATCATTCCAAATACCCTCTGGTCTTTGCTTGTGTACCCCTGGTTGGGAAACACTGTTGTACACTGCTTTGTTTTTCAATTTTACACTGAATCATCACTTTTGTGATTCGTAGGCGCATCCTCCATAAGGACATTTTAATAACTTTATAAATAAACCTATTGAAGATGCATATTTTTGTATTTAGGCAATACATTTTTCAATAATTCAATACATTATTATTATTTATTTATTATTATTATTGTCATAATGAAGTTCAGACATTTTGTAAATAATCATGTTCCATTTATTATGATTTTGTTGCAAACATCAGGTTGTTACTCATCTGACAAATAATAAAATGATAATCAATAGTGTTTTCAAGTTTTTGGAGATATATCTGATGAAGAAATATTAACAGTGCCTGTGCAGTACGAGAAATGTAATCATTGTGGAAAAAGTCTTATATTATTTAAGTATGTTTCATAGAAAAAGAATTTGGATCAAAATCATGTTACATTGTTTAACCTTCAACTCAAAAATAGGATATCTCCAAGCAGCATATCAAAAAAGCAGCACCAAATAAAAAGCCAAAGATTGGTTTCTTTGTTAGCAATAAGAAAACCCAAATAACAGCAAGATAACGTCAGACAATCCCCTCCGAACCCTGTGTATTTAAAACTCTGGTGGCTCCAGGAGGGCGGCTTCTATTTCAGGAGCGTTTGCCCCCACTAGGGGGGTGGATAGAGGGGTGTTTGTGGTAATAGTCGGGAGGGGTGGTATTGGGGCTTGCATTCATTCCCGTGGGCACGTAGTACATGCTCTCCAGGTAGTTGGGGTCCACTGGTGGGTGGCCCTGGGTTTCTGGTTTAGATCCCTGACCAGAGGGATTTCTATAGCCCACCCCAGGCCCATGTGGGTGCATGGGTGCTGCGGCAGAAGACTCTGGGTAACGGGGCGGTAGAGGCTGAGCAGGAGGGGCTGCGTAGGGCATGTACTGAGCAGCTGGAGAGTACATGTTGGTGTTGTGGAGAGGGGGGTAATTAGGTGCTGAGGGGGGATATAAGCTTGAGTGGGACATGGCCTGCTGAGGTATGAGTACTTCAACATACTGACCCGTCTCGGGGTCAAACAGCATCTTCCTCAGGGGTTGAACAGGGACCTCGATGTAAAAATACTTCCCCGTTTCTGGATCCATTAGCACACGTCGGGGCGTTTGTCCATAGTTGCTCTCTGAGTATAAGCTAGAGCTGTCACCTCCATAGTCTGAACCATAAGAAGGCCCCAGACTCTGAGGACCACACAAATAGTGTGAGTCCATGTGAGGAAGAACCGGAGAGTGGTTGTGGCCCTGGTCTGGGTACTGAGCCCCAACCATCACCGCTGGGGGTTGCTGAGGGGAGCGGTGCACTGGGGGCCGACGGGGGTCCATATGTTGGGCTGGTAGGGGCCGCTCAGCGGAGTAAACATGCATAAGTGATGGGTGAGGAGGACATGGAGGAGGCTGGTGCAGAGGCTGGTATAGTCCTTGTGGAGGACCAGGGCCAAGGGGGCTAGCCTTGGGAGAGCTGGGCTGGTATGTCACTGGTTGAGGGTCAGATCTACAGTGGTGAGGCCGAATGGCAGGCTGGGGTACGTAATGCCCTGGAGAGTGTGTTGGGGCAGGTGGGGTAAGATTGTGCGGGCTGTTACGTGGGTGAGGCAGACCTGGGTGTGACGGGCAGCTAGCAGTGCAGGAGCATGCAGGACGGGATGAGGACTGATAGCGGTTTGATCTCGGAGGTAAATCTGGCAACCTGAGAGGACTGAAGCTCTCTCGCTCATCATAACTTGGTGGATCATCAGATGCATAAAAGTGCATGTCAGTCCTTTTCTGGGAGCATTCATTTGAAAGTGATCTTCGATAAGTCTGGCGGATATATCCAGGGCCTTGTGTTATGGAAACAGGAGCAGGTTGTGCATTATCTGAAGTGTCCAATGGTTCATGAGGATATGGCATCCAAAGATGTGGCTGTTGGTTGTTTGAATCCATAACAGCTGTTTGGCTGCTCTGGGTAACTCCTGTCTGGGCGGGTGCTTGGTGTTGGTGTTCTGTTGCATCAAAAAGAGCAGATGAAGAAATGGTAGGACCACTAGGAGGAGCTGCAGGAGCTGGAGGTAAAGTGGGATGCCTTTGTGTGTGTCTGGAGTTCTGTGAAGGAGGCCCTGGCCGTTGCTGTCTCTCTGCCTTTATGTCGGTCTCTGATGGTGGGGGCTGTACTGAGACATTAGAGGGAGCTATTGGTTTACTTGGTGGAGGTTTAAGGCTAGAAACTGAAGACACAGCCACCTTTCTTGTATAATTTGAAGTGGAGTCATTGGGAATCTTTCTATAAATTGTTGGTGAAGACACCACAATTGTTTGTGATCTGTCTTCTGTGTGTGATTTTGAAGATGTAGGGGGAAGTCTCTGTGTTTCACTTGGCATTGCTCCTGAATCTAAAGGTTTAAACTTGCAGTTTGGTTTTGGCGGAACAATAGGTTTTTGAGCATTTTTAGCAACTGATTTAACTTCAATTGCTTGAGGTCTACTGCTTCCTAAAATATTTGTGGTTGAATCTTGTTTGTTTGCTTCCTTGGATGTTGACTTAACTTCTATCGATTGATGTTTGAATCGCCGTACTGCAGGAGATCTTGGCGGAAATGTTGGATCTATTCTTTTTAGAGCCTCAAAGTCCCCTTGTGTTCCCTGTTTGTTAGAAGGAGTTGACTCTGCAGCAGATTTTGGTGGCAAATGGTGTACTTTGTTTGTTGAATCCAGTTTCCCTGCAGTACTCTCTACTTCAACAGTTTTGGTTTCAGTGTTGCCTGGCCTTGCTGTTGATCCAGATGCAGAAGATGAAGAGGAAAATGTTCTTTCTCTGTGGGACTCTGTTGAAGTCTGAAGAGGAATCTCCAAGCAGTTCACATGTTTAGATGGAGCACTTTTGCTGCCACCTGCAGTTTGACCCTCACCCACAACTGCTCCAATATCAGCTTGGTAGCCTTTTTCTTTCAGTAACATTGAAACTGAGTGTCCACTACTTCCAGGAGTACTAGAAAGTCCTGGGGATGAGGCTGGGACAGTACTTGGAAACTCCTCATGAGATGGAGACGCAGACCTCTTAGTCTTGCTGTTGTCACGTATTAACACAATAGCAGTAGACACTTCTCTTTCTTTACTTGGAATTTTGGGGAGACAACCGAGCATTGGTTTATCTGCAGGCTGAAGTGTCACTGTGTGTTGTTTTTCAGCAATCGCACTTACTTTACCTTTACTCTGACAATCAACACTTGTACAATCTTCAATTGTTGTTTCATTTACACTGTACAATGGTGTGTCACTTATAGGTTTTGTATCTACAACTTTCTTCTGTTCATCTGTTGCAGTTTTATTTTTATCTTCTTTCCAGCAAACAGCCTTGTATTCTATTTGCATTGGATGTGAAAAAGGTGTCTGTTCTTTTTGCAGAAGATGTTTTTCTTCTTTGGGTTTAATGCTACTATAGTCTTTAGTTTGCTCATTTAATTCTATTGTTTCTTTGTGACTCACCTCTTGCCACCTCTTATTGTTCTCTTGATTGACGTCCCCACTGTTTTCCTTTGCAGTTTGTTCCTTGCTGAAAATGTTATCTGCCTCATCTGACGGAAAGGCACCGGTCGCTTTGAAAGAGAGATTGTATGTGTTTTTTACAAGTCGCCTCACATCTCGAACTTTGTGTAAAGGCCCTTTCAATTTGTCAACCATTTGCTCCTGCATTTTATCATTAACACAGGGTTCAACTTTTTCATCTGACGTAAAAGGTTTGTTTTCAGCTTCAGGTGTAAGACAGACATTGAGGGAGGCCTTTTTCTTTTCCGTTGATGATATGGAAAGGCTATTTGGGCTTTTTGACGTGTGTGAGGACAGGACACCCTGCTGCGCTTGTTTCTGGCACTGTGTCTTTTCACATTCCTGTTCTCTATTTGCCATCGTGGCATGTCCAGTACATGAGGCTCCAGCTTCAGGGGTGGGGCCTGAGTTTCCAGCAGAGCTATTTGTTGAGTCATCATGCTTTGTTTCCTTCCACATTTGTTTGCTATCAGAAAGTTCTTCACAAGATGTTTCTTTGAGTTCTGATTGTAATGCCACTGATCTGGTCTCAGCTTCCGTCTCCTCACTGTCTGCTATTGAAAATGTCACACTTCTGTTACTATTGGTTGAACTTGGTCTATGACCTAATTTTCCTCTGAGGCTTTTCTGTTTCCCAACTTCATCTTTTATATTTTTATCATTTCTCCCCCCAAAGGTATCAGATGAGAGGCTACAGTCTGACTGGAGACTGGAGCTCAACAGGTCAGGTTTTGGAGACTTTGAAGACTTTGCTTTTGTGGTTGGGATGTTTTCAACCAAATCACAAGGTTCTTCTTCTCCAGGCAATTCATCGCTCTGCATCTTTTTGGTCAAGATGCTCTTAATGAGACAAGTGGCAATTTTAGTCTTGGAACACGATTCATCAAATGAAGAAGATTTTTGAAGTTTAGATTTAGTTAGAGTTAGGTGTTTGTCAATAGAGGAGCTCTCTTCATAAGGCTCTGGATCCTGTGAGGATCCTGGGGTAGAGTGTTGTCTTAATAAAGCCTCTCTCGGATGAGTGTCTTGAGAAAAGTTATCGAGCAGTGGGGTGCCAGGACTGCTGTTCTCGCTGCTTTCATCTTGTTTTGATTCAGTGGTGTCCCTCCTCTTGAGCTGAATCTGTCTTTTAGGTACTCCTCTTCTGACTCTCCTAGAGTCCTCTTTTTCCACAGCCACATCCACACACTCAAAACTTCCCAACTCATAGCACCTGGAGGGATCCAGTCCATCTGAGTAGTAGGCAGATGATTGTTGGAGGGCAAGTTCATCACTGTCCAACATTTGGGCTGAGCCCCTAAAGTCAGCATAAGAAAGCCATGGTGTATTGACACCAGCTGGACTGTCTTGGGTAGATGGTTGAGAAACATTGGTAGAGGAGCGATGGCTTGAGTTGTACATGTCCAGGTAGTCTATCTCAGGGCTCGAGAGGCTGCTGAATGCCACATCCGTAAACCACTTAACTTCATGGTCTGCCTCATCAAGCTCACTTCCCATGCTGGAGCTCGAACTCCTCCCAGGCTTATTTGTGGGAACGCGTCCAGAAGTAGTGCTCTTGTGCTGAGTTATGTGAGACTGAAGTCGCCTTCCAAGTCTTCCACTCTTAGTGTCAGGTTGAGAAGAAAGCCTGTGGACAATCGGTTGTTGTTTTGGCTGTCTGGTAAGCTGGCTCTCTGAGTAGGAATGCACTGTTGGTAGACCAGGACGAGTATCTCTGCCTGTGGGAGCTGTGCTGCAACCCGTGGGGCCTTTTCTATTCTTGGCATTGAATGACAGCTCAACCTGTTCCTCTCTGAAACTGGCATCCCCATGTCGCCCCTCCTCCTTTTCTGGGATATGCTCCTCCCTCTTTCTCTCTTTGTACATCCCACAATCCTGCTGCTCCTGATCTATTGCACTCTCCTGTAGCGACAGTCCCCTTTCAATCTCCTGTGGCTTCCTCTCCCTACACCAGTCTTCTTGGCTATTATTAACAGGGTCATGATGGGGGATTTCCGTGTTTGTCACTGCTTTCTTTAAATTAGCACTGGGTAATGATGTTTTAACTTGAGGGGGGCTGCGGTGTCTTGCTTGCCACTGTCTGTAGGGCTTTTCAGGGGCAATGATGTGGACAGGTGTAAATCTAGTGAGTGGTGGAGAAGGTGTCCTCCTCTTCTTTACATAGCTGGCCATGTTCTCTCTTAAATCACTTTTGTTTTCTTCTCCAACTTTTCCTGACAGTTGTCTTCTGAAAGGCTTTGGGGTCAGATTTGTATTGAATGTGCAGTTGCTTTTAGATGATTGAGCGTAATTAATACATTGAGGCTGTGGCTTTTCTAATTTCTTAACTGGCACAGCTGTACTTTCCTTCAATATAGGTAAAATATTTTTGTTGACAGGATCAGTTATAGGATATTTCGCCAAAGTGGGAGATTTTTTAAAATAAGTTTCCCCTTCACTATAACAATGATTTGTGTCTTGATTTTCTGGGTATAAATCTAAACCTAATTCGACTGCTGACTGCACGTGTCTCTTTGTGTCCGTGGACTCTTCTTCCAAAAAAGACACAGATGGAGGGGAATAACTTTCAGACATAGGCGAAACACTTCTGATTTTAGTTACAACTGCATCAGCGTCTTCACTGTGCAATATACATGGGGATGCTGGCTGTGTAGAGTTTTCAGTTCCTACAACATCAATTGAAGATTGAAGATTTTTTTGTTCCTCAGATGTGTCTATGAAAGTACAACAATCAAAAATATTATCTGTAGATAGTGTTTCAGATAAGATCGGCTCAAGAACTTGAGAAGCAGGTGATAAATTACAGTTGAAGTGAGGTGAGAGACTTTGACAATGTAGAGACAATATGCTTTGATTTCCTGTTTCCGGGGATGGTGTTTTATATCTGCCTTCAGACTGCTGCTCTGACTGCAGTTCCAACAGACGTGAACTGTGAGAAGAATATCTGCTTGGACTACAATCTCCTGGTATAGGTGATTCAGAAAGACAAGGTGAAATAGCAGGAGAGGGCTGGCCTTCAGGTTGAACAACAGAGTAAGATATATTTGTGATGTGAGGGGCTGCCGGAAACTCAACTACAGATGAGTTTGAGTGAGGCTCAAGCTCAACTACAGATGAGCTTGAGCTCAGATGAGACGAGTGAGGCTCAGAAACAGGTCTCTTAGGTTTATCTTCTACTTCAGGAGAAGAAGCTGTTATCCTGATTTCAGGAGATGCAGCCTTATCTACACATACTATAGGTGAGCACCCAGGAGATGGGGACAAACTAGTCACTACAGGTGAATATAGTGAGGTTCCACTTGCCGGTCGGCTGGAAATATAATTTTCTTGAGGGGAGAGAGGAGTAGTGGGAGATCTGGTTGTAATACTGTGGGGTGAGGTGGAGCTGAGGCGGCTTGGGGAAGGACTGTTCAGTCTAATTATTTCAGATGAAATGTTCCAAGGCTCAGGTGATGAAGTGGATGAGTTTACAGGTGAGGAAGATGTATATTGTAGGTCAGGAGTGGACACTGTATATTTTGTTTTCAGTGAAAATATGTCTGTCTCAGCAAAGACAGTTATGTCTTCTTCGGCATTTATAGGACTTGGATCAGGCTCAGGAGTCTGAGGATGGTCCTCTAAATCTGGTGTGGACACTCTGCTGAATAGATCATGCACTGAGATTCTACCTGTGAGCTCGGGTTGCGGAGATGACAGAATATCAGTTGACGATACAATAACTTTAGGTTGAAAGTTTAACTGTGTTATGAGATTGTTTGATTGCAGCTCAGATGAGGGGCTTGTAGTCTTACAGATATTCCCTGGTTCTGAAGAAAGTTCCCAGAAATCAGGTTGTGTGGTAACTGATGGAGAGGAGCTGACACAGTTTCTTGACTCAGGGGTGGGAGTTTGATGTGACAAACCGCTGTGTCTGTCCTTAGAGGCAGGAGTAGTGCTCCTGCTTTCTGTTTCAGAGAAATCCTTTCTTGAGCTTGAAGGTGAAGGTGAGTATGTAACATCAGCTAAGGAGGAAGATAAAGAGCGACAACTTCCCTCTGGACTATGAGTGTGAGTTGTATTGTTCTCAGGAGAAGGCAGTATTTTGAGATCTGGACTTTCTGCCCGTTCCTGAGGTGCTGGAGAAATTGTGCAATGTGCTGTGTTAGTTTTTCCAGGAGGTTTTGAAGGTGTCTGATCTTCCGTTACACTTTGTAATTCAGCACAGTTCTGCTTCTGATTAGGGTCCTCAAGCAACTCCTCTTCTTCACTGGAGCTATGAGCGGTATGATAAGAACCAGAGGAGTCGTTATTGTCATCCACTGTGGGTGAGGCCACTGCACGTCCTTCCACCTCTGTCAGCTGTGGGCTAAAAGCAGCTGAAGTGGGACTGCTCGACAGAGAAGCTGCTTCACAGTCGTCTCCAAAAATGTCACACAGGCAAGTGGTTTCAGAAATGACACTACGCTGGCTGGGCGTGCTTATAATGTCAAATATCTCTACGTGATTAGGTGTACCGTCCCGGTGACAGAGAGAAAAGTTACGCGGTGCACTGCGCAGAAAAGAGTAACTGTCCCCCTGAAGAGTCCAGCTGTCCATCTCTAAACCACAATCTCCAATTTCTGTGGCCAGTGCAGTTTGCTCTTCTGGGCTGCTCTGGGCTCAGGTCCTGAGCTGCAAAAGAGATAAAGTTACCTGGAGGATGTATATCAACATGTGGTTTTAAATTTTAATGTAAGTGAAATAATGCAGCTTAGACATTTGTCTAAAATAAAGGGATTATATCATTACATTATAACATTACAATTCTTTCCCAATTGTCTAATAATGGTTACATCCATAAGTGTAGAACTAGCAGCATACATGCATACATTTTTAAGACTTGTCCATGCATTTATATTCTATCCATGATTATAAGTGCATATGCCTTAATATTTTAGAAAGAACAAAAGTGATTTGCTATACCTTTGGCCAAGGATGGCTATCTGCTATCCATAAGGAATTTACTTCCTCTCCTCTACAATTTGTGCTCCACATCCAGAAGATTGTCTTAATCCACAGCAAGATCCAATACAGAAACTCTGAAGCAATGCAGGATCCACTTAGCTGCCCACAGCTCGCAGAGGTGCCAGCCTGACTAGACTGTGTCAGTATGGAAAAGGCACTGCCATATTACAGAGTTCATCTTCTTCTGACACCTCTCCTCTGACTTCCCATGATCCCTTTGCCCCTCCCACCCAACCACAGGAAAAGTAGCCGTTTAACCTAGATCTTTCTTCCTCCAGCTTGAGTTCTGGTTGGGCTTTCCTGTGAGTGCAGGGCTGGGGTACAGTGGGGCTGGTGGGGCGGGTTTATAGTTAGCAGCAGGTGCTGATTCTGCCAGGACAAATGAGAGCGCCTAGAATCTGACACTTAGCGCCAGCTCAGTCACAGGGTTCTTCTAAATATAGATCCACACTATCAGGATAGATAGCCACATTTTCAGTTCAGACATTTTTTAGACAAAAGGAAAAAGTGCATTGTCATGGTTCTGCAACTTCAGTGACCAATAAAACAAGTATTTTCTGAGTTTTAGGTTATTCTTGGTCTCTATTTGGGTGCAGGGCAATGGACCAAAGGTTAATACAGACTGTGACTAATGATAAAGCGAGCTTACGTTTAAGCATCTAAAATAAGTTTGAAAACAGGACTTGCAGTCAGGACAAATGTGGAAGTGAAATCACATGTTGAAAACTGGCAACAATTTTCTTGGCCAATTAAATCATGTATGTTCACATAATGACTGATTAACTGATAACTACTTTAATTTATTCTGTAGATGACATGTTACTGCTGCAAAGTGCATAGGCTTAAATTAGCAATACAAACAAAAACAGATTATATAAAAGAAGAAGGCCTAATGATAATTCCATTGGTACCCAGAAAAACTGGGTATAGTTGAACACATCCATAACAGTTCCCATAACATGACAAGCAGGAATCATGTAGCTTTGAATGTATCTTTGAGAGAGGCCTGTGTGTGTGTGGATACAAACTAAACATACACAAAGCTGAAATTCTATCCTACTGGCGACCCCCTTTGACTTTTGGAATGATCTACCCACTTAAATGGCAAACAGAATCCCTCAAATATTTAGCCGTGGTTTTCTAACGATATGCCCCATTTTCCTTTGTAAAGAAAGACCTTGAAAAAATTAACTTTATTCCATATTTCAATCCAAGCCAAAGGATTGAAACTATTAAAAGTAGTGTTTTACACAGATATCTCTAAATCAATTTTCCTGACTCTGCCAGTTTCCCCAACTGGCGTTTTGATGAGTGAAATGAATAAATCTCTTGACTTATATGGCATGGCAAAAATACTGTATTCGCTTTAACGAAAAGGGCTTGATTGAAAGGCAGATTAACCAATAGAGAAACACACGGGCCATTTGTGGCTAAACAAACATGGTGGTTTATTAGTAAAAAAGCAGGGGGAAATAACTTGGGGGATTAAGAAATGTCGCAGATTTCTTGTTTGTTTTGGTTTGTCTTGTGTTTTTTTTTTCCTTTTCTTTAGAATTTGTTGATAGTACTAAAATCTGAGCACTTTTGTGCAGTTTATCATGCTCAGACTCTCAACTGTTGTACATGTGTGTATGCAACAGATAAAACTGAGCTCTTGTGTTTAATGCACTCAAATGGAAAGAATGATCAGCCCTTATGGCTAGCTTAGGTCTGCATGACTGCATAACAAATAGATTAGTCATAAAGTCCAGTTCATACAAAGACCTCAGAGACCCTTTGACCAATCTGTTCTTCACTGTTAATCCCCTTTTCTTCTATTTACAGATTTCAAAATGTCAAAATTTAGGAGTGAATATAATTAGATGGAAAAGTGACCTGGGTGTATTTCAGAGGTAAGTGTATTCATGGGTATTTTAACAGATCACTTATAGGAAGTCTGAAAAACACTTTCAGTAGAAGATCTCCTATAAACAAAAACTCCCATAGACAAATAAATAAATACATAAATACCATTGCGACAGTAATTGCACATGAAGATGTGTCACGACGGCACATAGATTGTACATGAATTTCACAGTAATTGCACATGAATCACAACAGTAATTGCACATATGACGGAATTGCACATCAGTATTAGGTTAGGTCAGTATTGCGAGTGTTCAGGACTAACAGTGTTTGTTATAAAGTCTGACAGCAGCAGGAAGGAAAGACCTACGAAACCTCTCCTTTCCTGCATAGCATGCAGTGATGGCGGTGACAACAAATAAGTCAAGGTCAAGTGACTGAAACCCATGGATAGACAATGAGGGGCCACCATAGTCTCCTTATAGTACCTTCAAATATTTTTTCTTTAATGCATGCCTTATTTTTATTTTTATTTATTACATTTAATGACATAGCATTTACATTGGAGGAACCAGATGCAATGTTTTAAGTGTATGTAGCAGAATATGCTAATTTTCAACACCTGTCCATTGGGCCAATTTAGAGTCACCAATTTTGCCTAACAAATGTATGTCTTTGGATATAATTTGATTTGATATATTTTATTTTAATTATTGTTCATCGTTGTATGTTGCACCAAATCACCAAAGCAAGTTCCTAGCTTGTGAAGTTGAACCTTTCTGATTCGGATATTAATGGGGAAACACTGATAACTATAAATTTCGCCCATAAAAATGTCCATAAATAATATTTCGTTTTGATAAATTATTTTTATTGTATGTCAACTATATAAAAAAACTAACCAAACTACAACGTGTGTGTGCGTGCGTGTCTTACTTTGAAATGTTGCCCGATCACAGAGTGCGACACAGGAAGATCCGCAGTCTGCTAGCTTGTGAAGTGTTGTCAAAACAAATTGCTAACACTAATGTCTGCTAACTAGCCACCTAGGGTTAATTATCAAGGTGGGTAAGACGGAACTGTAATTTTCTTTTGTAAATCAATGTATTATATCAAAGTCTAACTTTAGTACTTCCAAGACACGGACATTGTCTGTCTGTAAATACAAATATTCAGCTAGAAGCCTGCGTTGTTAGCTCTTAGCAGTGGTTAGCTTTTACGGCTAAAACCAGAAACAGGCCGTTTGTTTATGTTAGCCGTCTGATGACTCTTCTCTGCTTTAGTTAATCCGCAGTTTATTATCCGATTACGTTCATCATCATAATAATGTGCAAAGTACAATTTCTATGTTACTGTGTTATAAAGAAGAGAAGTCTACAGTGTCTATTACTATTTACGCTAGTTCAGTAGTTGTGTTTTGGTAGACATTTTCTATGCAGCATAAGTCAAATAGCCTTTTGGAAAAGTCACCCGAAAGAGGAATTGATCAGTTTGAGGAGAGCACACACATATTAACATTTATTTTTGTCCACTCTTCCTCACACTGTATTGTGACTAGTAACAAGTCACCAAGAACAATATGTACGTTACGTGACGCTAACTTTCATCTACTAATGCATTGTGTCAGCTGGCTAATCTCGACATTAACAACAGAAAGCTTTAGAATGGATCATAATTTCATTCTGAGAATGTTATTCTTATCTAAATATAATTTTGAAAGTAGTTATGTAGTACCATCTCATTTTAAATCTGACCCTGGATCTTAAGTACTCACATTCACTGTGCTTGTCTATTTGAACTGTCGTCTGTCCTCTTTTGGAAAGGCACCTGTTTAGCACTAGACCATTACGTTTCTTAAACAATTTTTTTCTTCAGACTAGAACATTTTACAGTCTATGGTCTCGAGTCAGTGAGGGTGGGCAATATAGACAAAAATGAGTGTATCCATATTTGGTATTCAGATGATATGTCAATCCAACAGAAATGTGTTAAAAACATGTCTATAAACTTGTTAGTTGAGGTTTAACTATCAATTCTGTAAAACAAATCTCCAATGTGCAGAAATATCATATTGTACCCTTTTTTTGAAAGTTTACAATATACCGTTTTCACTTTATTTTTTATCTGTAGTGTATATTCTTATAAATGTAATGGTCTAAATTTAAATTTTGTATGTCTTTAAAGCGGAATTCATGATCTTATCTAAATGTACTCGATATTGTCCACCATTCCATGTCAGGTTTATAAATTATTTTTTTAATAAGTCATCTTGTGTTGATTCAATCTATTGCATGGAAATCTAAATGAACAAAATTTAAATAATATGTAATTCCTAATCGTTTATTTAACCCGTGTCTTTGCTTTGTCAGTTGTTGTGTTTAAGTGTGTCGGCAGAAAACATGGAGCAGTGTGCATGTGTGGAGCGAGAGTTGGAGAAAGTTCTCCATCGCTTTGTTATGTACGGCCACCAGTCTGAAGAGAGACTAGACGAGCTCCTGCGCAGTGTCTGTGAGATACGAGCACAACTAGTAGCATTTGGTAAGAAGATCAATGGAAATGTTTAGATTCAGTGTGTGTCTTGTTCTCATCTATGATTTGTACTGGGTAAGGTTCTCTATAGTTGATTTTATCTTTGTACTATTTGCTACCTTACAGGTGTACAAGATGCAGATTTGTCTGTACTTTCTCAGACAATGACACAGTGCTGTAAGAACATTAAAGAAACTGTGCAAATGTTAGCTTCACGACACAAAGACATTCATGGAAGTGTGTCGAAAGTAGGCAAAGCCATTGACAGGGTAAGTATAAAAATATACAGCCATATTTCCATTTGTTCCTATGAGCTTCCTGAAATAGTCTCTTCCTCTCCAGAATTTTGATGCAGAGATAAGTGCTGTGGTTGCAGAAACGGTATGGGATACCCCTGACAGGCAGAAATATCTTAGTGAAACAATAGTGGAGCATCTGTATAGACAAGGCATGCTTGGTGTAGCAGAAGATTTGTGTCAGGTAAATAATGAAAACTGTCAAAAATGTATTGCCCTGAAATTTGATACTACTGATTTCTGTGTTTTGCATTTTCCAGGAGTCTGGGGTAGTTATTGACATGAGCATGAAACAGCCTTTTCTTGAATTGAACAGGATCCTTGAAGCTCTACGAATGCAGGATCTCAGGCCAGCACTAGAGTGTGTTTTTCTACTTTTCTTAATAACTAAATCAACTAGATGTGGGGTTTATTTTTTTCTTGACTTGTTTCTTAGATGGGCAGTGACAAATCGTCAGCGGCTTCTTGACCTGAACAGTAGTCTAGAATTCAAGTTGCACCGATTATACTTCATCAGTTTGCTCAGTGGAGGCATCGGCAATCAGGTGGACGCTTTGCAATATGCAAGACATTTTCAACCATTTGCTTCACAGCACCAGAGAGGTAACACTACATCATCTCAATAAGGAAGAAGAGGTGGAAGCTGTGTTGTCATGTTTTGGACAATCATTGTATTTAATCATATTATTTGATAATCTTGCAGATATCCAGATCCTCATGGGGAGCCTGGTGTACCTGCGTCATGGCATCGAGAATTCTCCGTATCGCAGTTTGCTTGAGCCAAACCAATGGGCTGAGATATGCAACATTTTCACCAGGGATGCTTGTGCCTTACTTGGTCTTTCTGTAGAGTCTCCCTTAAGTGTCAGGTTAGATTTTTAAAATAATTTGTGAGAAAAAAACAGGTTTAATATTTCAACAATTAAGTCTTTGTTTTTCTTGTGGTCTAGCTTTGCATCAGGCTGTATGGCATTACCTGTGCTTATGAACATCAAGCAGGTCATAGAGCAAAGACAATGCAGTGGCGTTTGGACACACAAAGATGAGTTGCCCGTAAGTAATATTCAACATACCTTGTTATCCCGTACCCACTTTGCATTACTAACTTTTCTGGTTATCCAGATTGAAATTGATCTGGGAAAAAAGTGCTGGTATCACTCGGTGTTTGCCTGCCCAATTCTTCGTCAACAAACTTCAGAAAGCAACCCTCCAATGAAGCTCATTTGTGGGCATGTCATCTCCAGAGATGCCCTTAACAAACTCACCAATGCTGGAAAGTGAGTGTCAGTTTCTTTCTGTTCTAATCATATTGTACATTGTAATGACTGTTGTTCTTTGTTAAGGTTGAAATGCCCATATTGCCCCATGGAGCAAAACCCATCACATGCCAAGCAGATCTACTTTTGATATCGTCAGTCTCTTTATGGCTTCGGATGAAGTTCCCTGGAGTATGAGGCATTTCAGGACCATTTTTGTCTTGCCCCTTCCAAAAGTTGGTCTATGGCCTTACTGTGAGCAAGGTTTTTTTGTCCCCTTGCTCTCCTCGATGGCTGCGGCCATCTTGAAATGCCCATCTCCAACTAATCTACAAAGCCCAGCTGGGAATACCTTACTACAGCTTGTACTGCAGCGTGTCTGCCTCTCTGGAAAGAACCATACATTAAACTCATTTGGATATGTCTACAATTTTTGTTTTTCAGGTATATCACACTTAAAGATGTTTCTGGGCTTTTTACTGTTTTTGAATATGTTTCGAAGGACCGCTTTAATTAAAAAAAAAAGTTATTTTGTCTGAGACAGATTGACGAAAATGGATAGATGTACAGTTCCTGCAGGGTGACTTTAGTGGGATGGGAGGGATCAGTCTTTTTAATGATTGCAAATAAATCCTCTGAGAATGTTTGTGACAAACCCTGTTATTTACTGCTGTGGGAATTCATGGAGGATTATCTTGAACTAACCTGTCACTCTCTTTACTCCTCCATAATGTGGTAAAGCCCCTGCCTCTCTTCTCACTGTTGGCTCATGTATCCACATTTAGCTCATGAACGGGAGATGGCCTCTGCTACTGTCGGCAACAGCAAGATTGTTCACATTATAGAAACCATTGTCAGGTTTGATGTATGTATTTAACAAAAAGGAAACAAAAACCTACAATGAAATGTGCTTTGTTTTTATTTTCTTCTCAACCTTACCTTACTGATATTGCTACCGCATGGGTTTCAAAACTAACACCTCTGTCCTCTTATCCCTGAACTGTCTGCTGTGTGAATTGGACAAGTGAAGTTGTGTGATGGTAGCAGTCAGTTCTTACTCACAGTAACTTTAGGCTTCTGGTTCTGCTTGCCTTGTGGGTGAGAAAGTAGTCTGGTCCACATTGCTGTTGTTTAGGTTACAGTAAGGGCCTCTGATACAGCCTCTGGTGCACAGGTTTGGCTTAACACTGAACATTTTAGTCCATACATATCCTCAGGGCTCATTGTCATGTCACTTCATCCCACTCTTCATTAGTATTAAAGAGGTACATCTAGGTATATAGCATATATTGGAATCTATAATACATTTTCCACTGAGGACTGTTGGAAATGTGTAAATGTATTAATAGTTATCTTACAGAATACACAAGGCATCTGGATGCTCATAAATTACCAAAACACTACACGTTTTGGTTTCTGAAATATTGTGATGTCACCTCAATTGGTTGAGGCTTATTCATCCCTTATTGCACCAGCATAGATTGCAGTTTTTGAAATAAAACTACGATAAATAAACACAGTCATGATAAAAAACTTAATATAAGCATCCTTTGAATGGGTTACAGCATGTTTTGTTTGGACTTTGTTTCCTGGCTTGCTCTGGTTGACAATCACTGATCTCTGAGGGTCCTTCATCTAGACTGCTAATGCCCTGTGATAGACTTAAGTGTTTCTGCTTAAATGTGTGTAATTAATCCTTTACTGTAAATCTCTATGCTCCAACATGTTTGCATAAACTTGCAGCTGAAAATAAAATAAATTTATACTATGTCAAATTTGTACTGGCTCTTAGTTGTAAGACCAGTTGGTGGCACACTAGAGTTGACCTAACAAAATGTTTAGTTTTTTTTTTCTCTACATGCCATTTTTACAAGAAGAGAATCTAATAGCATACTACTGTCATCCTCCTACAAAAGCGCTGTCTTTGAACTGATCGTTTACATAATATTTTAAATGCCAACAGCAGAGTTTCGTGAGTCACTTCAAACTCACCGCTCTTGGTTCTTTGTACTGTTAACCATTTTCTGTCTCTTGCTTGTTCATTCAGTGGATACATGATAAATGTGCTTCTCTGTGTTTTTATATAGCCGGGGTGTGATGTTTTGAACCCAAGGCTTAACCCCTTAAAAGCCATATTAGTCACAACAGCTCTGTCAGTTGTTCGTGCCATCATAGTATAAGCTCCTGTCATTTGTTTCATTGACACGCTCAGTGGACATTTTAAGCCCTTTTTGTGTAAAGTTGAGCCAAGGATTAAAAGCCACCAATCGATCAGCAAAAGAACTAGTATTGCATGCATGTAAATAATAAATGTTACATTTATTATAGAAATGAAAAACAAACACATGTTTGTACTGTACATGGTTTAATAACACAACACATTTGTATTGACGGGAAGAGACTTGTCATGGCATATATTTAGCATGTTATTCTGCACTGGCTCAACAGTATGCTTGGGGAAACAAATGCATTATATTTACATGTGCCTACAAAATATGCAGGGGTCATCACCAACAAGGTTTCCATTTACAATATAATATTTCAGTCAGTTAACAGTAGTCATTATTGAGTAGCATTAGTACATTGGCACGAAATAAACCTGAGATTGGAGTTTCCCTTGAAAACCAAAGTGGATTAATTTCAGTCTAAATATGTGTATGTATCTAAAATGTGTTTGACTCCTTTGGCTTGAGCATTTTAGTCTACTATAGTACATTTTGAGGGCTATTTTCTGCAGTGGTGAAGCTTGCAATTTAAAAATAAAAATAAATTAAAATGGATAAACCTGAAGCACTGCTGAAAGATTGAATAGTGAAAAAGTCTGCTTTAGCGACATCTAGTGTTGAGCTGTAGATTACATTTTTTTTCACAACCCAGTTCTGGTTCTGCCACACAGATGCTACTTTGCACGGGGGGCTTTGCTAGCTAATATATAATGCTAATATATTTGTTTACAATCAGGTTATTGTTAGGGTTAACATTAGGGTTTTATGACTTAGTTTGGTAGGATAGCATCTGTGGTAAAAATGTATAATAGTTTCACTTCTGTCAAGTTGCAGTTTGTAAAGACATTTTTAAACATAAAACATTAATATGACAGGAAGTAGCTTCGAGTTCTAAGTGGATTCCCTCCATCTATGTCATAAATGTGTGACGTGCCATTGAAAATACAGACAGTTTACACGCAAATGACACAATTTTCTGTCTGACCGTTCACGATCATTCCACAAAATAAATGGTATATTCAAATCATAACTGTAGTGCAATTTATATGGATTTTAACTCCTGTTATCGGTATGGTTGCTAGGTTACAGTTGTGGAATTACCATGTCCAACCAGGAAGTACAATTATAAACTTCACAAAAATGGTCAAACTGGGGACAACGAGGTAAAATGTTAATATTATCATGTTCACTGCATTTTAGTGAAATGTGCAGTGTAACCTGTCATATGCACTGATACAGAACTGCACCGTGAAAAAAAAAAAACGGTAGGTTGAATCACATTTTAGTTTATGGCGCTGTACCTTTAGACTTTATAACTAAGTACTAAGTATAACTAATTATTATAATTTGAATCACTCATCCCTGTACCCTGTAAATTAAGTAGCATGTTTCTGATTGTTGCCTTGCTGTGGTAATATTATCTGTTGCATTTACACTAAATAAACAAGATTCCTAGCAGCTCGTACCTCCCATGTGAACCCTGCCAGAGGGTATTTCCATTGCAAAATACGTTGAACACATTCAAATTTCAGATGACTCAATTCGGTCTATCCATGGTAACCCAGAGCTCGGTCTGTCAGTCTGATTTGCCGCTGCCGTCTCACTCGTCAGCTGAGGTACATCTCGCTCTAATGTCCGACTTGGCCCGGCCCCTTCACACGCTCTCATCTGCAGTAGCTGCCTCTCTAGGTCTTCATTCCTGCGATGCATTTGTAAGTAGCTGGCCTGAAGCTCTTTTTGATAGCGGATGACCTTGTCCTTTTCTGCCTGCCACGTCTGTCTCTCCTCTTCAAAAGCCAAAGTCTGGGCCTCGCTCTGGCGTCTCTCCAGAAGCAGCTCTGCACGCAGACGCTCCTCTGTGGGCCCCCCAGACCCTCCTGAAACTTAGACGTAGACAAGGTTTGAAGTACACTCCAGTCAGTCCTTAGGGGAAATGTAATGAAAGACAGACTGCTAACTTTTAACTCTTCTTCTGGCCTGCATTCAAGCATTCAAATAGACTTCATTCAAGTCCATAAGTCATACTTGTATTGTACAGCCATCCCATGTTTTATACATACATATTTAAGAAAACGATGTATAAAATATTACCTGGACAGTCGAGTGTGTTGCTTTCCTGGCGTCCAGTTTGAGAAAAGCATCGTCGTCTGGGTGTGCCATCTGCTGCCATTTTCAAAGTTTCAATCTGGCTCTCCCGGCTGCTCAGCACAGTGCGCGTCTCTCTCAGCTGATTCTTCAGCTGGAAAATCTCACTGAGCTTTTGGGTGACCTCGGCCTGGGAGTCCCTCAACTGCTGCTTCAACAAAGAAATCTCCCCTGACTTCTGGCACACCTGAAATACAGAACAGCACAACAATAGAGATTTATGTAGGATATTTTGTATTGATTTTGTATATAGAAATGTTTATTTAGCTGCAATTCACCTCCCACTGTGTCTCTTCCAAAGTGGGACTAGTTAGTTTGGCCCTGTCTCCTGAGTCTTGGCGTCTCTCTTTTCCCAGGCTGTCCAGCTCCTCTTGTAGCTTGGCCTTTTCCTGTTGAGTTTTGTACAGCTGTAACTGCAGACTGCGCTGGGACCGCTGAGCTTGTTGAGAAAATTGGTGTAACTTCATTGAATAGAGACGCTTCAGCTCCCCAACCTCTTTCTCCCACAGACGTTGTTTCCCTTCAAAAACCTGCGTACAGTGAGAGGGTGGAGTTAGTCTTCAAAAGAGCAGATAATGAGACAAAACATTATTATTTATTGTTTAACTTCACCTGAGCAATGGCACCCTCACTCTCATCCAGATTTCTTTTCATCTGTTTTATTTCCTGTTCCTTCTCAACCAGACGCTCTTCCAAATCTCGCACCTATTGTAAAACATATGTATCACTTAAAGTGAATATGACAGATTAGACTAACTGCACTCATTTCACTAAAACATAGTTAACATACATTTTGACCAGTTTCCACGAATTTGACAAAGTTTATCATTTTACTTCCTGGAGCAGCAGATCTTCTGCTCTGTTCATGAAGTATAATAATAAATCTGCTATGCAACCCTCACTTTGCATTGGTGGAAATGCTAGCACATGTTACTAGCATATACATTTTTACTATATAGTTTTTCACAATTAGAATTAGGTTAACATGAGAGGTGAAGGTGCTTTCCATGGTGCTGTTTTTTTAACATTGTAAAGCACTTTGAATTGAATTTCTCTCAATTTGATTGATTTATTGATATGCAGGCAACTGAATTAACCAAAACTTACACAATAGTTATAATTTGACAAATCAAAACATAACACCTTTATTTTGTTAACTAAATGTTAAACTTATGATCCTTGCACAGAAATTGTCCCTGCATTTTGGATGAAATGTTATGTCTTGATGACGAACACGGAACAGATGGAACTTACTATCCCACCATACAAAGTCATCATTAGAATAACATAAAAACCTGTCACTATGAACTTTAAAATGATTAATTAAATCAGTGTGACAGGAAATCAGTCAGATCGGCAAAGGAACAAGGACTCACAACATCCTCCACAGACATAGACAGGCTCCACTCGTATGGCGGCGGGGGCTCTCCGTGGGGGGTCAAGCGGCTGAGCGTGGCCATACTCCGACAGGCCATCTCCGCTATGGGCACACCACCGGCCCCTGAGTTCTTTGGCACCTGACTGGCCCGGTCCAAAGATCCAATGGTGTTAATGTGACCCATAGATGCGCTGAACACATGAAAAGGCCGTTTCCAACCACAGTGCAACCACAAACCACAATCAGAAGGAGTGATGTTGCCACTGACCTGATTTGAGATAACTGCGGTCTGAAAGGAGGTCGGTAAGGAGGCAGGCTGTTCATGGAGTTATGGCCCGAGTCGGACAAGTTATCTTCCTCGTGACTGGTCCCACGCACAGAGGAGAGCGTCTGCACATAATTAGACTTCAGTTACAACCCAGTAATTAATGTCTACAAATATCTAGATGTTGGAGTCTATGCCCTCACATTTTTCACAAAGGGCAATTAAGAGTCACCCGCTCCCTTAATGCAAAGTTAGAATAGAAACGTGTATTGTCTATGATTTAAACTTTTTTTTTAAATTGCTCAAAAATAGACAGAAATACCTAGTGTTATCACCAAAACATGAATAGAAAGTGGCATTTCCTGCTTTATTTTATGGCCCATCGGACTTGAACCTCAACCAAGACATTTACAGGCACATTTTATCACATTTATACCTTGTTAGTGTTTGTTGTGGGGCCTCCATGTCGAGATGGCGATGACGAGGAGGAGGATGTAGAGACCGCCTTTGGCACGTGTGCAAAAGCTCGGTGCAGCCCGTTTGAAATGCCATGGTCCTCTTCTTCCAGTTTAGACGACGGGTACAGATTTTGCATTGAGCTGAAGTTTTTTGGCGTGACAGGCTGGAAAGCTGAAGTCCTTAAGCGGGACTGAAAATAATAAACATTAAAGGCATTTATTAAAGACATTACATCCCTTTCTTTTCTATTACATGGTACGTCAATAGGAAATAATCATATCCTTCTTGGAAATGTGATCGTTTTCACAACATTCCCTCTGACGGGATATACTCTATAAAGTGGTACAAACATAACTTGATACAGTGAAGTGTATATATATATTTTTAATTCATACATCAATTTTTATCATGGCCACATCTAGCATAACTAATTAAAGATTTTGAAGATAACTATAACTAGTAATTAAAGGTAGGAACTTAGGTTACTTATGTGAGCTGTTTCATAGTGTAGTAGTGTCAAATAAATACAAGTAATTAGTAGATGTGTAATGAAAAATACCTTTTCATATTTGCCTGCACTTGGTAATGAGTTCTTTGTCAGGTCCACTTCAGTGCCGTCCTTGTTGTAGACCTTGGTGTATGTGTCCTCATCACAACCACTGAGAGACGTGAGGCTGGAGATGATGCCTCTTTTATTGTTACCGCTTGGAGTTACTTTGGGGTCTTTCCTGTGTAAAAAGCAATTATAGATATGTTATGTTCACGCCAACCAAAAATACTGCGTTTTCCAACCCATTTGCTCCTAATTCTTCTGCCAATCATATTAGTCACAATTCAAGCCATTATTTTAAATGCACTGCATCCTTTTCCTCATCTTTATACCTCAAGACCTTTAAACATGTCTTGACAAGCATGTGATTATACAATACAATTGTTATTATTAGTTATAGTTAAGTAATTGATATCTGAATGATGTTGTGTTGTTGATGCTTCTGGACATATTTAAACTGTCCAGAATGAACTGAATCCCGAGTTTAAAAACATGAATAACAAATCTACATGAATAACACATTTAATCAAAATCACATTAATCCTCAGGTTACAGTTACATTTATTTCAATTTCAAAATTATTCAGCTCAAACACTTCCTTCATGTGTTGACCTGCCAGGATATAAAAGCGTGAGTCTATCAATCCGTTCAGTTAGCTCTACATGATATAATAATGTGTCTTACAGCCACATACCTCGTGATGTTGAGGTAGTTGAGGAGTTCCCTCTGGCCCAGGCCCTTCTTCATCAGCCCATTGGACGGTTTGGGTCTCACCTGGGGCACTGCACGATTGGATTTAGTTGGAGAAACGTCTGGTCGCTCCACCAAACTACCCACGCTCCCCATCCCGCAGCGGGGTGTGAGAGGCTGGGTTGAGAAGGGGTTGCGGAAGGTTTTCTTGGGCCCACGGGACAGAGGAAGAGTCTGAATAGAGGCTGCCATTGGTTACAGGACTCTGCAAGGAGATAGGACGCTCTGCAAAAAATAAATAAGATAGTTGTGATTGAGTTGAAGTTGTTAATTAAAGACATGCAAGAAGAGTAAGAACTAGGGACAGGGGCCACACTTTTGGGGACTTTTTTTAGCCCTTGCTCTGGGGCAGGTGCTTTCCAGTCAGACAAGTATATGTACAACATTACGTACAAGTCAGATTGTCTTTCTTCTTTAGAAATAAAAAGTGTATTCCTCTTAATTGTAGAAAAAGTGCTGGATTGTGATGATATTATATATATATATATATATATATATATATATATATATGCATTCTATAGCAACAGTCTTCAAAACTCTGAACTCACAACACACAACATTAAGGAAAAGGATACAGAACTCACCACTGACAATTACGGTAAACTCTAAAGTAGGATGGCATTAAATTTTATTTGTTTAAAAGGCTCTTGTTGAGGTTTTGCCTGATTATTTAAATTTTGCTGAAATTCAGATCAAGTATTCAACCTTGAGATCTCAGGAAATTCTTATTTTACAGTCTAACAGAATCAATCCGGAGCTAGGGAAAAATACTTTCATATATTATATTTGATTGGCATTTTATCTGTATATCCTGTGTTTGTTTGTTTAATTTGTAACTGTGTATATGTTTTTATGTGCTAACATGGCGCTCTTGTGAATGAGAACTTGCTCTCAAGGGCCCTTCCTGTATAAATAAAGGCTATAATAATAATAATAATAATACAATTGTATAAACACTATTCTTAAGAACAAATATAATAGTCATTAAAATTCATATTAAAATTGGAACAAAAATGAGAGGGTTTATTGTTTGTTTTGGTGCATCACAGTTTTATATGCATAAATTACAATGCTCAAAAGGTGTAGGACGAAGGGGACAAAACCTTATTTTTCCAGCCCCCATTTAGTTAAATATTTAAATGTTCCACAATATACTTATGCTAATGTTAAAGCCAGTTAGACCACTTACATACACTGTGGCTGTGTAAAGGGAGCCGGGAGCACTGGTTCCTCTGACTAAATAGGAACTTTATATGGACCTAGTTCTGGATACGGTTCTTATGTGTAAAAACACCTACAGCGTTGCTGAACTATTTTAATTACTATTTTCATTATGACCTTAATGACCTTAACAGAGCAGAAATGTACAAATTAAAAGCAGATAAAGGTCAGATTCAGAATAATATACCCTGGAAAGCTCTTTTTATGTTTGTTTGTAAATAATGGTCCAGTTCAAATGAGTTGCTGAACCAAATCACAAGCCCAGTGTCTCTTTGTGCAGAGCGGATGTGGCTCTGCCCTGAGGGAGCCCACAGACGTGTCATCAGCTGTACTTGTGTGTACAGACAGCTGTCTCAGATCACAGCTGGAAAAAACTATACTTATACAGAGCTGCATAAAAAGAGCCACTCACTCAAATTGTTTGTTTGATAGCTTTCTTAAATTCCGGAAAACGAACAACCCAAAAATTCTACATACCGGACGAATTGACTTGTTATGAGAAAAGAAAAAGGAGTTGACAATCTTCTTATGTTTGAATGGTTTATTGTGCTAATTTCTCTATGCACCAACACATCCCCACCTTGCTCCTTTTCAGACAACTTCATTAAGGTTTACTATTGATTTCACCCGAGTGACCCTCTCTCTTCCTGTGCATAAACACCCAAGCAGCTATAAACCATTGTGACCGTAAAAAGCTGCAGCCTTCAGACTATAAGAGGACCTGAGGGAGGTACGAGCTCTGTTTAGTGCAAGGCCAGCGGACGTGGCACCACAGACTGTCGGACACTGGTAAATGGCCTCTGCTTTATCAGTTTCATACAAAACAAAAACATTAAGGAGTACTGAGTATGACAGAACCATTTTGTTAAAAAAATATTGAATTGCATTCCTTTCTAACAAGATTTGTTATTATATGAGCCGATTGTCTCCATTGAGATGCTATTGCTTTGCTTGGAATAGTCCACGGTACAGCATTAAATGTATCTATCTCAATAGAGACAAGCAAGTTATGTCACCAAGCCAAGGTAGGAGTCAGATCTGTGGAGAGGCGATCCATCTCATAGTAAGACGACATGTTTTTTTTATAATCTCATTCATCTCAACGGGTTATTTGTAATGAAATGTAAAATAAATAAATAGTCTGAATCACTGCCATCTAAAGCAACACACTAACATTTATTACAGTTTAAAGGTGTTTCAAATGTCAAAAGAGCATCTGAAGATCTCAGCTAGGACCAGATCAAAGCAGCTTTAGCTCATGATTATATTCATGAGCATGTGCCTCAATGTACTTTCTTCCAAAGGGTCATGCTCCTAAAAACTGGAACAGTGCAAATATATTGAATATTATAGTTCATCAAATCAGATATAGATAAACTTGGAAGGCTGAAAAATATGTTTACACATAGTATTGTCCGAGTGTGACTTGATTGATCTGGGTGGGGGCAGGTGGTGTATGTTTGAAGATGTAATTGACATTGTATGAATAAATCATGAGTGAGTCAACCCTAATGGCAAGTGGCCAGGGTCTGACACTGTATTTTTAGGTTGAGTTTTTTTTTACTGCATTTGTATCATGGGAGGCAAATCGATGTTGGACGGGAAGATCAGATGGGGGAGAGGAAGATTGAGGCAACACAATTTATTTTGGTTAAAATCCTTTTAGGTTGCAACCTCAAACCCTCACAGCTCTGAAAAATGGTGCACCCAGTTGTTTTCCATAATTGCTGTGTAGTTTATGGGCCTGGGTAAACGAGAAAACACCGTGAGATTTACAGCCAGCACAACTAGCCACAGGGCCTAAACACGACGCACCTCTTTAAATCACGCACACTGATCAAAGCGCTGTTTCTTCTCTGTGTCTAATTGGAAAGGGCCCCGGTCATGAGCTGTGTCTTTTATTTAAGTTAAAAGTTATTTAATTTCTTTGATTGAAGATTGTTCCTTCAAAACATCAGACTCTTTTTGATTCTCAAAGCTCCTCCAATATCCCAAATATGAAGATGATTTATCTGTGTATAAAATCTCAAAAGAAGTACAATCTCACAAAAATGAAAGGATTTTCCGAGGCAGATGCAACACGGTGCTGTGTAAGAACGGGTCAATCGACATTACACACCCCCATCATTTCAAAATTTAGCATGTCCAAAGTTTATGTTTGCAGGTCAAGTTTGCCTGTTACATCCAAACCTCCCCCTCAGCAGCGCACGCTCTTACATAAGCCCAGTGGGTTCTCACAGCTGTGGAGCTGTAAAACACGACAGCACTCACTGACCTCATCTTTTGTGCAGAAAACAGTTTTAGTTATACCTCCCACTCCCACCCAAACTCACCTGCTCCACTCCATTCATTTGGTTATATCACTTCAAAATGGTGACCTTTTTAAGTGTAGCTCCCAAAATGTTCCTTAAATGAGGTCTATGTTTGCTGTTGGAGACCATGGAGCAGGTGGAGGCCTTCAAAGACCTGTGGATCCTGTCACATGATCTTCAGCCAGCACATAGACACTGTCCATAAGTAGTCAAAGCAAAGCTTATTCCTACAGAGGAAGTTGAACATTAGCGTTTTAAAAAGTGACTACAAATCCATCAACGAGTCATATCATATACAATAACATAATCTCCTGGTTTGCATTCACTTCTGTAAAATATAAATATCAATAAACTCCACAGAATCATCAAGCAAGCAAACAAATGAATGGGAAAAAACCTAGGCAACTGAAAAGAAGAAAAGAAGCTTCACAGCTGACCTGTCCCACCCACTGAACCATGGTTTTGAGCTTCTCCCATCGTCCCATATTATCAGGATAGCATATCCAGCATATTAGGATAATATGTTATACTATGTACTGTAGCTTCTATGTATTTGCATTATTGTATTGATATGTTTAATCATGTAAGGACTAACTTAAGGATTTTCAAGCAGAGAAAGGAGGGCATTTTTTAAGAGTTGTTCACATGCGTTTTTAAATGAGTGTGGTACACCTTAACCAGACTGTAAAGCCAAGCAGAGCGGACAGTCCTCGCACAGCCAACATGAGCTCATCCCATAAAGTAACATGAATGAATGCTATAGAGAGGTAAAAGTAAGAGATACTTAGAAGCTCAGTCTAAATATCACAGGCGTTGTCTCTCACGTTTGAATGACTTTGTGCCCGGATGGGCAGGGATGCAACGAGACACGGGGGCCAGATAGGCTTTTAACCAGGTTGGAACCAAGATTAACCCAGAATCGAACCAAGTCTAAACCAGATCTAAAGCAGAATTAAATAAGGACTAAGCCAGCAAAACAGGTTTAAACTTGTATTAACCCAGAATTAAACCAGAAAACAAGAAACATTAGTAATAATAATATTTGGAAGATGGGCCGCGGGCCGGATCAGATCATTTAGCGAGCCTGATCTGGCCCCCGGGCCTTAAGTTGAATAGCCCTGATATACAGTATTCTTTTTCATGTGCGATGAATGCACAGTTGTATATCATGTATCGCTTAAGTGTGAAATATAACACCAGCACCACAAGAACATGGGAACATGTTAAGATATTACACTTCTTTCATGTTTTCCTGAAAGAGCTGAGAGAATACTGTCTTATATTTAAGGCTGTGACATAAATGACAGACGAGACACGTCTGAAATGCAGACATATAAATTACTGTATGTTACAAGCCGTGGCGCTGAAGTTAAAAGCCCACTGTTCAGCTGCACACTCTTTCCATTGACGACAAGTTCTTGAGTCTTTACAGAGGTCAAAGGGTCACCTGTTCTCATAGAGGAAGACACAGGCCCCTATTGAGTTTGCAACTGTGTCCTCTGTCCCCAACATGGTCTATAGATAAACAACAGGAAAACTTTTCACTTTGGCCAGACTCGTCTATAGCCTACATCAGGGATGGCGATTTGTCACTGAATAAAACATACCACACTGAGTCTGGCTCACGATTTTGACTTTGTACATTGAGTAGCTTTGTACAGCCATTGCCCTAGAGATAAATTAACTGCTTCTTCTGAGAATTAAAACACTTTACTGTCTTTTAATAACTAAGAGCATGTCGGAGGTTGACCAATAGGAGGAGTGGGTGAAGATCGCCTTGGGTGTGTGAATTGAGTTAATCAGCTGCATCAGATAACAATTCCTTCAAAACTTAGATTACATTTAAATTTAAATTATCATCAACTCATATGCTTTGCGTTTCCGCTCCATAGCATATAAAAAGGCACTAACTGCATGAATCATGATCAAATCTAAATCATCATTTAGGCTCTAAATGTTATTTTATTGTTTGCATATTGCTCAAGTAGCAAACAAACCAATGACCCCGGGTCATGGAAAACAGCTTCACTGTGTTAAAACTCACTGAATATGAACACCATCTGCCCTATTCACTCTTGACTGTTCTCACTAAATTGTGTGTCTCCAAAACGATCTGAAATATTTTCCCACAGAAATCGGAGAATGCAAATAAGTAAAGTATGCCATGCATTTCACCTGTTTTTGAACCTGATCCAAGTTTCGGTTCACCCCGCAGTACCAGCGCTCAGTGTTTACCAACGCTCACTGTCAACTAAACCTGGGTCAGTCCAGAGCCATGATCCGGACCAATGAGGAAGCAAAACCACATTCTTAACATTTCTGTGTGGGTAATAATTAACATGCTAACACCAATACCAGTTGAAATGAGAGAAGGTCCAATATTTAATCTCGTCAGTCATTGTAACCTGTCTTTCCCATGAGAATGAGGGAAGACCTGTAACATAAGACATTTAATGACTGATAATTCAACCATCTAATGAGCTGTATGATGTAAAACTATTGACAAAAGCCAGGGAGAGGGAGCTGCTTATTAAATTCATTACAAGAAAAGCTAGGCCTGAGAAGGCGGAGGGGTTACCCGAGTCCCTTTCTCTCCTCTGTGGAGTCTTTGTTTTCTGTTGCAGTTCACGTAGGAGTCGGCTTTTGCCATTATTCCAAAAGACGTTGAATGGTTCCCACATCATCCCACCCACAACACTTTTGCTAAACCACTTTACATTTTCTACAGTACGCTCTTTTTGTTTTAATAGACGGAATAAATAATAGCTCCAACAAGTTTGACAAAATAAAAGAAACAATCATGAAGAACTCATTTCTGATGCGACTTCCAAACCTGCAAAGTAAAGTTTGTTATCACTTATGAAGGGGTGTCTGATATGTTTATTGTGTTTATTGATAATCAGTTTAACTCATTTTAGATTAACAAACAATATCTGCCTCAATGATTGAACTCGAGTTGAACTATTTAGATTTTATTTAAGTTTTATAGTCTATTGCTTTGTCCATGCGTTTTACTATGAAAATACCGAGCCAACTAATGTGATAAACAGAAAACATGAGATGTAAGTCGGGGTGGACAATGCTGAACGTATTGGTCCATCTTAAATAAACAGCTTTTCTGTTTGTTTGCCATTGCTATTAAATTAGCATTTCCAGGAGCATCAACATTTGTAGGGGGGTTGTAATATAAACTGTTAAAACAAAAATCACATCAACATTTTTGTAGAGGTCCACTCAATAGTTTCAATTTGAATTCAATAGCAATTAATCATGCAGCCCTCTATGCATCAGCACGTCTCTGTGATGGGCTCTGCGGGATAAGAGTGAGGGTGTCAAGTTGTAAAAGCATGTTGATGTTGATGCCCTGTTCATTGGATCAGCACTTTGCCTTTCTCTTTAAATAAACACAGTGTTTGATCATTGGCGGCGTCTCAGTGTGAAAAAGTGAAAAAAACTCTCTTCAGCTGATTTTGATCACAACTCTTCTGTGCAGTTTACATTGACAACATAGCAACAGGAAGCACTGGTCTAACATAAACAACGCTGCAAAACGCAAAACTTCTAAAACACAATTAGGAAATTAGGAATAGTTAAAGAACAAAGAAGGTCTTAAATCTTGTTACACAGCCATTAATACTCCTGAGGGGAATTCCAGTGCAGCAAATAGACCAAAACAAACACGCGTCGGCAGATTTCAAAAGAGGAAAAATGCGATGGAACGAAATGTTATTTTGAATGTGTTTGAATAATGTTCGTTCTGTGCGCTCAGTGCTGCTCTATTTTCATTATTCAATAATTTTGAGTTAATTAGCAGATTTGTTCAATGCTGCTGGGAGTGAAAAGGGGAGGCAGCACAGCATGACGTAAACCACCCGGGAGGATGATTAGGTTAAAAAACAAATTCAAATGCATGCGCTGCAAACAAGCATTCCCCGTGGGCAAAGTAATTAACAACCATCCTGCTTCAGCGCACTCACTAACTCTACAAAATACTGCCTGACCTGCCACTATAGAAAAGCAAGAGCACAACTTTCCCATGATCATTTTCTCAGCTGTGAAGACGAGTTCCGCAGCTTCTTAAGATGATATTCGAGGTATCGCTTACGTTCAGCAAAGGTATCACAAGAGAACGTTCAAAGTTTGTAGATGAACTCAAAGGTAACTGAGCCATAAATTGCTACAATACACCAATTTCTTCCCTGACATCAAGAAAATCACCCTATAAAGCATGGTTCGGGCTCTGCTTTTCTGGTAGAGTGTCCGCCGCCTGCTTCTCTCCATAGGGATGTTATTGCTTTGCCCAGAATGTCCCGCAGTATGGCATTCATCATATCTACATCCTCGCATTTTCTTTATTATGAGCGGTTTTGTTGCTGAACATTTGGGACGGTCCAGTATGATTTTTTTTTTAGCCAATATCAATATCCGATATAGGTCTTACTGTTGTGGCTGATAACGTTTACAAGACCACAAACTTGACACATGGCACAAAAACCTGCATCCTTACTCGACAAATCCAACCTGTAGCTTGGCATGTTACGGTGATGGATAAGATTAATGCCATATTGTGGAACATTCTAGGCAAAGCAATAACATGTCCATAGAGAGAAGCAGTACCAGGAAAGCACATCCTCTTAAGACAGGCCTCAATTTTGACACAACAAAGCGCATTATTTACCTGTACTTTTTCTGTCCGCTTCCAACAGTGCTCTACTTATCCCATGCTCACTCTGTCATTCTGTCTGCTGTGTTCTCATTATCATTGCCACACGATTTCCTGTTTCTAAAGCAGGGGGTGGCATTTGGGGAGGTGCTTGGTTCCAGCCAATGTCCCGCTGCTGGCCACAGTGTGATAGCTTGTCACCCAAAACAAACTGACCAAGCGCACTGAGTGAGTTTTTGTGCCGCCAAAAGGGATGCAGGAAGACATTACAGCACGGTACTTTCCCGTTCACCCTGAGTTTGGTCCCCTATGCTTTCATCATCTCTTTGTTGTGCCTTAAGCTCTCTGTGGTTGGACTTGCTTGCCGAGTTTTAGGACAAAAGGCACGCATTTGTAAAAAGGCTTCTTAAGACGATCACTGATGAAAAATAGCCAAGTTCTTTGCACACATTCCAAAAGTAGTAGGTTTTATTTCCTGGATAATAAGTCAATAATAACGGATTAGACTTGAGTTCAAAGACAATCAGCGGGAGCCCAGAGGAAAAGAGACGCAGGGGACTGTCTGGACAATAGCTATGTGTAAGTCGCTTAGATGGTCCTGCTTCATATCAGGTTGCATAACAAGAGATCTTCAGATGAGCACCGGGAGACAAGAGAAGACATTGTCCCAAACTCCTTCACCAAAAGAGTCCTTTCTTCTTTCCACACCACGTGATGAAGGCACAGGGTCCGATTTCATGTCCTTAGTGCTTTGACTTTGTGAAGCTGGTACTGATGGGTGGGCATGCAAGAATCTCAGCTAATAAAGCCTGCTGCCAACCAGAGGTGAACCATGTTGAAACTGGCAAATTATTAAAGACATTCCACTTGGAGAATGTGATTTTACAGTGCACTTTTGCCCTCTTTGTTGCATTTTTTTTTTTTTAAATCAGTTGAAAAATGAAAAGGGAGGAGGTACATGATAAAGCAGTCTATTTTAACACTTTGGCAGGTGCCAGCGAGAGATTCCTTGGATTTTCCATTGTAGGAGACTCCCAGCTCACAAACATTCCCTGACAGTGGGGAATGTGTGAGAGGCAGAGATAAAACTGGCAGATGCATAGATAGATTTAAAACAACACAGATTTTACCTTTCTTACCAGTCACCTAGACGAGACAACAACCAGGGCTAGACTCATTTCCTCTTCCTGAGCCTCTTTAAAGACAAAAACATAGAGTAACCAGAGATTGAAGGCATGCTGGCGGTCCGGTTTGAAGAGAGGAAACTATTTAAGGTCAAACAGTCACCTGCAATTTGAGAAACATTGGCCTAGAAAATAAATATACATCAACAATTCATAGTATAAACTTTTATTTTATCAAATTGAAATAAATAAAAAAAAAGTCTAGATGGGACATAATCAGTTGACTGATGCCTGTATATGATATGTACAACTGGAAGGATGGTGTGTCAGGCAACATGATCAGAGCAAGGGAAGGGCCAAATGACAACACATTTTCTTGGAACCAGATCACAATTTTTGATTTGTATCACATTTCATGTTCACATTATAGTTTTTCTATTGCTTCTTCTTAAAGTTCACAGCTGTCACCAGTAGGAGAAATTGGTGTTTGAGATGACAGATTAATCAAATATAGAATAGAGAATCACTATATGACACTAATCAAAATGTCAGGAAGGAGATCATAATTCAATTTATTTTTAATCTGATAAGTAATATATATTGCACATGATATTCTATGATAAAGCCGATTACTGTTTTAAAAAGAACAATCTCTTTCAAATCTTTTTCAATCTTTTTTGACAGTTTAAAACAGTATTTCTTTGTTAAAGGCGGTAATGGAAGATCTTTCGCCTCCGCACTCCCCCCGTGCGTACGCGCACAACAGCCTCACTTCTACACGTGCGTTTGTTTATTAACGCGACGGATCACATCGCATCTCTCGTCTCCTGTAGATTTCTCGTCTATCCCTGTCTTAATTTTGTCCTGTACACTGAGGGAACTATATTATGATAGACCCATGCGCTTAGACACGGAGAAGCATGCTGCTCTCCTGGGGACGAGCCAGAACGAGGCTGCAGGTGAGCAGTAGGTGCGTTTTATGATTGATATGTGGCAGGACTAATCGGTTGTCCACGCCACGAGGAAATGAGACTCAGATTTGGGCCAAAAAATCGTCCATTACGCCTTTAATTATCTTCTTAATTTCACGGTGTCTATGCCAACTGCATTGCATAAACACATTTACGTTTTCAAAATACCCAACAGGTTTAGAGTAAATACCCAAAAATGCTCATAGCTATATATCAATACAGCAGTCCACGATATAGATACTTTATGAACAAATGAAGAACATGTTAGGACTCCCCTGATACATATGATCCAAACTGTAGCATTACTGAGCTGTCAAGTGAAAATGCAGTTCTTATAAGTCGGTGTATGGTTTTATTGGCGGAAGCGCAGCAGCAAGTTCAAATACTGATGCAGAAAAGCATTGATGAGTGGCTGCTCGGGATATAAATAAACCACAGAGCCCACTCACAGAAAAGGGCCTTCACTCCAACCCTTTTGTTCAGGGCTGCTGCTACTCTTCACCCCAAATAAAAGAAACAGATAAAAGCCCTGAGTACTTTGCAACAGCACAATTCACCACAAGAAACACTCTGCTGCCTCTGGTATGTGTGTCTGAACCCTGTCTTCTCCTCCAGGAAGATAAGATGGATCAATAAATACAAGATAATGATGAGGGTAAACTTAGTCACGTGGGTAAAAAACACTACAAAATGTTCGTTAACAAGACAATGGTCCCAGCGTGAGATGTAGCCAGAGTTTTCTGCACCGAGCGTCTATTTCCGTATGGAGGCTTTAGGGACACAAAGGCCACGGCATGGGGTCCATCTGCAAACTGAGACCTCTCTCCCTCAAGGTCAGAGGACAGGGGGAAAATGTCTAAATAAATGGCTAGATGTGCCACAAATTCCCGCACAAACAAGGATCTATTTTTTCTACATGTGTTTGTTTTACTAAAAGCGTTTTCTACTCCCAGTTACACTTGACCCTTCACTGTTGAATATTTTGAAATGTAAAAATATGAAAATCTCATGGTACAATATTATCAGAATATTTATATCACAGTATGATGTTTATTGCAATGTTGTGGAGCAGAATTGTATAAATATATATTTTTCTTTTAAAATGCCTTGACAAGCCTTAAGATATAAAAGTGCTTAAAAACATTATTTCTTCATGTTGTCTGCACAGAAATGGAGCAAAGTATCATGGTCTAAGTAGTTCCGATGAATGAATGCAAACAAAGGAGCTTTATTTGATATATTGTGATATTATTGTGATACTTAAACAATATCATGATATTTTGGTTATTTTTACATCCATTCTAAAATGTAGTGGTATATAAACAAATCAATGTGAGGAACAGGAAAGTTTAAAATTCTCAGTCATCCCAGGAAAACACCTGGACCATAATGATTAACTTGGGTGTATGCTGTCTCGTAAAACTACAACTTTAAAAGTGTAGCCAAGCAACTTCACCCAGGTCAATGTGTGCAGCATCAATCAATGTCAGAGGGGCTCAATAATAGATCCTGCAACGGCCTCAACTCGGGAGATCTTGATGGAAAATGACTTAGACACAGTAAATACGATGAATAACAAATGGCAAAGAATAGTAATAATAATCAATATGTAGAAATGTTTTTAATTAAAAATGAATAAAAACATGACTAACTTTAGAACTATATTGTCAACATGATAGATTAGATGTCTAAAGTTGCAAAAAATCAGGGAAACTTCAGTCAACAGCCAGACGTTTCACATTAAGCTCCAGCACTTTCTCCAGTAAGATGAATACACAGAGTAAAGTGTAACAGGATAAGATTAAAGGGCCAAATGGTGAAAAATCTATGGAATAATCTGGTGTGAAGGAGGGAGAGTGTGATTACTGACCGGGTTTGGTGAGAGGGAGGAAGGCTGAAATAGTGTTTGATTAGCTCAAGGCAACGAGACCAAAGCAGTCATTTACAACTGGGCTCTGGCTGCCATATAATCTGGAGCAGTCCACAGTGCAGTTTAGTTTAGTCAGAGGCTATGAAGTCAGGTTTCATTCAAGTAGAAATCACTTTTAAAATACTCAATGTGGGTTTTTTTCCAACGTCTATTTTCAAATCTACAATTACCTAGGATGTAAAAAAAATCTGATTTTAATCATACTAAAACTCTCGACTTCTCATTTGAACGAATACTCATGTCAGAACTATTGTAAAACCAGAAACTAATATTAAAGAAACGACCAATATTCTCACTTTGTATCAAAATCAAGTTCATATTGTGACGATAACCAGTCTGTTATAACTGATTCAGTATTTTTATAAACCTAGAAAACCTTAAAATATTGGTTACTAATGTTTCCTTAAAACAAATACAGCTTTCTCGTTGAAATATCAACTCAAAAATAAATATTTGAATAAAATGTCTAGATCAAATGTATGACAGACTTGAGTTATTGTCCCTTGAATAAATCAGGCACTCAAGACAAGCACAAAGACAAACGTAGCAGCAGCATTCCAGCAGCTGTGCAATATTCAGCAGCACAATTACAGTGTCATGAACAGCCCCGGCCCCGTGATAGGAAACAGACACATGCAGAGAGACACGAGAGACAGACAGCTGAAGGAGGACATCACATCAGCTGTCTCATTCTGCTGAGAGACACTCTCAGTCACTATGAAGAACTTATCCTTCCTCTGCTTTGTGAAAGAACCAACAAATGCTCACGGCAATATAATGATACAGTAGCCCAGGATATCGATACTTTAGCAACAAATTAAGTATCGCAATACTGTATACTAATATAAATATTTTAGCACACCTTTAGAGCAAATTAGCCTAATTGAAGTATTATTGAGCTGTCCAGAGAAAATTGAAGCATAGCACTTCACCAAAATCCATTAGATCTTGTGGTCCTTTAGTCATTGAGTCGGTTGATGGCGTCTATGTCAACTAAAGTTTTTATAAGTCAAGACAGGACAAAAGCATAAGGGAGTGTGCAGCAAACCTTGATTTTAGAAGTGCTTTATGAATAAATATGTAATATGTCTAATAGTATGTGTACTATGCAGTTGTTATTGCATATATCCCCATGGACTTAATGTCAATGTCTTGTGTAAATTCAGATCAAATCAGATACTTGGTTGGATCAAAAAGATCTTTTAGCTTCTTTTAATCAACTCGATGCACAGGCTTTGTCTTTGGTCGACCAAGAATTTCCTTCCGACTACAGCCCTAATGCATTTTTAAACTATTGCATGTCCGAGCAACTTTCAACAATTGACTTTCCAGCGTAACGTGCCTCCTTAAAACGCTTCAATGGTTGTTATTACACTTTCATAATGCCCGGGTCAGTAACTGCTATGTAATTATTTACAAGTCGAAATGCACCAGCGAACTTCAAAGTGAGGTCATTTATTGTGAGTAATAATGGGCATTAAAACAAAGTCCTCAACCTGATCTGTCTATATTGCTTGCTCATGCTGCTGTGTTTCCTCAATAGGCAATAAAAAAAGGACTGTATTGAGTGACGGAATGAATGAGGGCCACATTTTTGTGCAGTGACTTGAACCCGAAACAGTATTTTAAGTTGTCTCAGAGAGGGCCACTGACCTGTCACTCAGACTGAACAGAGACTGCAGTGTAGCTTCTTTCAAGTGAACCACAACAAACCCAGATTACAGGACTGGTCACCGCGCCATTGCCTGCTGCAGTTCACACGCCGATTGACTGTTTATTGTCAATCTCGACCTTCCACTTGCGTCACTGCAATCCCACAACCACTGCACTCAAAGGACCCTTCCAAGAGTACCCAGGTCAGAGGTCACCTGTGCGGCCTCCGGTCTCCACGACGACAGCCTGGCAGTTCCCCCAAAACTTGAGTGGGTGCTGCACGGTGTCCCCCTCCACCCACACACTTGGGCGCCGTCTCACTCAGTAACACGGCTTTTGTCCCAGGACTAATGTGCGTCAAACGAGAGCTCCAGGACAAACACTGACAACGCACAAGCCAAACACTGCACCGTGAAATGTGCAGCAAATGTACCATCACCGCCGTGCACTGACTGGGGGCAGTAAATGGATAAGTAACCACTGTTTTATGTGGTCACTTTAATGCCATTCAAGCAAAAAGACATAAAATAACACAGTCCACCGGTGCCCTTTAAAAAGATAAGATAAGATAAGATACAAGAACCTTTATTCGTCCCACAATAGAAACGTGCAATAAAAATCAAGACAAACTAAAAATAGACTTAAATCTAAACATCCAACTAGAACATTAGACATACTTTGAATAGAGTTTAAGCACAAAAAGGTGTAAAAATAACACAATACAACACTGTGCAAGTAGAGTAAAACTATAAGGTTACATAACTATAATGTACAACAAGTGGTTATGATTGTGGTTATGTACAAACTGCATATGCACTAATATAAGCAGCAGCTAAAGTGACTTCAGTGTATTGTGTGTTGATTCAGTTTCATGCAGTTTTGCACAGGATTAATAAATGTTTAATGACGTTTTATCTTTCCCCAAGGTGATTAAAAACCTTCTTATGCAGTGATTCTTGCATGATTGTGATACAGATGCTAAACAGAGGCATCCATATGAGAGCATGCGGTGCTTACCATGTTGTGGACGCAGGGTATTTCTTGGTCAACTCAACTTTGCAGCAGTTTGCGTCTCGACGTCGTGAGGAAACAAACAACACGTGTTTACGAGGCTGTGCGAGGTATTTTCCACAAGTTTCGCTTTTCTCCGGTGCAGAGCTGACAGACAAAGTGGCAGTGGTTGAGCAGAGAGTGAAGTGAGGCTGTTTCTTTTCCCTCCTGGTAGTTTGAACCAGACCAGAGAGAGAGAGTAACATGTGTCCTTTCAACGGGACGGGCCCGTTAGAGGAGAGCGACATCTAGTGGACAAACGGTGCTGGAACAAGGACTTGAATAAGGGTCGATAGTTTTAACACATCGGTGGTAAATAAATAAAATACTAAAGTAAAAGTATGTAAAAGTAACTAATAAAGTGTCAAAAGTAGAGATTTGGATCTAAAACTAAATCAGAATTTGCCAGGTGGTCTCAAACAATAAAGAAAAGTTCTTTTGACTTTTTAAAAATCCTATTAAAAATGTAGTAGGGTAAAGGGGGTTACACACCGCGGCGTCCGAAGCGTCCAGTTTACGTTCAAGAAGTACAGATGTCTGCTCTCAATTGTACTGAAGGAAAAGTAAAAAGTATAGCCTGTCCACTGTAAAGCGAGCTTACCTTACGTATTATAGTACGTAACTTTCTGGAGGTGGAAAGTCACCGATATAATTTTACGGAAATAGAAAGTTAAAACCATACTTCGGAACATTCTCTATGCATGTAGTTCGGCCTTTGCCATACTATGTGTGGAATATAAAGGAACAACATTTCCATGGAAACAATTCCAGTCAGGTTTGTGGAGATGCAAGCGGCTCACAGAAAGATTTTTAAAACACATTTTTATTGCAATAAAACCATCCAAAAAGAAGAAACAACAGCAACAAAACACGCATTTTTTAAATTTAGTTTTTTTGTTTGTTAAAAAGTAAAGTAGTGCACCTTTAAGTTTAGTGAACAACATGACAACATAAACCAAGTGTTTTACTATAAGATTATATCCATGAGAAAGCGACAGAGCCACACGCTTCAAAGCCCCGTAAAGACTGAAGGCGTTTGTCAATGTGCAGTCCGACCACAAGAGGGCAGTGTACATTGTGATCGTCTTCGCATAATGGGTTTCTTCTCCACGTGACGAGTTTTTGATTGTATCGCGCCTTTGTGTGAAAATAACTTAAACAATGCATGTGACTGTTATTTAAAAAAAAAAATTAAACAGTGAATGGGCTGATATTACACTATACGTTTTTGTTTTGTTGTTTTTTTTGCTTTGGGTTTGGGATTTGCTTTTGGGGCCACGTTGACACTTGTTGATGCAGATTTGGATCCTTGCAGGTTCTGTGCGGTGCAGGTGTAAGTGCCTTGGTCCACATCTCTCACTTCATCCACCAAGAGCACAGACTGGGCCTGCTGAGTGTTCGTCCCCGCAGGAGTCACGCTGTCCTGAGTGTACTGAGGCCTCCCATCCTGAAAAAGACCTCTTTAATGAGTGAGCTATTCGTCTAGTACAGCGTTATGATGCTGACCTGCTGCCCTGGGTAATCCCATGTGATGTCCATGGCCACGTCCCTTTCTCCCATCACAGTGCAGGTAACTCTCAAATTGTCCCCCGCAGTCAATGAGCTGGACGAGGCCTGGACCACAGGAGCTGGCAGGGCCCTTGGGTCTGACAGGAACAGGTAATTTATTAAGTTTAAAGTTACACAACATTTTGCACAATGTAGTGGGATAATTATTCTGTTTTAGATCCTGTTGAAAGAGTAGGGGGCAAAAAAGTCAAGGTGTTGGCAATAATGACAAAATGTATATATAAATTGTTTTTCTTTTTCGGGAACATCGTAGTACTGATAATTAGATGATCCAACCAAAATGTGCATTAGTTAAGGTTTAATTAACACCTGTAAAATTAATCAGAAAACTTGTTTCATCAGCTTATTTTGTTGCATTTTCGACATTCTTATTTTGCATATCTTCAAAACAACATTCACAATATTATCTAAATTTCGATATACTGTCTCTAACGTGAACATTTATCTGTAACAGCAGCAAATGTGGTGTTGGACTCACAGTTGACATAGATGAGCATGTATTTGATGGAGCTTTGCCTCAGGTTGCCCAGACTTGCAACACAATATACTTCTCCAGCGTGATAAAGCCTTGGTCGATGAATTGTGAACCCTTTTTTGACATCAAATGAGATCTCTGAGCCATCCACTGGCACTTCTGATGGGGGGTACTCCCGGTGGAGGGTTACCTTTGCCTCGGGTGAGGTCACCTGACAGGGAAGCACTGTGGGCCAGTTAGTCCTGAGCTGAACCACCTCGTAATACTCAGAGGAGGGAACAAACAGCTCCTGGGGATCTGGTTGGCACAAAAATGATAAGATTTTGTCTGTGTTGAAAAAGTTCTTATCAAGACTGGACCTCTGGAAAGTGCATGTGCAGGAAGCAATAAAGTTGGTTGATTGTACCTGGGAAGAAGACAAAGACTTTAGCTGCTTTGCTGTACTCTTTCCTGCAGTCAGTGTCTTCACAGAACATTGGAAAACATGTGAACTCCCCGGTGTCTGCCCCAGTTGTGTTGACTAGTGTCAGGACTCCATACCTCTCATGATGGGCAATCCTGTACAAAGATGTAAACAATGTATTCAATTATTTAGCTTTTATTATCTTTATTTATTTGTCTTTGCCCGTAGGCTTTATCTGAAAGGTCAGGGATGCGTGAAATGGGGTCAAGACCTATCGAGAGCCACATTTACTTGCAGTGCTGCTGCCCGCTCCACGTGGTGCTATCATCATGACCTCCAGCAGCACTTAATCACTAATTTTAAAGTATGGTTCATCAAAGGCTATATTTGGCCAGAGAGGTAAGTAGATAGGCCTATAATGAGGATAAAGAGTAGGGAGCTATATCCAGCTAATTAAGCCAGGAATCAATTTCATGGCAGACAAGATTGTTTGTTGGCTGCATTATATATTTTAATTTTTAAATGGCATATACTTTTATATACAAACTTAGCATATTTCTACATCTACAGATGCTACAAAAACACAGCAAATAAATCCAAGTACAAGCAACTCACTTGAGCCTTCCCTCATGGTCCTCTTCCAAATATGGTGGGACGGTCCACTGCACAGGTTTACCCCTGCACCTCAGCTCCAGAGTGTCTCCGGACCGCAGTATGATTGTCTCTCCAACCCTCTGAAACTTCCCTTTCTTCACCACCTGAGTGTGAAATGATCAAGAACAGTTTCAGTTAAAACATATACAATAGCATCTATTATCACATAAAACTAGTAATTGCTTCAGGGGCGTGTCACCTGCGTGAGGACAGACTGAGGCGATGCGGCGCGTGGAGCTGTGACCTTTGGTTTTTTTGTGGTTGATTTGAGTTTGTTGGTCTTGGCTTTTTTTCCTGGAAGGATCTTCTGTGCTTCTTGGCAATTTGCTAAATGCCATCAACAACACAGTGAATACAATAACTCTTAAACAAGGTCTAGTGATATGAAGGATTAGAATTGTATCCTAATACAGTACGCATCTGAGTTAATTGGTTAGTTTGTAAAGGAACTTGCTCAAAGTTATGCCTCGTTTCTAACAGTAGTGTAAAAACAGCTACTTACCTAGTTCGAAGATTACGGCACAAAAGAGAAGTGTGCCCAACGTCAGCCTGCATTTTGACCTAAAACCCTTTACTATTCTCATGGCTGATTTGGGGATCATGTAGCCCTCTGCACAGCTAAGACTGCCCTGTAAAAGCAGAAGGAAACAAAGCAAGAGGAGGGCAGCGCTTGCAAAGTGAGGGTCAGCTGTTGACCAAAGTCACACACATTCCCCCTCCTGTGAGTGGCATTACGAGCCCAAATTCCTCCCGGCTCGTTCAATAGAGGCTTTCAAGCTTGTCTTGACCAATGAGGGCCCAGAGTCAGAGGCCCCTCTGAGCTGCTGAACTGGAAGAGCTGAAGCCTCAATCCCAAAGGAAAGAGACAATCTTATACCTGCAATGGTACTTGCTGCATTTTACAAGTAGGTATTCTATCATTGTTGGGATTTATCAGTGCATAGAAGGTCAAATAGCCAGCACTGCAAAGTTTTGAGCTAATTCAAGTTAAAACATACGCTGTTGTCAAAGCTTTCTTTGTCCCTCCACTGAGCCAGAGCTCCTTGCCCTGTACCAAAAGGGGACATTTTTTCACAGAACTTATTGACTATTACAATGTAATGTAAAAAAGTGTGTCACTGTTTTAATACATTTTACATAAGCAAACATGTAGTACATCCATATTTACAATCACACTCATGATTCAGTATAAATTTCTATGTACACATTCAGTCACATGTGGTGTCTAGTAATTATATTTCAATATAGACATAATATATGTTATTGTGTATAGTTTGAGAATCATCAACAGGAACTCTTCACTGGTAGAATAAAATTACTAATGTGCATAAATACATAAGGTTTTTAGATCCATAATCTCATTCTAGATCTATAGCGGTGACATCACCATGCAATAAAAGCAAATGTACGGGAAAAGTCCAATGACACATCTGTTTGTTTGTCAGAGTACAAGCAGGTATCAACATATCTTGATTAGATATGACAAGAGTCCATTTATAATAACAACGTTACAAGTTACAATGGAATACTCCTGGGTGAATGAGGCATTTCACCCTCATTCACCCAGGAGTGTTCCATTGTAGAAAAAGATTCAGTTGTAGTCATCTGGGCGCTGTTTTCACGCTCTAATATTTAAACGCTCGGATATTTAAATTTAGTTTAAGTATTTAAATGGGCAGGGCCTACTCAGAGTAGAATAAATATCTGAGTTCACAAACTTGATCCGCAGATTGATAAGAGTGGATGAGAGTCAAAACGTCTTGTTTTTCTAAAAAAAAAGCAGCGTCTAGATGAACTCAATCTTTTTCTACATAATGTTACTGACTTTAAAACTTTAGAATTTCTCCTCTTTTAGAATGTTTTTCGCTGTTATTTCACTAACAGTTTCTATTTGTATGTGTCCAGGTGTGCCACGTCTTCTCTGGTGACTGAACCACATCCCGTAGAGAAAATAGATGAGTAACCCTGCAGTGAGATAATGAATCTGCAATTACTCTGCTCAAAATAAAAGCTTTCACTCTATATACATTTTTTATGACAGAAAGTGAGCTATTGCAGTCATAGATCTTACCTATTAACATCCATATAGCGTATCGTAACCACGTATCTGAGCTTAATTGCACCATCAAGTAAACATTGATGAATGTACTCAGCAAAGGGAGAGCGGGGAGAAGAGGCACCTGACAAAAGACATGACATCATAAAGGTTTTTGTGGAAAATGTGAGTGCTTGCAGAAGGAAATCCGGACTCATTCAGTACCATAAAAGATGCTTTGGTTGGATTTTGTGGGTGCCTCCAAATGAAAAATGTTATGAGCAGTATGAAGAAGGCAAAGATGCTGACCAGCGCCAAGCTCCACGGCTCTGCTCTTGATATGGCATCAATAGCCTGAGTCAGTAAGAGGCAGAGTGCAGTTATGCAAAGTACTAGAGAGACAGAGAAATGGAAAATCAACTCACCATTTTTAACAACAGAAAGCGATTGTACAAAAAAAGTAATTTTCTTACCGGAAAAGATAGTCATGATTGTGACAACTTTAGAGCTTTTTGAAGTAGGAGCTGATGGAGGTTTGAGGAATGAATATGTGGGGTTTTGTTTGGAAGAATCTTGGTTTTGAGGTTGATATCTTAAACAACATTTATTTAATTAATTGTATAATTATCTGTAATTAATACTTATGTAACTAAATATTACCTCAGTATTAAAATGCATATAGCAACCAGTGTGTAAGCAAACAATGTGCCAATCGACATAATTTCTACCAAGGCAGACAGGTCAAACAGAAGTGCCATGATAGCTAGAGAGAAAAAAATAGTTGTAACGAAAGTAAAGTATATTGTCATTCAGATAAATGTGAAAAACAAACAAACCTGCTACTATTCCAGATGCTATAGTTGCGATTGCTGGACTTCCTTTGGCTGTGACTTTGGTGAGTGGGTGGAAGAGCAGGCCGTCCCTGGCCATGGCAAACAGCACGCGAGGCATCGGAAACATTGAGCCCAAGAGACTGAAGGGCAAAGGTTGAACATGTTATATTTTTGAGTCTAAATTCAGCTATATCTGCAGAAAACTTGTACCAACCTGGTGGACAGAGCACACAGAGATCCCACTGCCACAACATATTTGGCTGGACCCCAGCCAATGTAGTCAAAGGCGGCAGGCAGGGGACTACTGCGGTCGAGCATGTAGTAAGGCATCATCAGAGTGAGAGCCGCAGACACAGCAAAGTAAGCCAAGAAACAGATGAGGAGAGAGGCCACAATACCCACAGGGATAGAGCGCTGCGGGTTCTTCACTTCCTCACCTGAAAGAAAACAAGTACTCTTTAATTACAGAGGAGGGTCATGACAATGGTGGTCAAATTAATCCCATCATCGTTTGTCAAATTATCAAGTTATTTTTCATGTCTAGTAAGCAAGCAACAAGTAACATGTACATCTAAAAACTAAAATGTTATTGCTTGTATTTATTTGATAAAGAGTAAGACTTTGTACTCTCACCTGTTGTAGCAATACAGTCAAAACCTACAAAGGCATAGAAACATGTAGCTGCTCCGGCCAGCGTCCCGGTGAAGCCATACGGGAAAAACCCTCCATCCCCGAATGTAGTGGTTGAATAGTTGCTGAGGAGATTAAAGAGTGTTAATTTGTTTCTGTTAAATTACAGAAATTAGACTGAGTTATACAATACTGTGCACAATTTATGTCAGCGTTAAATATCTCAAAACGGTACACTTCATATCTCGCAGTGTTGTGTTGGATTACTTTTGCGTTGTGTAGTTTAGCAGGGTGTCTTTGCTGATCTGCCAGTTTGCAATGTCTCCTTTGACGAATCCGGATATCGACACAAACAGCAGCACCAGGACGTTGACTGCTGTGAAAATCTTATTGATGGTCGTTGACTCTTTGACTCCAAAAGCCAGAAGTCCTTCAGGGAACAAGTACATGCACAGTAAGTTTATGACTTACTGCTATGGAAGTGCATAAATATCTCCTGTACCTGATAGCAATATAATAAGAACAGCGGCAAAGATATCGGGATAAGGTGCCAAACCAGGAAGATCCATGGCTGCGTTTTCTTTAAAAAATGTGGATATGTGCCCCCCAATCAGGTCATCAAACGTGCCACTCCATGCCAACGCCACACTGGATGTCCCTGAACACATCATCAGTCAATTATAAAATAATTACTGTAGCCAACAGATGGGTTAGGGTTAAAAAATGTGGTTTTAAAACTAATACACAAGCTTCCTCTGGTGGTCAGTAATTTCCTCTGCAGTTCTTAGAATTGCTAATTACTCAATTTAGAATAATTTTAATTCACTTAATTGAATTAGCGTTATTTAGAACTACTGTTCTGTTGTTTAGAATAATAAACCTTGTTTAGAATTACTGTAGCAATTCATAGTCTATTTTAAAACTTTGTTTGACTTTTTATATACTTCGTAGTACTTGAAAGGCCATATATTTTCTTAAGTGATACTATTACAAGCTTAGTTAAATTAAGCCACAATCAGGCAATTGAGAAAAAACACTGACTGGGTTAAATACTTAGTTTAAAATGACTTATCTTCAAGGCCATTTAAAAATGCTCCCACAGCAGGTAAAAGTTCAAGAGCCTTTTCATTCCATGTTGATCATTTATGGTCGGCTCTTAGTCAGCCAAATTGGTTGCTTAACCGGAAAAAGTAGTAGTTGTTGTTTTTAAAAGCAGATAGCTTTGAACTGTAAAGCATCTGTTTACACATTAACTTTCAGCATAATATTATGACTATTGTACTTGCCTATGATATACGAGAGTAGCAGATTCCACCCCGTGACGAATGCCAGCAGCTCGCCGACTGTCACGTAGCTGTACAGGTAAGCTGAACCAGTCAGGGGAACCCGGGACCCAAACTCTGCATAACAAAGTCCAGCAAATACAGATGCCAAGGCAGCAATGAAAAAACAAATGATGATACTGGGTCCACTGGTGTCCCGGGCCACTTCACCGGACAGAACATAGACCCCGGCTCCCAATGTGCTGCCCACCCCGAGAGCTACCAAATCTAAAGTGGTCAGGCATCTATTAAACGTGGACTGCTCTCCATCAGATTCAATGGGCTTCCTCCTGGAGATGCTGAAGAGAAAGGATCTGACCAGACCCCCGCACCCCATTCTGCTGCTGCTGTTTCCTGCTGCTGACCCAAGCGCAGATGAGGAGACACGAGTGAGGGCAGGTGAGTTTAAGCGGGTGGGTGGGGCAAAGATGTCAGCGCTCAATGTGCAATCTTTCTTCCAACTTTTGTGGTCACTAGATTGGATAAAGAGGAATACATTTAAAAAAAACATGAACACACTGAGCTAATAAAAACGTTATTGCCTTTGCAACGTTTAATTGTTTAAGTTGTCGCAAACAGCAGACATTTATTATTGCTTCTGGTTAACTTTAAGAATGGGACAAGACACAATTTCAGAACAAGACTTTGACAATGTTGATCATTTCTGAATAATCTTAAATAGCCCTGGCCACTAGCGCGTAACATTGATTTATTTATTTGTCTCATTCTCGTGGTAACTTTAACTTGTGAGACCTTGTAGCGCAAAATCTTGTCGCATCCCTAAATAATGTGTCCGAGTAATTCAATAATTGTGGTATTCATTTTCAATCAAAGTGTAGCAGTTCTGGACTTACCTTCTCACAGTGTTCCTGTCAGACAGTGAAGCGCTACACTTTCCAAATGCATTTATACAAGCCCCTCTTTATCAGCTCTCTGTTATCTTAATGCTGATGCCAGATATTTTCCTTTACACCTTAGAACACAACAACGCCCTGCTCCAAGACTGCACTTTACACAATCTTGTATTTGTCACACTTTAATAGTTATAGGGTAGTGTTTTTGAAGAAATCTTCACAAATGTTGAACCCTATCATTATTATTTGTTTGGTATTGTCTCCACAAACTTGCCATATTAATCTTGGATTTAAGTCCTTTCAAATGACTACAACTACATCTTTGAGGTTGAAAAAAGGCACCACTTCCTGAAGCCAATAAATTATCTCACTTTGGTTTCTTTATGCTGACAGTGAAGGCGTTGAACTTTGCACTATTTTGTGTTTCATGTGGCTAGGCTCAGTAATCACAGGTTTATTAACAACAAAACCAGGACAGAATATCAACAACTCCCACCATGGAATTCCAACCTTTAGTTATAAAAATATAGATACCGTACTTTAAAATGTTGTCTACTACTTATCCTTGGGTTTTAGAATTATGCAAAAATTAGGATTGTTTCCATTGCGATTGTTAATTTTAAATAAATTATTATATATTTTTAATGAGGAAAAGATCAATAGAGTGGCAGAACTGACAAAGATGATCAGTTTTTTGTTGTTGTTTTTTTTAGAATAATCATGCCAGTGCATGGAGCTATTGTTTTGCTCAAATTAGTTCAACCGTTGTTGTTGTTGTTGTTGTTGTTGTTGTTTTTGTTGTTAGTGCTGCTGCTGCTGCTGCTGCTGCTGCTGCTGCTGCTGCTGCTGCTGCTGCAGTGCTGCTGATGCTGTTGCAACTGAGCAGAACTTTAGCTTCTTTGCTAACGGCAATAGGAGATTTAAGACACTTCAACTGCTTCTCAATTACTAAATTCCTCAACACTCAAAAGCATCTTATTCAAGAAGAGAAAGGTACGGTAATCAGTTTAACTCTGTGTGATCCCAAATCGAATGAATGGTTCTAAATGCAATATTTTGCATTTCCAGCTCCTGTTATTTAGGCAATAAATATTAAAATTAAGGTGTAGGAAACAGTAAATGATAAATGTGAGCGTAACTGCAGTGTTCCAGTTGTTTATCTGGTTTTTGCCTCAATTTCTTTCTTTTCGATGTCAGATACAAACTAAAACATTAGCAGCTGTAGACCTTTATATTTGTTATATCAGACTGAAGCAACTCTATTTTGGTAGTGTTTTGAGCTTAGAGGAGAAAATTCTGAAAAATGCAAAGCCATCTGCATAATCTTGTAAAGACATGAACCTTTAACCACTCAGTTAAAGTATATTTCCTTATATAACACTTGGTCCATGTTTTGTTAGGCAGCCCCTTTCTTCTGGGAGTGTTTCCGGACACGGCCCCCCATGAAACACTCAGGACAAAGCCGCCTTCATGGCCGGTGCTCACCTCCACAGATAGTGTTCACCTTCTCATGTGCCATTACGGGGGAATTCAGACCACCTAATCCCTCCTGGCATCCACCTGAGCAACTGGCCTCACTCTCAGAACTTTGTATCACGGTGTAGCAATGTAGAAAAAGATTCAGTTGTAGTCATCTGGACTCTGTTTTTAGAAAAACTAAAAACGGAGTCCAGATGGCTGCGATTGAACCTTTTTCTAAAATGGAACACTCCTAGACGAATGAGGGATTACACCGACAGTGTAGCAATGAAATATACTTTGATCCCTTCCTCTGAGTAAATACATATGGATAAGTACTGTTGTGGAAAATATACTATAAACGGTGCCAGAGAAATAAGGCAGAATAGAACCAAGTTGTCTTGTTCAAATGTGGGTCTTTATTTTAGCCGTGCACAAGCCAAAATGCTTTCCCTAATAGAGTCGTCTCTCCCTCCCTGGTCTGACTGAATGAATCTCACAAACTCCAGCTTAAAAAGGCACAGTCAGAGCATGATGTCAGAATGTAATCATTGATAGAGGCCTTTGTTTCATCCCTGGTTGTGGGTTGTCAGACCCCTCACAAAGGCACCTTCCTAATCCTCAGCACACATTAACAGCATCTTTATGACAGGGCTCAATTATTATTTTCAGGCCCGAGCGCCACAAGCTGGCGAGAGGCCTCTAAGTTCCGTACGGTCGTGCAAAGCATGGCTGCAAAAGTGCGTGAAAGGCTGCTTCCAAAACACCCACTACGCACGCATCCACTACTAAATAACATCATTGTGAACGGGCGAAGCACGTACGAAAATGCACACAAAGTGCACATCTCTAAAAAGCGTTTCCTTCTACTTTCTGGCTATCTCCTTTTTCTAAAATTCTAATATTTGGTGCATCAGTGCCTCCCAATGTACAAAAAATGCATTGCGGGATAGGAAATGGCCCAAAAAGAAATCTGATCATAGTATCAATAAATTTGACGCAAAGGTATATAGTGACAAGGGTAGTTACTTTTAAGGTGCGTTTATCGCCACCCACTGTATTTGTACATCTTCAAAGTATGCGCTTGCCCACTTCCAGACACCCACTAACGCACTCGTCCACTCATGCATGTCCCAAAAAACACAGGTCTCTGAATGTAGCTAGAATTTCGGACATTTCCCAACTTTTATGTTTGCTGCTATTTGAACATACAAAGTCTGAATTGGTCAAATTTAATTCAGTTGTTAAACCCGTTGCCCTAAACCTACTTCAAGTAAAAAAAAATATTTGGCCCCCTACATAGTGAAATTTAATGTTACATGGGGAGCTAAATGGGGATTTTTTTAATAAATTTCCATTTTGGGCATCCCGAACAGTTAATGACAGCTATGTCCTATTTCACCCTGGAGAGACGCAGAGACGACAAAGGAAGACTGTTTAGCAAGCTTTATTACATGGGTTATTTGGCGCTCAGACCCCGGCGGAAGACATTGCGATCATGGGCACTCCATGATCTATTTGTATTAGATATCTCCCCCCAGGGCCTGGAGACTGGTGGTGGTAGATATGGTGAGAGGGTAGATGATTAGGATGAGAGGGATGCAGAGGAGGAGGAGGGGAGGTGGTGGGTCGCAGCACGGTCTGAAGCGGCTGAGCCAACTGAGTGAGGGTTGATATTGGACCGGCTGTGCGCTGATGGGAGCAGAGGTGCGACGTGCCACGGGGAGGAGTGACTTAGGTGCGTTGATTGAAGATGGGGACCAGGTGCGAGGGGCGATGTCCTGTCCTTAGACTCTCCTTCTCGGCCAGGAAAAAACACAAAAACCTCCATGGGAAAAAGTAGAAACCTGGAGGAGTTCCGTGGTGAAGGAGAGATCTGAACTCTCACAGACTGACAAGCCGACTGGGTGCGTTGGTTGAGCTGGGGAGCAGGTGGCCTTGATGTAGATGGGTGGAGTTAGGTCTCCAGGCTGAATTTACGCAGGCTTTATTTCTTACGGTGTAGCCGTAGCAATGACAGAAGCCTCCCATTCGATTTCATAAACTTCTCCTTGGAAGTCAACCAAACCAACTTCCAATTTTGTGACAAGAGAGTTAATTTTGGTTGAAAATACACCCTACAATAAACCTAGTCAGTGTCCAAAGAAAAGAGATTCTTAACCTGATCGGTCGGTGAAGACCCTTGATTTGTGAGACACACGCTGGTGCTCACAAGAGCACAAAAGTCACTTGAAGCAGACTTTTCACGACAGGTTGCTGTTGTTGTTGTGCTACTTTCAATTCTATTTACGTATATTTATTTTATAGACTCAGTTGGCCATAGTTGTTTGATATCAAGCTTGATTCATTTCAGTGACTGTTGTTTTACTTTGCCATGCCGATGCACAAAAGCATGTTAAATGGGACTGAGGGCAGGTCAACGCCATGTCTACATGGTCGTGAAAGCCAAGAAGAACGGCTCGTATTGAGGATGCATCAACACCATTGTTAGGGTTAGGGCAGGAACATACTTACTCCATCTATGACAGACAAGCATTGCGGTGAAGGTTCACACAAATTCAAGCGCAATGCTGTTGTTAGAGAGAGAGAGCAAAACACTATTTGTGACTGTTGACCAAGCTACTGTCGTTCATTTATCTCGTTTAAATCGCGGTGTCAAATTTATCATATGGGACACGTTATTCTGTTCCTGTGTACTTCCTCATTATCTGTGAACTGGTACAAACAGTCCTAAAGCTGACGTTGTGCCATTTAATCAGAACCAAGCAACAGCTATTTAAACCACAGTTTGAGGACGGACTCAGGAGTAAGACAATACAACAAGCTATTGTTTTGCCAGTTTTCCCTGGATGCACCAAATAAAGACCTTGAGAACGATCCTCGCCTTTCGCAGTCTGTTATTGACTAAACTTCAACACAATTGGTGGAGAATGAGGGCTTCTTATCGTGCTTGGAACATAAAACATGTGAATTGTGCACTAAATGATTCCCTTCTGGATGTTGTCGGCCACGCATCCCGTCCAATAACGGTTCTGCTAGGAATGGTGGGAGAACAAGGACACCGAGCCGAGAGAGAGGGAAGAGGAGTCGATTTATCTTTGATAGACCTACAATTGTGACTGGGACCATTCAACAAAAAAGTAAGGCAGAAACCTCTTGTATTTATTATGAACATCTGCTCATTGAAAATATTAAATTGTTGAGGTTTGCCAAAACTTAAAACTTAAACTGAATTTTCAACATTGAATACAAGTATGAATGTTGTGAATGTGAGCTTATTAGTTTAGACCAAGGGTGTCCAAACCTTTTTCACAGAGGGCTGCATTTTGAAACTTAAATGGAGCAGAGGGCCACAGACAACAATTCAACAATGAAGTGAACCATTTTCAACCAAATTTTGCATTTGACATTGTTTTGATGAGCCACCACACCTTTAATACAATTTGGAACACATGTTAGGTTGGTATTGGTATTTTTTAAAGACCGTCCACACTGCCCCGGCTGACCCAGCTCTCCTTCAAGCTCATGGAACAACTAATGGGCTATTCCAAACCAAGATCAATATCAGTGGTTGGCAAACCCCTGAGTCTACATTTCTATGTTCAACACCTATTTTTATGTTCCCAAGTTGACCTCACTTTAGTTGAAGGAAAAAGTCTGTCCAAAATAAATTGACGTGGAATAACTGAAAATAAAAAATAAATCAAATTAAATTAATAATTAATAACGAACTCATTGCTGAGTCTGCGCATTTGCTTTTTGGCACATAACAAATAATTGACCTTATGCCATTCAAATTGAATTCATTTTTAAAGGATCTCGAAAACACAATCTTCGCAAATGAACAAGACCCAAAGGAAGCAAAAATCAACTACACAAATGAAGAACCTCTTCAAAAAATGTGCTGAGAAAAGATTGATTCATCATGGTGACAAAGCAGTGACTCCCACAGAGCAACACTGGAATCATATGATTGAACATCACAAATACAAGGTCCTGCATTATAAAACAAATCCAATTCGGACTGTGAAAGCAGAAACTGTCGATGAGAAGAAATTGAAAGAGCATGTAGAAAATGTATTATTTTCATAAAAAATACATACAATTTTGAAAGACATTCAAATCAGACGAGAGAGAGGATTTCTAACCAATATTCTGGTACTGAAAATAAAAGTATCAAACAAGAACCATCTTTCCAATAAGAAAAAGAAAAAAGAAATACAAAAAAGCGGGCGATTAAACCAGGCGAATCGAGCATGTGCAAAGATTGAAAATGACGGTGATCTTAAACGTATATTTGAGGGAACAACTCTGCTGACTGCCATATTTATGTGATGAGCTTCCACCAGTCAGAAGAACAGTGAGGACACGTGTAACTGTACATTATGTTACTCCAATTCGGATCTTTTGGAATAGAACACTTAATAATGTACAAACGCGTCTTTTGAGAACATTTCGCCTTCTGAGCTGAATCGAATGGAAGCCCAAGCCCCGCCCACTTTCGCGCAAGTTAACCTGACCGCACCTGTGACCGCACCTGTGCCAGGTTATGTCACGGTCAGGTTATGTCGCGGTCAGGTTATGTCGTGGTCAGGTTATCCCGCAGTCAGGTTATGTCGCGGTCAGGTTAACTTGCGCCCGGTTTAATCACAAATGGGTCGCGGATCCATTCACGTGCAGTTCATGGATCTTTGGCGCATGGAAAGTAGCGCTCAAACTCTTGTAAAAGTAAAAACAGGTGACGTGTCTGCTCCTCACTAGGCCTTTTCCCCTTTGCAAAAACGCTCGCCAAAGACTTTTGTTTTTTACTCATTTTCACGAGCTTTTGGGTCTACTTTTGAGCAGCGTGTTTGATGCGACGCATCCGCGATGACGTATCATATATAATACACGTGTCAGTTATGTTATCACGCAGGACAAGCAGAGATATAATATACTTGCCATTATATTTAGTGGATTTCATTGGCAATTTCCTATAAGGCTTTTCATTATACATCCACAGACAAGCTTATTAGTGTGTCGTGAGGAACAGGCGAAAGATACGTCGGAGAAGAGGCTGTCACTGATAGATTATTTCCATTTTTATTAGATGTTTTTGTGCGGCCCGGTAGCAAACGGGTTGCGGACCGGTACCGGTCCCCGGCCCGGTGGTTGGGGACCCCTGCTCTACAGTACCAACCATTCACATTGAAAGATCTAGATGCGCTGATGTTAAAACTGCCAAATCTGACACAAGGTGTGCCAGCCTTCCTCAGAGCATTGACCATAAATACTGCACTAGAAACTCTCTGTTGGGGACAGAGAGTTTGCAGAGGCAAATTTTTGTTCTGAATTATCCAAGCGGATTCACGCTCCAGTTAGAGCATCCACACAACTTGCCACCACAAAGCCACAGTTAACCCAGGTGCTAAAAGAAATGTACCCCACGTGCATTGTCGACACACTGATGGTTCTGGAAGTAAAAAATTATGACTATTTCACAAACAGGCAAAGAGCTAAAGAACTCTTCCATGATGCAACTGGAGAGTCCATACAACCAGGAACCAGCAAAACTATCATGTTCTTTACTACTCTGGTAAAAGTACTACCCAAATCTGTCCAAGATCATTTGGGTGAAAAAACTGAAGAAGAGTTTGATGCCCATTATCAATATCATGTTGCCAAGTACCTGAAGGAAAATAAAGGATTGAATGAGGATTTGTGGAAAATGGAAGTGGAAGTGCTCAAACTACAGCTTAAAAAGCTCCAAGAATATGTGACTGATAAAAAGAAGGAAAATAAGTATACCAAGGTAATGACTGTGGCAACAGACAAAAATCCAGTGTCAGACAGTGCCAACAGCTTGCTGCGGCAATTAAGATGGTCATGGGACAAGTACAACCCAATATGGCCCCACCACGGGTGGCACCACTGGCCACAGACCCAAATGCAAACACCAAAACACCTGCTTCAGCCATCATCTACCATCAAGGATGTGGACGTAACACACACTCTCTTGTGGAAGAGGACGTGGGGCAGGAGCTGAAAGAGGATTAAATAATTTAAATGTGGCTCCTAATCAATGCTTAAAGTGCTTTGGGACCGGACATTGGGCACAAAACTGCCCCCAGAGGGGAATGCAATATGGTCTCCATCAAATGGTTCCACAATTTCAAGGACCACAATGATGAAAATGAGTCAACCCATGTCATGGTCTGCCTTATTTTACCTCATCTTTGGGCCTTGGGGGGGCACTGTTTCTGTTTTTCACCAATGCTATTGTTATTGCCTGTGTATTGGTTGTGATTGGATGCTGTGTTGTAGATTGCATCTGCTCCTACTAAACAACCTGCCAATCTTCTGACCCTGATGACACATGCTGACTATTACACTAACATGAATCTAACTCTGATATTGACAGACTGAACCTGACGAATCTGATTACTACATCCCACCATGTGTTTAACTGGGTATGCTCAGGGCCGGCCCAGCCTATAAGCGAACTAAGCAGCCGCGTAGGGCCCCGAGGCGTTAATAGGGCCCCCAATCTGGCAACCCGTCTTATGAGAAGTGCAAGCGCAGCGTGCGCCACTAGTATAGTAGCGCTGCTGGCGCGGCAGCGCACACAGCGGTAACATATAACGCACAAACCGCATTTATTTGTAATGACAATCTGGCAACCAAGACACCAAACCTGCGCTGATTGGTCAACTTCATTGTGCGCGAGGAGCTCGAGAGCAAAACATAAACACAACACAACGTGGTCCCTGCGTGGCCCTCATGTCCAGAGGAATATATCCCCCCGATGCCGAAAAACGAAAGAAGAAACTTCTTGACGATGTAAAGAAACTGCAAACTCAACAACACTCTCCAGGTATTGAACTTCTCTTACAAAGAGACGGTTAATGCTGCTGTTTGAAACAACACGATTCTGTCACGTTAGTTCGCTCAGGCTGGAGGCGACGAGAGCTCTGCCCCGCGCACAATAATATGTGTCTGAATGAAAAGATAATAAGCTTAATATTTACACCAGCCCGGTGGTGTGAGCTGCAGGTGAGGCCGGTGAGGGGCGTCTGTGCCCCGGGTCACTAAGAGGCGGAGATCCGGTCCGGACGAGCGCTGTCTCGTCCAGAACCTCTGATGTGAGACTTTGGAGTGAACAGTGTGCGGCCCTGTCCCGGGCCCCTGTCCCGGGCCCCTGTCCCCTGTCCCGGGCCCCTGTCCCGGGCCCCTGTGCAGCCTCAGTTAGAGATGAGCGGGTTTGAGTTTGCGTCCCTCTCTCTCACATCACCATGCGTGAGATCAATCGTGACTCGTGATGTCTGTTTTACTTTGACTTCTTAAAGTGGAATGAGAGGAACGTAAAGGTTTATGCATGTAAGGTCCATCAGCCAATCACATCGCAGCATTGTTTCATGTCCAGTGTGTGATGTTCAGATCAGAACAAACATTTATATTCTAATTCACTTTTAATAGAGCAATAAAACATTTCAATTTATTTAAAAAGCATCATTAGACTATTTGTTATAAATTATAATAAATTGATAGTGAAAAATAACCAGACATATTATGATTACGTCTGTTATAGAATAATACTATATATTTTCATACAAAAGTGGCAAAGCTGCAGAAACGCAATCTCTTCACTATAGCTAGGTTTGGACCTTCACTTCTCGTTCTGTTCATTCTCTGGGAATAACATGTTTGCACTGTTTTATCAGTGTTAATTGTTAATCAAGCAATGCTTATGCTATTTGTTTAATTTAATATAACTTGTTTTGTCACTTTAGCAAGAAGGAACAGTTGGGAGCTGTAAAAGATAAATTAGTAAGGATAACTATTACTTTTACATTTTCAGTTAAAATGAATCAATTTGATCATAATTATTTTTCATAGCCAATATTGTATCGAGTAATTAAGTACACTAATGTATTAATAACTGGCTTTAGTCATTTTCTCCTGGCACAGTTTCATCACATCATCATTTTATAGCATTACAACCTCAACATTTTACTCTTACTTTAGCCGGCTGGACCACATTAAAATGCAGCAGAAGACCCAAAAAAGGTCTGAAAATCTCTGGGGGAGGGCCCCCAGACCCCCCCCCTGTTCGTTAATTTAAACTGCTAATGTGGCTGTAGACCCTTAACGCCCACAAATACACCCAAAAACATATCTGGGACGTGTGTTATTTGTACAGGGAGTAGAGGTGATGTCAGCGGAATACCAAGTTGCATTGTGGGATTTAAGTTATCAATATTTGAGCTTGTGAGGTGCTGAGAATAAACTAACTGTAAAACGGAGTTTTGGTGCGCTTTGTTAGCGTTGAAGAAAGTTCCCATATGTGAATTGTTTACTGACAATGGCAATAAAACTGATTCTGATGACGTGGTGAGGGGCCCCCAAAAATGTTTTCGCTTAGGGCCCCCTGAAGGCTTGGGCCGGCCCTGGGTATGCTCCTTGTCTCACGCCATTCTATGTCCATGATGGGTTATTTTTATCAAATGTTTTCTTTTATGGTTTTGTTGAAGAATACAATTATTTTTGGAGGTTTGCGTTCTATTATTTTGTGAGGTTGCGTCTGGCGCCTCTTTAGTGTGATCACATGTGGATGTGATCAAAAGGAGGCATTGTGAATGTTGACCGATTGTTTTGCCTGTTTTCCCTGTTTGCACCAAGTAAAGACCTTGAGAACGATCCTCGGCCTCTCTTAGTCTAATATAGACTAAACTTCAACGCACTCTTATTGAAACTTTCACCCCACAATGATGAGGGCACGGCGCAGAGTTTTCAAATTATGTATAGTATGTGGTGTCCATGACATAAGCATTATTGTTTTTGCTGTGCTTGATGTATTGTTGTTTTGATACACTGTCGCTCGTGGCGATTGTTGTGGCGATTGCCTTGGCGATTGCCATGGCGATTACCAAGGGTATCAACCAGTCACACCAGGAAAAAAGCCCATGCATACCTGCATACTTATTCCTGTGAAGCCCATTCACTCATTGTCCTCCAAAAACACTAAAAACACTCCTGGCATCGAGCTGTACACGAGAGCCCATGCAGCTAAAATTAATGGGGAATGAGTTGGCAAGTCAGACGGGATGGTGTACGCGCTCGTCATGAAAATTCGCCCTCACTGGGACGTGGGGAAGCTCGAAACCTTTCGATTACTGATAAAATGTTGAGACAAGTTTATTAATTTTTATTTATTTGGCCCGAGTGCCTCAAGCTGGTGAGAGGCCTATTTGTTTTGTAAGGCCGTACAAAAAAATAGATGGATAAGAAATGGCCCAAAAAAAATTCAGATCTTCAAATTATGTTGAGGAGTGGGGGCATCAAAACTTATCCAAATTATTTTTACACCTTTCACGGTCTCCATGTGGCAAAGTCGCAAAATGTTGTTAGAATTTCAGAAATGTCCCAAAATTTAAATTTGTCGCCATTTTCACATACAAATTGTGTCAAATTTAAATCAGCTATTAAACTCTTTGATATGAACCAACTTGATGTGAAATCATTTAATTTAGAGCTCCTACAGGGTTAAATAATTTTTACATGCCTAGCAAAAAATTAAATTTTTCGAATTCTTTGGCACAAAATTCCATTTTGGCATCCCAATCAAAAAAGTCGATCAGACATATGTCATATTTCTTAGGGCTTAGCCATAGCAATGACCTCCCATGATAGTACAATAGGAAAATCACCAAATCTCATGTTTTCTTTATATACTTTTATGAACTCCTCCTAGGAAGTTAGCCCACTTAACCTAAAATTGGGTGTGACTCCTCTTCGGGAGTGTGCCATCAAAAGTTTTTTACTTACTTTACGTGCAATGGTGCACATTTTGCCAAGAATTTCCAAAACATTGCCTTTTGAATGGGGACCACAAAATTTAATTCCTAAAATTTTGCACAAATTTATATTTTTGTATGCTGAGCAAAAAAATCCAATCAGACCCATGTCATATCTCTTACGGCGTTGCCGTAGCAATGGCCAAAACATGTTTTTTCTATGGGAAAATTGCCAAATCTCTGAAAAACAGAGAAACAGGGAAAAACACCTACAGAGAAACAGTGAAACAGTGAAAAACACCTACGGATTTGGCAGTAGGTGTAATAAAAAGAGCTAGATTGGGGTTGCATCCTCTTTTTGCAGGGCGGCTATATTTTGAATTATTGTCACATGTTACTTGTACACTGTCATTAGAACTAAGGTCATATTACTTAAATGTTTTTATAGTGATCCAATGTTGATGTTGTGGGACACTGCCCAGCACAGATTATTGCAATAATTCATTAGTGTTGATATTTTAATGAGACATTTCTCAATGTATTCTACTGAAGTAAGATAAGATAAGATATTCCTTTATTGTCCCACATGGGGAAATTTCATTGGTGCAACGCAGGTAGATACAGAGGTAGATACAGAAGAACAGATCACTTAAAGGAAGTCTGAAAAACACTTTCAGTAGAAGATCTCCTATAAATAAAGTAGTGTTTGTTTATTCTAGAAGTTTTAGCATACACACATACATATGTATATACATACAGTATTACTGAACTGTAGATAAACTTTAAACTCAAAGCATAAATGCCTTACCTTTTCTCCAGATGTGATGTGAGTCCGTGGTCTAAATTGCAGAGTGAACCACAAATATCCTGCTGTTTACATTTTAAGCCCCAATTTATACAAGAGTGGCCTGTGTGTGACCCTCCCACTCAATGGGATTAGTTATAAAGTTGCCTTTCTTCCCAGTGTTGACAATATTGTACTCATTATTGTATGAAGTAATCTTAGTGAGGCAAATTTGTCAAATAAGTTTGTATATTTGTTATTTTTATATATTTTTGAAATTGTATTTTATGTAGCTGAAATTTGCAACTTGACAACATTTAGAAATAAGTTACTATCGCATTTTCCAACCATTTGTCTTGGAGATCACAAAAAATGAATACAAGACATACTCCCAATATTTTATGTTGACTTATAGTTGAGTTCTCAGAATTAGTGTGCTGTACACTTTTCTGACACAAGAGGTCAGTGCTGACTGCCACTATAAATCAGGGGTGTCCAAACAATGGCCCGGGGGCCAAATAAAGCCCTCAGACCAATTTTTGTTGACCCTCAGGCGTCCTGCTAAATTGGCCCAAAGAACAAGAAGTACAACTTTTTACTGTGAAATTGGAAACATTCCAACTTTTTGATTTCATACCAACCTAATATTAATGTTCCTAGTCTTATTACGGGTGTGGAGGCTCGTCGAAAGTCGAAACTATGTTAAGTGCAACATTTTGTATGATTCACTTTATTATCATGTTGTCTGTGGCCCTTTGCTCCGTATAAGTTTGGAGACCCCTGCAGTCTCTTTAGCATCTAATTTCAAAACATGCTGTTGCAACGTTTCACTATTCAAAATATATATTATGTTTTAAATTGCTGTGGCAACGATCCTAATTTTTCATCATACTGAAACCCATGGTGCGTTCAAGTTATTGATATTTTATGATGCCATAATTTCAGATTGCACTCTATGAGAGATTTACTACAAAATACATATCCAAACAGATCCATTAATGTTGAATGTTTTTCATTAATTGTTTGGATTGGCTCCACAAACTTGCCATATTAAATGGCTAGTAATTCAAATAATAAAAGTATTTTCAACTGACAACAATCATGTCTTTGGAGTTAAATAATGGCACCAGTCTCTGAAAACAAATGTGAAAACATAATTCTCACTTTTATTTCTGACAGAAAATATAATGATCTTTTTGGCATTTTTTGTTTCAAGTGGATAGGTTTTAAACAGCCATTTCCAGCATAGAATCTTGTGATGTTACACCGACCATATCCGACCAAACCCCCCGATCTCAGATGTTAAAACAGATACAAGACAAAACATTTTCTCAGAAAATGCCTACTTTTACTTATAGTACATCAACGTCAACTATGCCTAGTTTTAAGCAACTCCGTGACGGTTAAGTTGAATAATCTTCTGGAAATTTGCAACTTTGCCAATAGAAACATCCCTCAAAATGAATGAGAATTCCATAAATTGGTTTGAGGGTTTGGAACCATTTTTGTTACAAAGCTAATCTTGACTCGACTAAACAGGGCCAAGTTGATGCAAAAACAATGGTCCAAGGTGTGCACTATTGAAATATAGGTGATTTAGTTTCTTTTTTTTTCAAGATTTCAGTTGCTAAAATGTGAACTGGGGATGAGAGAGGGAAGGATTGTTAGAATCAGAATCAGAAAAGGTTTGTTGTCATTGTCAGTGAATAAAATCCACAGGCTAGGAACAGCCTGTCGAGAGCCAGATTCAAACTCAAGACGCTGCTATCCACCCCGAGCAGCACTCGAAGACTTTTCACATTTAACAGATTCTGTATATTATTTTGTTGTAAATGATAATCGCTATGGCCATGGTCTGAAACCCATGGATACTGGTAGAATTTTGTATAGTAGCCTGTATCGATACATTTCTATTTTTAATTTAGATTACATTGTTACTATTTTTTTTTATTTAAACTGTGTCTCAAGTTGCATAGTTCAACCATACAGGCCAAACAGGCCAACTGTGACACTTTCAAATGTCTCTGTTGATGAGAGATCCAATGTTCACAAAAAAGGCTATAGATTTCACAGCCAGCTTGAGGGGAAATGTGTCTGAGGGTTTGAACCCGAAAATAACATAGACACTCCCCCACAACAGCCCATCTCTCGCCTCAGTTCACTCTGAGGCTGGAAAGCTTGTTGCATCTAACATGAGGAGCTGTGTGTTCAGTACAGCTTCGGTACAGTGCCTGGTGACAGCTTTTGCCTTTGCATCTTGATAATTATAGCTCTGCCTGTTACTTATTTAAAAATATAGCCAGAAGATGATAATCGTGTTGTTACATCTCAGTGGGATTTGATAACAACAGCCTGCCCAGGGACTACAGGTGGGAATCAGCACTTGAGCTACAGCCTGGCACAATGCACATCTCCTGTTATAGTGTACTGTCCCTGTTTCTGTAAAAATAAATACAAATAAATAAAGTTAATAATGAACTTTGGTCCGATATTTGGGTTATGCTAATTCAACAGGCCTGAATATGTTTGTCCATCTTCTTAAATGTGTACCATGTAAGTTTTCTGGTGGAAGGGCTGCCTCTGTCTTGTCTCCATGCAGATGCTATTACTTTGCCTAGAATGTTCCACAGTATAGCATTCAGCATATACTCCATGAAGACAGTTGTCAGGTCTAGGAGAGGCGACCACTCTCATAATAAGAATGTATGTTTTTCTTTTTTTCTTTTTAGGATTGTTTGTCCTGTAGGCTTGATTAGACAGGACAGTACAGCATGAAATAGGGATGAGAGAAGGAAGGACATTCAGCAAATTGTCAGAGCCGGAATCAAACTCATGACCGGCTGCACGTGGATCCTGGGATATGTGCTTTCAAGGTATTTTTGAGCTACTGAGTTTACTGCAATACTGTAACATTCCCGGCAATGCAATAACAAATCTATGGAGACAAACAGGTGGTGGACCTCCCAGCAGAAGCATTACATAGTGCACCTTTAAAATATGCAGCTTTTATTTTGGCTTGCAAAACATTGTATTTTTTTTTTTTTTTTTTTAACCAAAGGAATCTTACTAAAATAGTTTATCCAAAAGTTGTTGTTTTTGTTTCCACTATAGCATTCCTTGCGACTTTGCTGTATATACAACACATAATGTAAAAGACAAACACTACGTAAATTTCAGAAGCCCTGAAGTAAATTAAACAATAAAATGTGATGTTAGACCAGTGTTTATATAAATATATAATTTTCAAATCTCAACATTTTCCACAAAATGTCAAACGGATGAACTTTTAAGTTTGACTTTTGCTTGTGGGAGTGGAGTTTACACTGATTCACATTGACACCAGGAGGGTGTTAGCTGAGTCAACCCTTTCACTTTGATACAGTCTGAATATTATTTTATATTTTCATTATATTCATTTCTTAGAAGTCATTAGTTGGAATAGCCCACTTTCACTGCAACTCATAAAATCAATAACTGTGTAGAACACAAGTTGCCTGCCTCCAGTTTCGCGGCAAATAGTGTGAATAATCACACGAACCGTATGTCCCATCGGATCCCTATAGAAGTTTGTAATGCCTCCCTCGCCCTCCATCGGGAGAGTGTGGTCTGATCTTCTGCCCCATGTTCACAGCTTGAGGCAGCAGATGACCCTCCACCAGACATCTCCTCGTGATTCTTCTGGAGCAGATTGAGTGGGTTGTAGCTGGCATTGGCCTGAGGAGCTTTTGGTGCCTACTGATGACTGATGAACTTAATTACTAATCCACTCAGCCCCATATGCTGGAAAGGACAGAATTATAATACTTGAAAATGACTATAATTATAACAAAATTATGGTATACAAGCACATAATATGTTTGTATAAATTGAGGCAAGTTTCACTCCACAGTTCAGACAAGATCACTTTTTATCTTTGCGTTACACATTAGACTAAAACTATGAGGACCTTTTCTCTTTGAGCTTCCGTACATACAGAGACATTACGCTCATTAAAAACAGAGACGTTTCGCAACAGATTATAGCTATTAGTTTCCATCTGCAATATCCAATTTGCAGGAACACATATAGGCCTTCAATGCAATTACACTCAAAAGCAATAAGAAGAAATCACAATGTCCACTCTCTGACCCAAGCACACACATGAACAGTATTTCAATTTACAATGAACATAAGTAACTGTTACCAAAACATATATTAAATCCACAGGTTGGAGCAACATTTACATTCTTAAGCTGTTTTGATTAGTGTGATGCTTCTGCAGGACAATCACTTTTATACAATGGTACCAAAACATTTAATGGCATTTGTAAAGACAGACTTCAGTAAAATAAGGTTCATATATTTTTTGTGGTGAATTAAGCAAACTTGACTCCTGCATATAGTTGTTAATAGCATTTTATTTACAAAATAAACATTTATCGCTTTCCAAAACTTAATTTACATCCTGGTCCATTTTAGCTGAAATTCTTAATCTAAAATGGGCCAGGCTTTTTATAAGTTTCAAACTACATTTGTACAGTAGCATGTATAATGTATAAGAATCAGAGAAAACACTTAAACATGTTTGTGACCGATCACACGTCAAAAGTAAAATTTCATTCTCATGCATCAATTTACCTGATCCACATGAGCACACACATTGGACAGGAAAGGAAACGTACAGATTTGGACTGAAAACTCAATTTAACAAAAACATGACAGAAACTTCCCTATGATAAAGTTTAGTGCTGAAAGTGTTCAATAGTCGGTATTGGAAATGCATCTGGTCAGGGAGCAGTGTCACATGGATTTGCAGTGTTGGCTTTAGAGATGCGACAGAGAAGACTCACCGTAAAATGAGTGGATTTGAGTTTGACAGAGTCAGGAGAGCCTATTTTGAAATACATTTTACCTCCACATGTGGCTCAATTTTCAGTGGGTAATATGGGCCACAAAGAAAGACTAAGAATCAGAATCAGAAAAGGTTTTATTGTCAGTGAACAATGTTCACAGGCTAGTAACTTGCTTTGGGGATTCAGTGCAACAGACAACGATGAACAATAATAAAAGCAAGATATATCAAATCAAATAAGGCATGCATTAAAAAAAAAAACTATTTAAATGTACTATAAGATCAAAAATAGACTTAGCATGTTCACAAAATTTACAGATTGAATAACTGCGAAACGATTTAACAGTAAACTGATTTCTTATTTTATTGTTAAAAAAATCAAAACAGTGGCCCAGATAACGTGATTTCACCCTGTTGCATTTGTTTTATTTATAGGCTTTATCAGACCATAGATTAGACGTCACGCTCACGTCGCACACTAAATAGTCCAGAGACTATACATATGTGTTACACATTTCTAAAGTGTTGCAAGTCAAAATAGAAGGTGCTACATTGGGGTTATTTTATGGAGAAGCCTCTCATTTGTCTTGTTCGTCTGACTCTTGGACTTCACACACTCTCGTTCTGCAAATGCCAAACGTATTCCACTTGTGCCTTATTTTGAGTTGTTCTGTTCTCCTTACAGCCCACGTTACAGACTCATTTGGCTAAATTCCTGTGGTGCGTAATGTGATGGCATATGACACTGGACATGTCAAAACAACTCAGGAGTCGTTAATTATAGTTTGAAGATGAGGCAAGACTGACTCAGATGCAAGGACATAATGCGACAGTTTGTGATGAGATACATATGGTAATGACAACTGCCTTTCTGGGCTGTCCTTCCGTCACGTGCCTCCTCCTTTCTAGTGACGTGTATCGGATCCTCCGCGGCTCGCGCTCGTGGGCGCACGTTACGGCCCATGGTTACAGCCCATGGTTACAGCCCATGGTTACAGCCCATGGTTACAGCCTATAAAGGCGCGTGCCGGGCACCAGAGAGTCACTGCGAGCCGCTCCAGCCCCTCGACCACCAGAGCAGAGCAGAGATAGCAGCAGGCATCTTCACGCTTCGCAGGCTAACTCGCTTTTGACTTTGGCTCGAGATGGAGACACGCTGGACCAGAAAACGCACCCTCACCAACTTAAAAGGTAAGCTGGTTTTGGGCTGTCTGCATGTCCTACTACTGTGCCACTGCGCACAATAGTTTACACAAGTAGTCAGTTTACTCTCTAGGTGCACTAGGTACTTTTGTCACTTTTGCTTGCGTTTTACATTTTTTTAATACCATCCTGACATTAGAAAAATACTTGACTCTGGGCATCCTGCTCGGACAATAGTTGGGTTTGTTTTCGGGGTCAAGGGGTGAGGTTGTTGGAAAATCTTGCGCACAATAGATGAATGGGACGTTCATTATTATTTAACGCATGTACTTTGCCTGTGGTAGTCCTTTCTGTGTAGTTATTCGAGCGGTGCCCAGAAGCTCAAGCATTATTGATGACAACCTGAAACTGACGAGGCTCCATTGACCTGTTTTACGCCTGGTGCTTCTGGTGTAGTTTGCCTGGGAAGTCGAAACTGAGGTCAATTTAACGTACAGTAGCACGGGTCACTTTCAGTAAAGTATTTTGCTTAAAAAGTGTGTTAGATCCTATACAACTTATTATTTAATTGTAAACAGATATAAATGAAAGAATGTGGTTATTTATAATAAAAGAGCCATGAAGTTCACGTCAGGGTTTATTACAAGATCCTCTTATAGTAGAAAAAGCTTCAGTTGTAGTCATCTGGACTCAGAACAGTATTCATATCGGAGTTCTCGATCTAAATTCTTTTATTGACAATGACTCTTGGATGAGAGTCGAAACGTCTATTTTTTCTAACTGAGTCCAGATGACTACAACTGAAGCTTTTTCTACTATGGAACACGCCTGGACGAATGAGGGATTACACCGACACAAGATCCTCTTATGTTTAGCAATGCTTTATAGATAATTGAAGTAATGTTGCCATATGAACCTGTTGTAATTTTGTTGACCTGACTTTAACTGTGCCCTTTCCTGTGTAACCTCAGGTGGCCTGGTGCTATGGCTGATTCTGTGGCTGGTTGTGGTGAAGCCGGGTGGAGTGACGGCGTGCCCCAGGCTCTGTGTCTGTTACCCCTCACCCATGACTGTCAGCTGCCAGTCCCAGAACCTCACCATAGTTCCATCCGGCGTCCCCTATGACTCTCAACGTGTGTTCCTACAAAACAACCGAATCACGGAACTTCGCTCTGACTCCTTTGGCTTTGAAACACAGGTGAGAATGCTGTTCAAATGCTTTCAAATAGTAAATCAGATAAGTAAATAGATTAGATACAACACATGCGTCTTCAATGTGTGCAGGTGCTTTGGTTATACGGCAACAACATCACATGGATTGAGGCTGGGGCTTTCAGTAACCTGAGGGTTCTGGAGGAGCTGGACCTGGGAGATAACCCCTCTCTGCGGCATTTGGAGGGGGGTGCTTTCAGAGGGCTGGAGAAGTTGCAGAGCCTGCACATGCACCGCTGCAAGTTGGCAACTCTTCCCCACGACCTTTTTCTTAAGCTGTATAGTCTCCAGTTTCTTTATCTACAGGTATACTCAACCTCCACTGCAAATGCACAAAGTACACCCATATCTTACACTGAATGTACTATACAAATACAAGATGCAATATAAGTATTGCTTGGTTCAGGTGGTGTTTAACTTGCTGTCTTCTATCTCCAGGAGAATCAGCTCCACTTCCTCCAGGATGACCTGTTCTCTGACCTGGTTAACCTCTCTCATCTCTTTCTGCATGGGAACCGCATTCGTGCTTTGTCTGAAAATGTCTTCAGAGGCTTGGTGAACCTTGACCGCCTCCTTCTCCATGACAACCGCATCCGTCAGGTTCACCGCAAGTCCTTCAGGGACCTGGGCCGCCTGACCATCTTGTACCTGTTCAATAACTCCCTGGCTGAGCTGCCAGGACAGACCATGAGGGATGTTCAGGGCATACAGTTCCTCCGCCTAAACGGTAACCCCTGGTCATGTGGTTGTGAGGCTCAGCCTTTGTGGGAGTGGTTTAGTAAATCCCGAATCTCTTCGTCTGAGGTCATGTGCACCTCACCCTCCCAGCGCCGTGGCCAGGACCTTAGGTTCCTCCGCGAGCTGGACTTCTCCCTTTGTCCTGTACCTGACCCTGGCTCTATGGCAGGGACCACCACTACCACATTCAGCTCCAAGACCCGCTGGTGGTTCTCCAAAAACAAGCCTGCATCTTCATCCAAATCACTGTATCAGAAGAACTCTGAGACAGTGAAGGACTTCCCCACTGCTGTTAAACCCAAGTTCCCTCCTAAAACCCCATTTGAGTCTGTCCCAGTTAAGTATGAGATGTCAGAGGATGAGGCAGCACTGCCTAAGCTCGACCCAGAGGAATACTGGGCAAATTATGGCAATGAAGATGCCTCTATTCGCTGCTTTGAACTTGAGTGTCCACCGGGTTTTGATAACTCAGCCTTCTATTCATCCTCCACTCTACCCAGTGTCCCATGTCTTCTCCGTCTTCTCTGTCTGTCTGTATTGGCCATCTCCCTCCATTTAGTGTTTGGCTGAACCTCTCTTGCTCCTGCTGCGTTCTGACAAGTAGACAAGTGTCAATACTCTCTGCTCTCACCTGTGAATGCTGATGCAGGTGATCTTATGAACAATAGAGTGACGGAAATATTCATAGTAGGGCAGGATTGCAGTCACTGCTGCACAGGCATGTGCTAAAAAGGCATTTTGAACCAGAATGAGTGAATTAACAGGAGAACAAACAGAAGGCCAAGGCGTTAGAACGTTAGATATTGTGATGGACGTAAAACAATGCAGGCATTGTTGATCTTAGGTTAAAAAAAACATTGCTCTGTTTTAAAGTTGAATCTCATTATTTAGAGATAACTTTCATGTAGATAAAGCAGGTTATTCATTTTAGACTAGAAAGTAATTTGCTGGAACAAATGAATGTTGAATATTCTTTCTTTATCCCTGTGTTTTTGGCCTTTTTCATTTCACAACAATGTAAACCATACTGCATAATCGTCACTTTCATCAGGAACATTCTATATCGATCAACAACTTGGTCAATGGAACCACATATAACACAATCCTCATATTTCTTATGTTGTTTAATTTGATTCATAAGATATCAATATTTTTGCCTTTTATCACCAACAATCAACAATACCAAAGCTCCAAAAAAACTATTTTTACTAAGGTTTGTAACCTTGCACCTGTAATAGCTGTAATAGCTGTAATGCCTAAGTGTTTGATTTTTAGTGTGATGTTTATCCTTGTATCTTTTTAAAGATCTTATATTAGTTTACCTTCAAATGCTCGGTTTTATGATTTAGTAACCTGTTTAACCTAATGTCAATCTGAAAGGATTGTATTTACTATTATTTATTAAGGCATATGGGCTTTGTAACCCAGAAAGCTGAATCATAACTGCAATACTGTGACCTTGTTTGATTTTGATTTGACGTGTTTTTATTATAAATAATAAATCATTCTAACAAGGAAATTACAATTGTCCTATTTTTCTCTCTCTTTCTTACGCACACACACGCCACTGAGGAAAACAGGTCAGGACCTTAGCTGGAGAATTTGTATTTAGTTATAAACCTACATTTAACCAGATAAACACCAAATGAGGTCAAAACCTCCTTTACAAGGGTAAGAAATTGTCACTTATATACATACTACCTTCAAGGCACTCAAAGCTCTTAAAAATAAGGAACCACTTACCTATTCACACACACCTTCGCACACCAGTGCGCACAGACACTAAGGGCGAAGACGCATGGTCAACCTGTGGGCCAGTGGATCTGACCGCTCTACCAAGGATATTTACGTTGAGAGCGGGGTTTGAGCGTTGATCTTCGGACCTTAAAATAAAAAAAAACTTAACTACCCTTAAAATGGTAAATAAATTGTCACACAAGGTGACTGTTGCCTATATTGTTCATGGTTAGTTTGATTGGGTAAATTCAGAGGATCCCTGAGGAAACTTCCCTCGACAGGGGAATACTTATGTCATAAGTATTCCCCTCTGCTGTAGGCTGTGTTTACCACTGGTAATTGGGCTTTTTGGTGGCAATCAGGTTCCTCTGCCTGGTTTAAATGTCTTCACTCATTTTGCATGTATGTATGTTTGAGTGATTTATTCAAGATCTGTCTTTCACAAGGTAAAATTTAGATGTTGTTTATACCAAGTTTAGGCCTATTTTAACCCGGTTTCAGATATTTTTTTACTGGCAGACCTTTCCTGGTGTAAATGGGGGTGGTTCATGGTGTGAGAAGCACACAGCACCTCATTCCAGTTTCAATACTATAAGACATGTGTAAATATGGTTCTGCAGGGTTAAAAATGTGTTATGGACTGACAAACACAGGCTGATATGATTCAGGGATAGGGCGGAATGTGGCAGAAGCCAAGGCAAAACTATGACTATTTGTCCCAGAATCAGACACCCACTCAACAGATTAACAGTGTTGTAATGGGCAGGGGTATCGGGAAAAGCCAGTCAAATACAAAAAAAGATTAGGAAAATTGTAATACAAAGTACTACTGCATTTATAAATACAATATCAAATACCACTTTGAGGAAAGACACTGTATCACTGTCCCTGCAAAAGCGGGATGAGTTGTTCTGTTTGATGGTCTGTCCCTCAGGCTGTTCTGGGGCAGCCTGAGTCTCCTGTCTAAGGTGATCTGGTATGAGAGCAGGGTGTGATCTAGTGGGTGTGATGCACTGTTCCTGATACTGAGCAGTTTCTTCAGAATCCTCCTCTCGGCCAGATCCGACAGGCTCCAGCCCAGATCCATGGCTCCAGCTCCACACATAGGACAGATATAGCCGTCATACATCATAGAACAGCAACAGCAGAGCATGTTCTACAACAGAGTTGTAAAACATCTTCAACATGATCTTACTGACAATAAATCACCTGAGATATTTTTTTTTTGATCCGAGCAGCTGCATATTTGGTAAACTAACTTAATCTAACTCCTCTGTCTTTGGGCCAATGATATAGTTAAAATCCTGTGCATTAATATTTCTGCTGCTTTTATTATCTTTTTGTCATCAAATATGTTTAGTCATATAGATCAACATATTTTAAAATGTAATCTAAAAAAGGCTTATCAAAAGGTGTTTCCCCTTTTAGGACTTGGGGGGTCGTGTGGTTTCTGGTAGTTATTTAGAGAAATCCTTTGTATGACACGCTGCCACCCATTCCCAACTCAATCTCCTTTTTTTGCCTTGGTTTTGTGTCTTCTGGCAGTCTTTTTGGCGCCTCGGATGTGGGTGTTCATCAGATGTCACTCAGTCTTTTTCCAGAAACGCGTCATCCTCAATTCTACTGTTTACCTTTTTAGGCTTCTTTTGGCACAGTGTCAGTCGTTGTGTGTTCAGTGACGTCTCTCACACATGGCGGCTGACGCCTGGATGAATCCATTCAACAGAATATACATCAATATGACACAATTAAGAATGAAAAAAGACTATTCTGCAGATTAACAAACAAGATTAACAAACACATTTATTATTAATGCTTTTGCATTATTGTTGCATTGACTGGTCTCCCATTGTCCAACAAGAAGAAATCTGATCCTCTGGAGCAATGAACCTGTAACGCACCATTCATGTCATTCACAATAATTACTTGTTCAATATAAAATGAATATATATTTGCCGCTCAGTATTTATCATGCTGGTGGGAAGGTTTTTGTTATGTTGCTGTAGAGTCAAATAAATAACTTATTTCATACTTGTTTCATTCTGCCGTTTATTTGATAAGGTTCACGTTTTTATTTAGTTTTTTCATTCTAGTCTCAATATAATAATTTATCACAATTCAATATCATACATTAACATTTGTTATTGGCCTACGCACAAAAGGGGAAAAAAAACAATAGACCATTCGCTTTTTAATTCTTTTTTCTCAACACATTAAAATGATCCTTCATGCTGTTAAATCTGCACCATATTTAAATTTACGAATGTGAAAATCTTTAGGCTTTATTTGGAGACATATAGATTAATTAATTGTGTCGTGTTGAGCCATTACATTTTCAACATTTATATTTATTGTATTTAATACAAAAAATATTGTAGTATTTGTTTCATGTTAAAACTTGGCCTATATATGACATTTCAATATTTTTTCAATAACTAATTAAAAGAGGCCATGGGCAAATTTGTCATCTGGTAGTTTGACCATCTGTAAACTCTAGAGATTTAGACACTGCTAAAAATATGCTTCAGCAGATTGCAAAGCTATATTTTACATTCACTGAAAAATAATTTGTGTTAATTTAGTTTAACAGTATCTATTCATACCAGCGCATGATAAGGCACGAGTGGGCAAAGGTTGTTTTGGAGTGAAAACAAAAGCTGTTTGGTGCAGCTTTAGACTCGCACCTTGCACCCTGCACCCCAATAATTACTTAGGGCTATTTTGGGGTACTATGTGCCTGCATGCATGCATTTTATTTATCTAAAAAAAGTACATACTTTAGAGGGGGTATAGAGGGGGGTAAAAAGGGTATACTTTATTTTGGGGTGCACCGTGGCAAAGGCGGTTTGCGCTCTTGCCTCCCAAGAAGGAGATCATGATTCCACTGGGGCAACTCTTGATTGGCCTTAGTGAGTGGTTGTCTGTAATGTATATGTCTCTGTGTTAACCCTGCGATGATTTGGCCACTGTCCAGGGTGTACCCCGCCTAAGGCCCAAAGTCATTGGGATAGGCTCTTGTCACCCGTGACCCTGAAAGGGGACAAGCGGTAGAAAATTAATTAATGAATATAGTTTATTTTGCTGTTGTGTTCAAGCAAGACAAATTTCAGATCTTAGATCTGACAACAAAGTGTTATTTATCATATTGATAACTGAGAGAGATCATTAGTGATGATTATTGAGAAACTTTTATTTTAACCAATTCCAAAATTCAAACATTTACACTCGTAAACAAATATTATGGCAGCCTATTGCTTTTAGTTATAAATTATTTTTTTTGTTCAATGGGTTTTTTCAGCAGAACCAATTCTGTTTTTCGTATTGAAATGACAATTTCTCATTAAAACTCTCGTAAATACAAACACTTTTCATTTGAGGCGACCCGTGTGGGACATATCAATCTGAACAATTGGCACCAGGTTTAAATGTCTTGCTTCATTTTCTTGTCAAAAGGGAGTATGTATTGGAGTAAACTATAGCATAAATACTCTAATCGAAGCCCAGCTATTGAGGAAAACCATTTGACAAAAAATAAAATTGACCATTTGAAATAGCCTGAGTTTTAGTAATGACACTAGATGGCAGTATAACGTACTGAACTAAGCTTCCTCTAAAACCACAGAAGAAAAGCAAGCGCGAAAGGTTTGTAATGAAAATGGCCTCCAAATCAGGTTTGTGTTCGTCAGTTGTGTTTTGAAGTAAAATACTACGTTTATTTAATTGTTTTTACTATTTTGTGTTTTTCACAAGGTCGTCGAGGAATGAAACGCAAAGCTGCTGATGTCCGGGCGGAGGAAACACCTGGAAAACTAAAAACTTTGGTTGAAAACGAAGAAGAGAAAGTCTGCGAAGAGGGCGAGAGAGTGGTGATCGAGCACTGGTGAGCAGGGCACTTTTCAAAGGAAAGGTGCAGTTTATCTAGCCTTAACTTTTCTAATGGATGGTCTGTCACCTCGTCTCCATGGAGATTTTACCTGAAATTTACCAAGGTATACAGCATTAACTTATCCATCTCCATGGAGACAAGTAGCCTACAGTAGGTGATGCGTTTCAGGTCAGATCTGAGCCCAGTAACAGAATGTTTCTTTTCATGTATTACAAATATTAACCGCTGTAATTGAATACATGGAAGTTCCAGGTGGCTGGATGTGAGTGACAGAGCTTATGTCTCTGGATGTGTAAATGTATATTACTGTCCTATTATACATTTGGTATTTTTGAAATATCTACTGTATTTTTATGAATACTTTTATACTTTATTGTTGCTAAACTCATTTAATATTGCATTAAGTGGAATCTGATCGGTTGGAAACTTTTGTACTTGTTTTGTTGTGTTTGTCCCTAATCAAATAAACAGTAAATACATTAATACATATCCTGTATATAAACCCCAAACCCTCACTTCAATAAACCAAAACGGTTATTCTATATTTATTATATATTATATTCTATATTTGATTTGCAATAATGTTGTCATTCCTTGTAGCAAAAGCTGACGAGTGTATGGGCGAAATGCACAGGAGGTGAAGTCTGCACTTCTCGATGCGCGCCCTGATCTCACGGTCGTTCTCAACCCACATAAACCTCGCAGGAACAGTTTTGAGATTACCTGGAAGGATGGAGACAATGGTAAGGAGGTGGTATTTTTGATAAATGTTTTGATTTTGATACGGTTTGTGAAGCTGAAGTCTTTGTTTGGTACAATTTTGTGTCATATTATACAATTAATTCAGTCCATATACACGTCTATGCACCATAAAGAAGACTAATTCTAGTTGTGTTATTGTTTTGTATGACATTGATTATTTAATTTTTTTAATCTTTACACATTTTCTCTTTATTAGAAAAAATATTATGGACTGGAATAAAGAAGGGGCCACCTCGAAAGCTAAAGTTTCCTGAACCAGGTGTTGTGGTAGCTGCTTTAGACGAGGCTCTGAAGGCTGAAGATGCAAAGTGAAGGTTTGTCAATCTTGTCATCTATTTATATTATGGACCAACAAATAACCTTAGATGGACATTTTATTTAATCTCTAAGGAAATTTGTCTCCAATTATCTAACAATTGCACATTAATGCACTCCTCATTAAGATGCTTATAAAAATAAAACAGTATATAGCACCATCCATCCAGTATATAGCAGATGTGGATTACATTCTTAATTGTACAAAGTTAATTAATTATATGCCAATACTAACAGGTCAAAAACCTGCTGTATAAAATATTTTGTGCAGCTTGGTTTTCAGAAGATGTGGCTATTGAAGCAGCATGATGAAGACAGACCAAGGAGATGATCTCAGTCTCTCTTCTGATGAAACGCTTCTGCTGCTCATTGCCTGGAACAAGACTGCCACCTAGTGGAAAATCTGAAAGTATAATCCAGTTGTCTTTTCTACACGCTTTTTTTGTTTATTTGTTTTAAGGTTGTTTTAAGTGTAATTCATAAAACAATAAAAATGCGTTTTATAACATCCGTCTTATGTAATATGTGATGCTGCTTATATCAGTGTTATATGTACAACTCAATATTCAAGTTATAATTCATGTAGATCCATGGCACAAGAATTCTTCTTTGGTGTTTTATGACGGCTGGTATCCAAGTGTTACATTACCGCCACCCCCTGCAGTTAGACTTTATTCTCCAGATTTTTATACTCTGGGTAATTCGTTGCCCAGTCCGACTTTATTCTTTAGACTTTATCCTTCCGGCGACCCCCGGCGTCTACACTAAGGAGCGTATGAGAAATTACAAGTCTTGATGCCTACACATTTTTCTAGGTAGTCATAAATGTTTTCTTGTCAATCTTGAGGGTTGAAATTTGAAATGAGACAGCATCATGAGCCAGTGTCAGCAGAGAAAAGAAATCTAGTTTGATAATAAACTATAAGCAAAAAAAAAAAAGTATGCTCACTAGGCCTACGTGAACTAACGACTGCAAACGTGGGTCCACTTTGATTTGGGCTCCATGTCTTGCCATCTTTGACTCGTTTGATCGCTTGTAGCCACTGAGTTCGTATTTGACCTTTTACTATTGGACTCCTGATTTGAACATCGAAAAACTGAGCTTTTTGGCATCAATACTGTTTTAGTGTCCGATATCGATCAGAACGACATCTAGCTTACTCTAGTCTTTGGTGTTGTTGTCGGATGTTGTGACGTCACGCGAGGCTTGCGTCATCAGCACGCGACCATACAACGCCACCGCCAGTGTTTCTTCAACTAAAGAGCGACTTTTCAAAGATTAACGTGCGAAGTTGTAAGTTAAATCTATTTTCACACAATGAAATGTGTAAGAGACGCATAATATATTTTATTGATTAACTGATTATGAGGCTTGTCTGCGATAGTTGTGTTTATTAGTGCGAAGAACAAACTCTACGATACTTTCCGGGTCTTTTTGGCCTAACGTGAAATCAGCTTTGAGTTTCTCATCAGCAGTTTATTATCTGGAGTGTGTAATGTTTTAATATAGACCCCGAACTACAGAGATGGCCACGGAGGTTTTGGAAAACCCAGTTGAGGACGTCCCGCCAGGAAAGGTCGGCACCAGGTTCGATCTGGAGAAGGAGACTGAGCTCAGGTTCGAGGTGGAATCGGGCGATGGAGCTGAACAAGTTGAGATGGAGCTGCTCTCTGGGATGGCGGAGGTGTTCGGTTCAGAGCTCAATCGAAACAAGAAGTATACATTTGGTCCTGGTGCTAAGATCGCTGTGTTTACCTGGCAAGGGTGTAGTGTAAATCTGTATGGGAAACCAGAGGTGAGTAAACCGTTATATGCATTTTTATTGTTTGGTCGATTCTAACCAGCTCTCTATTACAGGTGGCTTATGTCTCTAAGGACACCCCGATGTTGCTTTACCTGAACACCCATGCTGCACTGGAGCAGATGAGAAAACAAGCAGAGAAGGACAATGAGAGAGGACCAAGGGTACATTTGTATATATTTAATGGCATTAAGTTAATTAATTTAAATAATAAATCATATCCTCTGCTCTACCTTGCTGTCTATAAGGATGTTCTGAATTGCATGGAGGTCTTGTAAATCAACTCAATTGCTTCTATTTTTCAGGTAATGATTGTGGGCCCTACTGATGTGGGCAAGTCAACAGTCTGTCGTCTGCTCCTCAGCTACGCCGTGAGAGTGGGAAGAAGGCCAACATTTGTGGAGCTGGACGTTGGTCAAAGTGGGGTGAATGTTTTTTCATGACATTTGCATTATCACAGAACCGTACATATTCACAGAAATAAGAATTAATATGAATTTATACAATATTCCTCAGGTGTCTGTACCCGGAACAGTGTCTGCTCTATGCATTGAAAGGCCAGCCGATGTTGAGGAGGGTTTTTCAGTTCAGGCTCCACTGGTGTACCACTTTGGATCAACCACCCCTGGAACAAACATCAAACTTTACAACAAGGTAAGATAACAGACATTGTTTTTGTCACTCAAACATGCTTTTATTAACAGGTTTTATTGTTAATTGTTCATAACAGTTAACATCTTGCTTAGCTGAGGTATTTTCACAACGCTGTGAGGTGAACAGAAAGGCAAGTGTGGGAGGATGCATCATCAACACCTGTGGATGGGTGAAGGGCTCTGGATACCAAGCTCTGGTGCACTGCGCTTCTGCCTTTGAAGTTGATGTGGTGTTGGTACTTGACCACGAGAGGCTCTACAATGAACTAAAAAGAGACCTTCCCCACTTTGTCAGAGTTGTGCTCCTTCCCAAATCTGGGGGAGTTGTGGAGCGATCCAAGGAGTGCCGCCGCGATACGCGCGATGAGAAGATCCGTGAATACTTTTATGGCTTCCGTGGCATTACCTTTTATCCATTCTCTTATGAAGTGCGCTTCTCTGATGTTCGGATCTACAAAATTGGAGCGCCATCAATCCCGGACTCATGCCTTCCTCTAGGAATGTCTCAAGATGATACACAGTTGAAGTTGGTGCCAGTAACTCCAGGGAGAGATCTTACATATCATGTGTTAAGTGTAAGTAGTGCAGATGATGGCGAAGACGGGGTAAGGAAGGGTATTGTTGAGACCCCGGTGTGCGGTTTTATTGTTGTGACAAATGTGGATACTCAAACTCAGGTGATGAAAGTGCTCTCGCCAGCTCCACGGCCTCTTCCAAGACACACACTGCTGATAATGGACATTAGATTTATGGACATGAAGTAGTAACTCCCCTTCAGAAGTTATTCATTTTTTTCATACATTTTGTAATTGGCTGAGAGTACGTGATTTAAATTCTGCACAACTTTTCAAAGAAACGTTTGTCCACTTTTAATTATTAGTACACGGCAAATAATTAAACAGGAATATTAAATATCCTTCCTTACCTACTGCAGTATTTTTACAACATATAAACTATGCAAAACACATTGCATATTACAAGGGAAAACCATGTTCCAACCCCCAAGTTTAACAGTTTTTAGATTGTTCTGTTCTGTAAGCAACAATAAAATACAGTTTGTTCTCTCCGACTTCACTTGTTGTCTTGTAAAGTCCTTTTATGTAACTAGTAAAATAAAATGTCATCTTAAATAAAAAGGGTTATTATACCAATACAGCTTTCTTATGAGCATATTTACATTTATATGGTATATAAAATACCAAATGTTGACAAACAATTGTGGAAAGTCTACGTTCATAATACTTGTTTTATAGTTTTTGCACAGATGGTCTTCAATAAACAAAATTACATCTTTATATCGTTATAAGTTAATAGAATATTATTATATTTATCTTTAAACTGAGCACACGCTCACGGGCTTTCTGATTGGTTGCTCACCCATTTGAGTCATAGGGTATTACTTCCTGGATTCCGATGTCGGCCTAGCTAACGAGTTTGTTTGCTGCTAACGCAAGGATGACCGAAACGACCAACACCCTGAAATCAAAACAACCAATTTAATCGAACTTAGGTAAGCTAAATTGATTTCGCCTGTTCTCAGAGATGTAATGTAAGAGGATTATAATTTAACTCGATGAGCAGTTTGCCACAGAAAGGCTCTCTACTCAGGTTCATTCTTCCATGCTAGCCAGTTTAGCTAACTTCAGTGGTGGAGAACTGATTAGAGTCGTAAAAACTTCTCAAGCAAGGTAACTTTTTAATTGATTATCATGCGTTTATTACCGGCTTATTTTCGCAACAAATGTTAATTCCACACAAAAAAGGCCCGTGTGGTTTGTACTTTCATTGTTTGCAGAGGTACGTTGTTGTATGATTTGACTGTGGCAGATGTCAGCAAATCGAACCATAGCTTTGCTCTACTGTACTTAAAACGTCAAACGTCTTTTATAAGCACATATAGCTTGAGTGGGCTACTCAGGCAGGGTTTATGCAGACTGTTGCAGGGCAGACAAGACTCTACGTGGAGAGGATTAAGATCCACTGGGACAGAGGCACATAAGAACAAGTGACATTTTAAAGTGTTTTTCAGACTTCCTATAAGTGATCTGTTCTTCTGTATCTACCTCTGTATCTTCCTGCGTTGCACCAATGAAATTTCCCCATGTGGGACAATAAAGGAATATCTTATCTTATCTTATTTTGCCACGGCCACGCTTCAATATTTGTTGGTGATTGTTGAGGGATGGGGTGTGTCGCAGCTCTCGTATTACACTGTTCGGATCAGCTTCCACTGTTTTCTCGACACCTTTCAAACGGAGACAGTAAAATAAGTCAGTCCCTGGTGGATCTGCAGTTTCTAATGTAAGAAAGAGGTGTGTTACATTTGACCACCTGTCATTCATTTAACAGCTGTCTTATAGCACCAGATGTATTGGCATAACTGAATCTGAATGCATCTGAATTTAATTTGAATATTATGTTTTAAATGTGTTTCAGAATTGTGATAAATGAGGTCAGTTTCCAGAGCAACTGACAATTTATTAAACTGAATAATGTATCTTTTGATTGTAAAGTGCTGAAAATTACACTTAATAACTCTCTATACGTGAAATTGGTGGGTTAGTCTGTCAGTTCTACGTTTTGTAAGGGATGCACAATAAGAGAAAAGAACTGCAGTATCGCACTTGCAGTTCGATTTGGGATTTATGTTTAAAAAGTATGATTATGTACAGAGTACACATTGTAAACAACTTCAGGAGCATTAACATTTAAGTTAATTTGTTTTATTTTATCATTTAAGCTTTATTCTACCAGGAGGGTCCCATTGAGATTAAAAAACTATTTTACAAGGGAGCCCTGGCCAAGAGGCAGCAGTTACAACAAACAACATTAACTTTAAAATAACCTAAGACTGAAATATTAATGACTAAACTAATTCAGCAATGTCATGCATTTCAGAACATTTTTGCAGAGATCTGAACTACTAAGAAATTTTCTAGTCAAGAGTTTTCTATAAAAAGCCAGGATATACTGCATATATTTTTGTTTTTTGATTCTATTATCTAAAATTCTAAATAATCGCAATCAATGCAATTTTATAATTTTGCCAACTCAATTTTCATTTAAATTGCAATTTATAACGTGCAGCCATACTTTTTTATTTTAAAAGCCAGTTTCTCTCATGAAATGACAAATTGAAAACATAAACTATCACTGTTATTTTTTTCTACAGGGGGATCTTGTATTAACCCAAACACTGGAATTGATACTTTTTGGAAAATAAGTGAAAACTATGCAACAGATAATTTGATCAGCTGCTTCATGGCTTCCAAAGAAGAATTCACAATAGGAGAGGACATGTGTCTGCACACAATGTTGTGTAAAACATCATCTTGTCTCGACGTGGCCGGTGTCATTCCTGTGGCATCTGTCAGTTGCTGTTTCGGGATGAGTTGATTCTCTTCTAACAAAGACTCCAATCCTGTGGGTAACAAATGATCCACAGTAGCTCAATTTTGCAATTTTATCTTTTTTGCTGTAAATACAGTTTTATTTTTTTAACTGGATTATATTTTTGAATTTTGCTTTGCTTTTACTTTGCCCCATCTTTGAATTTGAAAACTGTCGTCTGGCCACCATCCAGTTTCTTCCACCCAACCAGTGCCTAGATAAATTATTCTCGGGACGATCACAGAAGTCATCATCAGCTGCTGCACTCTCTTGCCTATATTGTCTTTGTGCTTCTGCTCCTGCTGGCTTTTTATTCACTACCTCCCTAAATGTTTTTTTTTTTTTTAAGTGGTAAATTTATAACACAAGCACACATTTTGTGCTGGGAGACTACAAGTATCTGTTCTTTTGCGTTCTGGAGCAGTAGTGTAGTATGATGTGGCACTTGATGCCGTCAAACCGCCATTGTACTTGATTTTATTGCTGCACCAAATAGTTACATTAAGCCATACAAATAATATTTATAACTTACTACGTGCACATATTTTTGTATCTCCCACCCCGTTAAATAGAGAAAATACTATCCAATGTTTAAATGAAGCAAATTATATAGAATTATGTTTTAAATATATATATTTGTGTGCGTGTGTGTTGTGCATGTGGGTAAAACAGTTTTTAAGATAATGACTTATCACAAAGACTGTATTTGTCACTTTGAACATTGAAGTTCACCTTCACTCCAGGTAGACATTCGATTTCTACCTTTGCGTCGTCCTATCTTTTGCCTTCATCTCTGATGCCAGGCTTCATTGGTGGGGGGATTGGGGGAGGGGTCGGAGGTCCTGCTTCAGCTCCTCCCCGTCCATTTCGTCCCAGTCGATATGTTCCCGTTTCAGCTGCCACTTTATTCCTTGTTGGATCCACCACTCTCTTTTTCTGTTTTACGTAAGTGCTTACTTTTTTTGCATCGATTTTTTTGCTCTTTTGTTTGTTTTTTATTGGGATCTGTCTCATTCAATCTGCAGGTGTCCATGGTTATCAGAACACATATCTTCTGTTGTCCCCATCTATGTTGCTGTAATGTTTCTTTTCACCCTCGCCAACTTCTGTATGGCCACTTTTTCGGACCCCGGCGTTTTCCCCAGAGGTAAGACATACATCATTTCTATCTATGTACGCATGGTGCTGTTGTGTATACATTTTTATAGTGATTTTTTTTCATGCCTGTATCTGTTTCAGCGGAGGAAGATGAGGATAAAGAGGATGACTTCCGTGCACCGCTCTATAAGACTGTCGAGATCAAGGGCATTCAGGTTCGCATGAAATGGTGTTCAACATGCCGCTTTTATCGTCCTCCGAGATGCTCGCACTGTTCAGTGTGTGACAACTGTGTTGAGGTACCGAGTCAAATTCTAATGCCAGTACAATTGTAAACATTAATTAATTCATCTTTTTACTTCATTTGCCTCTTAGGATTTTGATCACCACTGCCCTTGGGTTAACAACTGCATTGGGCGAAGAAACTATAGATATTTTTTTCTATTCTTATTGTCGCTTACTACTCATATCCTAGATGTGTTTTGCTTTGGTTTAGTTTACGTTTTACATCATCAGCATGAGCTGGCTACACCGCATTCAGCTGTTACGTATCCTTTCATTTGGACAGTAACATAATACAAATTGCTATGACATAATGTAGAAAATGTTTTAGTTTCGACTCTCATCTAAGAACCATTCTCAATCTGCGAATCGAGTCTGGTAACTCAGGTTTTATATCCTACTCTGTGTAAATCCTGCCAGAACAGCCTGAGCAGGCAACACTTTAAAAAAAATCTGGTTCACCATAAGGACAAGATGCCGAAACAAAAACAGAGCAAAGTAGTTTATTCTATCTAATGCAGTGAAGAAAGTTGTAAAGAGCGGTACTTAGGAGAGACTAAACAGACACACCACAAGAGGCTCTATCAGCACAGAAGATCTTCATCTTTAAGTCACAAACCACTCAATGCAAGAAAGTGAGGTGACGATTCTAAGCATGCAGAAAAGATGTTTTGAAAGAGTCTTTAAACCAAAATGTAGGGTTAAGATTTCAGAGTAGGATATAAAACCTGAGTTCCCGGGCTCTATTCGCAGATTGCGAATGACTCGTGGATGAGAGTTGAAACATTTTGTCAGAGTCCAGATGATACAACTGAATTTTTTCTACAATAGAACACTCCTGGATGAATGAGGGATTACACCGACTTGTTGCTATAACATAAAACCATATTTGTGGTGAATCTTTTCCTAAACATTCTTCCCAGTATGGCTGTGATGTGTGTAGCTGGATTATTTTTTGTGCCAGTTGCAGGCTTGACTGGCTTTCACATGGTCCTGGTGGCTCGTGGCAGAACTACAAACGAACAGGTAAATTACATATTCTCCACTTGAATTTGCTTAAACTTGCTCCATACTAAATTACTTTTTAAAAAATCTGTAGGTCACAGGAAAGTTTCGAGGAGGCGTTAATCCTTTTACCAATGGCTGTTCGAGAAACATCACATATGTGCTTTGTAGATCTCAAGCCCCAAGGTGCGTATCCACCATTTTCTCAAAAACTGAAAAATAAAGGTGAAAGTTTGGCATTGGCCTCCTGCTATTTAGTTTTGCTTTAACTTCTTTACTGAAAGCCACAGACACCAATGTTATTAATCTGGTCTATATTTGCTTCATAGATATTTGGGTCGTTTGCATCGTCCTCAAGAATTGGAAATACAACCTCCTTTTCTTAGGCCATCGCTTACTGAAGCCCAACTAGAGGCAAAAGTTCTGGACAATGGCGTACAGAATGACCGGCATAGCTCCCGGGTATGTTTAATCAAAGGGCAGCCTTGTACGTGTTCAGTATTTTAAATAATTTGCATGTGTCGCTGTGTTTTAGTCCAAAAGTAGTTTAGATCCCATAGAGAGTCAGTCGGCAGACGCTGAACCTCCACCCCCTCCAAAGCCAGACTTTCGGTACCCTGGGCTTCCCCGTGCCGACACAGAGGGTGAGATTACCTCATTAATACACTTACATGGCTCTATTGTTGATTAATAAATTATACCTTTTTGCAGAGCGTAGTCTGTTGACAGGTGCGCCCACTCCTCCCACTCCTTCAATGTTCAAGTACAGACCTGCATGCAACAGCCCAGGGAGGAACCACACTACTCAGCAAGACAAGGTACGCCAAAACTGCAAAGTAACATACAAATGTGAATATTGGTTCCACAAATGCAAATTCACCAAAATTATTTTTTGTATTTGTTTTTAACTTGACCTAGTTCAAGCTGGGTGACTTTTACTTTGATTTGTGGTTAACATGCTGCCTCCTCTTTTTGCTTTTATTTAAATAAATCATTCAGTGGCCATCGATTGATCAGTAAGTCACTGCCAGTGTTATTTCTGTGTTGACCTCTTTGACTGTGTGTTGGAGTTTATCTGTCCTTTCCCACAAGACTGCATTGATTGGAATGTGAAATTTAGTTTATACTGTTATTGTATTCCCATGTATGTCTCCCTACTCGGTCTTTTGGCATGCAGTGCCAGTACATGTTAAAAACAGTCAATGTACCAAGTGCAGTAATTTTATGAATGACCAATCACACATCCAGTTTCCCCACCACCCATATTTTATGTTACAGCCTGATGTAAAGCCATTCTAAATAACAATAAGTAATGTGCCCCTTATTTATTTATACTTGCTGAAAACATGCTGAACTATTGCTTTCAGATAATTCGTGGTGAAAGTTTCGGCTCTCCTTCCCCTACTATCCTCCAGTCCAGTCGTCATCCAAGCTACCGCTCTGAACCAAGCAGCCTGGATGGGACCACAGTGGTGGGGGGAGGTGCAGGTGTGCGCAGAGGGGGAGGGGACAGAGGTGAGGGTCCTGGGGGCTCTGGCATCCCTTCTGGTGGTATGTCTGGCTACTCTCTGACTGGGCGCTCCTACACCTCCTACCCATCGTCTCTGGTCCTGTCCACTGGCTCTCACTCCTCCAGTCTTCGCTCCGCTCACACGACGCACAATCCTCTAGCCGCACTTCAGTCAGAAGGCACCACAGACACCAGCTATAAAAGTCTGGCTAATCAGACTCCTCGCAACGGCAGCCTATCCTACGACAGCCTGTTGACCCCCTCTGAGAGCCCGGAGTTTGAGTCTGCTGCTCACGAGTTGTCGCCACAGAAACCTCATGCTCCATTTCATTTGACTGGGGTCACACTCAGAGGCCAGTCTGAGATGGTTTCTCCTGGGAGCCCCCTGCAAGGCTACACGTCACCTTTCCTCTCGGCTCAAATAGCCCAGCAGAGGGAAGGCCAGCTGCTCCAGGGCTCTGCCACTTTCTCCTCCCCTCACAGGGCTTACCTGCGTGCGGTCAGCCCCAACCCTCCCTCCTCCTCCCAGAAGCCCCCAGAAGCCCACCCACTCATTCACCGTCACCAGGACTCTCGAGCCCTCCGCACGCCTTCCTCCTCTTCCTCTTCGCCGGGGGTTCGTTCATTAGATCCTCCTTTGTCCCCACCACCGCGCAGCCTCTCCCTTGCCAAGTCCCAGCCCTTTGGCGAGGCGGGGCATCAGCACAAGCCTCGTCCCACAGTGGGAGGCGCCGCTGCAGGAGGACGGCACGCTCCACTGTGAGTAGTGACATGTTTCAACTTGGGTCAATCTGCTTCTCCTGTCTCTAATGTTTCTCTTCTTCCCCCTTTGTCTGAGTCAGCCCTCCACTTCCTCCTTGATTTGTGAGTCTTTGATTTCTACCTCAGCAATCTCAAGCTGTGCATTTGCAGTTGTCTAACCGCATGCTTTCTGTCTCTTGTCTTTGCTTACTTATTTTCCTTTTTGCGTACTTTTTTGTGTTGTACATTTGTAGTCGTAAAATCAACATGACTCTCCTAGAGATTGACTGATTGCCAATCCTGATACCTATTGTTCAGAAACCAGAGCAACTGATGGCCGATAATTTCCCCTAAATGAGACGTCTGAAATTACAACAAACGTATCCCAACACTAAGGTTTGGGCTTTGGGATAGGGGTTAGATAACCGGGTCTCAGCAGAAATGTGTTTTAAGGCCTATACCTGATGCGCTATAAAGTATAAATATCGGCCAATCAGTCTGTGTCCATCTCAACTCTTTCATTTCATCCTTCCTTCTCTGATGTTTTTTGATCAGATCCAGCTCCCGCTCAGTCGCAACCAATCACAGCTCATCTAAACCTGGAGTGAAGAAGGTCACGGGCGTTGGAGGGACCACGTACGAGATATCGGTTTAATTCAGAGACTGTTTACCTGCTTTGTACTGAGCTGGATATAATTCATTTGGTAAGGGCATCGGAAGGACTGTTTTCCACTGAGTCTGGTACTGACTGTAATGCAGTATTTGTTGTATCACTGGTAATAATACCATTTGAACGAAGGATCTTCATCACAGAAAAATCTGTCTGGGAACCATTGACTGATCATCACAGCGGTTTGATCGACATAGGAGTTTATGCAGTACATTAGCATATAGTGTCAGTAACGGTTGAGATGAGGATGGCCTTTAATGACTGGATGTAAAAAACAAATGGGAATCTTAAGAAGATGATGACCGTTGACCAATTACCACCATTTTTTCCAATAACTGTCATCTTTTCTGTATGAATGGACCACAATGCATTTGTTTCTGTAAATGATCAAAGAGTCCAGCTATCACATCATCATTATTTAGTTTTGTAATTATTTTTAATAGTATTTTATACATGTATGACATCTACTTCTTGGTCAGAAAGTGTTGTATGATGACTTTTAGAGAAATTGCATCTTGTGCAAGATAGAAAGCGATTTATAATCAATTGCCTGTTAAATATTGATGGCTGCATCAGCCCAGTTTTGCTGGTATTCATGTTATGGTGAGCTTTTGAATTTTTATTGTGGAAATAGAGCCTAGTTTTTATAGCCACAAAGAAATTTGAATTTTAGCACAAGCAACTTATGGAATGTATGTTTGCAATGCTAATGCTAGAGACATTATGCAAAATGAATTTGAAGCTTTAAAATCATTGTTTTGGGTTTGTTTTATGGGATTTGTTGATCCTAACACTAGTTGCAGTTTTTGTAAGGCCAGCCCAAAAGTAAGGTTAGGGAGGTTAACATATTTATTTTTGGGAAAATAATTGGACCTTGTACGATGCCATTTTTTATTTCGGTTTGTTTGATTAGTATTTCAAGAAAATGTGATATTATTTTAAATTAATGTAATTGATAGTAGCTAAATCAAACCACTTTTATTTCGTAACTAGGAACTGGTCATTTTGTAATTTGCTTTGCATTATTTAAGAAATCTATAGTTAAATGTTTTCTCATGCTTTTTTATGTACCATTTTCCGATTAAGAATTGTTTGATTGCCTTTGTTTTCATGCTCTAATAGGTACAAGTAATTTAAAAAGAGTTGCTACAATTGGGTTGGTGAGGCTTAGAGCTGGGCATTATTATTTTATTTGCCCACTTCAGTTTTTGCAGTAAAACGTAAGCGCTAATGAGCAACACATCTTTGGGAAGAGGGAAAACCTTAAAGCGTCCAAGTATCATTTAAGCCAATTTACTGTGTTTTTGGTTTTTGTCCCCTGGCTATAGGTTTCGAGCATGTTTCTTTGTTCTGAATGCATAGTGGTAAGAATACTCCTGGAGGCCCATTGGTTCTTGTATGGGTGACGCGTCACTAAACGCACAAGAAGCCATTGTGTGGAAATGAAAACAAAACCTGTGTTATTCTTGTTTGAGAGAATCATTGATATTGCAATTGTGCGCTGTGATAACTGTGTTCCACAAATGTGTAACAAATGCATTTCCAAAATGGCCTTATGAATTTTTAAAAATGATGTCTCAAAATAAAAAAGGTCATGATTATGATAATTAGTCTTGGATTGACACTTTTATTTCAGTTTAGGCTTTTTAATACTCAATTTTGACAAATAAAAATGGTTTGTAAACTAAGTGAACAATCGATGTTGAAAGTGATTACAAACTGTCAACAAATGCTTGTTTTTCTTATGTGAAAGTGAACGTCAACAGAAGTTTTAATCCAGTCTATACAATTACATGTATAAAGCACATTCTACTAGCAGCAAACCATCTTCTCACACATACATGTGTTACCACAGTTTAAGACTTTGTTAAACACAATACCACATTTATAAATAATGCCTTCGACAGTTTACAACATCATTCAAATTACAGTCTCCATCACTTGTCTTTCTTGCTCTCTGAACTCTCTGTCTGGTTTCTCGTTTCAAGCTCATTACTTTCCTCTTCTAGCTCAAAATCATTGTGTTCTTCTTTCAAGCCACGACTTTTATTGAGCTTTTTGGATTTTTGGAGGATCTCATTGAGGTTAAATTCTCTGATAATGTTTTCCTGAAAAAAAAAAAGACAAAAAATTGCAGTAGCAGTAGTGCGTGAATTCAACATCTTTGTCATTTTTTTTTACTCATTTCACCTCATTAAAAGTCCAAGACACAGCTCTTCCTTTGTTGTCAACCATTGGGCGTCTCATTAGCTCCCGATCTCCTTGGATTAGGACCAACGTTGGAAGCTGCTTTGACAGTGGTGATGTGCTAACCCTGTACCTGTTCAACACATAAACACAATAAATCGTCTCTCAGAGAATTAGCTAAACAACAAAACTGCAAACAACAGAAAACGAACTTTTGAGAAACCTCTCCATAGCGTCCAATGTCAATTTTGCCAAACCGAAGTCCAGGACAGTTGTATCTGTGAGATTCAAGGTATAACACTTTGTATTAATATTTATAAATGTGTTTTAAAGGGGTAAATTGCAACAGAAATAAATTATTTCCTACTTGAGGGAAAGCTCGGCAAAAACAGGAGCAAATGACTGACAGTCGGACGACCAGTTTGCATAGAATTCAACAATCCATGTGACGCGACTATCTTGCTGGAGCTCCTCCTAAAAACGGATCCAAACACGAGTTGCATTTAGTAACGTGGGGCTTTTAATTCATTACTTTACTCACATCTATGGTCTGGTCACTGAAGTATTTAATATATTCTGGTCCCATGTACAGAGGTGGCTTACAGGTCATCACAAATGCTGTGGGATTAAAAGGAAGACAATGATTATAAGAATACAATACCTACATATTTAGTAGAACGGATTAACTAGGTTTGAATTTCACAATTAAGTTGGCTCATTGTTAATCTCCAGTAGCAGTAGAAGCAGTAGTTATAATGTATTTAGTTTTATACATCTTAAGTTCAGACTTCTTTAGAATTTTCTTCTGTTGGGACGATGTTTCAGTCCGGGTTTGAAAACAGCTGCTCTAGTTTATTTAGGATGTAATGTGATTTGCTGTTTTTATCTTTTTTGTTTGTTTGTTTGATGAATTAGTATTTTTTGGCATTGTTAAGTGAAAAGCTACAATTATTATGATTATGATTAAATGATTATTATTATTATTGTGTGTGTGTGTGACTGACCCAGACAGAGTACGACGTAAAGGATCCCGAGTCGGATGTCGACTCTGAAGAATAAAATGACATTTGCCACTTTGCTGAAAAGGATAATGTTTCCAATGTGCTGCTCCAAAGTAACTGAAAAAAGAAAGAAGATCAGGACCAGATCAGGAGTGTTTACAAAACAGTAGTTACTAGGTAGTTGCAATATCATTTTGCAGATAAAGAAGAGTTACAGATGTTCAAAAATATGCACTGTCCCTTTCAAATAAACAAAAACACAACATCAATTACTATCTCGGTGTAATCCCTCATTCGTCCAGGCGTGTTCCATAGTAGAAAGAGTTGTTTGTTTCAACAGAAATTTCAAGGGGGGAGTTTCTGTTGAAACAAACAACTCTTTCTACTTCAGGAAGGCTCCTCCCAATGGGCGGGTCTTACCACAGAACAGTATTAATATCGGAGTTCTCGATCTAAATTCTTTTATTGACAATGACTCTTGGATGAGAGTCGAAACGTCTATTTTTCAAACTGAGTCCAGATGACTACAACTGAAGCTTTTTCTACTATCAATTACTATCAGCGCCAATCTTGACCCAGCTTAAAAATAAATCATGTATTTGAGATTGTTTACCCCTCACCATGTGTGCAGTGCCATCAGGCCTTTCTTCATTGTTTAAAGTCAAAACACACACAAAAAAAGTATAAGGGCCACTTACTTGCTCTTCTGTTTTTCATCATCACAATGGCACAGAGGAACATCAGAATTTCCCATTCTCTCTGCAAAACAAGTTATAGGAAATAAATGGAACATATTTTTATATATATATATACACACATGCAGATGAACGCAACCCACACACCCCACACCATATTTAGCAGCAGCTCCACATTTAGTGCAGCCCTGTCCCACCATGGTCACACTCACCCAGTCAAAGTCGCAGGAGTTGCCGTCTTCTCGCTGTGAAGCCAAGTGTTCGCAAAGTCCCGGCGCTTTCCGCACGGCGACAAACGCAACGGTCATAAGCAGCGAGACGACGTAGTACGGTTTGAGGAGCCATTTGTATATTTGGGGCAAGTGGTAGAGGAAAGTGACAACTCCCGTGACCAGGCCCATGCTCGCTGCAGACGCCACCGGACGACAGCCGTCAAAGTGGAATTTGACAGCTGGAGTGAGGGGAAAGGCTGCCAGGTTTTGAGAAAGCGACCCGAGCCCGGCCCCGGTCCAGCCCCACAACAATAAGTACAATTAAAAAGTAAATTAAAAATAACTTTCTGTTCAAACGCTGTGTGTACACGTTCCACGACTTTAAAATGTGAATGAATCTGTAATGAACCGAATTGTGTTATTAAAAATAAAGATTTGCTTCAACGGAAGAAATCTGGACACAGTTTTACACATCAAATATGTGTGACCATTCAACATACATCCAAAAGTCATTTTCAATCTCCAGACTAAACCTGGTCCAAAAACTCAACCTTTACACCAGAAAACGAGAAAACAAAAGTCAAAAAGTGATGTAAAACGTACACAAAGTGATTAGTTTGAATCTTGCTCTTACATATATATATTTTTTCTCCTTAATTTTGAGAATTTTCGTTTTTTTCTTTCAAAATTTACTACTCATCAAAAAAAAAGAAACCCAAAGTCGCTATAAAGCAGTGGACATGGCAACTCTGGAAGGAGGAGTTAACTGCGCATGCGCCACTACCCCAGACGGAGTGTATTCGAGTGTAGTTATGATGGATCTATTATAATATCAGTTATGGATCTATTATAATATCAGTTATGGATCTATTATAATATCAGTTATGGATCTATTATAATATCAGTCATGGATCTATTATAATATCAGTCATGGATCTATTATAATATCAGTTATGGATCTATTATAATATCAGTCATGGATCTATTATAATATCAGTCATGGATCTATTATATTGAGTGTAGTCGATATTGTAATAGATCCATGAGTTTATTGGGCCGTAGCGCTTCCCGTACTTCTGGCGTGTGTGGGTCCCAGCCATGGGGTCCCAGCTCACAGGGGTATAAAACGCAATGCAGCAGCAGATAAACTCCTTTAATGGACATACCTTTAAGCAGATCTTAACAAGTCTTTACATTTAATAAACAAGCATCCAACAGGACTTTGTGATCACTGCAGTGAAGAAGACTCAATCAAGCATGTCATCATTCAGTGTGACAAGTACAGCGAGCAAAGGCAGAGGATTATCAATGAGCTGAGAAACCTGGGGCATATTTAAAGGTCTTAAGCAGAAGACTTCAATTAGATTCTTGAAGGAGACAGGCCTGATTAACAGAATTTAGTTATTGTGTGTTTTTGTTTGCTTGTTTGTTTGTTTGGTTTAATCTTACTTTCTTTGGGGAGAAGAAGACGTCTCCTGTTCACACTCCAATACAGTAGGTGGCGTAAATGCACCTAAATGTCGACTGCCTCTCCCTATATATTAAAAAGAAGAAGGATTGCTTCTGGCGGGCAAAATCAAAACATAAACAACAGCAAAACGTGTGGAAACGGAGCAACAAAACCGTGTGAAAATGGAGCAACAAGACGGCGATTTTGGCAAAGAAACTGAGGAAGAAGCTGTGACGGAGCCTAAAACACTTAAAGCTCCGAAAACGTCTTGTAAAAAGACTAAATCGAGTAGTAGTGCGACGAATGACTACGAAACAGAAGCTCGATTCAGCCGACTCAAACTCTTCGAGAAAGTGATGCAAAAGAGTTTAGATAATTTTATTGAAATTGCCAGGTAAGATTAAATTAATTGTGCATTTAATCAGCTGGAAATGTCCGCAGTTTGTCTTGTTTTTTTTAATTCTCCAGTATAAAAACATCGAGTTCATAATAACCATGCATTTTCTCATCAATAACACAATAGTTTGAAGAACAATTCACCTTTTTTTACTGTCTCTTTGGTTTCTCCTGCAGTTTCAACAGATTTACCAGCACCTTTCGGCCACTTCATAAGAAAAACCCACAGCGTATGGAAAGCATTTATAAGCAGTTTATTGAAGAATTGAAGGGAGCCATTCGGGTTTGTCACTAAAACAAACGTATAATCAATGCATTAATACACCCAGCTCCACTACATGCTTGTTTTACTTTTAAGTGTGTTTTGTATCGTGTTTTAAAGGTTGACATTACCAGATTAATTGAAGAAGGACGGTTGGAGACTAAACTCTATGAACTGGATAAACTGGAGAGTGATGCCAAGAATAAAATGGATCCTGCATGGTATATTGTTGTTATTATTTTCCCCCACCCACCCTCCATTACAGCTTCATATGTAAGTGTAATTTGTCGACTTGAATTCATCTTATTTGTTCCTTAGGCGTCCCTCTGGAGTCCCTGAACAGGATCTTTGCAGTTTTCTGATGCCATATTATCAAAAACAGGAAACCTACATGCGGCGGGAGCTTAAGAAAATCCAAGCTGATAATGCTGTCCTAACAGAGAAGGTGCTGGCAGGGAGAGAGCGTCTTTCTCACACTGAGCACCATATTTCAGCAGCCGTAGAAGACTGGAAGGTAAGGCTATAAAGCATGAGATTGGTTGTTTGTTTGGATCATAATGGTAACTTAAAATGCATATTATAACAGGTTAAACTACACATTTCATTAAATCGTAGCGGACATGATTATGTTTTAGATTTGACTAAAGATTTTGCCTTGTTCTGTTTGTGACAGCGGCTGTGACATAGGCGTCGTTACCCGATTTGGAACATTCCTAATTAAGCTCTTTAAATCTTAGAAAGAGTAACAAACTCTTTCTAAGATTTAAATAGTTTAAATTTAGATCGTTTTAGCTCATCATCCAACTTAGCTGTTTTACATCTTACGTCAGACTTTACTCAGCTCTGTTCTGTTTTCTGGCGTTTTTCAACAGCTCAAATGTATAATTTTGTATGGACTTCGAGCAGGTATTTGTCAGAAATACTGTTATATTAAAAAAGTAAATAAGCATTGATTGAACTAATAATGTTTGTCCTAAGTATGGTTACTATAGCAACTTCAGCGCTTGTGGCAAATTATCTGGGTTTGTGCAGTTCAAAAACCGTACCAAATCGGGTAATGACAATGGTAGAGTTAATTCCACAACTTGACAACAGACTTCTGTTATTGTGTTTTAGAACTCGGTACAACATTTATTCTTCAATGTTTCTTCACAAATTGCAACTTGATTGATGTAAAACTATGTTAAATATTTACCACAGGAACTATCCCACTGAAAAAAAGTATTAATTTAAAAAACTTGCGAACTTGTCATGCACCTTAAAGTACATCTACACTAGGGGGGGGATTGATAAACATATATTTTTGTGTGTAATAAACACAGATAATTTACTTTTTTTAATCTGGTATAAATGTAAGTAAGTATAAATTTAAATAAAATTAATAGAAAAATTATTTACATTGAGTACTCCAGATCATAAGCGTTCCACTGCATTCCCACCCCCAATCTACACACTCTTGTATATTGGGATTATCTAGATTATGATGGCTGTTATTGTGACTTTGCAGCTTTAAGACATGGTTTCAAAGTCAGTAAAGTTTTTCTGTACATAGATGGCATCTTATATGCTTGATACATTATTGAAAGTGAAATTGTACAGCAATAATTCTAAATAATAAAGAAACGATAACTTAATGTTTCTTCTCCCCAGATATCTGTGACAGAATTTGAAAAACTGGCATCAGCCCTCAGTCCTGATGTTACTGACCTGTGAACTGTTCAAATCAATAATAAAGTTAATTTGAGTTTTAAAAGTGTTTGTTTTCGCTGATTATTTGCTCCATTGTGTGCAATATGTACTGCTTTCATGCTAATTCAACAGAGTACTGCAGCATATATATTGTTTGACTACATCCATAGGTGTATTATTAGTACCGTCATTACGGTAGCGCATCTTTACGCAACAGTACGGTAAAGAAAACTGCCACAAAGCGGCCTCAGCTGCGGAGTGCTTGCTGTGGACATATGCTGTCTGCGAGTCTTCTCCTAGTAAACATTCTTCTTTAGTTAGACATGACAGAAATGTTTTCGACTATGTTCGGCCAAAATGAAGCCCAGGGACCACCGGGCTCCGCTGCTTTGGGGTTTGGATCGGGGAAGCAGCCGCAAAGCCAAGCGTCTCAGCCGGGTCAGATGCCAACACAGATCGGGGATGAGGGGCCTATTTTACGAAAGCCCGGTGCCTCGAACGAGCCCTTCTATTTACTGCGGGATCTACCCGGTAAAATTGGACTTCCAACCTCTGAATATATCTTGTCATATCTATATATTTTGTTAATGACCTGCTGTTGTTTATTTGGTCAAACGCAATCAGTTTGTAAACAAATGCTAGCTTGCTAGCATGGCATTAGAGAGACATCAGGTACTACGACAGAATCAAGGAAGCTCGATTGTGTACATGCCAATTCCAATTAATTACATAATGCATATAGTATATTGCAGCTGAGGTGTTTTATATAGTTTCATTTTTTAAATTGTGTAATATGTTTAGTGTTAAGTCTGTAGTGGCTGGGCTGCATAACGGCTTTAAACAACTACTCTTTAAAAAAGTGCAAGTTATCCGGGAAAACATTGATGTATTTCTCTGTTTTGTTTAGTTGGAAACGAATTGACAGGCAATTCTAATCTAATCACACACTACAACCTGGAGCACGCGTACAACAAATTCTGTGGGAAAAAGGTGAAGGAGAAGCTGAGCAACTTTCTTCCAGAGTTACCAGGTAATCTACTGACCGTGTTTTTTCCATGACTGTAAAGTGACTAGTATCACAACAATGGAACGTTATGCTGTACCAATTCAGAGCTTTACAATGTCCTCTAAAGCAGGTGTTTTATAACTTTACAGGCCGGGACCCCCAATATAACTATGCAACAGACTACATTCAAATGAAATATGGACGTCTGTAATACTTTCGTTGTCAACCTTTTAATATTAGCCTTATTTGTATTTACTGTAGTAGTTTGCTCTGTTAACTGACACAATTTCACTAAAAAACACAGTTTTCAATTTAAGAAAATACATCATTATAAATGTACATCTTGAAATTATCTCGTGACCCGGTAAGTCCTGTCCCCCACTTTGGGAACCACTACGAAAGGCTTAGATTATAGGATTTATGTGGGATTTATTTAGATATTCTGGCATTCTCCCAAATAATTCCTTATAATAAATGCTGTCTATGCTTCTTAATGCTTCACTCAAAAAGGAGAAAGTTTGTTGTTGTTTTTTAAATAAAAGAAATTCGTCACACAATATTCTGGATCATGTTCATATCATGGAATGAATAGTTCCAATTTAAAAAAAACAAGATTACGTGCACATATGTTTGGCTGGAAGAAAGGGTCAACTTGAACATTCAGTTATAGTATTAAAGTTTTTCCGTCTGGGCGACGCCATTAACATAATCCTTTTTTATCCCGTAGGCTTTATTAGACGGGAAAGCACAGTGTGAAATGGGGATGAGAGAAGGGAGGACATGCTGTAAACTGTCGAAGTCGGGATTCGGACTCTCGTCATTGCGGCCTGACATATGTGTGCTGTGCTATAAGCATTCGACCACCGGGCAGCACATAATCCTTCTTCACGTTATATTAGTTAACATACGGCTGCCGACCTCGAGAGAAAATAAGTTCTACACTGACCTAAAGCCATTTTCGGGGCTCCCGGGGAATCGGTGCATTGTTGACTTGTTGGTCACATGAACATATTTTATGGCATATTTTAGCGGCAAAAATGTTCCCTCGTTCTTGCTCGACCGGAAGTGCCAACGGAAGTTCTGATCTGTGGGGAAAAGTGAGCAGGGAAAAAGGTCAATAATAGACTCTTTATTTGTCCCACAATGGGGAAAATTCTATCTGTGCAGAGGCCGCAACTGTTTTATAAAGCATGACTCCGGGTTCTGTGGCTTCCTCCCACTGTCCAAAGACATGCCTGTGTTAAGTAAATTGGCCCCTAGTGAATGAATGAGAGTGAATGGTTTGTATGTGCGTCTATTTCTCTGTTAACCCTGCGATAAGCTGGCCCCTGTTCAGGGTGTGTCCGGCCCGAGGCCCAAAGACACTGGGATAGGCTCCTGTCACCTGCGACCCCCAACAAGAACAAGCTGTAAAAAAATAAATGCTAAGTAGTATATTGAAATGAGTTATGGTAATTATTTTGACAAAACTGATGGCCTGTCATATCTAGATTTTAACATGTTCTTGCTTTTCATTATATTTGCTTTATTATTCTCTTTGTTGTCTCATAGGTATGATTGACTGCCCGGGCACACAAGATGGCAGCTCTTTGAGATCTTTGATCGATAAACCTCCAGTGTGTGGAAACTCATTTAGTCCATTGACTGGTGCCCTTCTCACAGGCTTCAGGCTCCACACAGGACCGGTACCAATCAGAAAATCTAAATGTCTTCACATGAGGAGAGCATGAATTCTCATTGACACTGTTCTGTCTTTGCAGCTTCCAGAACAATACCGTCTAATGCACATACAGCCGCCAAAGAAGAAGAGCAAACACAAGCATAAACACCACAGACTGCAAGACCCACTACCACAAGGTATCGTGTTATATTTTTGATATATATATATATATATATGTTTTATATGCCGTACATGTGCACTGGGCAAGTGTATTCAAAAGCGCCTTACTTTCTGACTTTATAGAAACTCCATCAGACTCTGATCCCAAAAAGAAGAAAAAGAAAAGAGATGATGATCCTGACCGCAAGAAAAAGAAGAAAGATAAGAAAAAGAAAAAGGTATTTTATATATTTTAATTGTATTGTAATGGCATTTATCTTTACTTGCATATACACCTATCCAGTTTTAATTTGTTGTGAATCTGTTTTCAGAATCGCCACAGTCCTGACCATCCTGGCCTCACTGGCTCACAGCCAAACAGCAGTAGTCTTAGATAAAACAATTACTATGTACATATGTATAGTATGACTTTGCATTTTATAAGAGTGTATGTGTTTTACAAATAAATGTATTATAAATACAAGGGATAAATTGCAATAATGTGTTAGTATGAATGGAGTGAAAGGATTTGATTCTTCAGTATCTGCTGTGGTGTGTGTGAGCAGGTCCCATGTACCTGTGTCTCCTGGATTTTGGTATAATTTCACAGAAATTGCAAAAATAAACTATGGTTACTTTTTAAAGTATATATCAACATAATGTTATTTTTCAGGAAAAAGTTTATTTTAATGCAGAAAATACAGAATGGAATAGTTATATTCACTAGAGAGTAAGAATGTGATGCAGTGTTTAACTGTTCCAAGTAAAATTCTTACGGTAGTAGTACGGTAGTGTGTTAACCCAAAACATGTTATGACATAGCATAAAATACATGTGTCATCACAGAATGGCTTTACAAAAAATAAATACCACGTGGGTACTATGAGCAAGGACATAAAGGCAACATCTAGTATTTACAAAGCAAAAGCAGAAATGCAGGTCCATTTTTTGAAATCAAAAACTACAAAGTTAACAAAACTAATGCTTCCCTTTTAGATCTAGGACAAATACTCTTCAAAACATGGGTGCTCCCATTTCTATGTGTAACAGTAGAATGTTAGAAAGTGTTGAATATACTGTACACTGCTGCATACATTTCATCAGTCACATGTCCCTATGTTTGCCTGTTAAAATGACTAAAACTCTTGAAAACTTAATCATGGAAAAACTGGAATATATATATTCCAATCATACTATCCTTATACTATCAATGAATGCAATGAAATACAATCAAATCAAGTATACTTGTGCAATGATTTTGAGATTATTTACAAACCAAAAAACATTTGGTATTCATATCTGTTTGCAAGAAAACAACACATGGATATTAAGGAGGTAGATGTCTGGTGTTTCCACAACCAGCCAATGCGGTGCCCCCAAAGTTAAAAATCTATTGTGCGCAATTGTTTATTTATTCTGTATATAAACAATAGCACACTCAAAGTAACGTATATGCGCACACAGTACATTACAGAATACATTTAAATTAATATATTCATAAATCTTTGGTTTCATGTTGTGGGAGGGTCAAGTACAATGAGATCCATAGTTCAAGACTTTGTCAGACTAGGATAAGTGAAATATATGGCTTTAAATCACAAATCAATCTAATTTGGCTCCTGGATCTAAATAAAAAATAAATATACATGCTCACGAGTCACAACAGTACAAGTGAACACACTGCAGCAGATACAAAAACAACAGCATTGCTTTGAAAAATACTGACAAATAAACATGGTTAGCAAAAAGATGTTTCAAATAAAATGGATGGACTGCTATTGAAGAATCCAGGCACATACATGAATCCTACTTTTTCTTCATCTCAATCATTGACTGTTGGATCCATTAAGCATCCACTGCAGCAAAGCCATTGGAGTGGGGCTTGTGGCCATTGGCCACCGCGTGGTTTAGTGCCTGCATCTCTTGGCTCAGTTGCTTATCTCTGGCTTCTTTTTCTTTCAACAGATGTCGTCGATGGTAAAACAGGTATCCCGGCAACAGGAACCCAAACAGGGACAAGATTAACAGGCCGAGATTGATCTAAAAAAGTACGGATGATATTTGCTAAAATGATAACCGTTCTGATACAAACTGATGTAACCAAAACATGCACATTAGACAATCTTCAAGTTTGTTTGTCCTGACCAAGCTCAAGATCTGCATATGGTCCTCTTATGCCTTGTACTGCAGCTGCTCACTACTCCTGACATGTTGCCCCAGTGACACTTGGTGGAAGCATGGGTCAAATGCAAAGTGAATGGCTCTCTCTCGAGGGTCTAAAAAAGGGTACCCCTTAATAATTGGAGAAATATTTTCTTTCCTTGGCCTTTTACATCACACAACATTAACTAATGTTCTCAAAAGGGCTGTCGTTTTTTTTAGTCTAGTAATGGCTCTTTACCCTGCTGGTTTCTACATTCCTTATACATACCCAGTATGGATTTCCATTCAGTGACCCGACCATTGCAATGAAGAGTGGCTGCTGCAGTAGAGCGACCACTGCACTAATCATGGACTGGAGACCAGTCAAGGTCCCAAAATGGTTGGATGGGTATCTATGGGAGGCAAAGGAGATTACTCATGCACACCTCAAGTACGCATTTATAATTGGTGTTTATATTTATAATGCATTGGAAGCTATGTATTTTGCATGATATTGTTTAGATAAATGGTATTTTACGTACACTGCAGCATAGAGACCTCCACAGCACGAGTGAATGAATCCTCGTACCATAGTGTGAAGAATGAAAGTCAGGAACTATAACAGAAGAAGTTTGATTAGGTTATTTTTTCTTTTTCTTTTTGAGGGAGAGATTTTAAGTATTGTATGTATTACTTGAAGAGGAAGATTGTCAATGAGACAACATACTCCAAAAAGAACCAGGAGCACGTTGGTGAAGATGAAAGCTCTCATGGCATTGGTGATTTTCTGGATCGTACGGTCTCTCCTGGGCCCACAGCTTTGACTGAGAGTAGAACACGTTATAGAAAATCTCACAGGAAAAACACTACTGCATAAGTGATCTTGCAATTCATTTAATTACCTCATCTCAGAGGTTTCTTTCTCATCTGCACAGTCTTTCATTTTCCAGTCCATAATGTAACCAATTAACGGACAAGTAATAAGGCAAAGCAGCTGCATAGTACCAAAGATGGAGGAGTAGGAACTCACTAAAAGAAACGGATAAACTCAAGCTTATACAGTAACTTATATAAGTGCAGTCAAAAAGGACAACTCTAACAACCAAGAGGCCCACCTTTTTGTTCTGTCACACTAATCAGTTCTTCAGATGCTACAAAAATAAATCAACATTAAATTAGAAAGTATTTCTAGTTTAGTTGCTAAAATGTAATACAATATTTTGGACACTTACGGTGTTCCTCTCCATGAGTTACCATATACTCAAGCATCTTATTCATTGCACCCATGAAAAAGATGATGCGTAGCTGGGACATCCCCATTGTGACAAGACTCCAGAGGAAAATGGCAGAGAAGACAGAACGGCGAAAGGGCACATTTTCTGACAGAAGATGTTAGGCTGTAAGTACACTGATAAAACATTTTTTTTCCCAATGTATTTTGGTCTGTAAACGCACTGGCTGTAGATTCAGAGGATGTGGCCAGTTTCTCTGAAGAATTATAGTGCACATCTCCATTTTTCTCCTGCAGTTTCTGTTCATCTGCCTTTGTGTCTGATTGTGGAAGCTCTTTTGTTGTGAGAATCTTGCTGTTGATCACATGTTTTGAAGTTATTAAGTGAAAAAAAAGAGAAACATTTTGAAGGAGAGAGAATATCACCTATAGTCCACTTCATCGGGTGTGGGGAATCCATTTATTGGCCAATTGAAGAAACAATTGAAAAAGACAAAACCTGCAAGTCCTGCCCACACCCACATGATCACATGGAAGGTCACATGTGCATTGTATATCAGCTGGAAGGAAGCAAAAACAATCCAAATATATTCTAATAATGCCAAGTATGCCAACAATAGTGTTGACCCTTTTTGTATATTACCTTTACTCCAGGAAAGGTTACAGCTGAGGACGCATATGAGCCAATCATCAGAGACATGATAGTGGAGCTAAGAGCTCCAAACATGTTAGGAAGCTGCAAAAGAATATAAAAGTTAATAACAATGGCCATAGGGGATAAATAGTGTAATTATGCTTTGGCCCGACAGAGGGCAGCCTGCTGCAGCAGTCACAAAAGGCCAACCTATAAACCTGAGCTACTTACTAAAGAGTCTGCACTCATTTACCCAGTCTACCACAACACAGCAGCCTCATTAAACAAATATTAGTTTCCATGTCATGAGGACACATGGAACAAAGTGACCCAATTCGCGCCATGACCTCACAGTTCTCACCAGATGAAGCCTTACTCAAACCTTGGTCATTATTTTTGCCATTTCAACAAATTCTCAAGATTAAAAACAGCTCATCTGGAAAACTATACATTACTCAAAGCATGGGCACCAGGCACTAACACATCATATATTAGGTCAACTTATGTACAGGAGTAAGCTTAACTTTAACACAATGACCAATTGTGTGGTCACTACACAGTGTTTTTAATCCGAATCTTAAATGGGTCAATATCAAATCACATGTGTGGGATTGTTCTGGTGCTCTATGTTTTGAAAACTCTTGCAGCAACTAATCTCTTTTGGTTCGAACTACTCTCTAATTTCACTTTGCTGGTCATAACAAGAACTACAATGCCTCAAGACAAGATTAAAAAAGAGCTGTCAAACAAAAATGAAACCTTCTCTATATGTTGACTGCAATACTATCAATATATAGGATTAAAGGAGCCGGTAGAAGAAGTGCTCTGGCCGAGTAGATAAGAGTGTGATGACAGTTTGTCACTGACAGTCTGGTGTTTTGAATCCAGAGAGAAACTCAAGGTCACTTTGCGCTGAAACAGCATGGTTGTGAGTTCAACAGGAAAATAAGTCTTTCCCGGAGGATGTTTTGGAGAGAGTCTCCAGAGGAAAAACTTCCAAAAAAACGTCTCTACACAGTTTCTAAGAATCAAATATTTCACAAGTCGCCTCTGACAATGTCATCCAGAGCCTCTTCTATGAACACATTTTGCCTTCTCTCTAGAGCTGAAGACAGCACAGTGAAATGTCCCGTGCCTTCAGATGACAAACAGCTACAGCCACTGCGTGTATGAGCAGAGAGTGCATGTGTCACAGCATGTGTCTTTCCCACGACAGTTCTAAGAGCACTCATAAAAGACATATTTCACACATAGATATTCAACACGTTACGGCTGGAAATGCTTAACATGGGGATGAGGACTGTAACATGTGACTGCATGGAGTCACACCTGGGTCAAGTGAGAGTCTGTAAAGTTGAGAGAAAGGACGTTTTCTTTTGGTCACTTGGTCCAGGCTTTATACCTGCTGTGCTCACTCACTGGGGTGAAGTAAGTCTTTAATTAAACGCTAATTACTAAGTGAATCAAGTGAGATTCTACCATAATCTCTAAGACCTCAGCTCAAGATGTATTTAAAAAAATACAGAAATTATCAACAAACAAACAATCAAACATAGTTTGCTTTAGTCAGTCAGTAGGCAGCTTCCTTCAGAAACACTATCATTCTCACACTAACTCAGCTCAGATTTCTTTTTACATTATACATGGAAATGTGTGTCTTTGAGTTGTGTTTATTTTCCCCCCTTTCATTTTCTGCCTTTCTTTTTGGTGTGAATCAGAACCTACTACTTACTGTGACTGGAGTCAGCAATGAGGATTACAGAGTGAAAGTAAGGTATGAGCACCATCATCCAGTGAACAACTTTTAGCCTTCTGGAGATGTAACTGAATTATTATTACAATTAATGTTTTCTTTTTGATTTACTTATTTGTTTAAGCGTAATAGTTTGCAGCAAAAGTTTGCAGCAAAAGTGTGCTATACTATAAAAAATCTTGAAACAGTGCTGTCCGGTGGTGGAGTGGTTAAGGCAGCAGCACACATATGCCCGGTCCCATGTGAATCCCGACAATTTACTGCATGTCCTCCCTACTCTCTCATCCACATTTCACACTTAGCTTTCCTGTGTAATAAAGCCTTTAGGCCAAAAAAAGTCTAAATCTTAAAAACAAACAAAGAAATTCTGGAAACAGCCATAAATGATAAATCTAATTCAAACACTGAATAAAACACAATGTCCAACCTGAAAATGACAGAGAAGTTCAACTTAACACTTATGTCTGAAAATGTTCCTTGGACAACCAAAACAAATATTTTTGGGTGAAATCACTGTGTTTTTCAAAGACTTATATAGACCTATATAGGGAACAACTGTGATACCAAAAAACAAGGGAAGGTGACATCAATATTTCAGATAGAGGTGAGTGGGCAGGACCTTCTTGAGGGTGTGTGACCCACACTGAACCTTCATTGGTTGAAACACAAATAGGACACTTTCCATCTGGGCAATGTCATGTGATTATGGAAACATGCTCAACCAAATGTACAATTGAAATATTTGGCAGGACACAGAGGGAGACTATAAAACTCAGTTGATAATGTTGGGACCAGCTGGCCAGCAGCAGCACATGCCTGACAGACACATAAACAAACTGTTTCTTCAGCTGAGAAGCTCAGTATTTCAGCTACCAATACGCTCCAGCCATTGTTTCAGAAATGTATGATAAATCAGGGACTCTGCTCAAGCAAATAAAAAAAATAAAAATAAAAAAGACAATATACAACCGGTTGATATATTAGAAATTATAATAGAATTTCTTACCGTGAGAGAAGTGAAAGTCAAACAGATGCCCCCAAAGCCATTTAGAGAGAGAGCCAAAAAGATAAGTCCTGACAACTCTGAAAGCAAATATAAAAAGTTGTTTTTATCACACTAAATGTATAATTCTATAGAAGCATATTCAGTTCTGTATGAATGCTTCAGCTCAGGTTATACTTACTATCAGGGTCATATGTGGACACAGCCATGATAATACAGGACAGACCGAAACAAGAGCTGAGAAGCAAATGAAAAAAAATAAAAATACACATTTAATATAATACGATTTTACATTTTACAAAAGTGTACGGTACACACATATAGGACGTAGGAAGTCAATAAAAGTTTCAGGGACTTACTGAATGAATGTGACATGGTATGTCTTGTGTAATACAATTTATTAACCTTTTTTAAAATAAAATCCCAACATGTCATATTACTGCATACTTAAGTGATAACTAATTGTGTTCTTGTGTTGCGTATGAGCTCTACCACACCTCATCTTCTAGATAACCTACATTGATAAATTTGGCACAAAGGAATCACCCCCCCTCTGAAATGTAATTTGGTAACCTCTCCTGTAGTTAACATGGATTATTTTGCTATTTAATAACTGCAAATCAACACTACTGTATATAGAAAGTGAAAAGTGTATTTCTGAAGACTTTACCTGCCCACGAGACGAATGGGGCGCGGCCCATACCTATCCATGAGAATACCAAGAGGCAAGGTGGTGGCGCTCAGCAGGAATGAGCCTATTGTGAAGCCCAGGTTTAACATTTCCTCCTGGTCTACACAAGTGAGCCACTCTTCAGCATCTCCAGCAGAGGCATTACCCAAATGCACAATCACGGAATCATTGTCTGTACAGAAGCAAGGATCCAATGTAAGTCTCTCATGGAGGATGTCCATAACATACCTGTAAGAATACCTGTGCAGAGGTGAGAGTAGAAGCCTTCCCTTTTTAACATGATGAGCAGGGAGCCCCAGCCCAAAAGGACAGCCGAGCACAGGAGGTTTTCCAGCACGGCTGTCACTGCCATCCACCAGCGCCTCCGGTAGGCCTGGACCAGAGAGGGTGCCATTGCAGCTCTGTGGAAATGAAAAGAGGATCCTTAAAAGAAGTATTTCACAGACACTTTAGCAGTTATTTGCGATCAATCCTTTACAAAAGAAGCAATAGATGTGTACGTTTCAGACATTACACAAAACATTATCAATCACTGTGCATCAAACAAAGGTGTTATTTAAACCTCCTGTGATCCCTAATGACATTATTTGGTTATTAAGACCAACTGAAAAGCAAACACATGGAACAGGGAACTACATCATCTACCAGCTCGGTGAGAGTGACCCTGACCATTACCTCAAGGATCACATCCCATTTGGCTCTGAGGCAAAACGTAAGTCAGAGGCAAAGGGGTCACCAGGAGTTAAGAGTAGGTGCCTTCAACACGAGAAGCTTCACGTTAGTTTTAATAAGTGTGCCCCCATTGGTAGCCTGAGATCACCCAATAGACTGATCTGTCTCTGCGTGTGCTCTGCATAGGTGCTCAGGGGCCGTGTGTCTAACACAATAATACACACTCCAATGAGCAGCCTTTGAACTGAAAAGAGGGATTTGTCTGTAATTGAGACCTCATTCTGAAAATCCACTTAGGACTCTCTCCAACCAAGAAGAGGCACACATTCTCTCATCCGTCCAATTCAAGTTGAATAATGTTAATTACACTAAAAGGTTCACAAAGGGCTATAGACAAAGCTTCTCAAACCTTTTATGACCCATGGGAGATTTAAAAAGTATGCACGCCCCCCCACAGCCTCTGGGACAGCGCGACATCACACACAGACTGCTTTCTGTGTGGAGCTGACTCGTACCGTGTATGTTTTATTGTTTCATTGTCTTCAGAGCCCATGGGATTATAGAGGAACTGAATGCACCCATATGCTTTATATCACATGACCGGTCAGTAGCAGAGCAAGTTCAACTGTTAGATTCAAAAAGGGGAGTGTAGCATCCAGTCGAATTAAGAAGGCAAGAACTGATGGATAAAGAACATGTCTGTCACATGTAATGTGCGCACATTTCTACAAATGTCTTGCCCCCCATGGCACGACTCTGCAACCCAATATTTGACTGGACTAAAATTGTATTATTTTTCCAATGCAACAGTTATGTTGATGTAATGTATTGGTTGATATGTATTTAGATAGATCATCATAACAGCCTAAACAGCCGAATCATAACAGCCTAATCGCACATGTATATTATATTATATATATATATATATATATATATATATATATATATATATATATATATATATGATTATAAGCATGTAATCATAAAATTATTGTAGGCCATTTGGCACATATTCCATACACAGCACATTCAAATATTTTGTATAAAAAGGCTTTGGTAAACAATGGTCACATGGACAAATTTGATATGTTATGACCACCATCAACACACAAAGTATTTGACGTCATCCACAGAAGACTGTCTATTTGAGATCATATGAGGTGACTCAAAAATTCAAAACATGCCACTAATGTAAACTAAGGCGACACACGATACTGAATGATCAGCCATTTACACAGTATTTTACATTAATAACAATGGACCAGGCTGCCTTCACTTACTCTGCTTATCTACATTCCTCCTGGTTTGTCATTAATTGCTCGGGGCACAAACCTGTAGCTCTTGCATTCAGAAGAGACTGGTGACGAGAAGGTCAACAAAGCAACAGGCACCTTTTAACATGAAGGGTCATTGCTGTTTATGGCTGGCAGGCAGTTGTGACTTGTGAACTCCTGTTATAAAGCGATGAAGTGTAAGAGAGGGAGGTGTAGCTGATGTCTGGACGGACAAAGGAAATCTATTGGCCAATAAGGACATCCTTAAATACCTGGGCACACGCTGATGCAATGTTGCAAATTACTAGACCTGGGATGTCCAGAGGTTTTAAAGTGCCACAGCACCTTCACTTCAGTCTCAAAAACCCAAAGCTGGGGTGCCTAATGTTCATATTGTGAAATAAGGAAGTAGGTATTTATTTATATTCTAACTCATTCCCTCTCTCACAGATAAAAAAGTTGGGTACCCCAGCTTTCGTATCAGGTCTCTGTTTAATTATTGAGGATATAAAGACAATCTGAGCCTATAGGAAACCAGAGAGCCAATAAAATGTGGTCTAAGTGCCACACTTTTGTTTGGAAACCCCTTCTCTCGGCCATGTGAGGAGTATTTTTCTGTCATTTTTATTCTTATAGTCTACAGTAAAAAGGTGTTTTAGATTGTTGAGTGAAGGCTACTCTATCCGCGTCTCCTTCACTGTCTCTCTTGTCACGCACTTTTAAGATGACTTACTGCACCACATGGGACATATGTTTATCGAGCTCACCAGGCCATAAAGAGTCCCAGGGTAAACTCTTTATTCTCACATCTCTGTATAATAATAAACCACACGCAGTAGGGGCCTCTGTTCTCAAAAAGAGTCCAACAACGCGGCCCCATGACGGTGACTATGATGCTGTGCTCGGTGCCGGCCGGCAGCTGTCTCTCCCCGGGCATGACCTCAGCCCTGGGTCCGATTACCAGCGTCGGGAGGCGGCCTCTCACAGCCACAGCCCCCGTGAGTCCCGGAACCGACTTTGGAGGACACGTGCATGACCACATAATGTTACATCTCTAGACGACCTGCTATTTGAGAGAGATTTTGACAGACAGTGAAACAATGCGTCACCTGATGCGTTTAAAGACACGTGGATAAGTGGATGAAACTACCAAATCAACAAAATTCACCAAAACCGTCGGGATTTGTATTTTTTTTGTGTGTATTTGAAGTATTTTTTTCTAAACCCGTGCAGCAGCATTCTGTTTAAAGACATAAGAACCCGTTTTAAAAAATAAAATAAAGTCAACACAACTCCCTTTGTTATATTCTCACCGGAACTATGAACCAACCAAACGTAAAACAAAAACGTGACCACGCTCCTCTTGATTGATAGTGAAAACTGTAATTTGTACTTTTTTTTTTTTTTTTAATTACATGAATAACTTTATATTTTGAAATCTAAAAAACTTAACTGGCTTTTGTATAATTTTCTTTAAAACTGAACAGTGACAATGTGATGAGTTTTTAGCTGGGCGTAAACTGTAGTATTTCCGTGGAAAATGCCCGCTCTTTTCTGGTTATCGTCACACTCACAGTTCTCACAGGAACGTAAAGCTACCCTGTTTATACCAACTAAAAAAAGCGAATCATTATTAATAACAACAACTGTAATTCAACATTAAATTCCTTTCCCACTATAACAAAGTACTTTTGTCGGACACTCTCGTGCCACGTGTTCTTCCAGCCGCCGCCTCCCCCCGTCATTCAGGTAATACTACAGTCACTACACAGTCACACATTCAAACAAAGGTAAAAATGGACTTACTCGTATTGTAGTTTATGACTTCTGAAACAAAGACTGGGTAGGACGAGGTTGATGTTTTTTTGTTCAATATGTGTTAAAACATTAAAGTATATCGCCGCTTTCTCTCAGCCGCATGTCACTATGAATGAAAGAAAATGCGGAAGAAGAACGTGGGATGCTTTCTTTCCCACGACTAGTTGTTTCCTGGAGTGCCTTGCTAGTTTTCTGTCTCAGCCTACTTGACTAACCCTCCCTTCTTTCCCTAATATGACTCTAATGCCCTCCCCTTGACTGCAGGGGAGGAGAGTGCTGCCATTCATAACTCACTCACTCACTCTAGGCGTTCCTGTCTTCTGAGGATCACTTCTGTTTTATTTCCCTTCCAGCCTTTTGATACAGCCACGCCATTGTCTTTAAATGTGTCCAATTGTGTTGGAATTAATTAACAAATGTATGTTTTTTTAAGACAAGTTCTGCCAAGTTACACAATCCAAACATGGAGTTGAAGGCTACGCGGGGATTAAAAGCACATGATGTTGTGGGAAATCCAAAGCAATGACTCCAGTAATGCATTCAGCGTGATGTTAAACACAAATACTACTGTTCAACACAAATACTACTGTTAAACACAAATACTAGTGTTAAAAACAAATACTACTGTTAAACACAAATACTACTGTTAAACACAAATACTAGTGTTAAAAACAAATACTACTGTTAAACACAAATACTAGTCCATCCATCCATCTTCTGCCGCTTTATCCGGGGCCGGGTCGCGGGGGCAGCAGTCTGAGCAGGGACTCCCAGACTTCCTTCTCCCCAGACACTTCCTCTAACTCCTCCGGGGGGATCCCGAGGCGTTCCCAGGCCAGCCGAGAGACATAGTCTCTCCAGCGTGTCCTGGGTCTTCCCCGGGGCCTCTTCCCGGTGGGACATGCCTGAAACACCTCCCGAGGGAGGCGCCCAGGAGGCATCTGAAACAGATGCCCGAGCCACCTCAGCTGGCTCCTCTCGACGTGGAGGAGCAGCGGCTCTACTCCGAGCTCCCCCCGTGTGGCCGAGCTCCTCACCTTATCTCTAAGGGAGCGCCCAGCCACACGGCGGAGGAAACTCATTTCGACCGCTTGTATCCACGATCTTGTTCTTTCGGTCACTACCCAAAGCTCATGACCATAGGTGAGGGTAGGAACGTAGACCGACCGGTAAATAGAGAGCTTTGCCTTTCGGCTCAGCTCCCTCTTTACCACAACGGTCCGATGCAGCGACTGCATCACTGCAGCCGCTGCACCGATCCGCCTGTCGATCTCACGCTCCATCCTTCCCTCACTCGTGAACAAGACCCCGAGATACTTGAACTCCTCCACTTGGGGCAAGGACACCCCACCCACCTGGAGAGGGCAAGCCACCTTTTTCCGGTCGAGAACCATGGCCTCGGATTTGGAGGTGCTGATTCTCATCCCAGCCGCTTCACACTCGGCTGCAAACCGTCCCAGTGCATGTTGCAGGTCCGGGTTTGATGGAGCCATCAGGACAACATCGTCTGCAAACAGCAGAGATGAGATCCTGTGGTCCCCAAACCGGACACCCTCCGACCCCCGACTGCGCCTAGAAATTCTGTCCATAAAAATTATGAACAGAACCGGTGACAAAGGGCAGCCCTGGCGGAGTCCAACATGCACTGGGAACAGGTCTGACTTACTGCCGGCAATGCGAACAGAGCTCCTGCTCCGGTCATACAGGAACCGAACAGCCCTGAGCAAAGGGCCCCGGACCCCGTACTCCCGGAGCACCCCCCAAAGGACACCCCGAGGGACACGGTCGAAAGCCTTCTCCAGATCCACAAAGCACATGTGGACTGGTTGGGCAAACTCCCATGAGCCCTCGAGCACCCGATGGAGGGTATAGAGCTGGTCCAGTGTTCCACGACCAGGACGAAAACCACTCTGCTCCTCCTGAATCCGAGGTTCGACTATCGGTCGGATTCTCCTCTCCAGTAAGCAGCAACAAATACTAGTGTTAAACACAAATACTAGTGTTAAACACAAATACTACTGTTAAACACAAATACTAGTGTTAAAAACAAATACTTCTGTTAAACATAAACACAAATACTACTGTTAAACACAAATACTGCTGTTAAACACAAATACTAGTGTTAAAAACAAATACTACTGTTAAACACAAATACTACTGTTAAACACAAATACTGCTGTTAAACACATATAAACACAAATACTAGTGTTAAACACAAATACTACTGTTAAACACAAATACTAGTGTTAAAAACAAATACTTCTGTTAAACATAAACACAAATACTACTGTTAAACACAAATACTGCTGTTAAACACAAATACTATTGTTAAACACAAATACTACTGTTGAACACAAATAAACACAAAACTACTGTTAAACACAAATACTACTGTTAAACACAAATACTACTGATAAACACAAATACTGCTGTTAAACACAAATACTACTGTTAAACACAAATACTGCTGTTAAACACATATAAACACAAATACTATTGTTAAACACAAATACTACTGTTGAACACAAATAAACACAAAACTACTGTTAAACACAAATACTACTGTTAAACACAAATAAACACAAATACTGCTGTTAAACACAAATACTGCTGTTAAACACAAATACTACTGTTAAAAACAAATACTACTGTTAAACACAAATACTAGTGTCGGTGTAATCCCTCATTCGTCCAGGCGTGTTCCATAGTAGAAAAAGCTTCAGTTGTAGTCATCTGGACTCAGTTTGAAAAAATAGATGTTTCGACTCTCATCCAAGAGTCATTCTTTTATTGACAATGACTCTTGGATGAGAGTCGAAACGCCTATTTTTTCAAACTGATTCCAGATGACTACAACTGAAGCTTTTTCTACAAATACTAGTGTTAAAAACAAATACTACTGTTAAACACAAATACTACTGTTAAACACAAATACTATTGTTAAACACAAATAAACACAAATACTACTGTTAAACACAAATACTACTGATAATCACAAATAGTACTGTTAAACACAAATACTATCAATCGTACGGTGATCGGATCACGCGTATTTCTATACTTATGATCAAATGAAGGCATAGAGTGGAGGATTCTGATCACGCATATTTCTTATGATCAAACGAGGGCAGAAAGCGGAAGATTCGAGATGTTCTATGTTCTCTTGTAATTTTTATATACACAGTACAACTTGCGGTGCCACCTGTGAGCAGCTGGTGCACAAAACGCTGTGACGAGCCCCAGTGCGTGTCTTCATGCTTCGTGCACATTTTACAGACTGACTACATCCCGATGCCTCTATGCACCTTCACTTTAGCCCTGTGAGGAACCTTCGGACCAGTGAACCTTTAAACTACTACTGTTAAACACAAATACTACTGTTAAACACAAATACTACTGCTAAACACAAATACTGCTGTTAAACACAAATAAACACAAATACTACTGTTAAACACAAATACTACTGCTAAACACAAATAAACACAAATACTACTGTTAAACACAAATACTACTGTTAAACACAAATAAACACAAAAACTACTGTTAAACACAAATAAACACAAATACTATTGTTAAACACAAATACTACTGTTAAACACAAATAAACACAAATACTACTGTTAAACACAAATACTACTGTTAAACACAAATAAACACAAATACTACTGTTAAACACAAATAAACACAAATACTACTGACACAAATAAACACAAATACTACTGACACAAATAAACACAAATACTACTGTTAAACACAAATACCCAGTGGGTTTATATTGTGTTATTATGTTGACCCATTGACCTTTTCCTGGACCCCAACGTGGGATGTCACGACATCACATTTGAGAGTCACGATTATTGCGAGGAGAAATATCGCAATTTTTACGATTCATCACGATTATCAGTAAGCTTGTTGACCCCTCCTCTCTCTCCTCCTCCTCACTTCTCTCTCTCTCCTCCTCCTCACTTCTCTCTCTCTTCTCTCTCCTTTCCTCTCCTCCTTACTTCTCTCTCCCTCCTCTCTCTCTCCTCCTTACGTCTCTCTCCCTCCTCTCTCTCTCCTCCTTACATCTCGCTCCTCTCTCTCCTCCTCCTCACTTCTCTCTCTCTCCTCTCTCTCCTCCTCCTCACTTCTCTCTCCCTCCTCCTCACTTCTCTCTCCCTCCTCCTCACTTCTCTCTCCCTCCTCTCTCTCTTCTCTCTTTCTTCCTCCTCCTCACTTCTCTCTCTCCTCTCTCTCCTCCTCCTCCTCACTTCTCTCTCCCTCCTGTCTCTCTTCTCTCTCTCTTCCTCCTCCTCACTTCTCTCTCTCTCCTCTCTCTCCTCCTCCTCCTCCTCACTTCTCTCTCTCCTCTCTCTCCTCCTCCTCACTTCTCTCTCTCCTCCCTCCTCCTCCTCACTTCTCTCTCCCTCCTCCTTACTTCTCTCTCCTCCTCCTCACTTCTCTCTCCCTCCTCTCTCTCTCCTCCTTACTTCTCGCTCCCTCCTCTCTCTCTTCTCGCTCCTCTCTCTCCTCCTCCTCCTCCTCCTCACTTCTCTCTCTCTCCTCTCTCCTCCTCACTTCTCTCTCCTCTCTCCTCCTCCTCCTCCTCACTTCTCTCTCTCCTCTCTCTCCTCCTCCTCACTTCTCTCTCTCTCTCTCCTCCTCCTCACTTCTCTCTCCCTCTTCCTCACTTCTCTCTCCTCTTCCTCACTTCTCTCTCTCTCCTCTCTCTCTTCTCTCTCTCTTCCTCCTCCTCACTTCTCTCTCTCTCCTCCTCCTCCTCCTCACTTCTCTCTCCTCCTCCTCACTTCTCTCTCTCTCCTCTCTCTCCCTCCTCCTCACTTCTCTCTCCTCCTCCTCACTTCTCTCTCTCTCCTCTCTCTCCCTCCTCCTCACTTCTCTCTCCCTCCTCTCTCTCTTCTCTCTCTCTTCCTCCTCCTCACTTCTCTCTCTCTCCTCCTCCTCCTCACTTCTCTCTCTCTCTCCTCTCTCCTCCTCCTCACTTCTCTCTCCCTCCTCCTCACTTCTCTCTCCTCCTCCTCACTTCTCTCTCTCTCCTCTCTCTACTCCTCCTCACTTTTCTCTTCCTCCTCTCTCTCCTCCTCACTTCTCTCTCCCTCCTCTCTTTCCTCCTCCTCACTTCTCTCTCCTGTCTCTCCTCTCTCTCCTCTCTCTCCTCCTCCTCCTCCTCCTCCTCCTCCTCCTCCTCCTCCTCCTCCTCCTCCTCCTCACTTCTCTCTCTCTCTTCTCTCTCCTCCTCCTCACTTCTCTCTCCCTCCTCTCTCTCTCTCTCTCCTCCTCCTCCTCCTCCTCCTCCTCCTCCTCCTCACTTCTCTCTCCTTCCTCTCTCCCCTCTCTCTACTCCTCCTCACTTCTCTCTCTCTTCTCTCTCCTCCTCACTTCTCTCTCTCCTCTCTACTCCTCCTCACTTCTCTCTTTCTTCTCTCCTCCTCCTCCTCCTAACTTCTCTCTCTCTCCTCATCCTCACTTCTCTCTCCCTCCTCTCTCTCTCCTCCTCCTCACTTCTCTCTCCCTCCTCTCTCTCTCCTCTCTCTACTCCTCCTCCTCACTTCTCTCTCTCTCCTCTCTCTCTTCTCTCTCTCTCCTCTCTCTCCTCTCCCTCCTCTCTCTTCTCTCTTCTCTTTTCTCTCTCCTCTCTCGTGGTCCCTTGCTCTGCCGCGTGTAAACTCATGAAGCAGCGGCATAAAAACAAATGTACTCGCTGACAGTAGTTGATATGCAGGAGTGTGCCCCCCGTAACTGACCGGTCGTCCTAAACAGATTGTTGGAGCTGGCTTGTTGGAGCGCTGGGCTTGCACTAGTGTAGACCTCCGTGTATAACCGGTAGTTTGGCGTGTTTACTGTGGCACTGACGTCTGTAGTCTTGTTGACACGCTGGCCGCTGTACTCTCAGTATTATTTTTATACAGGGCGTAGTTTAATAGTAAATTGACTATGGTGTTTCTATGTCAACATGACCAGCTCTGTTAGGCGCAACTACTGTCCAGGCCCTGGACTACAGTTCCATAATAAATAACAGACATGGCAACAATTTTCTCTCACTAGTCTCATTTGTAGTAAATAAAAATGAATAACAAAAGCCATATCTTATTTTTTCATATACAGTACAGCAATGCTATACACAAATGGCCATTGGATTGCTTCATAGACCTTTAACTGAAGTTGTGTTGGACTGACAGCTCAGCTCAAATAAATTCAGATCCGATTAATCTTACTTAGGCACAACCCCCTGTGTTTGTGCCACAAAGGAAAATCCGCACCCCACCAGGCCCTATAGGGAGAAGGACTTGAGTTTTCCATCTCAATTTGCCAGGTCATCCTTGACCAAAAGTAACAGGAAGCCAAAAGCAAAATGACAGATGAAACCTATTTGCCTTAGTTCTTTTAACAGAATAATCCTGTAGGAATGTATCTCCAGCTGTGGACACCTATAAGCCTCACCTTTGAACCCTGCAGTCCAAAGACTGTACACTGTATTAGTCCAACACCCCTCAGAGTGGGGCAGTAATTTGGTTTTCTGTACGTGCATGTGAACGTAGTGACCGTGACTAAATAATTAACTTTTCTGTATGTGAGAGAAGGATAAAAGACAGAAAACGTCCATCAAAAGGCCTTTGAAGTTCACAATTGAATGTAAAACAGAATTGGTTGTGCACTTACAAGACACTTTTGTTCAGTTTTGTTTGTTGTTATTTTCTATTTTCAAGTTATAAAAAAAACTTCCTGTCACCAAGTGGGCAACTTCAGCCAGGACAAAGAGCTCTATCTTCTGGTCAAATAAAGGTACAAGTTAATTTCTTTCAGTTACCGGTAGTCTTCTTATATGAGCTAAATCAGGGGTTTCATGGAGGGCCGCTTTTTGAAACATTAAGCAGTTAATGTATTTTTACATTAAAGTAAAGTAAAGATACCGGTAAATGAAATAGCTGTATTTTTAGTTGTTCTTCAACTTTTGTATCCCAACCAAGGAAACATCATAATATTAGATATGTATCATGCTCCTCCAGCCCCAGTCCTCTATAACCATTTGGACTGAAGTGGCAATATATTGGAAATATTGAAATGGTAGATTTGACAATATCTAAAGTTTTGAGTAGGTTATAGTTACTGTTGAACGGCTGAAAAATTTAAAAACTTACCTTGTAATCTTTAAATAGTATAAAGTAATATTTCATCACTATTGTGGTTAATTTTACAGTCCATTAAATTAGATTAAATGTAATCTCAACCAAGATATATATTTAGTTGTGTCTCAGTTTTAATGACAGATTTCCAAGTACGCTCTACAAAGTACTTCCTTCATGTATCCACAGTGATCTACTTAATTGTAAAATTATGTTGCTGCATAAATTGTACACATACTTATAATAGGAACTTATGTGTTTTTATTTTTCAAAATGCTACGGTAAGGGCAGTGTTTGGAGGTGGTTGAGCGTAGCTGGAGCTTTTTCTTCTGTTCCTTCACATTGGCCAGTCTCCACAGCCTAATGGCTTTGCCTCTGCTCCTTCTTCTTCTTCAGAGCCCTCCCCTGACCTTCCTTCTGATCAGGCAACAGAACTCCTGTGGTGCGTGGAGCTCCCCCACCATCTTGGACAGCTTAACTCTGTTTTTGTTATGGGTGATATTCACTGTCCACATCGGAGGTCAAGGCTCCACCCTGAGTGGTGACATCTAGAGTCCAGTTTACCATCATTGACAGAGATCTTGGGCACTTGTTGTGTCTTTGAAGCTCTTCTATACCCATGTCCTGGTCTTTCATTTTAATTTAAATTTTCACGTATTAAATTACCCTTTTGGAAGCAGCGAGTTCACGTTTAAAGTTGACCCTACATCCTCGGAGGTACAAGGTGCCTGGATGGTGGCAGTTGCAGCACATACCTCCTGCAGTTTCTCTTATGATGCTGGCTCTATAGTGCCCCCTGTTGGTGCTCGTCTCTGAGTACAGCTCTCCGTTTGAAGAGTTACTCAATTCATCTTCCTCTAAAATGAACCAGGCCTTTATGGTAATTATTTTTGCTAATATTGTTTACAGGTAAAGATTTGTGCATTTCTGGCTAAAATTGAATGGGGTTATCAGGAGAATAAATAAAATGTGCATTGTTAATTCATAAATTAACCCAATTTCCATGTAAACCTAGTAATATTAAGATGTGTCTGTCTGCATTGTACATTGTATAAGGCTCTCAACTTATTTTAGTTGTTTTTGTTTTGTAGTTCTTTTAATCAGACAGGCAGATATTTATGTTGCTGCTTCTGACAGAATTAGCCACAGTAGACCTTTTTAACTCTTATCTTCACACTAAGTGCCAAGGAATTACCAATTACACTATTACAACAGGGATACAAAAATAACAGTTTACTTAAGGAGAAAACAGTCAAATAATCAGGACATAAAATGTGACATTACAAACGTCTATAATCTTACAGTTAAATCTCTCATATAGTACGTTTGTTGGTTTATGGTTCATATCTCTGTAATTACTGGGTCTATCCACACTAAACAAAAACTGGCACAAAGCTCACTATTTTCTATGTCAACATCAAAACAAAATGGATGTTACGTTTGCACAATAGTTTTAGAATGTAGTGCCATCATTCAGCCCCAAAGACGTAATTGTGGGTTCAATATATGTGGATTTCTTCTTTGGGTATTTCTTTCATTAAATATAAATCCCCCATACAGTTCCATAGGCCCTTGCCCACCATCTGAGATTATGATGACATCAAATTACAGAATGTGAACACAAGCACTCCAGCTCATGTTCCTGCAGCCACAGTATCCTCCTTTTGTTCAACAAATGCATTTATTTTCAGTATTGTTTTTCAATTTAGTGTTAGTGTTAAATTAAAAAATGAAATGAATTAGTTGCAAGAATGATTTAAGCTTAGATATTTATCTCAGTGCATTTAGGCATGACATGATATAACGTGCTTTTGGGCGCAGTGCCAAATCATTTGAGAGTCAATACTAACCAAAGGACCTCTTACTTTTTCACTGTGTTTGAGAGATTTTGTTCATGAAGGCATTTTGGCAGGACCATTTCTCCTTGGAAGCTTGGCTGTCATTCTCGCTTATTTCTACTTTGTACTGCATATACAGTATTTGGCAAGAAGTATAGCAGAGCCCTGGAGTTTTTGGAACGGCTTGGAAACATTTGCAGACTGACAGGCGTCAACATCATCTTACAAGAGAGATGTTGGGGAATTCAATCCGATTTGACATTGTGTTTTATAGAGGTATTTGATGCTTTCTCACAGCAACGGCCAAAAAAAAGTAACGCTACACTTTGTTTGCGCGTCTGACAAAGTTTAAGTGGTCGCTCCAGAAGGTTTCTACCGTAGTTTGAATAACTTTCACATTTGGACGTAGTCTTGCAAGAATAATTTGTGATTTGAATGGGAACAGCTAGCAAGTTAGACTTCAATAATTATTTTAAAAGCATGCACTGTGAACTGAAAAAATCCAACTCTTTGGCTCAATGGGGAGAACAAGGTTTTTTAAAAGAGATATTACAATGCATCAAAGACAGTATTATGTGTAAAAGGCTAAATATGCAGACAGAGTTATCTGGAAATGTACTCTGTGCCATCAGTTTTGCATCAGAGTTTTCCATTGGCCTAAAACCCCTTTAGGACGCTCTTATAACACTGCTACCATTTTGACATAGTTAAGGAAATTCCATCTATTAGACCTAATTATCATTCTTCAATCTGTTTCTACTTAAATAAGGTCCAGACAGCAATCAATGAAAGCACAAACACACAGAGGCAATATGGTTTTCATTTTCATTATTGTGAGGAGGGTTGGTTGGTGGGCAGGGGAGCGAGTGCGTCTCACGGTACCTGAAAAAAAGTCTAAAATATCTAATCCCATGATTCTATTAACACAAGGCCATAACACATCATTCTTCTCAGCTCCCAAACGACACGCAGGTGGTGAAGCTTAGCTCACAGCTCATGACGGGATAATAGTAGCTCTCATTGCTGACCACAGGGGGGCAACAGAGGCCAATAAACACAGCAAGGTGCACTTTTACAAGGAAGCTCCATTTAACCTCTTTAATTACTGGCCAATCATTTAGGAAACTGTACTGCAAGTTAAAACAAAACAGTTTCCAGTATCCAGTAGATTCATAGCAGGCGCTCTTCCTCTTAATCTAATCCAGCTTTCTCTTCAAGCACTAAAACAAAGCAGGAATACATCTTTGTGACACATCTCCTTGGATCCAACCTTGTGCTCACTGCTGTTAACGTGAAGACATTTCCTCATCAGGTTCTACAGACATATTACATCACTCCGTCGTGGAACACTTTTTCACCATTAATCTTAATTACACCAATTCTTCCCAAAAACTCACCAGTCTCCTCACTGCATCATACATCTCACTTTTGAGGGAGCGGCTTTTTTTAACAAGACTCTACAACTCATATCAATCAAATTGAGAAGCACTCCAGGAATGTGTTCAGAACGTAGACTGGACATGATGTATGGCGATCTAAAGCCGCCATGGTACAGAATGTGGGACCCTCGGAACAGACACAAATACGAGCAGACTTTATATAGACAATAGTTTATTGCAAGGCTTTCCTGACCACGTGAACATGTATTTGCCCTGTACTGTAATCAGTGCATGACGTGGCCCTCTGTGTTGCTCCTGGAAGACAATGACTATAATTGCCTGAATAAACAATTACTCAGCAGGAAGCAGGAACTGATGAACTAAAAGAAAAAGATATTTTTTTACTAGTTGTTCTCTTAGGGATAAATGTGCCAGTGTTTTACTTGCCTTGAGAAATAGATGTACAAAGATGAATTATACTCATATCAATCAGTCTGTCATAAGTGAGGAAAGATGTTCAAGTTCAACATGACCTGCTTTCGAGGGGCACATGGATCTTCTTCAGGGCAGAAAGCACTGGCCGTCACCCGTCTTCATGCTGTTTATGAGCACACTCCTGCTTTGTAGCTCAACAGTCAGACCATGGCACCAGCTGTGCTGTGGTTAGGGGTTAGACTCCCACTGTGGCTCCTCAAATTGGAACTGGATGTTCGCTCTGCACAGAAACGTCAATAATAAAAAATAATCCTTTAAATTGCTAATGGTGCATTTGTGCCTTTTGAGCCGAGTAGGTGCCTAAAAGTAATTAGCACATTTACATTTTCTTTCATGGGGCTCCTGCTGTCTGAGAACTGACCGCCACCACTGAGAACAGTGTAAAATCAAAGGGATCCTGTTGTGCCGTTGGGCCTGTGGGCCAATCAGACGTCTACTTCTGGCTTGAATTATGACATGAAGCTCTAAAGCCCTAGTCAAAGGAACCCTGAGTGCGCATAAAACCCATTCTAACCTGGTATAGAACCAGCATATTTGCATGAATGTGGAATAATTAAATGTCAGTGTTGTGACTGTGAGTAACACAACAGCACTTGATGGATGAGTAGAGAGAAGAGAGAGCATGACAAAGGCAGCAGGAGTAAAAGACTGGCAGCTGCTGTAATACCAACCTAAGCTCTAGCTTCAAGACAAAACAAAGAAAGAGAAGATCCGAGGGTCTAAGGCCTCAGAGCAGCCCTTCTAGAACATTCTTCTATTTCTTCCTTTTAAGGCCACAGCTTTCAATGAGCTGAAGAAGATAATGAGTGTCTGGAGCAGAGAGTAAATCTGACTCAGATTCAGCTGAGGAGTTGTTTGAGTCCAGTCCATAGACTGCTATGAGGCTTTGGGACAAAGATCAGCAGCGATAACGACTAAGACAGAGGTGCACACAGTCGGCAGGACCAGAGAAGCTGAGAGCAGAACACGATAACATCATGCATTAACTTAAAAGCATACTTTAATGAAAGTCCACCACGAGCTTTACAGAGGCTCATATGGGTCCCACATCGGTTAGGAAAATATTGTTACTGAGCTGAGCAATACGTTTCTGTACTTCTCACATTTATTTGAGCCTCCAGAGTAATACCATTATAGTTTAAAACAGAGGTCAAGGTTAACTATCCCCAGCTTTAAACGTATCAGTTTTATTATGTGCTAAGAATCTACAGAGTAATAGTAGCTTCCACAATGACCTGATAAAGGAGACATTATTTTCAGGAGGTGTCATGTAAAACAATATGAGGAAACAGACACCAATGAGTTTCCAGACAAAAGCCACTGTAACAAGTGTTTCTCAGCATCTTTGTGGTCCTTCAATTGCCTTAGATCAGCCCACAGACACAAACGACAATAGTCAGACTAATGGAAAACAAATCGCCAAGAAATACTCTACTGTGACGTCAAGAGAAAAGAGTTCTTTGGCCTAATTTAAGACTCAAGTCTTCTTAGCTGCCTTTCCCTTTATTTTGCTTTCCCATTTATTCCCTCCAAACCACAACACTTGTGAGAAATCAGTCCCAGCTGTCAGCACTTTGATTTGATTGTACAACATGTCAATCAAGTTGTGGCACGTTGAAGAAAATCAAATTCTAGTCACTCGTTATTTCAGTTCCCACTGAGCTCTTTGTGCCGGGGGATTAGCTTTGACGTTGGAGCGGCGCAGTCGGGCTGAAACTGACCAGCGCATCTGATCTTTGTTCCATCTACAACGGCAAACTGCACATGAAAGCACTAACTTATTCAAAACAACTTGTTGGGGTTGGCTTTGATATTTTTTGCTCCCAGCAGAACATTCTTGCATGGCAGGGTTTGCATGGCAGCTGTGATTCTATACATCTCTGTTTTACATTCATGATCTTAAGTCTTTCTGAACGCTAACGCTAACGGGCAATTTCACATAGGATATTGATTATGAGGTGAGAATAATGTCTTTACAAAACTCTCCTATTTAAAACCACACTTTCCCAGTCTAACAAGTTAAAATGTTTGCATGTTTGGCCCTTGTTCAATCAGTTTAAATGTTAAGAGTTCAAATCTGTCATGCATCAAACTCTTTGCCACAAATGGGATGTGATTCCAGCTCATGCAGATCTATCCATGAGTCTGGCCCGAAAACAGAAAATCCCAATGTCCTTGTCTTGCATTGAGCATTCTTGCTCGTTGATCAACCATTTTTTGTCCTACCAGACAAATGCGAGCGTGTCTGTTTTTTAGTCCAGTCTTGTCTGATTGTGCTCAAACCAAAAAGACAAATCAGACAGCGTAACGGTATGAAGAAAGGGGATCACATTACTTTACGGTTCATAAGAGAACTGTATGTAGAAATTCTCTGTGTACTCAATGCAGTATTGAGACCTTAAACCGCTGTTTGTTACTGTGTACTTCATTGTAGGAAAAGGTCGCTATTGATTATCAAAACTTTACCAGTAAATAGCAGTGGCAGTTTTAGTAGCCGCATCATTATTTAAGGTGTACTATGTAATTTTTCTAGTAGAAGGTTTGCCATCTGCTTGTCACCATTAAGATGAATTGCTTGGCCAGGAATGTTCCACACTATGGCATTCAACTTGTTTATAACCATGGAGACAAGCAGGTGACACCAGCTGGCCGTGTTATAAATCAGATCTATGGAGAGGCGATTGTACCATAGCTTGTCACACATACACATTGCCTATTTTGTCGCTTATGAAGATGAATACATTAGGATTATAAAGCACTTTCCAAGATGTTATTTTGTTCATTATTCATTCTCTCCATGTTAGGATGTAGTCACTGCTGCCCTGGGGTCGACTGATGGACGCAAGGATCTGCACCATAAGCCCTCCAACCACCACTAATCACTCACACCACATTCACACATACAAGGAGGCTGCGCTTTCTCGCGACTGAGCCACTGCCGCCCAAGCAAACATTGTCTTTCTGAAAAGACTGATGCTCACATGATAATATAGGGACAGGAGACAGAAGCCACGGGCTGTTTAGATAAGGATTAAAGTAGGAATATACACATACGGTCACATTTACTTCTAATTGACACAAAAAGTTGTGTTAAGACTCATCTGTGAAGTTCAATTTCGCCATAATCTTTGTCTCTTGGCTCCCAGACAGTTTAAAAGCTTTCTATTTATGTTTCACACCATTCTCCCATTTTGAGTTTGCTGTGAAGGAGCGAGCGCTGCAAGACGTCCTGGTTTTGGCCGGACAGCTGCTCTAAAACAGTAATTTAAGTCTCTTAACCAACCATGACTTGTCAAACATGTAGAGTCGGCTGCGACATGGTAACAAGTAAAACGCCTCATTGAATCTCACCCAAGGCCCCAGGGAAAATAAAAGCAAAAATACCATTTTGCTCTTACGGTCTAGTGCACCTATTAATCAAATATGTGATTTTACAAGCAGCTCAGGAGCTTGCCTGTCATAAGCAGTAAGTTCATATTGGAAGGTAAGGTACTTAGATGCTGGATTTGTGTCAAAAAGATTTGGCTCAAAGAACAAAGGTGCTGCAGATCACTTTTGAATAAATTGCGTAGCGCAGTCCTCTTGCGTTTTCATTTGTTTGTACTTGTGTTAGGATCTGTCACTTATCCGATATAATAGATGCTGTCAAACATCCCTGCCATCATCTGGCACTACTTTTCCTTTTATAAAGTATAGCCACCACCACCTGCTTTCTATGTCCAACACACTGTTCACAACCCCCAAGATTCAAAATTAGAAACAGAGACAAATATTGAACATCCATATAAAAACACACTAAAATGTCGGTCCACTTTTGTTTTGTTCATTTGGTCCATTCTGACCCTGCAGACTAAATAAGAATCTGCCCAAATTACGATGTTAGAGTCTGTTCTCGCCTACATTTGTCTATTACCTTCGTGATGCCCGAGGCAAGTACAAAAAATTATCGTAACATACTTGCATATTATAACTCTCAAGAATGACTATATATCAGTTTTTGAAGTATTATAAAGTATACATAAGTTGAATAGTAAAATTTAGCAAATTATCCACGTATCCCCTTTGACATTTATTTTTGTATTTTATTTACTGTAATATTTACTCTTCAAAGATTTGCATTCAGCTAATCTTTTTTTTTTTTTTTTTTATAAACTATTAGGAATCAATTCCTTTAAGCTCTGCATTATTTCAAAAGCTGAATTACAAAACTACAAGATCCAGCTAAAATCAGCTAACACTATTGGGTCTCTTTCCACTAATTGCTTTAGAAAACTTGTTGAGAAGCTGAACAACAGGAGATGACAGCTGACGATGTTTTCCTTCAGGGACTAAAGTCAACAGCCCAGAGGAAACCTGACATGAAAGCGCTCACACTCCTCTGCGGTTTTACTCACATGGACCAGTCATTGATTAACCCATAAATCATCCTCATCCTGTGCCTCAGGTGTCGGAGCGTCCCCCCCGACATCAGTGAGATGATGCGGCCCAACCCTACTCCTTACAGCGACCTGAGCGGAGGCGGGACATGCCATATTGTGGCAGAAACCCAGCAGGGAGAGGCCAGGTGCGGCAAGTACAGCAGAAGCAAGGGGAAAAAATAGTAAAGAGGGTTGGGTAGTGGAAAAAAACAGTCTTGGGATTAGAGATTGTTATTTTTAAACGACAGGGAGGGATGAGGAAAGAAAACTGAGGGTTAAGAAGGGATACAAATGTGTTAAAAGGACAAAAGGAGTGGAAGATGGGCTAAATCAAACGCTGTGTAGAACTGCCAAGATGCTAAAATGGGGCAGACAGATACACAGTACAAGAAGAGCACATGGAGGAATGCAGTAAATCCCTGAGTGACCGAACAATCCTCTGGAGAAAGTAAAGAGGAATTTTTATGTGCTGCAGGTGAGCAGAACGGAGAGGGAGCAGAGACAGAGATGGACAGATGGAAAAAGAGGAGCGCGGGGGTGGCCCAGGGAATTGGAGGGAAGCGTGAAAGGGTTCAATTGTAGCGGGGAAAAAACAGGGGACACGCAGGGTAAAAAGAGAGAAAATGACACAAAGTGGTTTAAAATGGCTACCCGGGTGGTTGGACAAGATGGATGGATGCGGAGAAGGAGGGCAAATGGGGCAGAGGACTAATGTTGTAGAGCAGGCAAGACAAATTGAGAGGGCCAGATGCAGAGTAGGAGAGAGGACTGACAATAGCGTGTCTGTGTGAATTATAGCTAGTTTAAGATCGCTTGGTAACTTTAGGAGTATATAAAACAAGGATCGGTCTAGTAATGTGTATAGAAATATTTATTTACATCTGGTCTATTATTTGGAATTGAATATCTTATAGTTGTGGCATGACTCAACCATACATTTACTCCTTGTTTAGATACAAATGGTCTGCAATCACTTAACTTTACAGCTCCCCACACTTGACCTTAAGTCGAGAGGATTCACTCCAAAAGGCAAGTGTTTAAAAGACAACAAAAAGATGGGGTTAGTCTGGAAAGGGAAGAAACGCTGCAAAGAGCAAATAAAAGTTTTGTAGCATGACAGTTGCACAGACTCATCTGGGTCTGAGATCACAGGCAGACAGACAGCACATGTGTAGCGGGTTTAAAGCTGAGACACACTGTTCTTTCAGCAGCTGCCTCATGCAACTAACAAGCCAATAATGTCAATGGCTTGTCAATCACATTATCTTTTCTCATCAAACGTTTCCAGAGTTGGGTCCTAGTCCACTAACGGGGCCCCTCTCTCCTGCGACATATTAGTTATAGCAATTTGTCTGTACTCTGCTGACAGACAAAACAAGAGCAGGAAAGGCAGACAGATTTGTGCTGAGCGATTGCTGGTAGATAGCAATGCATGACAAGTCTCTTACCAATGAAGCTGCGGCACAATAGAGATAATGATTCGCACACGTGCTGTGTTTGCAAGCCCACACAGGGGCACACATTACACTCGTCGTCATCCATGCAGTCAGCGCACAAAGCTGCCTTTGTCGATGACTGGCGGCCTCTCAGTGACTGAGCTCTAAATGTTAAAAACACAGCATCTCGTGCTTGAGTGTGTGTTTATAAGTGAGGGGTTCTGAGTTAACCCCTAGCCCTGTTTAGTGAAAATAACGATGTGTAATCGCTGACACTGTCCTCCTCCATTAATGCAAGTCACTTCCTGTGTGACTAAAGGAACTGCTACACTAAATATTTACTAACTCGATAATGCAAGAAAATGGACGCACAATTGTGTTTCCAGATTTCTTCCCCTTTAATATCATCCTTAAAGTGATATTACAGCACTGTTATATCATCCAGTGAAGGAACACATTCAGTGGGAGCATTTGAGGCCTCAGTGAAAATAATGTGCTTCCACAAATCTCTCTCACAATATAGTCAATTATTGTGAATGGTTTATTTTAACTTAAGACCTTATCTTATCAAGCTAATCTTTTTATCTCGAGCAAATTTCCTTGAATAACAAATATCCTTGGTAATCTCTGTATATATATATTTTTTTTTTCAATTTGTTCCATCAATACATTTTAGGTATGGTATGCTTTTATTTGTACAGGGACAGTGCACAGCAATACATTACCCAAGACTACAGTCATAGGAAAGATGCTTTTACCAGGTTATAGCCCAAATGCAAATTTACACCTGTAGTCCCTGAGCCGGATGGTGGAGTGGAACAGTGGAAATATAGATTAAATGTATCGACAAAATTAACATTAATAAATTAAACCGATATTACATAGGGTCATGTCATTCAAATACTAGTTTAAAATCAGCACGCTTCCTTTCATAAGCACATACATTCAACCTCTCTGCCCATAACCTCACATAAACACATCTAGTACGGTAAATTTTATGTTTTAATATTTATCCCCTGCTCCATTAGTTAATCTTATTTGCCCAAAGTATTATGACATTAGCAAATAGAACAAATGATACAGAAGTACACAAAACAAAAATCATATTCACAATAGGCATTATCCATTTTGTGTCACTAGATACTTGTATAGCTATAGTTTCATGTTTTAAAGTTGTGCACTTGCATAACCAGTATAATGCTTCTCGGGATGTGTGCATTTAGGATTATATTTGTTTGGGGGAAGCAGTGTGGTTGTGCAGGTGTGTACCTCGGAGGTGATGGAAAGGGAGATTCTCATTGATCCTTTAATAAGAGCCCCGGGGCAGTGGAGCACACAGTAAAAAAGGTCCAGAGCAATAAAGACAAACAAAGAAGAAAAAAGAGAATAGGTAAAGATGTTATAAAAGAGCTAGAGGCAACCACAGAGCAGACATGATGCGATCGGTGCATTAATACAAAACAGAAAAGATTTGAGGTGGTTGTCCCGGGATTACCAGGGTGTCTTTGTACCTGGGACTGGTTTGGCTCAGGTAAATCCCTCAGTGTCACAGCAACGAGCTATGTTTTTGGAAGAAGAGCTTCGTGAGATAATGCGATCCAAAAAGGGAAGCAAGAAAAGGGGGAGGGATCAATCGAAGGGGTTAGTCAAAGATGAAAGGCAAAATGGGACATCATAAATTTTCACCAGGACAGAGAAATAATAAACTTTTGCACCCCGCCTCCCTGGCTTTATTTTAATGCGTGAATGTGAGCCAGTCTTTGTTCTCCCCCCGACCCCCAAACTCCTCTCCCCTTGTGCCAATGACTTAAACCCATCTATAAAATTCAAACATTGACTTCCCATTCCTTTTTCCATTTCGTAATGTGTTCCCAAATGAGCACCAACAAGACATTGTGTACAAAAGCTAAGATTTATTCTTTGAGTATTCTCACACAGTAAAAATAATAAATAAACATTTCTCTCAATAAATACTTTAGAGACATATTCAACATTAGCCACAAAATTCAAGGCACATCATTGCAAAATGGACTACTTAAACGAACCAGTCGAAGCTACAACAGAGGAAATCCTAAATAGAAGGCTGTAATTGTCAAACTATGCGTCCTGTTTAATATTCCCTCATTCACTTTCTTGTACATTCACATGAGAAAATCAATGTCAACAATTGAGTTACTTGTTTATATGTTAAGTAAGAACAAATTAAAGGTGCACTATGTAACTTTTCGGGTAGAGAGTAAACCGCTTGCGATGTACAGAAATGTATCGCATTAAACTTATGTCTCTCGATTGTGTGGCATCTTTAAATTTGTATTGCTGGAAAAATACCACAAAAACATGCATTGGTACTGTGAATGGGCTCGCCTATCCACAGATCTGACTTGTAATCTGACGATGTAGGTGTACAGACAAATTTAATGATATACTGTGGAACATTCCAGCCAAAGCAATAACATCTCTGTGGAGACAAGCGGGGGAGCGTACCTTCTGCGAGAGAAAGGACATAGTGAAAATCTCTTCAAACCTTCCTGTAAATTTTAACAGAATTGCAGCACGTAAAATATAAAATATACACTTAATATGGTGAGGTGAAAAAGGTGTTATAAGCAAAAGGTGAAATTATATCGGAGTGAGCGTCCAAAAAAAGCAGCAATTAAACTGATGATGGTTTTGATTTACCACAATGGTGCGTCTTATTCCACTATGACCACCTTTTGTCTGGACAGCATGTGTAGCCCTGTTGTAGAGTTACTGTAACCACGCGGGCAGACGGGATTACTCAGCATCTTTCCCTGTACCCGCTTGACTCACGCCTCCTCCAGTCCTCCTCTGCTTCCTCTCTCCTCATCGCTGCCCTCCTCATCCTCTGGCTATTTCCTTCCCTTTTGTCCCGCACCCATTCACAGTTTTCCCATCTCGCTTTGGGACAATGCGAATGTTTGCTGATTCACACTTGGTTGGGTCACTGAATCAGATGTTTCTCAATGGCTGCCCTGTCTGTACGGCTGCCCATCACTCACTTGACCCCTATGTGTCTCTGTGCCCCGCCACCAACAGCTACATTTCTGTTGATCTTTAAAGCGCCACTGAGTATGTGTTGAACGAGGTTAATCAGATAATCATCTTATGTGTCGGCTTTGTACAATCCTTCATTCATGTCGTCCAGTTGGACATGAATCATTAACCCTCTGTGTGCCTGCAGTTTTTCCAGTCTTATTTGATTTTGTGCAAATTTTGTCTAATACAACTCTTTCTTTTCTCATCCTCAGAGTCTCTTTTTAAGGCGATTAAAGTCCTTAGCCGATCGCCACAGCCAGCTCTGCAGTTCGCGCAGTATCCAAAAACCCTCCACTTTCCTGGCAAAGTCGTTCATCGTGGGTCGCACCGACAGAGAAGAGGAAGGAGGAGACGAGTGCAGGGGGCGTGAGTACAGCTCTTTTCGTAAAGACAGCGGGACCGGCTGCGGTAGAAGGGTGTGCTCCTCTCCGGCCCCATACTGGTATAGCAGGGACAGTGTTGAGAGCGGAGGGGGAATTGTTGACGGCAGGAGTGAGCGCGGAGATCGGTGGTGTTTAGAAGAAGACAAACTTGATTTAGCATAATTTGGAACCAGGGCTGAAAGTCCCGTATCCACGAGAATGCCATCTTCCTTCCTAAGTGTGTCTCCGTTTGGTGCGTTGAGGTTGTAACTGAATGCATTGTTGTTATTTGAGTTGATGTTGTGAATGGAGGTTTGGGTGCCGGGTGGCGATACACCAAATTCTTGCTCCTCAGACAGACTCAACAGCTTTCTCTTTGTGCCCATTGTGTTTTGAGCATCTCTCTCAAAGTCCCAGCCCCATGTCTCCGGTTCTTCCCTTTTTCCACGCCGTCTTCCTCGCTCTTTTGTTCCGGCGGTCCTCCCTCCGGGCATCTCTGCTCCCCTCGCGCCCATCGAGTCCGCGGCGTCTTCCTCGTCGCCCCTGACCACCCTCGTCCTCGTCCGCCTCGTCACGCTTCCCCGCTGTCCCGATTCTGCCCTGGTCCTGGATCGGTACAGGCCGGGGCTCATGAGGGGAGCGGGTCGGTCCCTGTCTCTCTGCGCGTCGCCGCTGATCATCCTCATGTTTGCAGATGAGGCCGGAAGTGCGTACCCCAATGTGGTCATGAGCGCCGATATAGACCCCAGCAGCCCGTCAAGTCCCGTGCAGAAGTGTAACAGCGACGTTTTGAGAGAGGGGCAGAGCGTAGACCGGGCGAGCTCCCGGACGGCCGCCAAGAGGATGGAGTAAGCCTTCTGGTTTTGAGCCAGCCGGGCCTGGTTCTCCAGACCGTGCCAGAGCTCCAGGCGAGTGGCAGCGCTGGGCAGGGACAGGGCGGTGCTGTTGGGCCGTGGGGGGGAGAAATCTTTCTCGTTAAATGGAGGGCCCAGGTATGTGAGCTGTGGAAGAAATTCAGACAAAACTATTGGTCAGTTATGTTTAGATCCTTTGTTTTGTTTTTGGCATTTTCAGATATGAATAGATGCAATTATATTTGTTTTTTTTTTAGAAGAAATAAATATAATTAAATAAAAATACATACAAAGAAAAGACACTGCTTCAACTTATTCAAATCCATCTACACTTAATAACTATTGTTGTGCCCAAACAAAGGTTGTATAACTTACTCAATTGTGTTTATTTTACGATGTTTACCTAAACTTTTTATAGATTTATGTTGTGATCTTTGTTATTTTGTCTTACATTACAGCAATACCGACATTAGTTGCTGACGGTTTTATTTAAAAAGGGCTCTGTAAAAATACACACTTCGCAGTTATTACATTGAATCATAAAAAAGACAGTCTGGGGCCATAAACTTCAACTATCAACAGTAGTATGTTTTAATGAACCCCTGGACCTATAGCGTTTAAAACACATCCCACAAACACATTTGAGACACCTTTAGGGCTGACATTAATTCAACACACTGTTCTCATTCATTAAAATCAAATGGAAAAGTGCTTTCTGTTGTGTTGTTACAGTTTCCAGGAAGCACCCATGTTCTTCATTAGAAAATTAGGAGTATTACTTTCATGTTTGTATAAATAAATCGAACACAAACCAAAATGTGTTAATTAGCCAGGAATTGGATCTTTTTTAAGAGGACATCTTTGGTCCATATGTCCAACACACACTTGCAAAGGGCTAGTGCTGACAATTAACTTTTAGCATGGACAATTACAGCTGAGGAATCTGTTTTGATTGTCTTTCATTTTGCACAGTATTTGTGTTAAATTACTCACATATACGTCTTTGATCTCCTTCAGCTGATACTCCAGGTACTTGGTCAGCTCATAAGTGCTTTCTATGGAGCTCCTCTCGCTGGGATCCAACGCTGAGGCCACGGCAGCGGCCAATAGCACGACCATCTGCGTGTAATGAACTGTAGAGCAAAGATAATAAAAAATCTCATTAAAAATCTCTTTGGTGAGGCTCACATCTCAGGTGTCCAAGAGCTAATTAAAAAACTGTTGAGGTATTTGAAATCAAAACAATGGGATGATATACAACTCTAAAACTAATTATTTAAATGTTGATTCAATACCAATTTCAAGGGGAATTGAATGGGGTTTTGATTAATTTATTTAGTATCTATGGTGATCTTTGAGATGTATGATTCAGTTAAATATTTATTTTAATAATTAAAAATACACTTTGCCAACAAGCTCTGCACGTTATTTTACAAAACCTATTAACGTCATTACCTAAAACGAATTGTAAAACTACTTAATGTGATTTAGTATTACTGTTTTAAGTCCTCCAGTATGCCACTTTCCTCACCACAAGCACCAAATGTGCTCCTCCTTATTCATATATATATTATATAACTATATGATATATTGTGGAACAATTTACAACATAGTTTTGCAAACAGCTCATTTTCTTCATTTTGTGAAGCCACACCAATAGTGTCCAACGGACAAATGCACTAATCTGTCAGACAAAAAGTCCTGCATGTTCATTCCTGATCTCCAAAAGCGCGACATGTGGCTTTCTTTACAATCACAAACATTAATGTGTTTGTATCAGTTGTATGTTTACAGCCGACGGTGCTGTTTACGTTTGCCCTTGTTTGTGTAGGTGTTTCATGTTACAGACTGAGTGTCTGTGAGAATGTTTGGATCCATAATTGAATATGGGGATTAAATTCACATTTTTGTTCACAACAGAGTTTTGAGTATGTTTTTGAGTGTATTTGGGTAGAAGTCTGCCACAGCAGAGATCTTTTAGAGCCCTATGTCTCTGATTTCCAACTGAGAAAATGGGAGCTGCTTTTCAACATCAGGGCCTTTCAAGTTGTTCACCTTTTTTCTTCTTAAGATAACTCACGTTATCTGACTGTCTTCACTCTGCGTCATCCTTTTCCTCTTTGTCCACCCTCATACACTGTGACACAGCCTGTGATTCACGCTTGTAATTGTGTACCAAACATGCCTTTCTTAAGTAGGTGAGAAATGTGTATTGCACAATATTGTGGGTTTCCCTAGAGGACACCTAGGGCCAATGTGGAGCTGCCCTGTAGTAATCTCTGCATTTTCCTTTTCTTCTCCAGTTTCTGTTTTAGATTAAATCCCACTTCAACTCCTCTTACCTTGTTCATGCTCTGGGTTAAAATAACAGCTGACAATTAACCCCGATTAGTTGTCCCACTGCCAGACGTGAGCCCTCTATTTCTGCATATTTTTACATTTAATTTAGAGAATTTAAGGGAAATCAGACTTAAAAATATAAAAAAGGTGCTTTTAAAATCAATTATCTTAATTTAGTTTCTATGAAAACAGAGCAGGTCTACACCTTGGAAGTATGACTCAACTATTTCTAAGTATAGGCTAATATAGGCACTTAAAAAAGGGCAGGGTTGAAACTGATATGTATATCTTATAAATCCCTCATTGCATTACTTAAATAGAGTATGGGTGTGTTTCCACCATAGAAAGTAGGTCGTCCAAAAATGGTGAAAAAAATCGCAACATTTTATGAAAGAAATGTAGGTGAAACTCATGATTCATTCCTAAATGGTCAGCTAATTCACTCCATGCCTTCTCCTTTCTGCCCATAAAAATCCATACAGTCTTGATAATCATTATTAATCAATTGCTTACTTATTGAAAAATATACCATGAGCATGTAACATTATGACCGGATATATATATATATATATATATATATATATATATATATATATATATATATATATATATATATATATATATATATATATATATATATATATATATATATATATATATATATACTTAATCAAAATTGGATTTAAACTGTAAAAGACATCTCCTTAAAAGTGACCTGCATACCAAGAGCTGATCCATTTTGAGAAACACAAATATATAGTGGAAAATATGGCTCCAAAGCTCTTGTTTATTAAAAGAAGAGACAGGTGAATTCAAACCTTGTATTATTCTTGTATCCAGGCGATGTTAGAAAAAATAAAGAGTTATGAACATGTAAAGTCATCCCGGGTATATAGGACAAATTGAATAATAGCTTGGGAATCTGACAGTTTGAAATTAAAAAAGGATTAGACAAACTTGACTGACAGGGACACAAAACCGAACAAACAATCCCCAGCAGCAGAATGTTGAAAAAGCTCTGTTAATAGCTGGTAATGCACCCTTGTACCTGTTCCGCCTTGCTAATCGGCAACATCAAAGCATCCTCACTAGACTATTATCTAAAACACTGTGGTTGGGTCCTGGACACTCCCACTGGCTCCCACACACACCTTGCATGTACTTCATGTTCGGGAAAACCCACCTCTCTCAAGCAGCCTCTTCACCCGTCAACAACATTAGATGTTTTACGTTTGGAGCTTTTCACGCCACGTGTTCCTTCTCTGTTTGTGTCTAAACAAGCCCCTAATCAGCAATGTAAACAGCCTGGAAGCTAAAGGACTGCCAGTATGCATAAACAGGTACAAATGTAGGGGGGAAAACATGGAATGAAGCAAAATTGTCCAAAAATCAACGTGAAATATTTCCTTTTGTCTCTTGCCACATGCTTTTGAGAGATGATTGCCAGACGGGTTCTTGTTTTGACTGATCGCTGACATGTCTGAAAACATCCTTGGCTTAAACTGCATGAGATAAGTCGTATCCAGATAATTTGTTATATAATAATATATTGAGTAAGTGCAGTGACTTCAGAGCGGGCCCTGGGGGTTCGGGGTGGGGTGTAGGTGGGGGATGTGCATGGGTTGTACCTGGCAGCGGGGCAGGGCTGAATCCAGAACTTTCTCTGAAGACGGATTGCGTTACAGCGACACAGGGGTTCCCTAAACCAGCCGGCCGTGACCTGTTCCTCGTGTGGGTCTCCATGTGTTTCTGGGCTCGTATCCTGACATTGGCCCAACACAAACTTGATTCCGAGTAAAAAGGAGAGTAAGATTTTGTTTGAACAATAAGATTGCCAGGTGGGCTGGGAGTGTTAGAGTTGCATAATTCATATTTGTGAATCGATGCATAGACCCGAGAACACTTTTTTGTCTTTCAACTCAAGTGTCCCAACTCATTAGCAATAATTTTAGCAATTAATGTGTGTGTTGTTGTTTTTTAAGGTTTGACCAATTTTGTTCCTCAAACTTTCTTAGAATTTGGTTTGTATTTTAGGCATATTTATTACACAACTAACAAAGATTTTATCAAGTGTTTTGACTTTTGGAAATTATTAGAAATTAAAATGAAGGAATTAAAATCCAAAATTGTGGCAAAATGTATATTCTTTAATATTGCTTTAGCTCATAACTGACATTTGAAACTATCTATCTATTTATTTATTTTTTTACACTAGCTGCTTGAGGTTGATGTAAGGTGGTGTTTTAAAAATTACATTTGAACAACTTTTGGTAGTGTGAAAATACAAAATCCAACTCTGCAATTTAGCAAATCAACATATGACATATGCCAATCTGAGGATGTACTGATCAGGTCCAAAAAGGATTCATATTACCATTTAAAACATGCTCTGAAACGACCAAACACATAACTGCTGTACATCAACAGGAGATGAGATTTTACACCGTTTTGTCATTGCACAGAAGTCCTTAAATGCACCACAAGAAAAAGTTTAGTGACAGCACTTAATTTACTGCCTTGTCACATACCTGTTATTACAGCTCTTTATGGGTGAATAACAGCGCAGTTTGTTGAGTGATATTAAAGACAGGTTTAAAGTCTAAGCATCAGAAAAAAGCGCTGAGTTTAATTTATCCCAGAGCTCGTTTGATTCACTTTATAATGTTTGTTTTATTTCCATCCAGACTCAATAAAAACGATCTGATTACAGCCGTGATACTGATGAACGTGTACAAGCTTCCCCTTTGGCTTCACTTCTAACATGCCTCATTCAACTCGGAGACTAAAATAGGTAGAAACGGCACTGTCCAGTTTCTTTATTGCTGGAAAGTGAATCAATGCACTAAAAAAAATAAATGAAAAGAAGACGATCAAATCAAAAGTGAGCTTAGTGTCCAAACCAGTCCTCCGGCATAAAAAATATTCAGTTCAAGATTTTTCTTTTTTTGCTACAAAGGTCATATCTTTGGTTTGAATTTAAAAATGTCATAACATTTCCAGTGTTTTTGATCCACCGCAAAAACAAATTTAAATAAGAAAAGCATTATCATATCCCAAAGTTACGTATATTGTTGGGGTCAAATATTTTTGGCAAGGTTTCTGTACATTATTTGTCAGTCGTTGCATCATTTTTCCCAATATTTTAAACAGAGTTTCCCTTTCATCTGATTTGCATTGCGTGTTTACTGTCAGTTACAGCAAACAGACAAGGAGCCTGAAGGCAGATTGTGAGTCTTTACTGACAGATCAGACTCATCATTGCCAAGTTCAAAACTGTATTTAGCAACAATTATTTGGTAAAACACGTCTAGTAGAACAACTCCTGCTTTATCCTTCCACAGCGTTGTATGCCATAGAAGTGAGTGATCTTCGGAGGGAATACATTGTTTTGTGACTTTGTACAGAAAAATTCTGATTTATTTGCAGCTTGTCCTAAATCAAACGGGCATTCCTGTGCTAACTCAATGCACACGAGCGTTCACTGACTAATTAGAATACAAACAATCCCTACTTTATGTACACAATATACCGATAAAAACATGGGTTTCACTATTACAGGTTGCCAAGTGTCGTCTCAAAAACCCCAAAATAAGAAAGAAGATATAATTTAATCATTTTTTGTTTCACATCTTTATCCCTTTTGTGAAACTTTAACTTTAACACTCTGCAGCTCGTCTTGGCTGTCTTCACCTTTGCAGTAAATTGCCGTTCATCATCACATACTTTTTGAATCCATGGATTCCCTCCCCTTCATATCTGCTTTTTATCACCATGTTTGGTTTCAATCTCTCGTCGCTTGATCACGCTGCCCCCGCTCCTTAGATCCTCTGGAAAGATCAAACTTTGATTCCTTAGTCTCCTTCCTTTCGCTCCATAATTACCTTTCCTCCTCTCTTCCTTTCACTAATTGGCAACACGCTTTTCCCGGCTTCATCTTTTCTTCATTTAAATCCAGACTCCCTCCACATCCTTGTTCACAAACCGCTCTTTTTTATGTCTGAACCAGGGTTCTTAACTAGCCCGGTCAGGTCAAGTGCATCTGACATTATTTTGAAACTTTTGCATAAGTTTTTATCGAATTGCTTCAATATGTTTAAAGATATCTTGCTTACATCACTTTGTTCTGACTGTATTTTATATGATTTATACCATATTTACACTTGGAGCAACTTTTTATTACTTACTTTTATCTTTCTTAGGTCAATGGACCAAATCTGATCTTTATTTGCCTCAATAAAAAGTTACTTTTGAGATAAAAACAACTCCTGAAGTATATTTTTTTCACAGCCGTTACTAACAATGGCCCAACACCTGTTTTTGTTAAATGCTTGTTCATCAAATTTACCAAAAGTGAACCATGTCTGCTGAGACTGGTCAGGACAATGGGCCATATAAATCTCTTAATGTGTTATTTTTACTGTCATACAAATCTGTTTACTAATTATGTGAGTATGTGTGTAGATTGCATCAGGCACAGGAAGGGCATCTGGTGTTAAAGTTTGCTTTCTTATAAAAAAAAAAATGTATTTTTGTCATACACAACTCTCATAATAACAGTTGAATTATTTTACTTAGTTCTAGTGTCTCGCTTTTCAGCTCCAAGAGAACATTTTAAGACACCTTTGTAATACCTACAAAGGTGTCTTAAGTAGGACATCACTTTTTAGTTCCATATTTTGTATTGATTAATATGATTTCCTCTACGTAAAAAAAAAATTAAAAAAATATTGTAAATTCCCTTAACATAAACTTTTAACTTGTCAGACAGTTGGATTGTGCAGCCATGTTTATATTGGCTTTCATGATGCTTTGATTGCTAATTAAGGCGCCTCTTTCCTCTCTGCAGAAGAAGTTCCTGAGTGGCGATACTGTCGATGAATGACGGGACGAGAAGGAGCCGAGAATAAGGAGCTGGTGTACAGAGGGAGCTGGTGGGAGAGAGTTTACTGAAGCGAGGGGCCATGTTAATTTGGGAAAAATGTAAACAGCATGTGTAACTGTTCAAAGCGTGACCGACTCATTTTATATCATTCCCCTTTTCTGTGTGTTTCCCTTTGGGTGCTGCTAACTTCTGTCAAACGGGAATCTGCACTGCATTAACCCCTCCACCGCCAGCTCCTCTCCCCCTCCGCTCTCCCTCTATTTACTTTTTTTTTTTTTTTTTTTTTATCAGTCTCCAAGCTTTGCTCTCATTCTCCTGTTGTCTATATACTGCGCACCGTGGAAAATTAAGACGGGCCCAGCGGAAATAAAAAAAATGGAGAAGGTTTCTCCTCTTTGCTCTCTTTTTGTTTTCGCCAAGTGCGTTAGGGTCCAACACACACTAACGGTTTTATGCGAAACACACCGACACTAATTCAAGCCTCACTGCAAAAACATGCCTGTGTGAGACCGAGATACTCCAAACCTCTCTATGTTCCCATGTGTCTACACCGGGAGCACAACATTTGATCAAGAAGAACGAGGCCATATTTTTAGTAAAACACAGGACACATTTTTAGAATCACATAATCCTTTCACCATTAACTGCCATGTCCAACTAACAAGACATTGTAGAAATAAGGTTCCAGCAGTGATTTTAATGGAAGTTTAGAGTAGGATATCACAGGCAAATCCACATAGAATTGACCATATTAAACAGAATCTGGCAGGTGCACTGTATTGCATTATGAAGTACATATATTTAACTTTGTAAAAACGTTTTATTGTTCTAGCACTCCACATAAAACACAAAGAGTATGACACATGTGACAACCTTTTTCATATCTTCAACATTTATAGATACATTTGATAACTGGGAACGACACCCCCTTAAGCTGTTTCCGAATAACATCATAGGATTATGTTCTAGTTCATGTTTGGCCCTTTCCCTTTATTGCAATTGTTGCATTTCTCATTGTTTTCTTTGCTCCCGCGGCTCAGTTGGACATGGAGCAGCAGCCGCACCAGTTCCCTCTGAGGAAACAGTGTGTGTGTGTCCTCTCACACCCTGACTAACATGAATCATGTACTTTCTCATATCAATGACAGCTAACGAGACAAGGGCTTTAGCTGCCTCTGACCCCGACACCCCAATCATTTTTAATGTGCAGAACCCCCACTTTCTAGGATCCTCACTCTTTTGTACACCACCACATTTAAGCAACAAAGGCTATTTTACTTTGCCATTCATCAAATCGTACATATCTTGAAACTGAAATGTTTCTGCTCCTAAAATTTTTAATGCAACAAATGTTGAATAAAAAATAAATACAATTAAAACTTCACAAAAAAGAATAATAATACTCAAAACTTTATATTTCCATAACCATAGCATACATATGGCAAATAATTGATTATTCATAATAGTTTATTTGGCGTGTTTCTAGTTGTAAATTGTGCAACAATTGTGTGCGCAATTATGTAAAAACGCAGTTACTCCTGAAGATGAAAAAATAACAATTGTGACTTTCATTGTAATTATTGATTAAGATCCATCAAAATTATAAATGTGAGAAGAACTTACCTCTGCAAAACTTTTTCATTTTTCCAAATCCTGTTATATCCCCTGAGTGCGCTCTCAGAAGTTCATCTACTCAACACTGTAAAGCTAAAAGAAGCCGACAAGTCTGCAGATTCTGGTAGATTTTTAACTTGAGCCCTATTTCTGAGTCCAAGTGTCTGTGGTTATCATCAGGTGCTGCTCAGTGTCCTCTCTTGAGTAGAAGGCTGCGGGTCTTGTATTGGTGCACAGTCGCGCGCATGGTCTGTGACTGGTTGAATGACGGTGGAGGTTTTTGTAGCTTCCTCCACCTCCTCCCCTGGATCTCCCCTCTCTCCCGGTTTTCCCTGCCCGTGTTTCCCAGTCTCGTAATCCTCCTCCTTGCCCCTGTGCGCGGGTGAATCACCGGGTTGACGCATCAACTCCACTTGACACGAGGCAGTTCATGATCCACGCACGGGGCTCGTCAGACTTGTCCCAGCTCATTTCAGTCTCGGGATAATCGTCATCGTCCTCAAGCCAATCTGACAGCGGCTGTTTGATCTTTACTCTGGTCCTTTGAATGATGTGGTGGGGGGTTCAGGTCATACAAGGCCCCCAGACCTGAACATTCTGCAATATGAACACACATGTCCTTGAAGTTTATGCAGGTTAGTGAAGTAATATGGCTTTCAATTAGGATATTTTATGGCCCGGGTTATAAGCGACACAAAAGCTTTATTTTTTTAGGCCTTTAGATTCAACAATTAATTTCCCAATCAAAATTTGTCCTATTTTGCCCCTTTATTTTGTATTTTTTTTGCCTATATTCTGTGCGCAATGATAACACAGATTATCCAGCAATATAAAATCACATATGAGGCCTATTCCATTAAGCAAATATAGCCGTAAGGCATTTGAAATTACCCATGTTTAAAATTACAACTAAATAATTGTCGTCCAAGTTTGCGCCCTGTAGTGCTTCACTACGAAACTTATGGCTATAGGCTTTTTATACTTTGTACGTTTTTAGTGTTCTCAGCTCCTGTCCTCAATACGTGCGCCTCACATTGGCGCGCCTTGGGGTCATCGGACCTAGAGCTACAAAAGCCATGCAGCCCAAAATAGTGCAAAAGGCAGCCTTGGAGGATAATGCGCCTGTTTACTCCCGGACTGATCCTTACTCTATGGGGCTGCAAATTATATGAGAAAGAGCTGGAGGAATAATGACACGAAACGATCACAAATTACACTTAAAGCTGGCGGCCAATTAGTTTTCAATGGAATGCGTTGGCAAGGCAAGGCAAGGCAAGTTTATTTGTAGAGCACATTTCATACACAAGGCAATTCAAAGTGCTTAGGCCTTCTAAGGCCTATTTAGGACATTTTAAAATGCTACATTTTTATTATTAAACAATGGTATTTTTTATTATTATTATTGTTATTTTTCTAGACGTTTTTTTTTTGGCTGTGTGAAAGGCTGTCAAGGATAAAGCACGACGTTTGGACAGGACTCACTCATCTAAACGTTCAGGCTGATATAATCTCTCAACTGCTTTCAACATCGCGCGCTCAGTCCAGAATGAGAACTGTAGATGTTTTGTGCGACATCTAGTGGTAATTGCGGGTTATTGTATTAAAGTCACGCATTTTTATATTTTAATAACACAATGTCGTGTCGTTGTTGTTTTAATGAAACCATGACCTGGACATGTTTGATTGTTAACGTTTTCATGTTAGTTATTTATGTAAAAGCGTGACACCGGAAGTTATCACTCAATATGCGGTTTGTTTCCGGTGGCGATGACGTGACGCTAGCCGCTGATGCTACACGCGGGAAGCAGCGAAACGACTGCAGCACATCAACAGTAAGATCACACGTCTCTCTGCTGTATTTTTGTACTAAGTTCGGAGACTTCTGAAAGCGTGTCGAGGCTGTAATTGACCGCACGTTTTTTTTGTGAGCTTAACTTTGTCCACAAAAACGTGCTCTGCTTTCTTTCATTGTCACCGGCCTTGAAGCGCTGCACGGCGCGCAAAATCACAGTGCATTATCATCACAATTCTTCTGTGCAGAGTGTGAACAAAGAAGCGCTATTTGTTGTTAGACTGTATATTGGACAAAGTGAGGCATTGCTGGTACCTAGTGTTTATGATTACTCTTGTAACTTGGCGACTTCATAAAAAATCTAATCACACATCAGTCTTCATCAGTACCATTTGTCATCATGGCTACTCATGGTGAACTAGCGTTTCAGCAACATTATTTAACCTTTTGATTTAACAACTCTTATAAATGTAAACCATAAAGATGGGTGCATGGCATGTACAGTGTATACTACATTGTTTTTAATTTCATACTTGTTTGCAGCAACCTCTCATCGGTCAGTCTGCTGTAAGGATGGGAGACACACTGGAGTTTAATGACATTTATCAGGAAGTCAAAGGCACCTGGGTCAGTATCTTAATAATACTAATTTAAATATTTAATTTTGCATTTACATTTTATATATAAAATGTCTCATTACAAAATCATGTACAAGCTTAATGTAAAATATTATACAATTTTCTTTAGGTGCCATAAGAAATTGATTTGTCCAATTAAGTTGGCATGTGAAATGGCAGTTTAACTAAAATGTTTATCTTAACAGAATGAGGGGCGTCTGCGATTCAACAAGCAGAATGTGGTTTATAAAAGCAGCAAGACCGGTAAAGTCGACAGTATCTCAGCCTCAGACCTGAACCAAGCTCAATGGAGACGAGTGTGTTTGGGTCACGGCATCAAGCTGGGCACCAGCTCTGGACACATTTACAAATATGACGGCTTCAAGGATACGGTGAGTGTACAACACAAAGACTGAAAGTTTTATTTTAGTCTTTGTTTGAGGAGACAATGTACAGAGACATTAGCTCCTAAAAAAAGGGGTGTTCTGCACCAGATTATAGCGGCCAGTTTCCATCTGAAATCATGAAACCCTTTGTCAAAACTTGTAAGACTTTACTTACTTTACTTTTTGTACCGTAGTTTAAAACTTTAGAAAAGTTGTGCTGCTTGACCTTTTTTAGTGTTGTATTTAAATGCAAACATGGGTCTTTTTGTTTTATCCCATTTCTGGGAAATAATTATTCCTTATTTAAAGGGAAAGCATGGAAGCAGTGAAACATCTCAGACACATTGTTGACTTGTTCTGCTCTTTGTTTATGGCGGGTAGAGCCTACACAAGCAGACGACTGCTGATTAGTTTCCATCCCCTGTCTGACATTTTAACAGAAAAACACTACCATCTTACGAAAAGCCCACCCCATGTGTATGTGTTTCCAATAAAGTATGTGAATGAGGTCTTGTCCCTGAAGCTCCTAATGGGATTAATGAGGGAAACTGGTGCTAGCATGTGCGTTACATAAACAGTGTAATCACTGACTCATACAATTCGGTGTTTGTATCAATTCACTGAAACAATTTGGCACTGAAGACAAATGACGGAAATGTTGTTTTTAATCTTCCCTTTTTAACTTTCTCTGTGTGGGAGTCCAAGTAAAATAGTGGAAATTCAAACTTGCAAGCAGTGGGCATTGATGTGTTGTCTGTGTCTCCTGGGGTTAATCAGCATATTTTAAAAGATGGATCTTCATTCCCAGGGAAAAGGCTCTGATGTCATTGTTTATTATCTCACACACAATGTCTGTAATGGGGACCTGGCAGGAGGCTGGGCCAAACAGCAGACGGTTTGAGACGTGCTTTGACCTGCAAGTGTCCTTGAAGACAAGTCACTGTCCATTATGTCTATATATCTATACATTGGAAAAGTACTGTTACTTCTGTATAAGGGCAAGGAAGGTGTCTGTTTGACTACTTGTCACTATATTAGTTAAACTAGCCTTACATTATTTTTGAATGGCTGCTGTGCTCACACAGTCGTCACTCCAACCATCAACATTTCTTTTGTTTTCAATCTATTATGCCTCATTTTAAACTTTTCTTACATAGTATAAAATTGCTTGTGTATCAGGTTACGGCTACCCCTATTAAGTAGCATAATCAGCCCTATAAAATGTAAGGGGCCAGTGTAGGAGACAGTGATGAAAGACAGGCATGTCTTGCGGGGCTCAGTGGGGGGTCTTTGTTTATTATGATTAACTGAGCTACGTTACAACAATTCTGCCAAAATTGTAATGAGCAGGGATAAACAGAGCACAGCAGGCCTGATGAATGAACAGGGACACATTCACACTTTGACGGAGTCAGATTTTTATACATTAACACATCTGCTCTCATATGATTGGCCCTATAAACACGGTGTGGATCCAAGGTAACAAAACCCAAAGCTGAGCTTTAATTGGCTTTAATAACCTCATGGACAGGCAGATATCCAGGTGCATAAACTCTGCTTCCCACAGCGCCCTGTTCTCGTCTAACTCGAACAACACAATCACTTCCACATGTGCGTGTGCTCGTAGCAGTGTGTGTGTGAGGCTGACCATGTGTTTGTCGCTTGGCTCTTGTGCACAGTTGTAAGCGGCCCTGCAGGATAAATAAACATGCTGATTGTCAGTGGTGGAGAACAGACGGCAGCGGATGGATTGCATGCACCTCCGGACTTCCCAAGAGGCCTCGGGAGCAGGCGGGGTCATAATTATGTCTTGATTAATTAACATTCTCTTTACCCTTTTTAAGGTTATGGAATGACCCAAAACATGCCAGCCTTTGCCAAGTAACCGCTTGACATTATGAAAATAATGTATCCTTTTTTTACTCTCTGCAGGACTTTGAGAAGATATCAGATTTTTTCAAGACTAACTACAAATTGGATGTCACAGAAAAAGACATGTGTGTTAAGGGATGGAACTGGGGAACAGCAAAGTTTTCAGGTATATAAATGTATACATGCTAAATGTGCTTAAAGTGCTACTTTGGGTGTAGGGTTGATTTCTAAAAATGAAATGTTTATTAATGGCACAAAAAAAATCCATATTAACCATCAGGTTTTCATCAATCAGTATCTGTTCTTTGTATTGTTTCAGGGCCACTGTTATCTTTTGATATAAATGATAACCCAGCATTTGAGATCCCACTGTCCAATGTTTCCCAATGTGCCACTGGGAAAAATGAAGTCACTCTTGAGTTTCACCAAACTGATGAGACAGAAGTGTCTTTGATGGAGGTGCGCTTCTATGTCCCCCCGAATCAGTCAGATGAGCGTCAGGACCCAGTGGAGGTAAAGCCCTGCTCGCTTTAGAAAAAATCTGCTTATTTGTGAGCATTAACCGTTGAGTTTTGGTGTTTGTCTTAGGCTTTTGCCGAGAATGTGTTGTCTCAGGCTGATGTGATTCAAGCCACCGGAGATGCAGTGTGTGTCTTCAAAGAACTACAATGTCTCACACCCAGAGGAAGGTAATCGACTGTAATATATCCACAGATATGAATGATGTTATTATTATTATTATTATTACTACTACTACTGTCCCTGTGAATATTTTCAAATTATATTTATCAAAAATACCTTGGTTTTAACCCCAAGTTTATGCTAACAATTATTATAGCATAGTGAGATTACAGTAGCCTATTGTTTCACCAATAATCTCATTTGTCTGGCCCACCACCACAAGGAGGAATTTGAATATGGCCCTGAGGGGAAAATATAATTGCTCAATTCTGTCTTGGTTTAGGTTCAAGCATCACTTAAAAATGAATATACCGGAATTAAAAAAAACACAAATGATAATGGTGCAGAAATACCTCCTGTAAATTAATGTAAATGTGGTTGCTACAAAATGTTAAACTTATTTTCCTTTCTCAGATATGATATTCGCATCTATCCAACATTTCTTCACCTGCACGGAAAGACCTTTGATTACAAGATTCCTTACACAACTGTCCTTAGGCTTTTTCTGCTGCCTCACAAAGACCAGAGGCAGATGTTCTTTGTGGTACGTGTGTATTTCCGCACATGTATGTATACATATTTAAAATATTTTGTTCCTGTAGTAATATTCTGTTTTGTCTACAGATTAGCTTGGATCCCCCAATTAAACAGGGTCAGACTCGGTACCATTTTCTTATTTTGCTTTTTTCAAAAGAGGAGGACCTCAGCCTCACACTCAACATGAGCGAGTAAGTTTGTTTCACTGGTGGTATAAATTCTGTTTTGCAACATCCACTAGAGGGTGAAATAGTATATACACTAATTCTGAATAGATCTTTTGACAATTGTATTGTAATTTGTTTTTTCTCTTTGTCTTACAGGGAAGATGTTGAGCGTAAATATGAAGGCAAACTCAGTAAGAACATGTCAGGTTCACTCTATGAAATGGTCAGCCGAGTGATGAAGGCACTGGTCAACAGGAAAATCACAGTGCCAGGGAATTTTCAGGGGTATGCTTTTTTTAAACGAAAAAAATTCAAATTTTGAATAAGCGTGTAGACGCATTGCAATTTTTATTTTCAATTGGTGCTATTAGTGGCTGAAGAGCAAAACAAAATCTGATTTACCTTTGATTAATGCGCATTCCCATAACTGCTATATTTTATTAACCTAAATAGATTATTTAAAAAATATATATATTGCCATTTGTAATGCTGGTATTAAAATAAGCTTTTCACTTAGACATGTTTCTTTCCACAGCCACTCCGGTGCTCAGTGCATCACCTGCTCCTACAAAGCATCCTCTGGCCTGCTGTATCCATTAGAGCGTGGGTTCATCTATGTGCACAAGCCGCCCGTTCACCTGCGTTTTGAAGAAATTTCATGTGTCAACTTTGCCAGAGGAACCACCACGACGCGCTCCTTCGATTTTGAGATCGAGACCAAACAGGGAAACCAATACACCTTCAGCAGCATAGAGAGGTTAGAGCAGTGCGCTCACCCTTCATTTGGCATGTTTAGTTTGCATCACACTTCTGGCAAAGTATACAGTCTCCTAAATAATGTCCTTCTGCTCTGCAGTTTGTGGAATATGTGTCATTTTAAGAAACTATAACATTTCTCCGTGTCTATTCTAGAGAGGAGTATGGCAAGTTATTTGACTTTGTCAATGCAAAGAAGCTTAACATCAAGAACAGAGGATTCAAAGAGGTAATTTCTCATTTAGTTGGTTGCATCCTAAACCATAATGATGAACCACTTTCATCAAACATACTCCATTTGAGATATTGATATTTGTCGCCCTCTTCTTATGTGTTTGTCCTTGTATTCATGTAGAAGAAGGTGGGTATGCTCACAGGCGTCACAAAAGAAAAAATAATAATAATTCTTGTAGTGGGTGTGGAGTGATTTTTGCATTGCATGGCCTGCAGTTGAGTGCTTGAGTTATGGAGCGATCCTGGTTTTTGGATGACACGGATAACATTGGTGCAGGACCTGATTTGTCTTTTGATTTGTAACTAACCATGATTTCTTCTGCTGACTAATATGTGGCCTCGGGCTTCTAGAGTGCTTTAACACTTCACCACTGTCGTCATGTCCACTGCCAAACACAATCTGACTTGCAAGGCTACTGCAAAGTAAAGGCATTATAAATTATGACAAAGCTCTACTGTCATGTTAACACTCGATATGGGTCAGTGAAAATGTAATGTGATATTCTAATTCTCCCTTTAACTCGCTCACTCTTAAAGAGGACATATTTATTTCAGAAAACTACATTGTAGTGTCAAACGATCGGGACATTTACAACTTAAAAGTTGAATGGACGATTTTTTTGGCACAAATCTAAGTCTTATTTCCTCGTGGCGTGGACTGCCGATTAGTCCTGCCACGTATCAATCATGAAACGCACCTACCGCTCACCTGCAGCCGTGTGTGGCTCGTCCCCACGTTTCCGCGCGCCTAAGCGCATGGATCTATCATAATATAGTTCCCTCAGTGTACGGGGCAAAATGAAGACGGAGAAAGACAGTTCGAGCTGACGCAGAAGTGGACGGAAATCTACGGGAGACAAGAGATGAGATGCGCTCCGTTGCGCTAATAAACAAACGTGTGTGTTGTATCAGTCCGCATGGGAGAGTGCGCATGCGCACTTCCACCTGCGTTCTCAAATCGACGAAAAATCTTCCATTGCACCTTAAGTAGCACACAAACGAATCACTACAAAGCCTGGTATTTTATATTGACTTATTTTCTATTGCAGAAAGTTCTAAGATAGCATTTGAAAGTTGCATGGACACTTTGCTTTTTGAGGATACATTGATCTTGCTCATTGCTGTCTGCTTTATTATAAACTTTGGGAAACTGCACTGGGCTTTGGGTAAATGCATTTCGCCATAGGGGCTCTATTGTTGGTGTTTTTGTAACGATTAATCTGTTTTTTAGGGAATGAAGGGCAAGAATGATGAGTACAGTGACTCTGATGAAGACCAGCATGATGCCTACCTGGAGAGGATGAAGGCCGAGGGCAAGATAAGAGAGGAGGGCAATGACAGCGACGATTCTGATGAAGAAAGTGGTAAGTGGAGGCCCTCGTTTGGGAACTACAAAATGCAATTGGTCATTTTTGACACGGAACCTCTCATTTGATTAAAGCAGAAGTATAGATGCTAACGTTTATCATGACTAAGGCATTATACAGTGTGCAGCTCTTTTCACAATGTTAAATGGCAATTACTAAAATTAAAAACTGCTTCTAGATGAGTCATTCAACCCTGGAGAGGAAGATGATGACATTGCAGAAGAGTAAGCACATTTTAAAGATTAATTTCTCTGATCAGTTTAATAGATGTTAGGTTAAATAGTGTATTTATTTTTAAACAGGTATGACAGCAAGGCTTCAGCCAGTGAGAGCAGTGATGAGGGCAGTGGAAGTGGGGATGACGGTTCAAAGAAGAAGGAAAAGAAGAAGGAAAAGAAGGTGGTGAAGGAAAAAAAGGAACGAAAACCACGGAAAGAGGTTAGAAACGTACACTCACATGTTTATAGTTTGATGAATATTAAGGCAAATAACCAAAACATTTTGAGTAGAAGAAGCGGAGGGATCCTGGCGGGCCAAAGAGGCCTATGAGCGCCTACATGTTGTGGCTCAACTCCAGCCGAGAGCGCATAAAGTCTGAGAACCCAGGCATTTCCATAACTGAGATCTCCAAGAAGGCTGGAGAGATGTGGAGACAGTTGGGCAAAGAGGACAAAGAGGTGATGACTTTTGCTTATACATATTATTATACCATATATAACTTATACCTATTATATAACTATGGCTTTTAATAAAGGAGTGGGATACAAAAGCTGGAGAAGCAAAGCGGCAGTATGACAAAGCGAAGCAAGAGTACAAAGAAAGTGGAGGAGGAGGAGCAGCAGCAGCAGCGAGCTCCAGTCCTAAGAAGTAGGCCACTTTATGTATTATATATTATATGGTTATGTAATTTATTTACGTTGCTAATGACTTGCACGGAAGGCCTTGTGAAGACGTAATAATTGTGCTTTTTCAGGGAAAAGAAGAAATCCGCTAAAAAAGAGGAGCGAAAGAGGAAGTCGGGCAGCGGAGACAAGGAACGAGAGCGATCGGCAAACGACAGTTTCAAAAGCAAAGAGTTCATTGAGACCAGTGAGAGTTCATCCGAGTCCGACCACAAGAGCAAATCCAAAAGGAAGAAGGTACAAGCAGCAAGGATTATTAATGAACCGCAGCCCTTCAGCCATAACGTTGTAAAATCTGAATCAGAACCTGCTATTGCAACTCAAAGTAGTCATGTTGTGCATGTATACACTAATATGAACATTATATCCATTTACATAATACATGTATGAATGATGTATGTGTATTGAGGATCTAGACAGCACGAAACAGGAAGAAAACAGCGTTTGCACTGGACATGATCAGGCAAAGAGTTTCAGAAGTGCAACATTAGACAAAACGTAGGATGCGTGTTTAACTTAAAAAAAAGTCTATGTTTAGGTTCACACGTGTTCACCATCTAATTTGAGCTAAATTATTTTTGTGAGCTATAAACCTAAATATAGTGTTTTCTATCAGTATCTATATTGATGGCAAAATGACTCCCAAACAGTTGAAAATTAAGCTCAACACAACTGCAGATATGTTACTGATGAGGAAACGACAATTAAAAGCAAAAATAGCAATAGTTAAGTCCCGAAGGATTTTTACTCTAGATGTTAATGTCTAAAATTACCCAAAGGTGAAGTTAATTCACCCATCTTATCAGCATGCTGCCCGATCCTTGTAGGCGTTACTTGGAAGGTCCATTTACCTTGAGCAAACAGATGTGAGAAATGCAAATCAAGAAGGCTATAGATTTTGGCCTTCTGCAAATCACACATTTGCATTTATTTTTCCTTTTTGATTTATTTTTCCAGAAATCTAAAGATGAAGAGGAGGAGGCTGCGTCCACTCCACCAAGCTCTGAGGGAGAGTCGGACTAAATACTCAAAAACCACACCTGGACCAAGCGTTTATGCACCCAACAATGGACTATAAAGACATCAGCTGACTGCAGTTTGGTTCTTGTACATTCATTCAAGTCGCCTCTTGTAACATATTACAAATTAAAATTTGAGTGGATGAAATACTTTTACCACCCGAAAGGCCTTTATTTGTTCCTGGTGATGATTGTTGTAGTTTGGTTGCAATGATGCTGGTAGAACAGAACTTTTCCTTTTCATTTAGATAAAGTGATTTAGTACTGTATTTTGTCATGTTGTCTTGCTGATATAAATAAATGCATTGTTTTTTTAAGAAACAAAGTTATTATTTAGCATTTTATTGTGTGCTTGTATATTTTACTATTTGATAGACAGATGGACTCACACAGGCCACTCTTGACAATGTTTGATGTGAAACGAGCTTTAACGAGGACTGTTGTTCCTGACCGAGTTATGTCTTGATGAATGATTTCCTATAGACATGATAAAAAATCAAAGGGTTGACTTTTGCGCTTGTCCCATACTGTAGTAGTTTGAAAAGTGTTATCTGGTGGGTGGATTGCCACGCTGGTGCAGGTCTGAAAGGCAGTGGTTTTGAACGACGGTAGAGGCCTCAGTAAACTGTGGTTTGTAAAAGCTGCCACATTAAGGCTCAAAGAGTGCGGTTTTTAATGGCTTTGTTCTGACCATGAGGCCGTTCACCTCCTGCATTGCACAGTAAATGTCCTCACAACCAATGCCTAATGGTTTTTGAAAACAAAAACTGCTTCAGCAATGGCGTACTTATTGATTTGATTTCCTTCAGCACATCATTAAAAAAAATAACTTCTAGTGAAAGGGAATACGGTAGTTTTTCACATTTTTATTTTTCACATTTACTTTCAAATGTCTGTCCTGATGTTGGCATTAAAGCTGGAGAGAGATGAGGTGCATTTAACCTGACCCAGACAAGCTGAACCATTATGTGAACTGTGAAGACCTTTATAGTGATGTGTGTGGTAATGTATTTATATATGGCCCATGCACACTATGGCGCTCTGTAAAATGAACATTAAGCTGTGTGGCTGACTTGTGACGTTGATGTGTCTTGTATTGGGTTACCATAATTGAACACAAACATAATGGATCCACCATAGGAACAGTGTAGTCTCTAGACGCATACATTTGTACTCACTCCCATTGCTTAATTGTATTGTCTCGTAGATGTAATGGACATTTGTGCTTCAGAGACTGCAAAAAAAAACATGTCTTCTATAAACTTATAAAGTTATTTAATGGTGAGACTGAACTTGAGGAAGTGGACATGATGGAATTGTTAAAATGGCTGCTTTTCATAGAGGAAGTGGAGTATGTTCCTTATTCATTTTGTTTATTTGAACATGGTAGTTAAATATTTACGGAAATCAAAATAGATTAGTGCATTTTTGCTTGGTTTATTATTTTAATCCATTTTCTCTTGCTTGTTACCCTCAGGGCTCGCGACTTTCAACTTTGGGCCTTAGGCGGGGTACACACCCTGGACAGGAGCCAGCTCGTCGCTGAGTTAACAGAGACGTAGACACACAGACGATACATTCACTCACATTCATTCATTCACTAGGGCCAATTTAGAGTTGCCAATCTTGCCTAAGCTGGAGAACCCACGGTAGCACGGGGAGGACATGCAGACTCCACCCATGTGAGAATTATCACACTAATGATAAAAACATTTACACAATTTAGAGACATTTAACAACACATTAACACTTACAATTAAAAGCACAGACATTTTTCATATGATTCTCTATCTTTGTATTTTTAAATTGTGCAAAATCCCCAAAGTGATACCAGTTCTCCCAACCTCAAGTCCACTTAAGGGGAGATCTAAACTGCAGGAGAAACACTCACTCTTGGGATTTGTGGTCAAGAGAGATAGTGGAACAGAGAGTTCTCATACATGAGAAGCGTCATGACAAGAGGACTGAGTGGGATTCTCAAAGAGTTGGACATCTCCGAGTACCTGCTCACACATTCAGCCATGTCCTCTTTTTTGTGGGGCTGCGTTGTAGACTTCTTCACCTATGAAACGAACAAGGCTGTAGTGGTCAAGCGCTGGTCAGTGGGAATCGTCAACCGGATTGTCCAAGTCATCATTATCTCCTATTTTGTTTGGTTAGTAATGCATTTCTCTTTTGCATGCAAGATAATAACTGCAATATTATAATTAGTTTTATGTAACTAGATATGTATGTGTATGTAAATATGTAAAAAAAAACTTTAGTTCAGTAAATGATGTCCAAAAAGTATCATCATATGTTCTATTGTTGTTAATTACTAAATTGTATGCTATGCTATTTGGGGGATTTGCTCATTTTCTATCCTATGCTAAACCAGAAAGTCAATTCAAATGGATGGTTGCAATAAATATTATAATTATTACCATTATTAGAATTAATACTATAATTAATATATATATATATTATTATTTTACCAGCTATTTTTGCTTTTTTGTTTTTTAGCTACGTCTTCCTCCACGAGAAAGCTTACCAGTCGACAGACACAGGCATAGAGTCCTCAGTTATGACCAAAGTCAAAGGGTTTGGACGCCATTATGGTCGAATTAATGATGTTGCGGACTATGTCTTTCCTCAAGAGGTGATGTCTGTTCAACACAGCCTTTCCCCGCAGCAGTCTAAATGCTACACACAGACTTATGCATGTAATACAATAGTCAATGCTGGTTTGTTGTCCATGTAAAAGTTTCTTTGAGTTATGCTGTTGACAATGTCAATAATGCTGTGGTTACATGTTTTATTTATGGCTCTCACCGCTTTAGTGTTCATATGTTAATTTGTCTACATTACTATATTTATACTTTGTTTTTTCAGGGGACAAATGTGTTCTGTATAATGACCAGACTTTATGTAACAGAGAATCAGTTCCAAGGACGATGCGCAGATGTGAGAAAATGTTTTTACTTGTATTGTTTCCTCAGAATTTCAAGTAAGAAAATGACAAAAGTTTAAACATTGACCATATATTCTATGTTTGGGGTGTTTTTCAGTCATCGCAGTTCGATTGTAAAATGGATGAAGATTGTGAGCAGCATTATGGAGCTGTCACAGCCAGTGGTAAAGATACTTTTTAAACCCCTATGCATTTTCCATACAGTATTCAAATAGCATACAGTATTTATGTTATTTCAGGATATAATTGACATTAATTATATCTGCCGTAAAATTAAGCCTACGACCGATGTATGAGTCCTAAAAGTGGTGTATCTATTTTTCTATTTTCTATATCTCTTATGCTCAGGTGCTATCACAGACAAATGCCTTATAGAGGACAATGAAAGCCCAGGTTTCTGTGAGGTTGAAGGATGGTGTCCGACTGAAAATGAGGCTATAAAATCGTGAGTTTATACACCTCAGATAATGATATCATCCAAGCTTGTGATGTTTATTTATGCAGTTTCTCTCTAGGGAACCCATGCCTGATGTTAGAAACTTCACCATCTTCATCAAAAACAGTATTAATTTTCCTCTTTTTGATGTCACCAGGTAGGTGTCATAGGTCACTCTGTGAACTGTTTACTGTTCACGCACTGTTTAATGTGAATTATTTCCATTTCAGAGGCAACTTTCCATCATCCATGACGGCTGATGAGATAAAAAAATGTACTTATCATCCAGAAAAAAGCCCCTTTTGCCCCATTTTCAGGGTGGGGGACATTTTGAACCATACAGGACAAAGTGTAGAGGAAATAATCGACAAGGTCCTGACACACACATGCACAGCACATTTTACTGCTATGGCGTAGAGAGGTGCAGCTATTATAACTCTTGTCTCACTTAGGGAGGAGAAATAGGAATAAACATTGAATGGAGGTGTAATCTGGACCTTGATGTTGAATATTGTGTCCCACACTACTCTTTCACAAGACTCGACAAACCTTTTGAGAAGAATGCCATATCTAAAGGATATAACTTCAGGTAATATTATAAATTGTTTCACACCAGGTTTTAGGTACCTTTTGGAGTTCCTGGTACTTTTTTGGTACCAGCCCCCTTTGGATACGCGCTCACACAAAGTAGGAGTTGCTGACAGTGGCAAAACAAACCCTTTTCTGATTCTGATTCTGAATCGGGGACTAGGGATACACTTTGGAGATATCTACAAGCAAATGACTAAGAAAAATTAAAATCCATCTATTATAGTCCTTCTATAATTTAGATTTTAGAAGTGTAACTGATTTTTCATTCATACTTTTGGTTTAGTTTCCTTCATTGAATTAAAGATTTAAATATTTCACATTTTACAGTTAATGCCATTTGAACCCATATTCAGTCACTGCCGCTGTGTGAACGGGACCAGGGAGAATTAAATAGGGACGGGTTGTTGTAAGGCAATGTTGTTGTGTGATGTTGTTATTGGTCTAAACAAGTTAAATAATAATCTTTCTTCAATTGCATGCAGATATGCCAGATATTACAAATCGGAAAATGGCACAGAATATCGGTCCCTCTATAAAGTCTTTGCCATCCGGTTTGATGTCATTGTCACTGGCCATGTGAGTTTGAAGATCACAACTTTTGTTTCAGATGTATTTCGTTAAATTACTTTTGTGTTTATAGGCAGGAAAGTTTGACGTGGTTCCAACACTCATAAATGTGGTGGCTGCTTTGACATCTATTGGACTGGTATAGTTGATCAAAAATTACATTTGTTATGTTATTATTATCACAATTGGAATTTTGACACAGTATTTTTTGTTTGTAGGGCACATTTCTCTGTGACATTATTTTGCTAAACTTTCTGAAAGAAGCTGACCAATACAAAGCCAAAATGTTTGAAGAGGTAAGCAACAAGTCTGTGGTGTGAATATGACGCATTAAGCACACATTAACACTTTCAGTCCTTTTTCTTAGGTTTCTCAGGCTGAGATTGAAGCATCTTTGGCAGGCAGCCAACTGTCACTCAAACCGGGGATCAAGAGCTCGTTAGACTCTGGGGTGCCTTCACCTTCAGACCAAGCTGTGTGACTGCTCCAACATCACACATCAAATCACTTATCATCCAAGCGCAATTGAGTATAAACCTGAAAATGACTCTGTACTTTTTAACATTTTACATGTTGACTTGTAGCATTACACCTTTTTACAAAAGACTAGACTCTCATTTGTCATTGAGATAACAAATAGCATTTTTGGTGTACAAAACCATAGATTAGAGACAGTAGTAGTTGGAACTCTATACAACACTGGTTTGGAATAGTAATGACTTACTGTATCTTGTTAATTACAGCTTGGCTCTGCCTACTTAAATACAACATTTATATGCATGTTGTTTTTAGCATAAAACTTGATTATGACTCTTTTTCATTTAAATGAATTCAAATCAATCGAAATCCTTTGTGCTGGAAAATATTTATTGTATAATTTATTGTTCAGCCATCTCAAAATATAGGCTTCAGCTATAAACATTCATCATTCACAAAACTGGAAATAAATAAAATGTTTTTGCATTTGTTACTGAATAGTTATACCATGCTGTCTTTTTTTCTTACACATGAAAATAATAAGCATTTACATTAATGTGTCGTGTAACAGTTATTGTATGGTCATATCTATGAAATCCTTCAGATTCTATGTCCTTTATGTTTTTATATTAGGTTTTCTGCCCACTTCTGTTCAAGGAACTAACATTTCTGCATCAGAGGCAAAGACCACAATGGATGTGATGGCACTCTGAATTTAGTCAAAATAAATGAACATTAGAATTAACATTATAATGTGAAGCTTCTGCAGGATTCAACACTGTGGCTAATAGTTGTCTTGTGTCCATTATACATATGTAAAAACTTTTACTGAGCAAAGCCATTTATGAGGACTACATTATATGGTAACACTTTAGAATACCTCTGTTTGTTGTAACAATAACATGTTATGTAATGAACAAATATGAATCTCCTAATTTAAACATGGATATGATTTTGCATTGATTTTAAATTATCAAATGTAATGATATTTATTAAATATGTAAAGATGTGTTTAAGTGCTTTAATAACAATAACCAAACGCTTCACATTAACGTGGGATTTATTCTAAAGTGTTACCCATACATACTTCTACAAAGATAAGTACTTGCAGAACTTTTGTTATCCGGGCTTTTTCCCTGTGTTTCTTCTTTTGAGGGCACGTATCCAAGCAGGTAGAGCGTGTCGTCGGGCTGGTACCGCCTCCTCGGGTCTGAGTGGTCCTAACAGTGTTGGCTCTGTGTGCTCCTCACTGTCCTCCTCAAAGAAAGAGTCCTCTTCTTCTGATTCTTCCTCTGACTCGGACACGTCTGGGCCCAGCTCCGGAGGATCGATGGTGATGATCTCCTCTGAGAAGTGCACATGCCGGGTCTCCTCCATGCGCCGCTGAACATCAGAAAAAAAAAAATACGTTGACAGCCCTCTCTCTCATAAAATACTACAAATATACATATTTTTGGCCTAATTATTTAGGACTGAAAGCTGTAATATTTCTCACCAATAGCAGGCACTGTTAAACCACACATTATTATTACCTTTTTGTTTACAGTTTCCGCTGAGTAAGCTGAATCACAGGAAAGTGTTGATTTGAGAACACCACGAGGAACAGGTTTGGTTGTGGATGAAAAGAAAAACATTGATTTGCCACCTATGTTGTCCATCACATAGTTATTTGGTAAAAATACAGATCCATCTACAAACAGAGGACTGTATTAAGAGACCAGTAGACATAACAATAGTAATACTTGAGTGAGTAATTATGTTACCATCTACAGTGTCATTCCCATTAGGTATAACTCTTGGGAAATTTTCGATGTGTTGAAATGACTGGTGCTGTCTCTTCCTGCTGAGGCTATTTCCTCCTCTCAGCGATGAGTTATCCACTGTATTATTGGTCTAAAAATGACAAATTAGTTAGAACTTTGGCTTTAGAGCTTTGAAGCCTTACATATAGTTTTGATGAGAAAGAGCAGATAACTCACCCCTGTGTTGGTAATTAGCTGACGTAACTGCTCATCACTGACTGTAACTTGCATATCTGATTGTCTCTGCCCGTGTTCCATTGGCTCTGACTGCATTTGTGAGATGTCCATGCCGACGTGTGACGAAGGTTCAAGAGACACTTGTGACATGGCAATGTCTTTGTTTGATGCCACTGCACTTGTCCCAAATATATGTGTGTCATTTCCAACATTGTGTTCACTCAAGGTTGAGTTCATTCGTGATTTTTCGTCATGGTAATTAGTCTCTTGTGATGGTCCCTCACGGACTGATGTAGAGGTGGCTGGATTTAAAAACTTTGCCCATTCTTGACCACTGACAATTTCATCCAATAGACTGAATTGGCCAAGGCCAAGATCAAACTCATTTGTAGATCTGAAAAAAAGTCCATCAATTCTCTTCAGCAATAATAAAAGCGACAAATTGCTTCGATAGGTGTGTTTGTTACTGTCTGTCATAACCGCACACACTAATATACACAGGTATGCTCGTTAACAACCCAGGAATACCCATCATATCTTTGCTTCGCTGAAGGCTCAAGCAAGTGATCATTACAAGTTGTGTCAAACTGGCTTTTACTTTTACCTCACGCATTCATCATTGCCATTTGCCATCCGAATTTGAAGGTGGTCTGTTCTGTCATCGAGTGCGGTGGTCCTTCCAGACTCTTCTACTGAAGGAAAATTCAAATGTGTGGGTGGCTGGTATTGAGGTGAATTCTGCATAACACAAAACATTGACAAATTATTACAAAATATATTTTAGGTCAAGCAATGAACAGATGAGCAGTGACTTTTACCTCTTGTGTAGTCATGTCAGCAAATCTGTTTTTTTTGCCAAAACTGCCTGGTCTGTCTCTCCACTTCGCCTTGATTTTCTGGGTCCATTTGCGTGTTTTATTCTCAGAAGATCGTTGTTTTCTGTTGTTGGTTGGATTTTGGTTGCTGATTACTATCTGTGTCACTTCATTATTTGGGGTCTCTGCAGTCTGTGTGGCCCATGCATATTCTTTTGGCACAAAGCCACTGTCCTGGTCCTGCTTTTGTTTAGCGCTCTGCTCCTGGGATATGTCCTTTGTTTCAGAATTAGAAAGGTTAAAACTTCCTTCGGGGGAAATGGGAGAAGCAGCATAAGCAGAGTTTGGAGAAAAGTGCTGCCCACTTTGGGAGCCCTGTCCATGCTCCTGGCTGTGACCTGAAGCTCCACTGTTTTCCAAAGAACTGTCAAGATCCAGTTGTTTCCCATTTACAGTAAATTCACTATTTATTTTGTCCGTCAGTTCAAATCCATTAATAGGGTTGTTGTTGTTGTTGACGACTGTTTGTGAACCTAGAGTTTCACACTCTAGGTTTTGTCCTCCTGTTGTATTTTGTTCAGGCTGAATATTTGTGGTTCCGGCTTGAAGTTTCAGCCTCTGCAACATGGACTGCAGTAAGGCCTGGTTGTCTCTTGACTCATAAGCTTGAGCCATCTAAAAGTTAAAATGATAAAAATGAAATTGGTTGTTTTTGAAACTGACACCAGTCATTGGCTTCACGTGAGCAAAATAGCAGTCACTCATGAGAATTACACCCAGGCAGTAGAATTAATATGCAGTATTCTTTACGTAGTACGCTTTCTCACCTCAATTATCAAAATATGTCCATCTTCTTCAGGTACGGCCGGTATGCCAGTGGTTCCGCTTTAATCCCTCTACCTGTTTGACAGAAAGCAGCAATAACACATCTTTTCTCAATTTGATGTTACAACTCCAACATAGCTAAAACACAAACAAACACCTGATTTTGGTTGTAAAGGGACATTTCTGTCTCTAGTCTCACCTGTACCGCAGCAGGCGTTTAAGTGTGTGGAGATGGGAGGAGATTTTGTGTAGCAGAACTAAGGCAGAACAACGGGAAAGACCAGTGAGGTGAGATAATTGTGCTTTGACATTAACTCTCCTGCTCTGGTGTATCTCTCTAACACCGAACACACCCTCCATGACAGCTGTCACAGACAAAGTCAGATATGGTCTATTTAAGTCTGGACCTAAATGTGGAGGCCTACTATTTGAATATTTTGTTAATGTAGTTCATCTCACAATTACTGTTAATGTACTCCCAATTTAAAAATATTAATTAAAAAAAATAAAATAAAAGGCCTTCAGTCTCAACAAAGTCCAAGGAAAACAAATATTTCAACTGTGCGCAAGTGAATGGATCAAATCCTCAGAAAAGCTTCAAAATGCAAAAAGCAGAAACAGAATCATATTAAAGCCGCGGCAGCGGCGATGATGGCTCTCGCCTCCCGCGCGACTTCCTTCCCGTGCGACTGCGTTTTGCGGCATACCAAACGAGGCTCAGTAATTGCCCGGTTTCTTCTTCTTCTTCTTGGGAGTGTTTTTCAGACTTCCTATGGGTGATCTGTTCTTCTGTATCTACCTCTGTATCTACCTGCGTTGCACCAATGAAATTTCCCCATGTGGGTCAATAAAGGAATATCTTATCTTATCTTATCATCATCTGCTGCGGGCGGACAGAACGAGAGAATGCTTGAAGAAAAGAGGTGGAGGTCTGGCGGTGTATGTGAACACGAGCTGGTCCAAACCCGAACACTGCACAGTGAGGGAGCAGCTATGTAACAAGGATATTGAACTATTGGCTATTGGCATGAGGCCATATTATTTGCCCCGGGAGTTCTCACATGTGATTTTGATCGCAGTCTATGTGGCCCCGTCTGCCAATGCTGAAGATGCTTGTGAAGCACTGCTCTCCTGCACTTGTAGGCTGCAAACACAGCTCCCACAGGCTCTCTTCCTCATCTCTGGTGACTTTAACCACGCTTCTCCCTCTTCTGTTCTACCAACATACACCCAGTATGTTACCTGCCCCACCAGAGAGAATAGAACATTGGACTTGTTCTTTGCCAACACCAAGGAGGCTTATTCTTCTTCCCCCCTCCCTCCCCTGGGCAGCTCGGACCACAACCTTGTACATCTGAGGCCTGTGTATGAACCCATCGTGCGCAGGCAGCCTGTGGTGTCCCGTGAGGTGAGGATGTGGTCTGCTGAGAGCGAGGAGGCTCTGAGGGACTGCTTCAGCACCACTGTCTGGACTGAGCTTTATGACCCACATGGGGAGGACATCAACACCATCACAGAGTGCATCACGGACTACATCAACTTCTGTTTTGAGAACATTGTTCCCTCCCGGACGGTGCGGTGTTTTCCAAACAACAAGCCATGGATTAACCGTGAACTGAAGGCTCTGCTGAAGGAGAAGAAGAGAGCCTTCAGGTCAGGGAACAAGGAGGAGCTGAGGACTGTGCAGAAGGAGCTGAGGAGGAAGATCAGGCAGGCTGAGGCCGGCTACAACAGGAGGATGGAGGAGCAGCTGCAGCAAAAGAACATTCAGGGAGTGTGGAGGAGCCTGAAAACCATCTCGGGCTTCAAAATCCCCCCTGCCCAGACAGAGGGGGATCTACAGTGGGTGAATGATTTAAATGCTCACTTCTTGAGGTTTGATCGGTCACCCGCCCCTCCCCCTGCACAGCTGCATGCTCCCTCTTCCACAGCTAGACAATGCCCTGCATCTGTTCCTCTTCGCTTATCTGCCCCGGACCATCAGCTCCCCACTTCGCCTGGACTCACCCATCCCCCCAGCACACGGTCCCCCTGCCAACCACTGACTGTCACAGCAGCACAGGTGAGGAGTGAGCTGAAGAGGATTAAAGTGAGGAAGGCAGCAGGACCTGATGGCATCAGCCCCAGGCTCCTTAAGTCCTGCGCAGATGAACTGTGTGGAGTTATGGAGCATGTCTTCAACATGAGCCTGAAGCTGAGGGTGGTACCACAGGTCTGGAAGACCTCCTGTCTGGTACCTGTGCCTAAGACACCGAGCCCCAAAGACCTCAACAGCTTCAGGCCAGTGGCTCTCACGTCCCACCTGATGAAGATACTGGAGCGGCTGGTCCTGGACCACCTCCGCTCCACCGTGAGCTCAGCCATGGACCCGCTGCAGTTTGCATATCGGTCTGGCATCGGAGTGGAGGACGCCGTCATCTCCCTGCTGCACCGCTCTCTCTCTCACCTGGAAAAGCCTGGCAGCTCTGTGAGGATTCTGTTCTTCGATCTTTCCAGCGCCTTCAACACCATCCAGCCGCTGCTCCTGAGGGACAAGCTGGAGACGGCTGGTGTGGAGTATGACCTGGCAGAGTGGATCCTGGACTACCTCACAGACCGACCCCAGTTTGTGAGAGCCCGGAACTGTGTGTCTGACACTCGGACCTGCAGTGTGGGGGCGCCCCAGGGCACTGTCCTCGCGCCCTTTCTCTTCACCCTTTACACTGCAGACTTCAGACACGACACGGACAGCTGTGTCCTGCAGAAGTTCTCTGACGACTCTGCCATCATCGGACTCATCACGGACGACGATGACGCGGAGTACAGAGGACTGGCGCAGGACTTTGTGGACTGGTGTCAGCGGAACCACCTCCTCATCAACGCGGGGAAGACCAAGGAGATGGTGGTGGATTTCCGCAGACGCCACCCCACTGCCCCCTCACCAGTGAACATCCAGGGACGGGACATTGAGAGAGTGGACTCATACAAGTACCTGGGTGTTCATCTGAACCACAAACTGGACTGGACTCATAACACAGACGCACTGTGCAGGAAGAGCCAGAGTCGGCTCTACCTCCTGAGGAGACTCAGGTCTTTTGGAGTGACAGGGCCACACCTGAAGACCTTCTACAACTCTGTGGTGGCATCAGCCCTCCTGTATGGTGTGGCCTGCTGGAGCAGCAGCATCACAGAGAGGGAGAGGAGGAAGCTGGACAGAGTCATCAAGAAGTCCAGCTCCGTCCTGGGCTGTGCTCTGGACTCGGTGCAGGAGGTGGGGGACAGGAGGGTCCTGGCTAGATTCACATCTATGCTGGACCATGAGTGTCACCCCCTGCAGGACACTCTCTCCGCTCTGGAGAGCAGCTTCAGTGAGAGACTGATCCACCCTCGATGTGTGAAGGAAAGGTTCCGTAGGTCTTTCCTTCCTGCTGCTGTCAGACTTTATAACAAAAACTGTTAGTACTGAACACTCGCAATACTGACCTAACCATGTGCAATTCTGTCATATGTGCAATTGCTGTTGGAATTCATGTGCAATTCATGTGCAATTACTATGAAATTCATGTGCAATCTATGTGCTGTCGTGACACATATTCATGTGCAATTACTGTCGTGATCACATGCAATGGTATTTATGTATTTATTTATTCATTTGTCTATGGGAGTTTTTATTTATTTATAGGAGATCTTCTACTGAAAGTGTTTTTCAGACTTCCTATAAGTGATCTGTTCTGTTCTTCTGTATCTACCTCTGTATCTACCTGTGTTGCACCAATGAAATTTCCCCATGTGGGACAATAAAGGAATATCTTATCTTATCTTAATTGAGAAAGAGAGAGCCTCAGTGACCCGGGACTTTTCATTGTTGTTCAGGGGGTCGAAAATACCCGAGTTGTGGCAGAAAGAATAAAGTCTAAAAAATAAAGCCTGAAGAATAAAGTCTAAAGAATAAAGTCTAAAGAATAAAGCCTGAAGAATAATAATTCTTAAATGATAATGCTAATGCTAAGACCGCGGCACGAGAGGAAATGTCTCATCAAAATAAAAGAGGAAGAGGAAGTGAAGGCATTAATTGCGCTCCTGCTGGCCAATTGTGAAAATACACAACATCTGTAATGCACTTTTATCATGGCGTCTCGAGGAGAATATAACCCATGAGTTTCAAACAAATCAGACAATGTTGCGTTTTTCACACAATGGGTAGGGGGCGCTATAGAGTAAATTTGTTACATGGGTATTAAGCATTTCCAATCAGACCAAAAAAAATGCATTGGTGAGTGAAATACACGAAGACTGTAAGGAATATCAATATTTTTTTTGAATATTTATAATATTTCAATTAAAAAAGTGTTGTTTTGAGCTCGATTGGACGAAAAAAAAGAAGAAAGATAAGATAAGATAAGATATTCCTTTATTGTCCCACATGGGGAAATTTCATTGGTGCAACGCAGGTAGATACAGAGGTAGATACAGAAGAACAGATCACTTATAGGAAGTCTGAAAAACACTTTCAGTAGAAGATCTCCTATAAATAAATAAAAACTCCCATAGACAAATAAATACATAAATACCATTGCATGTGATCACGACAGTAATTGCACATGAATATGTGTCACGACAGCACATAGATTGCACATGAATTTCACAGTAATTGCACATGAATTCCAACAGCAATTGCACATATGACAGAATTGCACATCAGTATTAGGTTAGGTCAGTATTGCGACGGGATAACGTGACGATCTCCGGGTAAGACGACTGTTCTCCGCAGTTTCATCAGTTCTTCCTTTGTGTAAACGCGGTACGGCGCCGGCCGGGGGGCGGGGCCGGAGCCGGGGGGCGGGGCCGGAGCCGGGGGGCGGGGCCGGAGCCGGGGGACTCAGAGCCAAGACACATCGCCACGACACGACGAAAACACTCAATCCAGCCGAATAAAGTCAAAACAAGTTAATTTAAAGCGATTCCAGTGCGTGTCCCGATCGTTCGTGAAGTTCCTCTTTCATATAAACGTGTATATAAACGTGTACCGACGACACGCCATACTTTAGCGCGGCCGGAGGGCGCGGGGGGGGGGCTGGTGGGCTCGCTCGGAGCTAGCTCACGTCACAACAACACAACGAACGCAACGAAAAACGCTCAAATCCAGCCGAAGAAAGTCAAAAACAGTTGAATTAAAAAACTATCCCAGCGCGTGTCCCTATCGTACAGTAAAATAGAAAAAATATACTAACTATATTTACAAAATATAGGAGATAAAGCACAATAAGTGTGAGAAAGAAGAGAGAGCGTTTACACCGGGCTGCCAGCTGTACCAGCGCCTTATTATGAAGAAGAAGAAGAAGAAGAAGAAGAAGAAGAAGAAGAAGAAGAAGAAGAAGAAGAAGAAGAAGAAGAAGAAGAAGAAGAAGAAGAAGAAGAAGAAGAAGAAGAAGAAGAAAAAGAAGAAGAAGAAGAAGAAGAAGAAGAAGAAGAAGAAGAACAAGAACAAGAACAAGAACAAGAAGAACAAGAAGAAGAACAAGAAGAAGAACAAGAAATATAGCCGCAAGCGGCAATGATCGGCCCTCGCTACGCCGCCGCCACGCCGCAAGAGGAGGGGGCGCTAACGCGCCCCAATTGTCCTTTTATTACGCCTACTGCTGAATCTGTGACGCTGTCACATCTTCTCCCCTTTTTTTTGTTTTTGTTTTACCATCAAAAAGCAATTTTATTTTGAATTCTTGGCAAAATGTGCGGCTTTCACGCACAGACCGTGACTCTTAGAATAAAAATTAGGATAACTTTTGATGGTCCACACCTGAAGATGAGTCTCCCCAAATTTCACGTTAATAGGGCTGACGCCCTAGGAGGAGTTGGTGAAAGTATTTATAAGTGTAAGCATGTTCTGGTGATTTCCCCATTGGAATAACATGGGAGGTTTCGATCATCGCTACGGCAAAGCCATAACAATTATGACATGGGTCTCATTTACTTTTTTGATGGGGATGCTAAAATTAAGTTGTGTGTCAAATTTCAGATAATTTCGCAAAACTAAACATTTAACCTCCATATAAAATCTATAGGGGGCGCTGTCGCGCCAAATTAATTAATTTCACTTCAAGTAGGTTTAGGGCAAAGAGTTTAACAACTGATTCTAATTTGATGCAATTCGGACTTTATCTGCGCAAACGGCAGAAATTTTAAATATGGGAGATTTCTGAAATTTTAGTTACAGTTTGCGGCTTCGCCGCACAGAGACCGCGAGAGGTATCAATGTAATTTGGATAACTTTTGATGTCCCACTCCTCAGTAGCATTTTCACCAAATTTCAGCTTTTTAGGGCCAACGCCCTGGGAGGAGTTCGTAAAAGTACGACGTTTGGAAAAACTCCGAAGTCATGTTTAGCCATTTTTGAAGCAATATGGCCGACATTTGGTTCGGGGGACGGCGTTGCCGTAATAATATTTTTTACTTCTCTTGTCACCATCTACCTCTGCGCCAAATTTCATGATTCTACGATCAGATTTTTTTTGGGTCATTTCCCATCTCTCAATGCATTTTTGGTACATTTGGTGGCGCTGACGCGCCAATTTTTTTTATTTTAGAAAAGGGAAATAGCCAGAATGTAGAGAGGCACGATTTTTAGAGGTGTGCAAATTTTTGTGACTTTTCGTCAATGTTCACTGGGTGAAAAATAGGGGGGTTGGTCCCGAGAAGAAGAAGAAAGAAAGAAAGAATAATATTCCGATGCGAAAACAATGTTTCCCATTTTTCAAATATCATAAACTATACATTTTCGGAAAGCGCTCGCGCTTTCCTACCTCATGGTGTGGGTCCCTGGTCACTGACGGGTACTTTCGATAATTTTGAGTGGGCTCCGCCCACTTTGTGTTTTTGGCCCTCTATACAGTAATAATGTTCAATTTTTGCATTACATGCTTATATGCACGGAACATGCAAGAGATGGGGAACGTATTCGTGAGCTACTTAGCGCAAATGAGTGCTTTATATGGGGATGACGACCGCTTCGCGGTCGTCATCCCAATGTAAAGTGCTCGTTTAGTGCGAACTTTTGCACGGGCTTCGCCCGTTTACAACGGTAATGTTCCATTTTCCTACAACTAATTAGTATGCACGGGGCGTGCATGAGTGGAGGAGTGCGTTAGTGAGTGTTTGGAAGTGGGCGAGCGCTTCGCGCTCGATTTCGTGCGCACTACGTGCGCACTTTCGCAGCCGTGCTTCGCACGGCCTTACGAGATTAATAGGCCTCTCGCCAGCTTGTGGCGCTCGGGCCTAACAAGAACAAGAACAAGAACAAGAACAAGAACAAGAACAAGAACAAGAACAAGAACAAGAACAAGAACAAGAACAAGAACAAGAACAAGAACAAGAACAAGAACAAGAACAAGAACAAGAACAAGAACAAGAACAAGAACAAGAACAAGAACAAGAACAAAGAGACTCAGCTTCAAATTATTGGTCTTTTTCCCCCTTCTTTCATTTTGCATTTTCCCGCACAAACCTTTACGTTTTGACTGGCTCGTATTCTGTTTTCTTTCCATTCTCTTCATCCATCTTTTAGCGCGTGCGTAAACCCCCTGAAACCACTTTCCTCAACCCGTTTTCTAATTGGCTCAAAACACGGAAGTCAGAATATGGCCGCGTAAACACGATCCACACCTAACAGACGCAAGATGCAACCAAAAACACAGACTGTTCCACGTGTCATGTAGCAATGTAAAGAGTGACAGAGTTTATCATTAGACGAGTGGACTACAGTCATCTCCAGTGCATTGGGTTTTGTCTACACTTCGTTAAATGTTTACGGCTAAGTTAAGAGCATGGACTGTGTCGTCACGGGAGGAAACGTCAAAGGTAAAAGAGGTTAAAGTCATCTTTATTCGCGACCCACGATATATTTGACTTACTCTGTGTTATGTGAACCGTGCAGTGCTGGCCAAAGCGGTCCACTCCTTGTCCCGGATCGGAGATGAGCTTTACGTGGAGCCACAGGAGGATGGGGTAGGCTTCTGTCATCCACAACACTTCCTCTTTGCAAATGCCGCCTGTAGCTTCCTGTTGGGTCGTCAATGAGCTGCAGTGATGTTTGGTTTTGTCTCTCTCAGCTCGCCCTGCGGTCTGTGAACTCGTCCAGATCTGCGTATGCTTGTTTCCTGTTTTCACCGCTCTTCTTCAGCAGGTGCATGCATAGCACAGCACAACACAACACACGTCTTTTATGATCTATCGCGTGTTTGTGACAGATATTTGCTTGATATCTAGTAATTACAGTTTTGTTTCCACCTTTGTAACAGGTACACTACAGCCAGTGGCCAATCCTTTCGCTGCAAGATGGCAATAAAGGTGTCCAAATGCAATATTTTCCCTTTTTTATCACACCATCTATACAACTTACAAGTAGTGACATTTTTTTTTAAATTGTATTCAAGAGTGTACAAGCAGTGTTCAGATCTTTGGCCACTTTGGAGAAAAATGTGGAGAAATGTCACATGAAGTTGGATGAGCAAAAGAGTCTGCTCACGTTTACCCTGCACTGCAAACACGGTATCACTGTTTTCTTTACCACATGTCAAGAATAGTTTCATCGCAACTGCAGCGTTCAACATCATCCTTTTATTTGTTGATGTTTCTTCAGGCCTGCTGAAGACGCATAACCTGTCTTTCCAGGACAGTGAAAGTCTGCAGGCAGTATTTGATAAAGACAGCGCTGCCAATATTTTCAGAGCGCAGCCCAGGTATGTGCATCAATTTAGTGACGTCAATTTAGCACCAATGTTCTAATATTTGACACTATTGAGATGGGTTGGGGCAATTCATGTCCTGTATGTGTGTAAATTGGTGCTGCAACAATTAATCTGAATAATTGTGACTTGTCGAGCGTTAAAATAGTTTTATTTTGATAATCATAGTTGTTATCTGGACTACACAGACCCTAAAAGATATTTCCTCCTAAACATCTTTTAAAACAAACGCAACAGCAATGGTAAATAAAAACTTGAAAAAAGAAAAAAGAAAGAATGGACGGTTTCTGATTTCAACAATAATATACTTTATTTTGAAATATTCTCTACATAGAAGTGTTCAGTCACCAAATGTCAACCTGTCATTGGCAAAGAAAATTAAAAAAAAAATATTTATAAAGTCTCGGTGTAGAATATAAATAATTGTTCACTGCAGCCCTAGTGTTTATAACTGTTGTTTTTTTTCACCCATAAATTAGATTGCTGTTGGATACCGTTGTTATCTTTCCTCCATCTCTCGAAGAAGTGACTCTATCAGTGAGTGACGACCGAATGTGGTTTAAGAATCACGTGGAGGAAGATGCAGGTTTACTTTTACCTGTTTGACATAAAACAGTGATTTAGTTTGCCGTGAGATTATAAATGATTTCTTCTCCTCTTCCCAGAGCTGTCCAAGGCTATGCTGACGGAGCTGTGTCTGTCTTCCGATGAGTTTGACCATTTTTCTGTACAGACGCAAAACAGCATCACGTTTTGCCTAAAGGAGCTTCGAGTAAGATTCCGAAAGATTTACAAAATGATCTTGTAAATAATCCTTTATGTTACTCATTAGAGATTTGTACGTCTGCAGGGTTTATTGTTGTTTGCTGACTCCACTGGTTTGCCTATTTCGATACACTTTGACGAGCCAGGCAGGTGAGCGCCTTTGAACCGGTTGCATTTGGTTGTAAATCAGAATATTTTAATTATGCAAGTCTGTTGTCTGTCAGTCCTGTTGTGCTTTCAGTAACTGACAGTGTCCTGGATGGAAACTTTGTGTTGGCAACCCTCTCAGATGAAAATAACCTTCACAAAAGCAACACGAGGTTTGTATTGTAAAGAAAAACTGAAAATTAAACTTATCAGTTTTGTTTGACCTGCCTTATTTTTTAGACTTTTAGGGCTTCAGGGTTTCTAGATTGATAAACATATTAATAAAAAAACACAAATCACACTAACAGGACAGAATTTGACCTTTCTTGAACTGTTTTAGTTTGAACTTGAGCTTTATCAGAACATAAATAAAGTCCTATTTTGTGTTGAAAGTCACAGTCTACATTCCCTTGTATCGAAATTCAGTTTGAAATGTGAGTCATGACAGCACTAATATCCTAATATCCTGTGCTCTAATTCTCATTTTGCTTTTGTCAGGTTGTGCCCTCAAGCTCCGCCTCCTCCCGATGACTTCAATGATGACATGGACTCCTACCTCATCGCCATGGACACCAGTATTGTACCAGATCCATCTGTAACGACCTCGTTACCCAGAGCTGAACCTTCAAAACACAGTGCAGTGAATCACAGGACACAGTCGCACAGTGAAGATGAAGACCAAACAGACCACACAGACGGGCCACCAAATAAGAAGGTATTCATCGAGTTACAATGAGGGATGTCAAGATTAATCTTAACTTACTTCATAATTGTCAAAACTAAAAGTGATAGTTTTAGAAGCAACATTAAGTTATTTCAATTCTGTCTCTTTAAGTCAACCTTAATTATCAGGCAGTTCATGTTAGATTAACGTTTCAACTCATTTCATTAAGCTGGTGATCCATTAGACGGTGTGACTGAAAACAAATTCAGGGTTAAACTGTTTGTTATGGTGTAAATAATCATGAACCATCGTAAAATTGTGATGTCTCTTCTCCCAAAAATGGGCTCCACACACTACAGCACCTGGCTCGCTCAGTGTAAGCGCCAGTACTTCCTGTCTTAATTCTAAGTCAATGGGGTTTTTGCCTAGTCAGTTTGTGCACTGCGAGTTGTGGTGGACGTCTCTGACAATATGTTAAAGACTTAACAAAACAGGGGAATACTTCACCAAAGGACTCTACTGTGTGGAGGCATTTTAAATAAATAAATAAAACTAATTATTTACTTAAAAATGTAATTGGTTGTTTATTTTTATAAACTTTAGCATTTGCTGTGAGAAACATTCCTAGCTATTAACAATGTATGACAAATACGGTAAATACAATGATGTCTTTTTCCTTTTACAGTTTTGTTCACTTCTGTTCGGATTGGTCCTTCCTCCACCTTCTCAGATGTCCACTCAGCCCATGACGGATCAGGAAGTGTTGGCCAGTGATAGTGAAGATGAAACTCAGTTGGAGTAACGTTTAACCGTTTCTCTTTGCGAACTTCACCAAAGGACTTGTACTACAGATTTTATTTGGACAATAATGCCAGTTTAAAATGGTTCAATTATGGATAGCGGCCCATAGTGTTTATTTTTTTGATGGTTGGATTGTCCCTGTAAATTAAAAAAACAGTATTTACACAGTTCATTGTTTAGTTATTTATTTTTGTATCACATGATTTTTTTCATTACCATCAGATATTTACCATAATACTATGTGAAATATTAAGCTTAGGTTGGGCTTAAAAGTACTCATCTGAATATGAACTCCTAGATTGTGAACCAGCATGACTGAGTTGGAGTTGATCTTTTTCACTTTGGGTGTGAACACTTGTGCCTTTGGCAAACTCTTTTTCTTCTTTTTTCTCCCTTTCATGTTTTTTCTCTTTTCTTTTCTCCTCCCTCAGTTGTCTCCTCCGTTCTCTGGACGTCAGCTTTTGTTCCACTTCTGTTACTTTACTTATTTCTCTTTCATCACTAAAGTCCTGAATCAGGATTTTGGGAACTTGGATTTTGGGTTTTGTCTCTTGTTCACTTTTCTGTCTCTTGTTCTTATTTTCTTCTCTCAATCTGCGAAACAGACCAAACCGTTTTGGCTGCTGTTCCTTGTGTCTTGTGGCTTCTGTCTCGGGGGGGCTTGACATTTGTATCGTTGCATTATTTTCTGCTTGACTCAAATGGTCTATTATCTTCTGCTCCATTAATTGGGGAGTGGTGAAAAGATCTTCGGACAGTCTGCGTGCAGCCCTTGAACCACGAGAGCTGGAGGATTTTCGGACACGGAAGTCACCAGATGACCTAAAGCTATACTGTTGGTTGGTGTTCGTAAAGTCACCTTCTAATTGTTGAATCTCACTGTAGTTCTTTATTGTTTTAAGTTCCTTCTCTGATTTAGAAACATTGCCCTGTGTCGCTCTTTCGTAGATAGAGCACTGTTTTATATTCTCTGATGAAGTATCTGCTTGTGTGCTGAGCTTCACACCCGATGACTCTGATGACAAAGGCCGCTGCATTTGGGGCGGTATAAAGTAAGTAGCCTCTTCCATTTTATCACATGGTTTCAGGCTACTCTGAGCATCAACACTGGTTTGATCTCCCATTCCACCTGAAACCTCCAGTGCCACCGTAATATCTCGTCTTCTGGCTTGGATGTCCTCGGTACAACTCTGTGTAAATGTCTCTGCTTTGGTCTTTTCCATTTGTTTTTGAAGCTGAACATCATCCATATCAAGTGGATCATTGCCACTCATAGTTGCATCTTGAATTTGACATTGGGTAGCCAATTCATTCGTCTCTACTTCTGCTTGGGCGTGGGACTTACTGATTTCGGTTCCTGGTAATGACTCAGTTAAGTGGAATTCTCCTGAAAGTATCTCCAGGCGTTTGTCTGTCTCTTTGTTTTGCTGCTGGGTTTCGCCAATATATTTAATTTCCTCCTCACTGTTACACGCCGAGTGTCTAGCAGCTTTTGTAGCCAATTGTTTGAGCGACATGACCTGGTGTAGACCGACTTTCATATTGTCCGTCTGCATGTTCTCATTTATTGGTACGCTGGGTTGTAGGTCGGCAATTGTGGTAATTGTATTAACAATTGTGTTTGTTTCAGCTGCACTATCTTGGTTTGAATTGTCCCCTTCAGTATTATTCGCTGGGTTTTGACTCGTCTCTTTGCTCATAACTGACTCATTTTGTTGAATAGGAAGGTCAAGTTTGGAATCTACATCTTCTCGCTCACTTAAGTCTGCAGCGGATTTGCTTATTTCTATTTCTTTCATCTGCTCTGTTTGGTCTGTATCAGTTATTTGAGGGACAATTTGCATTTTCTGATTTTCGGATTCTTCTGATAATTTATTTTGTTGGATTTTGTGTTCTTGCCTTGGCTCGTTCTGCTTTTTCTTTTCTTTGAAAACAAAACTATTGTCTTGCAGATTCTGATCTTTTTTAACATTCAGATTAGCCCAATTTCGGCAGTCCTCTTTTGCCCCCATAGAAAGATGTCTCATGACCTTGATGCCGCTTTTTGGTTCCCTGCTGTTTGACCTCACCCCCTTTGGCCATTTTGACGTTGACAGGGAAAGAGTGGAGGCCGAGCGAAACAGTGGAGCAGACAGGTTTAGTTTTTCCTTCTCCCTTCTTTCACTTTGTTCCATGCGTTGTCGCGACCTCAACCAAGCCATGTGGTATCCCAGGCAACGGTCTCTGGGGTCAAAGGTGGACGAGGGTCGTTCCTTTTGCCATCTTTGAAGTTCTTTCTCTGTCCGTCTTTGCAGATCTTTGACCGAGAGTGACACAGACAGCACCTAAACATTGCAACAAAAAAATATTGAAGGAGATATAAGCCTAAATCAAAGTTTAACTATGTTGTAATAGAGTTGTATTTAGGATGATTGACTCATGCATGTTTAAGTAATACTGTATCATCCTGCATTCAAGGCCTATCCCCACCTGCTTATTATTCAAGATGGTATGTAAAAAAATGTTTTTTTGCTTGCGACTATGGTATGTAATTTTTTTTACTTCATCTCTTATTGATTCTGCCTTTTTGAACAGGAAGTCAGTGGTCCCGTTCCTTTTACTAAACTGTTTGTGGTTTACAGTGAACAACATGTCAAATAATGATCTACATATGTTATAGTTTATTTCTAAGTACTGGGGAAAGCATGGTGTGGGGATGCATGGTGTTTTTGGTTGAATCATAAAACAACTTGCTTCAACAATGAAGTCGTCTTCCTCATCTTTGACTTCATCTCTGATGCCTCGGAGCCTCTGTAGAGTCTCCATTTGACCACAGCACTGTTTCCTCTGGTCTTCACGACCCAGAACTCGCTGTACCAGTACTACAGCTACCTGCAACAACACCCGTATGCCTGAAACGGCAAGAATAGGATGAATTTATAGATTTAGCTTTAAATAATACATTATAGCAGCACATTTTAAGGTTTATTCAGCTCTGCTTCCTTACATAATTACATATATGGTTACAGCAAGCTTTCACTCATTGAGAAAGTTGTTACATGTGTTTTGTCTACGTTCAAGGTTAGATTAATTCTACCATTACCATAACAGAAGAACAGGTCCCACACTCTAAGCAGCGTGTTGAACGGTAAATGCCGTGTGAACAGGCACATGAGCCAGTCTGTTGCAAACATGAGCGGCTCCACTCCGTGATGTTGTAGATGTTTGTGTGCAGCTGGACAAGCCCTTTTTAAAACCCACATCAGTATGGCAGCATCAAATAGCACTCCCTCCTGGATAAATTATGATTAGGATTCAGTCATTTCTTCATCTCAATTGCAGTAAATGTTCAGGAAAAGTATTTAACCAGCAAGGGACTGTAGTATCCAGGCAGGTATTGTTCACAGATCTGCACCAAACACCAGAAAGCTTCCTGAAAAATATAGGATAAAGTTAAAGTTGTATTCATCTCAGTTAAAGACCTCTGATCAAAAAAGGAGTAAAGTTCTGTACCTCAGCAGGCATGTTCATGAGTAGCACTGCAGCGACTGGTCCCTGGGCCTGGCAGTAACCCTCCTCGGGCTTAAACTGTGTGTAGGCCTTCAACACTTGAAACAGACTTCGCTGCCTGTTTATGATTCAAGTCAATTATTCCTGAATTCTAACTACATTGATATGCTTGTTGCACTGTCACAAAGCATTGCCCACCCAAGTCCATCCTTTGCAACAAACATCTCGTGGAATGGAAACTGACGATCCAAGTCTCTCTCAATCACATCTTCCCAGTGTTTCAGAGCTGGCTGTGAGTACAGTAACTGACACAGAAACGAATACTCAACATGGAATAATATTTTGAACAGCAATCATTATTTTCAAAAACATTACCTTGTAAGTGTCTTTCTGTTGGTTAATTCGGTCAGTAGCTCCGCTCAACAGTGACCAGCACCTTGCTCGGAGTGAAGCTGGGATTCCTTTATGACACTGCACTTTGATCTAATTCAAATAGCCACAACGTCTGTACAACACAGCGCCGCTTATACTATTTTTAAAGTAGACATTTATCCTCTAAGAAACGTACCTTACTTGTTTTCTTGAGTAGAAGCCTGTCCCACTGATCAATGATGCTGATCCACTTGGCCTCTCTCTGTCTTACTAGAACAGCAGATGGGCCTGCTCTCCTAATACTTGATTAAACATTTTATTTTTAAACATAAATAAGTTGCACAGTCTGAAAAAAATAACCTGGTGCTGGTTAAGAAGCTATTTTGCAGTTTGCACTGTGGTGTGAAAACAGGAAAACCACACAATGGTGGAGTCAGGTAGCCCTGGCGACTGAAGTCAGTGGGGCAAACTGTCAATTTAAGTTTGCTGTTACTTGTTAAAGTTTTACAAACAAGTAAAAATAAATTCTTTAGAATCTGTTGCATGTGAAAAATACATGAAGTTTCACACTTAAAAACAGACAATGGTGATTAAATTACATTTGTATATCATAACAGCATGATACAGAACAACAACAGAACAAGTTCTCACCCATCAGTGGACCCATCCGTGAGAAGGAAACCAAAGCGGTCGGTCTCCGGTTCAAGTCCAAGCTCTGACCCACAATCAGAACTGTCCCCTTCACTGGGGGTTTTCTGTTCAAGTCTTAATGTATTTAACATCTTTTTCCTAAAATTGGACAGACGTAACTCTATAAGTGACCAGATTTAGACAGTTTTTAGGCACACTAACACCGTAAATGTAAAGAAATTGCATAATTACCTTTACCATAGCCTCGTGTGAAGTGCTGTATCCTCCCTGTCTATGACACAAACTTCCTCTTTCTCTGCAGCAGCATGACGACTGCTCTACTCTCAGCTAACAATGACTGGAACAAAAGGCAAGTATCTTACGCTCAGTAAACAATGTTTCGTGTCAGGTACAATCATGGACTTTATAGCAGCCATTTCTCTTTCCCTGTTCATTGCTGATTTTGCCACCACTGGGTTCCTGTTTTTAATTTTGTGATTTTACTGTCAACACCCATAATTTATATAATGTTTTTTTTGTTTTTTTTAAAGTTGTAAAGCACTTTGAATTGTATTTTGCATGAATTGTGCTCTACATATAAAATGTGGTCGATAATACATTTCTCTATAAAGCATGGTAACAATGGGGGCCTTTGTCAAACTGCTTACTAGAGGGTATAGATTAGTATGTGCAGAGGAGGGTAGGGTAAATTTACTTTAATAACATTTTGAATAAATTGTATTCATCAGAGTAGTTTTCTGACATTCTTTTGAGGATATTTTATTTGAAGTAACCATACACCAACATGAGCAATTACTGTTCTAAGTGACAAGTTCTAATAAACAACACTAAACGATTTGAACATTGTTTTCTTTAGGGCACTTTAGCCTCAGATAATTCAGTTTTTGTGATTTTTGTATACATTCTTTCAAAAATGTTTTGACATTTAGAATAAGTTGCGTTCACGTGACAACACAACATTCCATATATTTAATACAGATGCTGAGCAGCTGAAATTAAAATAGTTAAAATGCAGATTCTTATCATAATACAATATATTCCTAGGACTGTCACAAGATGAATAATCAGGTTCAATTTGTGAATTTTCCTTTAAGATATTTCATGGTTCCGTTCACGTTCTAGATAGAATGCGGTGGGGCAAGAGCCACTTTTCACTTATGGACTTGACATTAAACATTAAACAAAGAAAAGTTACAAATGTTGAACCTGATGATTTATCTTAGTGACTAGACTTAAGAACTAATCGTATTACAACAACACTCTGCATTATAACAATATTAATTTCAGTTCCACACATCTTAGAAATTATTGGTCGATAGAATTTTGTGACATCACATGAATGGAAACTATTTAAATGCTTCTATTATTTATATTGACTTATTGATATCATGTACAGGAACAAGGAAAACTCCTGCCCACTGTCTCACTCTTTTTCAGTTTATTGCATACAACTTTGAAACGTGAGGAAGTTTACTCAACCAAGAAGAGTGAAAAAGTGTGTGGAAGTTTTCCTAAGTAGCTGCTGTTCTCTTACGCACCTGTCGCCTACTCAGATGCGCAGAGCTCTTCCTGTAACAATGTACAAGAAAGACAGACACTTATGCACTTTTTTGCACTTTATTATGTAATATGAGGCAGATCAGGTAGTGCAGCTGGACTGGGGCCGCCTGAATCAATGGCGATGTCTGCTGTTATAGGCCTACTGAAAAGTGTTTCTATGTTGTATTGACCTGTTTAGTGTGTTGGAGGTGCACATTTAACACACATCATTAGAGATTAATAATAATATTTAACCAATGGAGATTGTATGATGCAAAATACTATTTTTTGCCATTTCAAATCTCTCTCTCTTGTTTTTTTTTTTTTTTTTTATCTTTTTGGCTAATGTATCTCTATGGATGTGTAGCACACCAGCAACAAACTGTGGATTTCCGTGGTTGTTTTTCTTCACTGTCTGGAGTTACTCTTTAGGATACTTTCTTACACATAACTGATGTCACAAAAACTTATTTTCGAAAAGTTAATTGAGTATTGAGAAGGCAGCGAGGTTTAGTGTTTACCACTCTACATGATAGCCATAAAGGCCTGGAAATAGATGTGCAAATATTTAGCCCAGTGTCCATTCTTACACTCAATAAGCTAGAGGAACATTTATATAGTTTATAGTATATAGGCTGCGGCAATTGTGGCGGCCATCTTGTGACTGCAGGAAGTGAAAATTGTTGTTGTTGTTGTTGTTGTTGTTTTATGGCGGTTGGCATCCAATTGTTGCATTACCGCCAGACTTTATTCCTCAGACTTTTCGTAGTCCTCAGACTGTCGTAGTCCGTAAAAGAACTCCTTCCATTGCTTTGGTGTTACAAAGCCCATGAGGTCATGATATGTCTTTGTGACTAGAATAGTTGTTGTTGTTTCAGACAACAACCGTTGGGAAGAAGAGTCTCCCTGGAATAAAGCCGGTCGGTCTCTGAAACAACAAGGACCAAAGAAGAAGAAGAAGAGCTAGTCTCCGGTCTGGAGAGACGGGAGATGGCGGAGGAGAGTGGATCGGTGGTCGAAGACGTTCTGGACGGCGTGGAGGAGCAGCCTTTTCTGGCTGCACGTGCCCGGAAACGTAAAAAGTCCCTTAGCTCGTCCGAGGGTTCTGGGAATGAGCAGCAGGATGAGGCTGAAGCTATTGATATCCGGAGTGAGAGCAGAGACTGTAAGGTGATCATAAAGCTTGCACAGGATAGTGCATCCTTTAAGGAGTGGAATTCAGTGGCATTGTCAAAGAGCCTAACTGTAGCTGTGGGAGTGATCAAGAGTACGAGTGTCCTTAGAGATGGTTCGCTGCTGGTCGTGTGCAAGGACGCGGCTCAGCAACGGAAGGCGATTGGAACTAAACGTCTGGGTGGAAAGGACATTCTTGTGTCTGATGCTGAAAGAAACACGGTCAGAGGAGTTATCATAGGTGTCCCTACGGCGACGTCTGTGGATGAAGTTAAGGAGAATTTGACTGGAGCTAAGGTGGTGGATGCTAGGCGGTTGAAGGTGACCCAGTCTGGGGTAAGATGTGACAGCTTGTCGGTAATGGTAACACTTGAAGGGAGGTGCCTGCCTAGTAAGGTGTTCATTGGGTTCATGTGCCATGACGTTAGGCCATATGTTCCACCGCCCCTGCGTTGCTTTAAGTGCCAGCGCTTTGGGCATATTGCAGCGGTCTGTAGAGGGAGGCAAAGATGTGGTAAATGTGCAGGAGATCACGAGTATGGGAAGTGTGACGTGGGAGCAAAACTGAAGTGCTGTAACTGTGGGGAAGAACATAGCTCTGCCTACGGGGGATGCAGGTTTAGCAAAAGAGCTGCTGAGGTGCATAAAATGAAGGTCTCTCAAGGTATATCCTATGCAGATGCAGTCAAGAAAGTTTCAAGTAACGAGTTTAGAGTAAATACAGAGAGAGGAGCCAGCGCTGCTCCCAGCCAGGGCGAAATGAGAAAGGCCAGCGTGGCTCCCAAGAAGTGTGAAGGTTTCAAGAGTGGAGGTCCCAAGTGTGCAGGTTCCAGAATTAATGAGAATACCCTGGTTGTGGATAGAGAGGATGTTGTACTCTTTATGGTGGATGTTGTAAACTGTGCTGCTCAGACTCAAAGCAGAACTGAAAGGATCAGGATCATTGCTAAAGCTGCAGGGAGATTCCTTGGAACAAAGGAGCTTGATTGGGCAGATATAGAAAACAGGCTAAAGGCGCTAAATGGGAGTCGGAGTGATGGGGGTCTGCTTTTGGGGAGTCAGAGTGATCAGAGTGACGAGATGGGGGTGGGGGTGGTCTCCTGTCCTCGTCCAGTCTCGTAGACGCACGGCTACCAAGCGGCGATATCAGTGGGAATATTAAAGCCTATAGAATGAAGCCTAAAGAATAAAGCTTTACGGCAGAAGCACTGAACGTCAAAGAAGGAGAGGAAGATGAAGAAGAGTCTCCCTGGAATAAAGCCGGTTGGTCTCTGAAAAAGTCTGAGGAATAAAGTCTGGCGGTAATGCTGGAGCTGCGGGGAGATTCCTTGGAGCGGGGGAGCTTGATTGGGCAGATGTGGAGGGCAGGCTGGGGGCGCTGAATGGGAGTCGGAGTGGTGGGGGTCTGCTTGTGGGGAGTCGGGGTGGTCGGGGTGGCGAGATGGGGGTGGGGGTGGTCTCCTGTCCTCGCCCAGTCTCGTAGACGCACGGCTACCAAGCGGCGACATCAGTGGAAATATTAAAGCCTATAGAATGAAGCCTGAAGAATAAAGCTGTACGGTGGAAGCACCGAACGTCAAAGAAGGAGAGGAAGCTGAAGAAGAGTCTCCCTGGAATAAAGCCGGTTGTTGTTGTTGTTGTTGTTGTTGTTGTTGTTGTTGTTTTATGGCGGTTGGCATCCAAGTGTTGCATTACCGCCAGACTTTATTGTTGTCTGAAACAACAACAACTATTCTAGTCACAAAGACATATCATGACCTCATGGGCTTTGTAACACCAAAGTAATGGAAGGAGTACTTTTACGGACTACGACAGAGTCTGAGGACAGTCTAAGGACAACAACAAAGTCTGGCGGTAATGCAACAATTGGATGCCAACAGCCATAAAACAACAACAACTACGAAATGTCTGAGGAATAAAGTCTGGCGGCAATGCAACACTAGGATGCCAACCGTCATAAAACAACAACAACAACAACAACAACAACAACAACAACGGACTACGACAGTCTGAGGACTACGAAAAGTCTTAGGAATAAAGTCTGGCGGTAATGCAACAATTGGATGCCAACCGCCATAAAACAACAACGACAACAACAACAACAACAACTATTCTAGTCACAAAGACATATCATGACCTCATGGGCTTTGTAACACCAAAGCAATGGAAGGAGTACTTTTACGGACTACGACAGTCTGAGGACTACGAAAAGTCTGAGGAATAAAGTCTGGCGGTAATGCAACACTTGGATGCCAACCGCCATAAAACAACAACAACAACAACAACAACAGCAACACTTGGATGCCAACCGCCATAAAACAACAACAACAACAACAACCTACAACCTTGCTCAACACCCGGTCTGGAGAGACGGGAGATGGCGGAGGAGAGTGGATCGGGGATGGAAGACGTTCTGGACGGCGTGGAGGAGCAGCCTTTTCTGCCTGCACGTGCCCGGAAACGTAAAAAGTCCCTTAGCTCGTCCGAGGGTTCTGGGAATGAGCAGCAGGATGAGGCTGAAGCTATTGATATCCGGGGTGAGAGCAGAGACTGTAAGGTGATCATAAAGCTTGCACAGGATAGTGCATCCTTTAAGGAGTGGAATTCAGTGGCATTGTCAAAGAGCCTAACTGTAGCTGTGGGATTGATCAAGAGTGCGAGTGTCCTTAGAGATGGCTCGCTGCTGGTCGTGTGCAAGGACGCGGCTCAGCAACGGAAGGCGATTGGAACTAAACGTCTGGGTGGAAAGGACATTCTTGTGTCTAATGCTGAAAGAAACACGGTCAGAGGAGTTATCGTAGGTGTCCCTACGGCGACGTCTGTGGATGAAGTTAAGGAGAATTTGACGGGAGTTACGGTGGTGGACGCTAGGCGTTTGAAGGTGACCCGGTTTGGGGTAAGATGTGACAGCTTGTCGGTAATGGTAACACTTGAAGGGAGGTGCCTGCCTAGTAAGGTGTTCATTGGGTACATGTGCTATAGCGTCAGGCCATATGTTCCGCCGCCCCTGCGTTGCTTTAAGTGCCAGCGCTTTGGGCATATTGCAGCGGTCTGTAGAGGGAGGCAAAGGTGTGGTAAATGTGCAGGAGATCATGAGTATGGGAAGTGTGACGTGGGTGCAAAACTGAAGTGCTGTAACTGTGGGGAAGAACATAGCTCTGCCTACGGGGGATGCAGGTTTAGCAAAAGAGCTGCTGAGGTGCAGAAAATAAAGGTCTCTCAAGGTATATCCTATGCAGATGCAGTCAAGAAAGTTTCAAGTAACGAGTTTAGAGTAAATACAGAGAGAGGAGCCAGCGCTGCTCCCAGCCAGGGCGAAATGAGAGAGGCCAGCGTGGCTCCCAAGAAGTGTGAAGGTTTCAAGAGTGGAGGTCCCAAGTGTGCAGGTTCCAGAATTAATGAGAATACCCTGGTTGTGGATAGAGAGGATGTTGTACTCTTTATGGTGGATGTTGTAAACTGTGCTGCTCAGACTCAAAGCAGAACTGAAAGGATCAGGATCATTGCTAAAGCTGCAGGGAGATTCCTTGGAACAAAGGAGCTTGATTGGGCAGATATAGAAAACAGGCTAAAGGCGCTAAGTGTTTTTCAGACTTCCTATAAGTGATCTGTTCTTCTGTATCTACCTCTGTATCTACCTGCGTTGCACCAATGAAATTTCCCCATGTGGGACAATAAAGGAATATCTTATCTTATCTTATCTTATATGTGAAATCCCCTTGGACGCTCTGGACTCGAGCTGAACCTGAACCCCCTTGCTCTCTTTGTACTTTGCTCTCTATGTACTTTGCTCCTTATGCATTTTGCTCTCTTTGCAATTTGTTCTCTATGCACTTCTTTATAGTGCCATGTTGGTTATTTTGTATTTTAAATTATGTCAAATAAAATCTCCACTTCCTCTCGCCCTGTTGCTGGTCATCCAGACGTGGCGCAGATAAACTTGAACGCGTTTAGTGACGTCATGGTTTTTCCGCTGAGCTGGTCACATGACATGGGCGGAAACCGTCTACGCTGATTCTCCCGCGAACGCAGCCTCTTCCTTTGCTCGCAGCTTCAACGGGTGAGTGTGCGTTCTCACGTTTAGGCTTTAACATCACGCACTCGATCAAGTTAGTAACACTCTGATCAATCGGGTTGAAGACTATAGTCCTCGGTGTGTTAACATTGATTTATTGATAAGGCTGGTGATATCACGAGGATTTTAAACACTGCGCTACCCCACTGGACTTTTTGTGCTAACTGTTGGCTAACTTGGCTGATCCGCATGCGGCTTGTTTATATGATGTGTTTGCTTTACGCGGCTTTTGGTCTAAAACGCATTGTATTATTTGGCAAATCAAATGATCATAGCTCAAACTAAAATTGTTTTATCATACCCATTTGCCATAGATAAAGAAAACATTCAAACAAGGAAACTATATTTTCCCTTGTCTCGTCATCTCCATGGATCTATGATGACCCATGCTAATGCCTCCATACAAGTTTTAGTTGGCTTAACCAATGAAGGTTTGAAGATGAAAAATAAAAAAGAATACATTCTGACATAGTATAAAGTGTATTTATCAGTGAGCCATCCGTTTTAACAAGGTTTTCCACGGTTCTTCGGTTTACCTTATATTTTTACGCTACTGCGTCTCTGGACATTTGGTACGTATGCCAGTAACAAAAATAACTTTTTGTTTCCTTTCCTCCAAATAGTCGGCGAAAATCTGCAACTGTATAACTGTACTGGAACAAATGGCACAACAACAAGCTTTAGTTGAATTTAAGGTGAGTTTAAAAAATATATAAGCCCTATTAATGGGGTCTTATGCTCTGTGAGGCAACCACTGCTAAACACAACACCAGTATCCGCCTGTCTAAACTGCTCCTATTTGTCCTGTAGTTGGTGTTAGTAGGAGATGGAGGCACGGGCAAAACGACCTTTGTTAAAAGACATTTGACAGGAGAGTTTGAAAAGAAATATGTTGGTAAGTGAATGTCTTTGGAGTAAACGTGGTACTTGAATGTATGGTTTATTGTGGCATGTTTATTTTTTAATCATTAATATGACGTTTTTTTGCTTTCTTTGGATTAACGTAACAATTTAAGAAAATAGTGTCCAGTTTAAAGTTCTTTAACTTTGTATTGACATTTTTTGATGTTTTTTTTTAAAGCTACCCTGGGAGTAGAGGTGCACCCGCTGTTGTTTCACACAAGTAGGGGAGCCATTAAGTACAATGTGTGGGATACAGCTGGTCAGGAGAAGTTTGGAGGTTTGAGAGATGGTTACTACATCCAAGGTAAACCTCAAACATGAAAGAAATTAAAGTGGCCGTTTTTGCCATATTTTGTCTCAACCAGATTTCCTTCTCTCCACAGCTCAGTGTGCCATCATAATGTTTGATGTAACTTCTCGAGTCACCTACAAGAACGTGCCCAACTGGCATCGTGACTTGGTTCGTGTTTGTGAAAACATTCCCATTGTCCTGTGTGGCAACAAAGTGGACATCAAAGATAGAAAAGTTAAAGCTAAGAGCATTGTGTTTCACCGTAAGAAGAATCTGCAGGTAACAACCTTTTTTATCATGAAAATGAACTGTTCCATGCTCTATGTATGCTAATGGTTGCTTTGTTCTCTTAGTACTATGACATCTCTGCCAAGAGTAATTACAACTTTGAGAAACCTTTCCTTTGGCTTGCAAGGAAACTGACTGGTGACCCTAACCTTGAATTTGTCGCAATGCCGGCCCTGGCCCCACCAGAGATCCACATGGACCCAAACATGGCTGCCAAGTACGAAGAAGAACTTAAAGTAAGTGTATTCCATATTTTTGCTGTTTCTTTATGATGCCACTCTTAACCCATCTGTCCTTTGGTCCAGGTTGCATCAGAAACAGCACTCCCAGATGAAGATGATGACCTCTAACATGTTTGCCTCTCTCTTAATAGTGAATAATAGGAAGTTGGACTTTTCCCCCCTAACTGTAATCCCCATTCAGAATTTTTATTTTTGGATTCCTTTGTTCATATAAAACATTCATTAGTGTTACATTTTCTTTCACTGCGTTTGTTTTTGAGTTATTTGGGAATACATCAAAATAATCTCCAAGCGCTAAAACTAGAGAAGTCAATCTTCGCTGCACTGATGTGTCCCAAAATGTTTCTGTTTGCAAACGGAACAAAAAAAAAAAGTAACCTATCAAGACTAAGGCTATTGGGAAAAGGCTTAAGTTTATCTTTGAATTGCCCTGGGCCATATTGAATAGATATGTTCCAGTACCAATTCTGATCCAAAACTGGTATTGGTGCTCAAGGTAGTATCAAACTAAAATGTCTTCCCTTGTAGAACCTCAATCAGGGTTTGATCTGGTCTGGAAGTTAGCTGCAGCATTGGCCACAACGCAGTAAATTACTGTTCTGTTTGTCCTCAAGAAAATATTTTATTGTGGTATTGGTTCATTGAATTGTTTTTAGATCTTTGTCAATACCTGGAAAATGATTGGCGTCTGTGCTGATATGATAACAGTGTTGCTATTCACTAATCTCATCATAAATCACATTTGACCATTTCTGGGTTTAATCTTTTAAAAAAAAATCTTCTTCATACTTTACTTTAAAATGTTTTACAAAATAAAAAGGCAAATTTGGAAAGTAAAGTATCAGACATTTTTAAAATGCTAATGATCAGATGGTTATCTTACTGGTCAACAAAATACTCTTGTGAATCTGTTACTGAGAGACAAATGTAGTCTAGTAACTAAGTGGGCATTATTTTGTGTGTTGTAACAAATGTTCTGTTCTCAGTTTTTCAGGCTTAAAACTTATGGAGTAGGGTCTGTCAGCCGATGGAGAGAGTAAAGCTTTTCTATCCTTAAACCGCAAAACCATGTCGTAGATTAATAAATTATAGTGGTTTAAAAAAAAAAAATTCCACCTGATGTACTAAAGTTACTCAGACATATATAATATCGTAAACAAACATTCCCCGCACACCTTTTTGTGAGTGTCGTCTCATCCACTTTTCCAAGCGTGGTTCCTCTGCTATAGGCCCAGTGAGCTTGAGGGTTCTGTGCAGTAGCTTTGTTCCTTGCACTGCACATTTCTGGAGGTACATCTGAGCGGCTGCTCTAGTGCAGCCATGATGAGTGCCTCTTTGCTGTCTTTCAGTCCAGCCTGCTCTTGCCATTGATACGTTTTCTTGATACCAGCCACTTCAGTTATGTCCTGGTGGTAAATCCCATGTAACGGGTTGTCCTTCCATGACGGTCCCTCCAGCCATACTGAGAAGAATTAGATTCATGTGGGGTTTTTTTTTGGTTATGTTTTCAAATGCCCCCTATGGGCAGGTGTAAAATATGACCATTTGTGTTATGACACTTAAATTACTGCACTGGGTGTCAACCAATGTTATTGTAATGTCCATATCAAATAAAAACAAACCTGAAACCCTGGACCACAGATTGCTGAAGCTCCGGCTGCACAGATCAAGCAAGGACTGTTAGAGCTCAGTCAATAGCATGCGGGACGGACACAGGTGGAGGTGATTACATCAATGGTTTCCTTTTTAAATTTAGCTATTATAAGAAACACTTGATTTAATATCTAATACCTCCACTTTTTTTTCCATAAATTGTAAGTAATTCAAATTTCGGAAACACTTGGTGCATTAAAAAAAATTATAGTCAAATATACGGCACTGCTTTCAGCTGATCAGGCACTGTTGATTTCTCAGTCTCAAACCCTAACCTAGTTTGGAGTAGCCGTCAGACTTCTATGATCTTTTTCAGACACTGAACTTGTTAGACAGAAAAATCTTGACTTTGCGCCAAGTAAATCTGAATTTGCCCCAAACTAAAGCCTTTTCTAGAAAGAGGAGACTTGGGTCAGCCTGAGACAGTGGGTTTACTGTCCAGAAAAATCTGATTACTGGAATACATATGGGCTAAAGTGTTTACATGTTTCTGTTTACTAATCGAGTTTTTAAGTAATAGACATGTAGGAAAGACATTTACATAATGCTCTATAGAGTCTCTTATGTACCACAAGGTCCTGGATACAAGTCTTGCATATTCCACTAAGTATCTTCAGCCAGTTTACCTCCTAAATATGTCCTAATAAGATAAGATAATCCTTTATTGTCTCACATGGGTAAATTTCATTGGTGCAACGCAGGTAGATACAGAGGTAGATACAGAAGAAAAGAACAACATGTCCCAAACAAGTTTTAACTTACTCAAACTGTTTTTTATTGCTGACAATGGAACAGGTTGACAATTTGCCCACTGATCCAAAGGTTGGAGACAGTTTCCCTCGTACTGCATTTGCACCCTGTATTTTTGAACGTTTGTCTGTGGATATATTCCAATTCAATGGTGGGATAGAACCTTTAAATAATAGTTGTTGTGTTTTTTGTTCATGTCAAAACAATATTTTACGTTTGAAAGAGGAGGTCATTCATAATTGATAATCCACCCTCTCCACCAACTGTAATACCTGTATTGTCCGGGGGGGCAGGCTTGTGCCGCACTAACTTCCAGCCTGCAGGAAGTGATTAGAAGAAGACGAAGAAGTCGCTTCTGCTGCTGCACCGGGTGAGTGAGGTCTGAGTGTGCTACTGCTGCCTCACTTTTTGGGTTTATTTGAGAATATTGCCAATGTAAAGTAATAATCGGCCTAATGATTTCAAATGTTTTTAATTATCTGTTTCTTGGCCAAGTTTGATTTTTAATGCTATTGAATTTAAGACGTGCTAGACGATGTGTATTTTTGTGCTAAGAGTTAGCTAACTTAGCTGATGCTGTTAGCTATGATAAAAGAGCGCCTCGCATGTGGCTAGTCGGCTAGCATTTTAGCACTTTCATTGTGCTACATTTGCCTTGTAAATGCATCCATATTTAACCAGTTTTTCCATGTCGTTATGTAAAATATGCCGTCATTAACAAAAACAAATAGATAATGTATCTGTGTTCCCAACGTCTAGACCAGGAACCGATAATGTAAACCGTCTCATGTTCCAGTCGAACAAGAAAAAGTGCGGTCGCGCCTCTGTCCAATGGCGCATTCATCCAGTCGAGTTTAGGGGATCAGACGACCTTTTTTTTGTCCAAAATTGGCTAATGTATTACACAGTTGGTGGCAAATTAATTAATAGGGTTCTGGACAAGGCCATGTCTTGTTGAAAATATTACGCTTTGTGTCCAGGTTTTAACTTGTTTCCTTTCCTCCAAATAGTTGGCGAAAGTCTGCAACTGTGTAACCATATTGGAACAAATGGCACAACAACAAGCTTTGGTTGAATTTAAGGTGAGTTTTTATAAAATATAAAGTCCTATTAATTGAGTCTTATTCTCTGATGCAACCACTGCCAAACGCCAGTATCCGCCTGTCTAAATTGCCCCTATTTGTCCTGTAGTTGGTGTTGGTAGGAGATGGAGGCACGGGAAAAACGACGTTTGTAAAAAGACATTTGACAGGAGAGTTTGAAAAGAAATATGTTGGTAAGTGAATGTATCTGGAGTATAAACGTGTGGTTCATTGTGGCAATTTTACTTTTTTAAACATTAATGTGATGCCCTTTTTTCAGATTAACATAAAAGTTTACGAAACATAATATCCTGTTCAAAGTTCTTTAACTTTGTGGTGACATTGTTTTTTTGTTTTTTTTAAAGCTACTCTGGGAGTAGAGGTGCACCCGCTGTTGTTTCACACAAGTAGGGGAGCCATTAAGTACAATGTGTGGGATACAGCTGGTCAGGAGAAGTTTGGAGGTTTGAGAGATGGTTACTACATCCAAGGTAAACCTCAAACATGAAAGAAATTAAAGTGGCCGTTTTTGCCATATTTTGTCTCAACCAGATTTCCTTCTCTCCACAGCTCAGTGTGCCATCATAATGTTTGATGTAACTTCTCGAGTCACCTACAAGAACGTGCCCAACTGGCATCGTGACTTGGTTCGTGTTTGTGAAAACATTCCCATTGTCCTGTGTGGCAACAAAGTGGACATCAAAGATAGAAAAGTTAAAGCTAAGAGCATTGTGTTTCACCGTAAGAAGAATCTGCAGGTAACAACCTTTTTTATCATGAAAATTAACTGTTCCATGCTCTATGTATGCTAATGGTTGCTTTGTTCTCTCTTAGTACTATGACATCTCTGCCAAGAGTAATTACAACTTTGAGAAACCTTTCCTTTGGCTTGCAAGGAAACTGACTGGTGACCCTAACCTTGAATTTGTCGCAATGCCGGCCCTGGCCCCACCAGAGATCCACATGGACCCAAACATGGCTGCCAAGTACGAAGAAGAGCTTAAAGTAAGTGTATTCCACATTTTTGCTGTTTATTATGCCACTCTTGACTCGTCTGTCCTTTTGTCCAGGTTGCATCAGAAACGGCACTCCCAGATGAAGATGACGACCTCTAATATGTTTACCCTTTTGTCCTTCTCCGTCTTTATTGTGGATAGAAAGTTGAAGTTTTTCCCCTTACTGTAAAGTCCCCTCAGATCGTTTTATTTTTGGATTATTTTCTTTTAAAACAAAGTCAACGGAAAACTTGTGGTTCTTTTTTCACTGTATGACACACCCCTTTGTTTGGCATGGCAGTGTGCTGCTCAGCATATAGCATCGTCTGCTGCACTTACCCAGGTCACATAATGCTGTTGTATGGCGTGGAGCATTAGGGGGAGTAAACTTTGAATAAAAACAATTCTCAATATTTTTTGTCTAACGTGTAATTTCTTTTAATGTTAATGACCAGACTGAAGAAGATTCAAAAGCCTTTCCCTACTTTGCTTGTGCCTTTTTTATTTTAGGCTTAAATGGGGAATTAAATCAAGTTGCTTTGGCAGCTTTTTTCCCTGTAAGAATGTTTAGCTAATGGATACATTTATTTAAATTTGCCATAAGGGAAAGTGGTACTGTAAAAATTACATTGTTCTGAGAGACTTGCTTGGTTTAGCCAGCAAACGTAGTCGACCAACATTAGAACTGCATTTAAAATGTTGGCCACTAGATGTCACTCTATTGCCTTCGAAATTGGATTCCTTTCAATTGCATAACATTTTTAGGGTTTCAATCTGTAAAATATAACAGTCTTCCTTATTAAAATGTAAGCTTGCATGTTGACACTAGCTAAATATGCATTCATAACTTGACATTTCAGATGTTCGGAAACTGGTTAACCCTGTTGAATCTTGACTCTTCGGCCGCTCTTTGGTGTTTTATGGCGGCTGGTATCCAAGTGTTACATTACCGCCAGATTTTATTCTTTATACTTTAGACTGCCTGTACTTGATCCTTTAGACTTTATTACCCCACTCACCCCCCACCAAAACCCCCCTTCCTCTTCTCATATATATGTATGTATATATGTATATGTATAAAAAAAAACTCACCTCCGCGGGTGGTCCCCTTTCAAGCTCGGGTCCTCTACCAGAGGCCTGGGAGCTTGAGGGTTCTGCGCAGTATATTTGCTGTTCCTAGCACTGCACTTTTCTGGACTGAAATTTCAGATGTCTTTCCTGGGTTCTGCTCAAGCCATTCTTCCAGTTTGGGGGTCACTGCCCCAAGTGCTCCGATCACTACAAGCACCACCGATACCTTCACGCTCCAGGCCTTCTCCAGCTCCTCTCTGAAGCCTTGATATTTTTCTAGTTTCTCATGTTCCTTTTTCTGGATGTTACCATCCCATGGTACTGTCCAGATGCAATGTCCACCAACACGGCTTTCCTCTGAACCTTGTCGACCACCACTATGTCCGGTTGGTTCGCCATTACCATTCGGACTGTCTGTATCTGGAAGTCCCAGAGGACCTTGGCTCGGTCGTTCTCCACCACCTTTGGAGGCGTTTCCCACCTTGTCCTTGGGGTCTGCAGCCCGTACTCTGCACAGATGTTTCTGTACACTATGCCGGCACCTGGTTATGGCCCTCCATGTATGCTGTCCCTGCCAGCATCTTGCACCCTGCAGTTATGTGCGGGATGGTCTCAGCCTCAGGGCCCCCTTTGCACAGCCTACACCTTGGGTTTTGCCTGGTGTGGTAGGTCTGGGCCTCTGTTGATCTGGTGTTCAGGGCCTGCTCCTGTGCTGCCATGATCAGGGTCTCTGTGCTGTCTTTCAGACCGGCTCTTTCCAACCATTGATAGGATTTCGTGATATCAGCCACTTCAGTTATGTTCCGGTGGTTCATCCCATGTAGGGGCTTGTCCTCCCATGATGGTCCCTCTAGCACCTCATCATCCTCTGGTCCCCAGTGTCTGAGACGTTCACTGAGCACATAATCTGTAGGAGCCTTGTCCTTGATGTACTTAGGGATTTTGGACGTTTCGTCCTGGATAGTGGCTGTCACACTCACTAGTCCGCGGCCTCCTTCTTTATGGCTAGTGTAGTCTCAAGGTGCTGGATTTGGCACAAGCAAAGTAGGGCAAGGCTTTTGATTCCTCTTCCTCTTCATTTTCATATTTAAAAAATTACAAGTAAGAGACAAAAAATACTGAGAATTGTTTTTATTCAAAGTTTACTCCCCCTAATGCTCTACGCCATACAACAGCATTATGTGACCTGGGTAAGTGCAGCAGACGATGCTATATGCTGAGCAGCACACTGCCATGCCAAACAAAGGGGCGTGTCATACAGTGAAAAAAGAACCACAAGTTTTCCATTGACTTTGTTTTAAAAGAAAATAATCCAAAAATAAAACGATCTGAGGGGACTTTACAGTAAGGGGCAAAACTTCAACTTTCTATCCACAATAAAGACGGAGAAGGACAAAAGGGTAAACATGTTAGAGGTCGTCATCTTCATCTGGGAGTGCCGTTTCTGATGCAACCTGGACAAAAGGACAGACGAGTCAAGAGTGGCATCATAAAGAAACAGCAAAAATGTGGAATACACTTACTTTAAGCTCTTCTTCGTACTTGGCAGCCATGTTTGGGTCCATGTGGATCTCTGGTGGGGCCAGGGCCGGCATTGCGACAAATTCAAGGTTAGGGTCACCAGTCAGTTTCCTTGCAAGCCAAAGGAAAGGTTTCTCAAAGTTGTAATTACTCTTGGCAGAGATGTCATAGTACTAAGAGAGAACAAAGCAACCATTAGCATACATAGAGCATGGAACAGTTAATTTTCATGATAAAAAAGGTTGTTACCTGCAGATTCTTCTTACGGTGAAACACAATGCTCTTAGCTTTAACTTTTCTATCTTTCATGTCCACTTTGTTGCCACACAGGACAATGGGAATGTTTTCACAAACACGAACCAAGTCACGATGCCAGTTGGGCACGTTCTTGTAGGTGACTCGAGAAGTTACATCAAACATTATGATGGCACACTGAGCTGTGGAGAGAAGGAAATCTGGTTGAGACAAAATATGGCAAAAACGGCCACTTTAATTTCTTTCATGTTTGAGGTTTACCTTGGATGTAGTAACCATCTCTCAAACCTCCAAACTTCTCCTGACCAGCTGTATCCCACACATTGTACTTAATGGCTCCCCTACTTGTGTGAAACAACAGCGGGTGCACCTCTACTCCCAGAGTAGCTTTAAAAAAAAACAATGTCAATACAAAGTTAAAGAACTTTAAACTGGACATTATGTTTAAGATAAGATACGATATTCCTTTATTGTCCCAAATTTCATTGATGCAACGCAGATAGATACAGAGGTAGATACAGAAGAAAAGAACAGATAACTTATAGGAAGTTTGAAATATCTGTAATATTGATTTATAATACTCACACTTCACTGAATGTTTGACATAAAACAGCACATGTGAACTAGACGCCCCTAGCAAAAGCCATTGCTAGAGTGTCTGCGTCTCTCTCGCTCTCTCTCTCTCTCTCTCTCTCTCACTCTCTCTCTCTCTCTCTCACTCTCTCTCTCTCTCTCTCAAGAATAAAGTCGAGAATAGTACTTCAGGTGTGTAAGAGTACTGGAAAAAGTAAGATAAGATAAGATATTCCTTTATTGTCCCACATTTCTTAAACCTTTATGTTAATCTGAAAAAGGGCATCACATTAATGTTTAAAAAGTAAAAATGCCACAATAAACCACACATTCAAGTACCACGTTTACTCCAGACATTCACTTACCAACATATTTCTTTTCAAACTCTCCTGTCAAATGTCTTTTTACAAAGGTCGTTTTGCCCGTGCCTCCATCTCCTACTAACACCAACTAGTGGTTGAGAGAAAACAGAGAATAGACTCCATAAAATAGGATTAATGTATGTGTATATATATATATATATATACACATATATATATATATATATATATATATATATATATATATACATACATAAATATATATATTTATATATAATTATTTTTATATAAAAAAATAAAAACTGACCTTAAATTCAACTAAAGCTTGTTGTGCCATTTGTTCCAACATGGTTATACAGTTGCAGACTAATAAGCTAAAACCTGGACACAAAATGTAATATTTTCAACAAGACTTGGCCTTGTCCAGAACCCTATTAATTATACATTATACATATAGATATACATATTAATTTGCCACCAACTGTGTAATACATTAGCAAATTTGGACAAAAAAAAGCCCGTCTGATCTCACAGGTACACACAGGTTGCTTCTTTCCCTCTCTGACTTCTCGGACTGGACGACTCGGAGAGGGAAAGACGTTCGGCCGCTCGAATCCCCCCACTTATATGTTGTTGCTGTTGTTGTTGTTGTTGTTGTTGTTTTATGGCGGTTGGCATCCAAGTGTTGCATTACCGCCAGACTTTATTCTTCCCTAACATTAGTTGATGCCCCCGCTTATATTGTACCATGGATCTATTATAATATCGTTATATACCCCATCTTCAAAGCACATGAGTTCCAAGCACATGAGGTCATCAACCAGGATGGAATGCAAGCCGCGTCTTCAATTGGACCATACATATTCCACATTCTGTGTTATATATATTATATATACAACATATCTAAAAAAAAACATCTGAAACTGCGACTGTGCGCATGACCAGTGCGCGTGACCAGTGCGCAGACACCTGGTGTGCACGGCGCAGGTGTCTCGTGCGTCCACGGGGAGTGGCTTCATCCCGCGAGGCTGCGGACACTTTTGCGCATGCGTTGGCAGAAAAGTGCGTTTTACAATGATTACTGGTGGCCAGAGGAGAGGCAGATTATTCCGCTCTACACAACTGTTGTTTTAATCCTCTGGGCGAAGAGATTTAGCAAAGAAAAACACTGGCTTTAATATCAACAGCCATATTGTATGGAAAAGCGACGGAAAAGCTCTTCTTTTGGGGCGTTTTACGAAACCTTCTACTTTCAAAACCCTTAGTTTAGTTGTCCTCATTTTGACGGCGGACTTGTGTTGGCAGCTGCCTCTGTTACACTGATCTGGACTTGTTTTTAAAGATTTTAAGCCTTTTGGGTTGAGCTTTTCGTATTGAAGGTAAAAACAATCGTCTGGAAGATGAAGGATCGATTGGAGCAACTCAAAGCGGTAAGAACAGTCCAGGAAATGGGTTGTAAACGGCTTTAAATTAACATTTCTAATAATTAATCAAACCGTATGAGGAAGGCCAGTAATTGAGCATTAAAGAAGCTACACATCTATACAATTTAAAATGTGTAGTGTGTATTTTTACAATTTATTTAGTCCTGAGTCTAAAATAACTAAGTTTAAAACGTAGCCCGTGTATATGTGAGTTAACCTAACCTAACATTGTTTTTAAGACATTGGTTAGTGATCTGTGTTTTATTGAGACCTTCAGGGGTCAGAGTAGTTTACAACACGTTAACCAAGCTGTTCAGTTAAGCTTGGAGCTAGATAATAATTCTGTTTTTTTAATGGAACTAGAAACTTGAATTATGCTTATGTTGATGTATAAACATGATTTAAAAGGTAAAACATAAAACTTTAATATTGATGTGATATTTGTTCAATAATCTTTAACTTCTGTGGGCTACTAAAATACAATGACTGCAAAAGTCCTTCCAAGTCAGGATTAGGCTCAGACTAGTACAGGGAGTGTTTCTATAGTTACTTTAAAGCACTCATACAAATATTTGCAGTGCTCTGGTGTTTAAACGAAGGTCGCCTAAGGCTTGAGTATTTATTACACAGTTTCTTTAGGAAGTGAAGTAGTAAACCTTCATATTATAGGCCTGATCTTATTTTTACAGAATCACATTCTTGAATTTACAGCTTGGATTATTTATTTGAGAATCAACACCCCCACCACCTGTAATGTGCCTAAATCATGTTTCTGTCCTTATGTATTTTATTGTGCTACAACCACAGTGCCAGGGTGGTGAATGATATAACAGCTGCTTTTTAACACTGACAGCTGCCACTTCATTGTAGCAACCTGTAAATGTCAGGGTGCTGTACACATGTATACTGTGTGTATTATACTTAACTTTGGACGGAGGTCTTTCAAGTTTACTTCATGTGCTTATAACAGACTTTCATTATGTTATGATGATTGATATGGCATCATATTAGTGATGTATGGTTACATTAAAGTTTTCATTTTTATAGAAGGTTGCTGTAGTTGTGTAAAAGCTGATTGGATCTGTTTCAGTGTAACCTCTGTTGTCCTGTTGCTGGGAATTGGATTGGATCATGTTTATAGTGCTTTGTATCGCAAATCAACCTTTTTAATGACATTTTTCCATGGCTTTAAACATGGAAAATATGCTGCCTGTAGTTGGTTGTTAAAGAATGTGGTGGACAATAAAGTCTCACCCGCTTTGCTGATTCAGACACACCAGAAGGAAATGAGTCAATACTGAATACTGTTATCTTGCCACAGCAACGTGGTGTGAGTGAGCATAATGTGCACAGCACTTGGTGCAATGCTTAAAGTTAAAACACTTTACATCATCTACTGTGTCTGTGACAGTCGGTTCCTGGTCACATTTGCAATTCAAATGCAGGATGACGAATGTGGCACACATGGACACACAATGCAATCAACTACACACAGTACTTCCCTTACAGTTGTCAAAAGTATTGATACCCAGATACGGAAACGACTATCGAAACTGGTTGATACTGTAAAAAAATAAAACGAACAGGACAAAAATGAACCTTTTTCTGAATAGTTTTACAAAGGGTTTAATCTACACACCTCGTATGGCCACATGGTAACTACTATTATTTTGAGTTGAAAATTACACTAAATACTGAAAACACTAACTCCTCAAATTTAAAGGTGCACTTTGTAACCCTTGCTTGTCCCTAACATTAAACATTTATCTTTTATTTATTCACTTTTTCTTGCTTATTACTGGGAGGGGTCTGGTAGCACCACCCGCTTGTCTTCAGAGAGATGAGTTTAATGCCATACTGTAGAAAATTCAACATTCTCCGCACAACTTATAATATCAAGTTTTCAAAATGGTCACATCCTATAACCTGTCACTACTACAGCTGAAATACAGTTGAAAATGTATCAGAGTGAAGGTGTTCCATTGACTCAAAGGTCATGTGATAAAAGAGAAGGGAAACTCCCAGCTGTTTGCCTCCGTCAACACTACACAAAGTCAGGTGAGCGAGTAAACATATGTATAAAAAACAATTATGAGAATATTTAAGGAAGAGCCGAACCAGAAACCCCTATGGACTGTGACGCCCTTCATGGTGATCTGTTTATGGCGGTTTTCAAAAATTGGTTGACTTCCTGGAGCAAAGTCATCTTGTCCTGGAGCCCTTTATTTGCTCGCAGTGTATTCCTTGGATCATGATCGTGACTATAATCCAATATTGATGGGTTTGCCCTGTAACTGACACAAACAAAAGGTTTTTCTTTCGTCATGACCGTAAGACTTTGCTGTATCTCTTTTTATGTAGACATGCGATCAAGAGTACGATGAGGTGGAAATTGCTGTGGACAATGCAGCCTTTATGGATGAGTTTTTCTGCCAGGTAAGGCACAGTGATACAGTGTGATGCTTGACTGACATTTCTGAGCTTTTAGTCACGACGCTTCCACAATGAACCCGGAGTTGTATTTTGCTTCATTTGCAAACGGAAATATGATGATGAAAAACAAACTGTTATCTGTTTTCTGTGAAGATCTGCTATGCTGTCATCAAAATGTGATTCTGTTTTCCTTGTTTTATTAACCACCATATCCCCACCCACTTCACTTATTGGTCAGTCTCTGTCGTGCTCCCAATCACAGTGACGTGTGAACTGTTGAAAGATGGCTTTAGTTGCCTCGCATAAAGACCATGAACGATAAAGATATTACTGTCTACATGCATTGCCCACCCCTAATCCATACTAATCCATCATATTTAGGCATTTCCCCTTGGGAGAGATGCACCAATGGCAACCCAGAGTTCAGCTTCATGTTTTTAAAATCGACTCGTCGGTTCATGTCAATGTTCAAATCACACTGTTGTAGCATCTTTTATATTGTGTACACTCATATACTCAGTTTAACAAACCCAGACAATGCACACCAAATTACCTTTTAATTTACAGCACTTTTCTGTACAATTGACACTTTGTACATTAAAAAAGTATTTTTGTATTTCAGATTGAAGACATCAGAAGCAGTATTGATAAAATTGATGAGAATGTGGCTGAAGTCAAAAAGCTTTACTCCGTCGTCCTCTCCGCCCCCACATCAGATCAAAGTAACTACCAATGTCTTGCTGTAATGTCTTTCTGAGAAATGCGTGAAGTCAACTTTGTTGCTTCTTTTCTGCCCAGAAACTCAAGACGACCTTGAGGCAATCACCAATGACATAAAAAAGATGGCAAACAACGCAAGAAACAAACTCAAGAGTGAGAAGCTTTACATATGATGCCAAGTGAAACTGTACTGTGCATTTACGCTATATTTGCTCGGCTGACACAATGCATTGTTATATCATTGCAGCAATTGAGAGAAATCTGGAGTCTGAAGAGCAGGAGCGGATTTCAGCTGATATGCGGATACGTAAATCACAAGTAAACCACTCGACAACCAAGTTTAAAATGGTTTAAGAGGTGGAGCATGCCAAACATTTAAATGATGTTTTTCCTTTCTAGCACGCAGTACTCTCTAGAAAATTTGTGGAAGTAATGACAAAGTACAACGAAGCCCAGGTAGATTTCAGAGAGAGGAGTAAAGGGAGAATTCAGAGACAGCTAGAAATCAGTGAGTAGCGCACATAATTATATTTTAAATGTTGCAAGTTTTTTTGGTGTTTATAAATTGGGGTTCTGTACTTTTTAGCTGGGAAAGCAACAACAGATGAGGAACTCGAGGAAATGTTGGAGAGTGGCAATTCTGCTGTCTTTGCTGCTGGGGTGCGTAGTTTGTCTGGCATGTGAGTTTTAATCAATTAAAAACATGTTTGTTTGAATGCCATACTTTTGTCATTTAGATCGTAGACTCCGGGATTTCAAAACAAGCTCTCAATGAAATAGAATCCAGACACAAAGACATTGTCCGTCTTGAAAGCAGCATCAAGGAGCTGCATGACATGTTTGTTGACATCGCCATGCTGGTGGAAAGCCAGGTACGCTAAGCCATTACATCATGAATTCATCTGAGCATTTCATTTCTCACGACTGTCCTGTTCTCAGATCACTTCATTTTAAACCCGCTGTCTCCTTTTTCTTCTTTTCAGCTGTATACGTTACATAAATGTATTCTTTTCTCTTTGACTGTGTCCTTCATCTCATCGCATTTGCACATCACCCCCAACTTTGATTACACTTGTAGGTAGCCTCATACATTCCTCTTACTATACCGTCATGCCAGCAGCTGTACTATTAAACACTTATTTTTTGATGCTTGCATTTTGCTTTCTGAGGATTTGCCTTGTTTGAGGTAAGGGTGTTTGCCTGTTACTTTGATTACAAAATATCATCTTGCTTGCATGTTTCTTTCTAACAAACCGCAAGCCTGGGATCCAGACTGGTTTTGTCTTTGGTTTTATATTGGTTACCACGATGTTTCCCTTGTCTTAAGCCAAAGTCAGCCAGTGCTTCAGTCATAGATTCTGACCATGCTTTTTCTCAGATAGACTAATTTGACAGTCAATCTGAACGCAGGGCAATGACAGCGCAGCTCAGACTACACACCTGTATTGTCTTGGCTGGCGAGGCAATAAAACCATGTCCGTGTTTCATTATCTAATCAATTATTGTTCTGTTTTTTCCAGGGTGATATTGTAGAGAACATTGAGCAGAATGTATCAAAGTCGGAGGACCACATTGTAGCGGCAAAGCAAGAGACAAAAAAAGCTGTAAGGTATCAGACCAAGGCCCGCAAGGTACTGCCTACTGCAAACTTTAGTACTTCAATGTTTTCCTGATTATTTTCTAAGATCTTTTCTAAACGCAACAGTTCAACACATGTCGACCTCATCTCACAGCTGAAATGTTTGTGTCCATCCTTTTTTTCTTAATGTTTCCAACTTTATTTCTGTTGCTTCTCTTTACTATTAACATATGTTGCATGTTAGGGAGGAATGATTGAAAGAATTGAGAGTAACATGGACCAATCCGTGGGCTTTGTGGAAAGAGCTGTAGCAGATACTAAAAAAGCTGCAAAATTTCAGCAAGAAGCTCGTCGCGTGAGTTGCCAAAGTGAAGATGCATTGAGCGGCTCTCCCAAAAGCAAAAGGGAATCACTTCCAGTTAGTGGTCTTTAACAAAAGTTAAATGCAGCTTTCTGCTTTTTTGATTGAACATTGGTGTTTTACGTAAGTAATAATATACTATTATCAGGGATTACAAAACTGGTGATCTAATACTTATTTTATGTATAGAACAATCACAGTTTTTGAGAGACGTAATTCTGACAATGATTTAACTTTAATCGACCAATGCTTTGAAAGGAATTGCTTTTGGGAAAAGTAGCTCATAATCTTGAAAGAGCATTGTAATTGTGAAGACCCCAAAACCGAGAAAGACCGAAATATCAGGCTAAAATCTGCAATTTATCACATATCGTGAAGTTAAAATGACTGCAGAAGTCAATTTTATTTTATTTTTGTGCTGAACTTTCATTGGCCATCGGCATTTGCCAATTTAAAAAAAAACAACAACAAAAATACACAACATATCGGTCGATCTCTACCCAAAAACTTACCTTCATAATCTGTGTTCCTTTTATCCCAGTGACCTGTGCTTGAGTTGTACAAATGTGAACAATCCCCTCCTACACAACACACTTACTACACAATTTTAACCTCAATGTTGTGTCAAACTCGGCTTTTGATTCACAGCTGGCTAAGTATTGAAGTATCAAGTATTCTTCATGTGTAACACTTACGGGTTGAAAAGTATAAGAAGAAACACATTTTTAACTGTTCTCATATGTTCCCAACAGAAAACTGTGATTCTGGTGGTGGTTGTGGTCAGCTTGCTGGCCTTACTAGCTCTCATAATTGGGTTGTCAGTGGGATTGAATAAATAAACTTTAACATCATTACTAATGGTGAGTAACCATTAACAATATCTGTCTTGATTATAATACAGGCGGTGTGGGCTCAGTGGTGTGCGTGCGTGCGTAAAAACAATTACTTTGTATGTTATAAAAGTAATTGTGTGCTTTGCCAATTACTTTTTATAACCTATCACATGGTGTGGTTGTGTTCAGTATTTGCTTCTGGTTGATGAAAGTAATTAACATTTCCCTTGCATCGTAAAGCTTCTATGTATGCCATCTAATGTATTTGATTTGTAATCTTCACTTCAGTACAGTTATATTTGTTTTTATTTTGTGTCCTTAGAATATCATTAAGGTCACATTATCATCTTCCAATCTACACTGGATACCCTCATCTACCTCCTGATCATCCCCACCCACTCATTAGTCGATCATTTCAAGACACTTCAAGACATTTCAACTGTTCCCATCAACCATTGTAATCACTGAATGCCTGCAAAGATGATGACACCACTGAGCACCTTTATTGGTGTAAGGATGAAAAGAGGAAATGAGACTGCACTGACGTGTACTTTACTTACTGTACATAAGAGGAAGAGATACCGGAGTTAAAAGAAAACTTGCTTATGTTGCTGAGCACTGTTCTCAACAGCATATTGTGCCAAAGAATCAATATATTTAAATATATATTAATAGAAGGATGCAAACCTCACCTAATGTTTTATTTCAAATGATTGTAAAAGCTAGCTACTGTATGTCCTTTGTACTGTGAGTTTGACGTAAAGTCATAGCACTTTCACATTTCAATGTCCTAACTACTGATGTGAAGATTTCATCATGTATAAATAGTTTTATGTGAAAAATGCTGAGCATGTTTTGAAGAGGAATGGTCTGCACACCTATGATTCTTCAGAATGTAGGTATGTCATGAAGACACATTAAGCTCTTCACTTGTATGTGTTAAAAATATAGAATGTGAGCGTTGGCTTTATGGACTGTTAATACATCACTAAGAAAGGGAATTTGTTTATTACTATTATTGTTTGTACTTTTTTCAGCAAAGATAAGTAAATGTCCATAACCTGTCCTGATTCATATTTATATAATATATGTCCTAATCTAATGAATTTTAATCTTGGTACAAAATATTCCAAGACCAAAAATAAATATAGTTCTATTTGTTTTATTTCACGTGTGATTTTATTTTGTAATAAAGTAGCTGTCCACATGTTTTGGAGACTGAGCAATATAACGGTTTAAAATATCTCCCTAAAGCATAAAAGAGGTAAGTGTTTTTATTTTTACACACACCTAGTTCAGTCTTACTCTGTTCCCTTTTTACCCAGTTTCCTCAATTTCCATTGTGACCACAATTGAAAGTTAAGTGTATGTATTGTGTAATCTTGTTTCTTTTACCCTTTCCCTCTCTGTTGTCGCTTTCTTAATAAATCTACAGAAAAAGATGATGATTACCTTATGCTGTACCATCATTGGAATAGTCGGATTCTCCTATCTCTACAGTTTCTTCTCCTAAAACGTAAGCCAAAGTGATAACGAAAACACATGATGACGCATTTGATAGCTAATGGTAATAATCATGATGGTTTTGGCATTCATGTTTTAGGAAAGGTTGTTTTCAAGATGAAGAGAGCCCATATTCCCCCTGACTATTACTGGACAAATGTTTACCTACAATATTATCATGTATACATACTTTTTTTTTTCTTCAACGTAAAGTGTAGATTTGTGTTTGTATGCTGTCCTGCTTGATTTAAAAAAAAAAAAAAAAGCTCACAGCTGGCTTAACATGTGACTTTTCTAATCGGTGTTAGCGCCCTCTGTTGGTGCGTCATTTCGAGAGATCTACGTTCTCGACAGAGGTTTACACAAGAACATTTGTGCACTTAAACATGGGCCTATCTGTGCTTTGTTCATAATTATATTTCTAGTATTATTTTTTTCTCATGAGTAGGCTGTTGTGTGGTGTGATTTGTTTGTATGCGTCCGTGTTGATGAGATGCCTTTTGTGATGGTGTTAATTGTGGCTCAGAGTCAACCCTGTAAAGCCTCTTATGTAATAAAACATTTGGTTTGCTGTTGCGGTTTGCGTGTTGGCGTTTTTTGTCGGTTTAGTGCACAGAGACTAAGCAACATCGTGTCAATTAGTGCTCCAACAATTTACTTGCATATTTTTAATTTTTTTTTGTGTGTGCCTCGGACATGGTTTTTTCTGTGTTTTTTGACCTATTTTCATCTTTATCCCATCTCTTCGCTTCTCTGGCAAACGCAGACCCCGCCCCTAACCAGTGCTCTATCCTCGGGGCGGACCAGGGTGCGTTTGTTTTATTGTTCCATATCGCTCGTACATTTTTAGTACATATTTTATAGTTTTATATTACAAAAAGAACATAAAACATACACCTAAATCATTATACGAATAGTAAATAATACATTTAAAGTTACCCTAACATTGGACAGTACTAATTTCTGTATACCTAAACATGGACAGAAAACATGAAGTTACGCTACTATCAATACGGTATAATAAAGGCTCCTAAGAATGGAGGGAACGTTACCTGTCTCTGGCTAAGGCTTCTTTTTTATCATACAAATGAGTTGTGACCCAAACAATACTACACTGGTCTTTATTCTATGCACATTGAAACTCGGTTGTTAGTTTATAGCAGGTGTTCTCAAACCTTTTGAGCCGAGCGACCCCTTATCAGTATGAAACATTCCCAAGGACAACCTAGCGTTCTCCACAAGTCACAATCACATTCTGAAGTTTAAAACAGTTTGTAGCCACTCACTGTTTTTATTGTATTAGTTGTTTCCATCAAAACACAGTTTGTACATTTTGGTGGACCCCCGACATATGGCACCGCGGTGACGTTTGTTTCACGTTGGACGTTGGACATTCGCCTCCGCAACTAGAGCGGGAGCTTCCTCTGAGTGTGCCCCGCCTGCAGTAGCTCGACGCGGGGAGCTGCGCGCTGAAGTGCCGCTTGGTACGCCAGTTAGGGACCAACTCTAAAGTACCGTTTGTTTAAAAATGTGTTGTCTTAAAAAATATCAAACGTATTTATATTTAAAAAAAAAAAACAATATTGAGCATGAATCCAAGTTGCTAATATTAGATGCAATAGTCCTTTTGGGCTGAAAAATTAACCCTTTGTAGATTTTTAAAGAATATTTTTCGTCAAAAATCAAGGATTCTTATCAATAGCTCCTAAGTCAGCTAGCCTAGATAGTAAACGCTAAGTGATTATAATAGTTTGAGTCTCCAGGTATCACGCACACCTTTTACTTTTTCAAATTAAATTGAAAAAGTAAAAGGTGTGCGTGATACCTGGAGACCACAACTACTATAATCACTTGGGTTTGACTTTCTAGGTCAGCTGACTTAGGAGCTATTGAAGAGAATCCTTGATTTTTGACAAAAAATATTCCTTAAAAATCAACAAAGGATCAATTTGAAAAAGTAAAAGGTGTGCGTGATACCTGGACACTCAATTTACTATAATAACTTGGGGTTGACTTTCTAGGTTACCCGATTTAGGAGCTATTGAAAAGAATCCTTGATTTTTGACGAAAAATATTCCTTTAAAATCTACAAAGGGTTAATTTGAAAAAGTAAAAGGTGTGCGTGATACCTGGAGAGCACAACTACTATAATCACTTAGCATTTACGATCTAGGTTTGCTAACTTAGGAGCTATTGAAAAGAATCCTTGTTTTTTGACAAAAATATTCCTTAAAAATCTACAAAGGGTTATTTTGAAAAAGTAAAAGGTGTGCGCGATACCTGGAGACCACAACTACTATAATCACTTGGGTTTGACTTTCTAGGTCAGCTGACTTAGGAGCTATTGTAAAGAATCCTTGTTTTTTGACTAAAAATATTCTTTAAAAATCTACAAAGGGTTAATTTTTTAGCCCAAAAGGACTATGACATCTAGGATTAGCAACTTGGATTCATGCTCAATGTTGTTGTTTTTTTTGTTTTTTTTATAAATATGTTTATATTTTTTAAGATAACAAACGGTACTTTAGAGACGGCCCCTAACTGGCGTACCAAGCGGCACTTCAGCGCGCAGCTCCCTGTGTCGAGCTACTGCAGGCGGGGCACACTCAGAGGAAGCTCCCGCTCTAGTTGCGGAGGCGAATGTCCAACGTCCAACGTGAAACTAACTTCACCGCGGTACATATGGCCCAGAGACCCCCAGGGGAACCCGACTTTGAGAACCACTTCCATATAGGCACAACCAAACGAACCAAATGATAATTTTTCAGTTTATTTCACACCTACTTAAAATACTAAAGTATTTCAGAGATATTTGCAAGTTAAAAGGTCCAGTTTGAGGTTGAGTATAACGATACAGTAAAATCAAGGCTGCGGACTGGACGCTGGTTACTAAAGGTTGCCATGGCGATGATCTCCCCAAGTGTTCTATATAATACATTGCCAAGATAGATACACGGGACATTCATTTCAAGCGCACCTGTACTTTAACGCGATAGCCATGTTTAAATAGCACATGCTTCGTCCAATTGTAGCGCTCGTATGTTAATAAAGAGAAACTGTGTCGTAAATAAGGGGGCGGGTCGTGTGCGCTCTTGTGTGTGTTTTTTGACCAGCTGAAAATGGCGGCCCGGAGCGTCGAATCGGTGTAACTTTATCACAATAATCAATACAGCAATAAACGCATAAGGAATAACGTAACATGGGAAGAAACGTCGCCACTACCTAAGGCCAGTTTTATTCTGGTGACCTACTAGCACGTCCACGGCATACAGGAGTAAACTCTAAACGCACAGGTAAGATACAAGAGCTTTACAACTGCGGTGCAGTGGCTAAGCTAGCTGCAGTATGCTAACGACTATGAAAGGGATAACCAAAGAAGCTTGGTTTTGTTATTAGCGAACGTCTTTTAAATGTAGGCATTGCTATGTCGACTTTGACGAAGAGCAGGAAAACAAATGTGCCAATACTTCATCACACGCTGGCATGAATATGGCTGTGTGTTTTCAGCTTTTTTGTGCTTGTTGTCTAGCTAGGCGTCTGGCTAGCCGACTCACAACAACATTAGCTACAGGATAACACTGGCTAATAGTAGCGCAAGGCAAGATGGCTCTTTAAACATAGTACTTGTGCTCTTTTTGATTAATCATTGCATTATTATATATATGTTTGTATGTAATGTATGTATGTTTTTATTTTAATATCAGAAGTGACAACATTTATTTTATTCTAGTGACAATGGAGGACCACAATACCAGATACAGCAAACGTCTGGTAAGTTTGATTACCACTTCATCCCAAAGTGTTTAATTTTAGCATGTTTGCGTAATAGTTATGGGGCTTTTTGAAGTTTTGTCATTGTGTAATACATGCTGCTTGTTGGTTTAAATGGTGGCCTTCTTACTACAGATTGACTTTTGACATTCAATTATGTGGCGTTATTTTTTGTGTGTATAAAGTTTGTTAATTGCGCCGAACCTGCTAAGTTCAAGTTGAGGTCAAGTTCACATAGCACTGACCTCATGACACCACTTTACGATGTTTATCTTTTGTTGTCTGGGCCTTTGAGCGAGTCTTTAGAAAAGCTTCACTCTCTGGATGCAGTTTATAATGATGGAACTAACCAAAGACCACAGATTAGAGGCCAGTAAGAGGAAGAAACTTATAAATGATGTAAATTGATTGTCATATACAACGTGATGTCAAAATGATGATGAAGGCTGATGAAACAATTATGTAAATTGATTGTCATAGTCCTTTCAAAAAAAAAGAAAAAAATTATATAATAGTACATTTATTATTAAATTTTTAATGACTCATTTTGACATCACTTTGTATGCAAACTGTATGGAGAAAAATGATAACAAAACCAGATTGATAAATAGATGGGGGAGGGGGAAGATTTGTAGGTGTTTGTCCATCCATCTGTCTAGCCAGGCATTGCGAAGGGTGAGTAGTGGGTAAATAAAGGAGGAGGGGGCATTGTGTGAAAGATTAAGCCGTGTCATTGTGATGCTATTGTTTGATTGAAAAGCTATTAAATGCTTGGTATAGATTCTCAATTTATATGCTAGTATTTGTTGCATGCATAGTACAAGACCTTTGATTATATAATTTACATCTAGTTAGAAGTGATCAAATGTAGGCAAATTAAGATATGTTGTATAATATATATTAATTTATATACAAGATTATCCAAGTTGGGTGTTTTCATTTGTTATTAGCGTACAGGTACACGACGACGTTACCAAGATGATGGCATCTCTGATGATGAAATTGAAGGAAAACGAACATTTGACTTGGATGAGAAATTGCAGAGTGAAAGGTTTACCTCTGACCTGATTAAATACATGGAGGGAAAAGGTTAGTCAGACATGCACTCATTGAAAATCTAAACATGCAATGGCATTGTAGTGTGCAGCTTTGAAACCTCTTGTCTTGTTTTTGGTGCTAGATTTTACATTTGAATACATTCAGAAGGAAGGTCTCAAGGACCCCATTGTCTTTATGAAGTCTGATGGCCTTGGCATACAGTAAGCAATGTTAATTTTCTTTCTCGCCATTATTGTTTAGTATCAATTCTTGACTTCATTCTAAAGTAATGTTTCTCAGCCAGTTTTTTTTTCTTCTTCCAGAATGCCTGACCCTGATTTTAGTGTGAGCGATGTGAAGGTGTTTGTTGGTGAGTTTTATTATTATCTTGTAATTACAGGTTAGGTTTCCTTGTAATGGAGTTTACCAGTGACATTTTTTTTGGTAATTCTTTCACAGGTAGCAGACGTATTGTTGATGTAATGGATGTAAACACCCAGAAAGGAATTGAAATGTCAATGGCTCAGTGGGGCCGTTACTATGAGACACCACCATCAGAACGGGAGAAACTCTACAATGTCATCAGCCTAGAGTTCAGCCACACAAAGTTGGAGAATCTGGTCAAGCGCCCAGCTTCGGTATACAAAACTTCGGTATACTTCTGAATACTAAACCGTTTTTTTTGTATTAACTTTACTGGTCTTGCATGTGCCACTTGACAGGTTGATCTTATTGACTGGGTTGACAACATGTGGCCACGACATCTCAAAGAGCGACAGACTGACTCGACTAATGCTATCATTGATATGCATTATCCTAAAGTACAAAAGTAAATGACGTGACTGTTTATTTGTGACAAACATACAGATTTTAAAATGTTAAAGTGCTATAAGTTTCTCTTTTTTTTACATTTTAGATATTGTCTAATGAGTGTGCAGGGCTGCTTCACAGATTTTCATATTGACTTTGGTGGCACTTCAGTTTGGTACCATATTCTTCGAGGAAGAAAGGTTTGTAAAATGCATCACATTGATGTCGTCATTAAGGATGGACCTTTTTTAATCATTATCTTTCAGGTGTTTTGGCTTATTCCACCTTCACCACAGAACTTGGAAATGTATGAGAATTGGGTTTTATCTGGAAAGCAAGGAGATATTTTTCTAGGGGACAAGTGTCACGATTGTCAACGAATAGAGCTGCAGCAAGGCTATACATTTATGATTCCATCAGGTACTAAGTTCTGTGGATGTGTACTACACTAGAATATTCTTTACACAGCTAATCCAAACACATATATGACCCCCTCTACTATTGCGCCTTCAGGGTGGATCCATGCAGTGTATACGCCAGAGGATACTTTGGTATTTGGGGGTAATTTCCTTCATAGCTTCAACATCCCCATGCAACTCAACATCTACAGCATTGAAGACCGGACAAGGGTAAGCCTTATCTTTCAAGGGTAATTTCTAGTGAAGTCAATCGATTTTAAAAGAAGAAAAAAATAGAATAATCAGCTTTGATTCATTAAATTGTAAATATTTGTATTTAAATATTTTAACTGAAATATAAAACATTCTAATTTAAAACATTTTTGCACATCCTAAGTGAAGTGTATATTTTAAGTACATTATTTTAAAGTCCAACTAGCTTTCATCTAAGTCAAAGCATTATAATAAATATTCATGATCAAACAACAAGTTTGTCCCATGCGTGTGTAACTAATGTGAACTGCTAATGTTGACCTGGCGTCTTCCTTGCCTGACCAGCATGTTCCTCCTACATGCTGTTCGAATCCAGAATTACCTCACATCTGGTTTTCACTTGTAAGCTGCTATGTTTGTTTTATAGACAAACAGATTATTTGTTTTTGATTAATCTGCCTGTCAATCACACACACACACAAATGGTTCCAGACTAAATCATCTTTCTATTATCGTCTTAGTATTGTCGATGTCAAACCGTGTGGTCTTGGCTGATGAGGCAAACTTCTGCAGTAGTTTCAAAGGAACACCTCCCTGGTGTTTTTGGTTTGTTCCATTGCGCTGCGCGTGCAGACATCAGCCTCTGCGTTATGGTCGGCATTAGATCATACACTCCTAACTCACAGAAGTCTGAATTCGGTCCTGCTGATGCAGCTCAGGCAATCATTTTCTCTCTAAAAAGCTTTTTTTCCATTGCATTACAGTCTATTCCACTTCACACGTTGTATAGGGTTACCCCTAACTCTAATCTTAACCCTTAACCCTAAGTTTTTGTAGTAGTTAGGGGAGGAGGGGGAAAAAATTAAAACGTTAAACACGAAAAAAAAGTTGGAGCGGGAGTCGAACCCAAAATCTAATTACACCTGTACATTTTCTTCTGCAAGACAGAAAATATACCATGCATGTGATCTGGGCCGCCACGAGGGCCGCCATATTGGATTCTGTAACTTCCAAATTCGGACAAATTCGGACTTCGTGAGTTAGGAGTGTATGATCTAGTGCCAACCTCTGCGTTATATGCGTGACCATGTGTGGACTAATAACCACACAATGGCAGGGGTGGGGTCATGAAAACCAAGCTACTCCTTTCCGTGAAAGGACTGACAGACCTACTAATTTCCTTTCATTAAGTCTTAAAAGGTATGAGTTGTATAATGTATATTACTCTGCCTTTTTAGGTACCAGCAAAGTTTCGTTATCCTTTCTACTACGAAATGTGTTGGTATGTCCTGGAGAGATATCTTTACTGCCTGACAAACACCTCACATCTCACCCCGGAATTCCAAAAGTACTCTCTTGGAATAGGTAATTATTAAGCAGTAAAACTTCCCTGACAAAATCATTCCCAAGATTTGATTAACCATTTGGTCCCTGAACTTTGGTAGGCCTTTCTCCCGAAGATGTGAATGGAAATAATGGCACAAGTGAAGTTCCCAATAATTCTGAAAATGTTGAACAACCGGTGAAGGAGGAGATCGATGAAATTGTGGAAATTAAAGTGAGGGCGGAAATGGAGGAAATTGATGTGGTAGTCCCAGACACCAAACCCAATTACGTGCTGACACCCCTGGAACTAGAGGGACTATGGAACCTCTTGGGGAAGCTTGAGGAGCTGCCCACCCACAAGAAGTGTGTCCCTGCAGGAATCAAGAATCATGCAGCATTGCTTGAAGATATGAGGGTGGGTAAAGTTAGGATTTCACCAGAATAGATTTACATTTCCTATAATAATCCCCTTTGCTAAATGTTTTGTCATACCGTTTCTTCTTTTATAGGATGTTTTACTGCAGCATTCAGATGATGAGCCAAAACAGTCTTACACTGGCGAGCCCATTGTTAAGTGGCCAAAAAGGGTGAATAGAGAACTGTATAAAAAATGCGTGTTTATTTGGTTGTGTCTAATTGATATTACTGTGATTAGCCATCATGGTACGAGCCCCCCATGGCTCCTTCTCCACCTCCTCCTCCTCCTCCTCCTCCTCCTCCACCAGCAGCTGTATTATACCGCCCTCGATTGGCTCCCACGGGCCATAAGACTAGACGTTCTACCAAACGATCAATTTCTGCCCTGCGACGGAGACGAGTGAGGTGTAAACGATGTGCCGGATGCCGCAGGAAAGAGTGTGGCTCTTGTCAGTTTTGTCATGATATGAGGAAATTTGGCGGGCCTGGGCGCATGAAGAAAGGCTGTGTCACGAGACAGTGCCTGACTGTAAGTTCTATCTTTTATATATTTTTCATCATAATCAATTGTGGCTTGTTCATCTTAACATCTCTTCCATCTTCTTAGCCTGCTTTGCCTAACACGGCAAGATGTGCCATATGTGAAGAAGGTGAACCAGAACACTCTAATCCAAGCACTCACACACTCATGGAGTGCTCAGTTTGCAATAGCATTGTTCATCCACAGTGCTTAAAGGTAAATGGGCTCAACACATTTTTAATAGTCAACATGAACAATTATTTAACATGGCAAACTCAACACTTTTTTTTTAGGTTCCAGGTGAGGGAAAAATCAGTACAGATTTGCCAAGTTGTTGGGAGTGTCCAAAGTGTTACCAGGGCAAAGGCTCCACGTCAGAGGTATCAACTGATGTACATTGACATTATTGTCTTGACTTTTCTGTTCTGCCATAAACGCATTCAGAATTTTTGCTCTCATTCCAGTCCTCCAGCGATGAAGAAAGTGCAGAGTCCGAAGGCTCTAACTCTCTTCCTGGAGATGGTATTCATGGAGGTGAAGCTCACAAAAGGACAAGACGTGGAAAACTAGTGTCCCGTCCAACAGCACCCCCTCCGTCTCAGAGATTACTTCTCCAGCATCAGCAGAGCCGAAAAAGAGCAAGTGTACTGCAGCTTCAACTCGGAAAGAGGGTAAGCTCTAAAGCCCATGTCACTAATAGGCAGACTCTCATCTAGGGGCCTCATCTATAACTGATTGTGTGGAAATTTGTCTGTAAGCAATTTCTGCTTTATAGATCTCACTTGCTGCTGAAATCTATGTGTAATCTATGTGAACCCACATAACCTCACGCCCTCTCCACGCCTCCAAAATGCAAATAAAGGGCCACGCTAATAAATGAGATTTACCTAAAACGAGCTGATAATCAGTGCATTTGACAGACACGTGGGGCAGACCCTGCACACAGCAGCAATCACATCAAACTCTTATGTTTGAATGAGATGTGAATGAGGTTTGACCATGGCCCTGTTTGCGCACATTAATAAGTTCATGTTGAGGTCTGAATGGCCAGAGGAGGCGGCAGTGTGTGCAAGAGTGCAATAAAACTGCGCGTGGAACATGACATGGTTACTTCTGTGAGTGCGCCCACCTGGACAGATATTTTTTATCTATTTAAACGGTGGACCCTTAAGAGCAAGCTGTCTGCATATTAATGTAAGGAATTCTGTGTCAGGTTCGGACACTGGGCTACATGTCGTACAGGGTCGGGTTCAATCATTTGAGTCGATCCAGACTCCAGCGCGTGGTGCGTGAAGACAAATTAATGTGTTAGATCTGCGTCTTGTCTTTCATTAAACCAAACCTGGCTCATAAACTCCATCTGAAGGAGTTTTCTCTCAGATCTGGTCGTTGTTTGATAAATCTATTCACAGATTCAAAGGATTTTCTCTGTAGGGTCACAGACACAAACTGATACTGTCACAGCGCAGACTGAGCGAGCGCTCCGGGAATGTGCTAGCAGCTTTATATGCGTCACGTATTGGCCAGAATGATGAGTGGAATAAACGGCCCTTCTGTGTTTATCACATTAAACAGAAGTTTGCTTATAATCTCTGAATTGTTTTAGGCTAAAATATGTACTTGCTGACTATTTCCTGAACCAAACACTCCTCAAACTCCAAACTTGATCTTAAAGGAGGGTCTCCACTCGATCTTAAAGGAGGGTCTCCAGTTTGTCTAGAGATGAGCAAAATCCTGAGCCTAGTGGAAGGTTTATAAATCCCACGGATGGCGCAGAGGGCGGCCTATGCACCGTGGAGTGAGCAAGCAAGCATTATAAATTAGGCCCTTGATCCGAACGCAGGTCGCTGACCCAAAACCTTTGACTTAATCGCATAGGTCCCTCATTCATGGAGAATGCAGCAGTGCAGCCCCCACTGTGTTAGTCAGAAATAATTTCTTAAAACCTGAACATCACTAATTTAATTTAAAATTAACTGGGAGTTTGTATCTTTCCTTTGCATCACAGACACGGGTACATTGCACACATGAGGGGACAGTGCCACTGCATGTGTCGGGTTAGGCTGCATTTCACTGAAATGAAGTGATCATATTTCAGATTTTACTAAACATTTTGCCTTTTTGTCCCCAGTTTGACAATTTTAGTGAAGTGTATTAGTTGAAAGGTTTTATTTAAAGTGTCATGCCCACATGGGCTTATATGACATTGACATTGGGTAAAGAACGATGTCCATGTAACCAACAATATTAAGTCCTAAATGTCCAGGCCTTCTCCACGAAGGTTGACACATTTAGTTTTGAAATAACCAGTACATAATTTCACCTTCCGACAGCCAAAACAATGAGGGCTTTTCCTTAAATCATTGTACAGCGGACTATAAAACATGAAATGGAATTAATTCTCTCTCAAACATAAGTCTCACAACCGTACACAACCTGTCCTCCTCTGTATAATGTGACTTCATGGTTGAGCAGCAAATATGACATAGGTGGAGGTAATTCCACACCTGGAACCTAGAAATCCTTTAAAAATATAAATTAAATAATATAATTGGTATATTGTGAAACAATAACTAGCCTATTTCATTACACTTTAGCCAATTTTATAATTTAAAAAGAGAAGGCTTTCTCAAACCGGATCTTGGTGAAAATGTATCAGTGACCCCTGCTCTAAAGGCTCTGAGCCCGATGGAATAAGTCCATTGTATCAGATAGAAGGTGATGGACGTCTTGTGATGTGATCGAGCACTGACACTTGATTTTGTTGTGTATATATGTTGTATATTAAAGCGTTTTTTATTTTTAATTCTCAGATCAAGTTGGAACGAAGCAAAATAATGGCGGTAATAAATCTAAATTCTATATACAAATTACACAGTTCAAACTAACTTTACCAAATGTTGTTATAAATTAGATCTTAATTGCTAACATTATGTCTACTTGTTCTTGCTTCCAGCAAAAACGAGTAGCCCTTGAACGTTCCAATGCTAGATTGCTGTCCGGACTGCGATCTCCAAACAGCAGATTGTCCTTGGGCAGGGGTCAGAGGGTGACCTGGGCCAGTGGCTCCTCATTCTCCACCAGAACCGCAGCGACTGGGGCATTGGAGAAGCCGCCCTTTTTGAACGCGACTGGGAGTTCTAAAGGCAGAGGTCGTGGAGTGAGGTTGAGGGGTGGTGCAGCAGGAAGAGGGTTTCACTCCAGAGATTATGGACCTGTAGATGACAGTGAAGATGACAGTAGTAGCAGCAGCAGCAGCAGCAGCAGCAGCAGCAGCAGTAGTAGCTCCAACAGCAGCAGCACCGAGGAGGAGGAGGAAGAGGAGAGAACACAAAATGGCTCTCCAGGAGGAGACAAAGAGAACCAGCCACAAACAAGGACTGAGAGATTGACAACCAAAGATCTGGAAGATGAAAAAGACCAAATCGGTGCTTATGGCTATGAGGAGCAGATGGAGTCAGTGTCCCAAACTGAAAATAAAGATGGCTTTAACAAAGTAACTCTTCAAGTACCAAGCAGGGCTAAGCAAGACCCATCAGCCATTGTACCCAAGCTGGAAGCCGTTGCTTCAACCACTACTGCATTAATACGCAACCAGACTAAAGTTCTTCCTCGGCCACCAATCAGACATCCTGATATCCAGTCCACCAGGCACACGCCACCGCTCACACGCAGCTTGTGTGCTCACAAAAGTCAACAAGAGCGGTTGGAGGCCTCTAAAAGAATAAAAGAGTGTAAACTTGGCCATGGGGGCTCAGCGTCGTCTTCCTCTGATCATCCTCGCATCCCTCTGTCAGCTCTGCAGGAGGGTGGCAGTGAGGCAGACCGAGAGGGCAGTGGCACTGGGCCGGCCTGTGAAAGGGAGGTGTGGGTTTCTGTCTTCCGCTACTTAAGTAGAGCAGATCTGTGCGTCTGCATGGCTGTCTGCAAGAACTGGTACAAATGGTGAGACTGTAATTTTTCTTCAGAAAATGGGTACTACCGAATGGATAATTAATAGTAAAATTGTATTTCTCCCACAAGGTGCTTAGACAAAAGGCTTTGGACAAAAATTGACCTCAGCATCAAGCCCAGTGTCACTCCCCAGGCTCTTATAGGTATCATAAAAAGGCAGCCTGTCATTCTGGATCTGTCTTGGACCAACATTTCCAAAAAGCAGCTTAACTGGCTCATTGGACGCTTACCTGGTAAGCAAAGACCTGTACAATTCAGCATATTCCATTTGTATTGTGCATTAATGTTTGCATTTCTGTCGTAGGTCTAAAGGACCTAATGTTGGCTGGTTGTTCTTGGGCTTCTATTTCTGCTCTTTGTTCCTCTGGTTGCCCTCTCCTCCGTTCTTTAGACCTGCGTTATGCAGATGGAGTCAAAGATACTCAGATCAGGGAGTTAATTAGTCCACCAGGTGAGAATCTGAGAGGACCCTGTGCCTTGTATTGCTGGATGACCCACATACATTTTAAAACGAATGGTTTGTTTTAAGTTCATATAACCCATATTTATTTTGGTTTCAGGTTGTGATAATCGCAGTCAACTCCGCACTATTCACAGTTTAAGATTCTCTGGTCTGGACCTCAGTGACTCGACGGTGCGCCTTATAATCCGCCACATGCCCCAGTTAACTAAACTGGACCTTTCCCACTGCAACAGTCTCTCAGATCACTCCATCAACCTGCTCACTGCAGTGGGGTCCTCCACTCGTAACACTCTCACAGAGCTCAACCTAGCGGGTATGTGAGGATTTGTTTCTTCTATTATTGATAATAATGGGATATTGACCTCTTTCTGTCCTTCTGTCCAGGCTGCAGTAAACTGTCTGACACATGCCTCAAGTATCTCCGCCGTCTCGCCTGTATCGCACTTCTTGACTTGCGGGGCTGTAAAGGTGTCTCCCGCAAAGCTTGTGAAGAATTCATTTCTGAGCTATCTGTCAACACTCTCTACTGTCTCTCCGATGAAAAACTGATCGAGCGGATATCCTAACTGACTGCCATGTCACTTCAGATTCACAGGTGACAATGTTGCACAGGAAAGACCAAAACTTTTCTAACATTTCAGAAGGTCGCCATTGGGCGTAGAAGTGATGCATCGACACTGTTGTATCTCCGGTGTAAAAGGAAAGCTGAGACTACTGGTAAGTTGGGAGTTCTGAAATTGGTCTTGATGCATGGGTAACAACTAGAACTGGATTTTTTTTTTCAGAGGTATATAGTTTTCACTTTTGTACTTTAAAATACTCAGGAGCTTAGTTTTTATATTGAGAATATTATAAAAACTGGTGCCGTAAGCAGAACTTGACTTTCATTTAACGTTCACCATCCAAGTGCTCATTCATCACAGACCGCAATTATGTTCCATTGCAAACCATGCAATTCTTTGCATTCTTCTGTTTGTTACATGTTTTTTGTTTTTTTACTCACATGTATCATGTGGCTTTATTCAAAGTGGGTTCTGTGCTGCTGTTCATGTCAGTCTTCTAGGAGATCTTTCTCATTTTTCATTAATAACTTATGCATTATTTGTTGGTTTATGCGATTAGAGGGTAAGTCATTGGGAGACACTGAAAAAGTGACACGGCAATCGAAGGCAACGCAAGACCTCAACTTAAAAACGCAGGTTGCATTAAGTGTACGGGATAAGCCAAGAACTGTACGGGATAAGCCAAGAACTGTGTCAGGAAAAGTGAATTTTCATCAAACTCTTTTCTGGTGCTACAATTTCTCAATTCCTGTTTTTGTACAATTTGACACCACCAATTTTAATATATTTTTATTTGGAATATGGATGTATGTTTTTTTTTCGAATTGAACAAAATCTGGTACAAGTTCATTGGTAAATGCAGTTTTCGTTTTGGAAATTGTTCCTTTTGTTTTTCGATATAGTGGTTCTGTATTTAAGGTGACGGCTGCTCTCTTAGCCATATTCTTTAAAACAAATATGAATATATTGTACAAAAATATACTTTTGTGTAAATCAGTTTTACTTAGAGTATCAAACAGGAATCTTGTAGCATTGAAATTATTTTCCAATGCATTTTTCACTTGTGTTATTTGTGTTATTTTTCAAATAAAATAAAGTAAAACAGGCAGGTTGTATGTACATTTCCTCGCCATTGTACAGTGAGTTTTATATTTACTATATATGATATGTATAATGCAATAGATCCATGGTTTTATGTGTGTTGGCGCGTCCATGGACATGTTCAGCCCTGGCTCCACCCAGTTTCCCATTTGATAACCTGGAACTAAAGCGTCGGGGGAAGTACACATTAATAATTCAACAATCCCTGCTGTAAAATACTTTTCACAAGCTGGTGGTGTGGACATACAGAAGCCCGGCACCATGATCAGCCTCCGGGCACAGTTGGCACCGCACGGACCAAGTCCAATCTGACCTGGATGTGAAGCTGCATTTACAGCCGCATCTCCGCTTTATTTTGAGACAACGAACCCTCAGAGTTACACGTTTTCTGCAGCAGGCGGCTAGTTTTTATAGCTTTTACATTTGCAACTTTCTACCAGACAAATGTGGACAGACGCAAAGGCACAGGTTTCCAGATTTCAATAGTGAAGACTGAAGATGAGCGGAGGAGCAGTGTTGTTGGTCAGTGTTAGCCTGTGTTAGCACAGCTAGCTCTCAGTCAACATCAAATTAGTGGGCTGAGTTAGCCAAGCCAACTCAGCCCACTAATTTAAATTGGCAGCAACTACTTTTTCTTTTCAGATGTTAAGCTCATCATTTCTTTGGGCTATGGCTTATACTTCAGGACATTTACAGAGCTAACCTGCATAGCAACCCACTGAGGAGCCTTGAACTCCCTGTCTCAGTGCTGTTAGCTGCATAGGTAACATTGCCATCGAGAGCCATGGCCCAAGAGGCGTTTCCCCTGCATTTTCTGGTGTGGAACAATCAGTATTTGGAGCTTGATCGAGAGCTGCAGACAAATGAGGTACATATAAATGATGGCATGTTGTCGGAGGCGGCAGCACTGCATTGCGCTGATTATGGGGATGTTTGGGCTGTGCAGCACAACGTGGGAGGTGTTGACCCGCGGGGGCGCACCCCTCTGGAGCTGGCGGTGAGTTTGGGACACCTGGAGTCCGCCCGGGTCCTGCTCCGACACTGCGCAGACCCCACACACGCAGGCGCGCAGGGCTGGACCAGTGAGTGATCTCGTCATGTCATAAATGCACGCTGGGTTCCTCTGCTGTCCGAGGACGACATTGTGAAGGTGCGCGTTTCAGTCTTGCAGGAGGCAGTGAGCACCGGAGACCCAGAACTAGTTCAGCTCGTCCTTCAGTACCGGGACTTTAAACGCGCCACAGAGAGACTCGCAGGCATCCCGGAACTGCTCAGCAAGCTTAGACAGGTAAATGTCAGCGCTCCAATTCATGAGATGCCTTCTGCAACTGGTCAAGCTTAGGAAGTTTACTTTTTTAAAATAATCATATATGTTACATTACCCCTCTCTTTTATTTCAGGCACGAGACTTTTATGTAGAAATGAAGTGGGAGTTCACCAGTTGGGGTAAGGGTTCACACAAATCACATTCAGCACCACTTCCGGTGGATAGCTCCCCATTTACATTACATTACATTAAAGACAATTTCTAGACCAACATTTTTAGAGCCTCTGCCACAATTTAGATGTATAAAATATTCATACTCATTAGCTGTAGATTTGGTCTCTACTCTCGCTCTTATTCATACTCTCATGAGGCTGAAAAGAGTGGAAGTGTGGGTGGGAAGTAGATCAACAGCAACACAATCACAACATGGTCACAACATGATTTGATAAAATACTTAGTTTTCTTATTTACCACCTCTAAATTGCATTAAATCCATTCTTTTCATACCCTTTCAGTGCCTTTAGTGTCAAAGGTCTGTCCCAGTGACGTTTACCGTGTGTGGAAAAGTGGATCATGCCTGCGAGTGGACACCACTCTCTTGGGTTTTGAGCACATGACATGGCTGAAAGGGCGACGGAGCTATATCTTTAAGGGTGGAGGTGAGTATTTAACATTGACTTCATCTGTTCACAAAATCAAATGTTTTATTAAAAAATGTAATTCAAATAACTACAAAACTATTGGGTGGTGTTCAGTGAGTTGTATTCTGAATAAACTTGTTCTGGCAATCAGCTGTTAATGACTTTAGTGCCACAGCTCAAGCTCACATTGAAATATAAATTTTCCCTGATCACATTAATGAGCCGCATTGACTCATTCTATTGTTTCTCACAGAATTGCACTGACCTGTCAATCATCTCAAAAGCTAGTGCATGCCTGATCTGAAATAACCACTGTTTGCTCCATATGAGAAAATGGTCAGACCAGCCCGGCCAAAGTGGGAGATCATTGTCAAAACTTCTGACAATGTAAGAGTTTATTTTCTCTCTAAAAAGACAAGTCCGGGTGCAAAGGAGAGCTCCTCTTATTGCTGAATTGTGCCTTGTGACTGAACAGAGTCAAGAGATGAAGAGGAGACAGGTGTTTGTGACATTGAAATATGTGCTGCTCTTTTTAAAATAGCATGACTGGGAGTTTTCATTTTGGCCAGTCACATTTATGATTGTATGCATTGAAGTCAAGTGTCTGATTTTGAGGGTGTGAACTCTTTTTGGCCAAAACTTATGCCTTTGTTAAATGGCGCTGGTTTTTCTAGTAAGAACTATGGCTTAAGTAACTGTTCCATCTAGGCCTGTCACAATAATTACTATGTATTATTTTTACGGGTCGGTATTTATTGTGGGTACCTTTTCTTTGTACTAGTGTAGTGGAGATTTTTTGTTATTTGTCTGTGTTGAACTGTAAACGGTTGAATAAATAACACATGACATAATAAATAAATAACATAATAACGTATGACTGGGAGTCCTGAAGGGAGATCAAGCCAAAGCTTGGTTTATTTGGGCAATCCAGGCTCATCAAATCCTCAGTTTCGTTCTACCAATGTTGCTAACCAGAGTTGGCTCCGAGTTTCCATAGTAATAAGCACTCGGGTCTAAACCTGGTCAGGATTAGGCTAACACGTGCACTCTCACACCTGTGTTAAATCACTTGTCTCTGTCCGAAAATAAAGTTGGCGTCTGAGATTTTTATAACCAGTGGCGTGCTACACTCAGCTAATGGGCACAAGTAGTATAAAAGCCTCCAGCCTTTTATTATTATATTTATTGTTTTATTTTATTAAAAGCATCTCTACCAATTTTTGCTGTACATTATCAAAACAAAACATTACTATGCTCTTAATTACCGGTAGTTATTTTTTATCAATGTCTGAACACTAATAAAACATTTCCCTCACACCAACAGCCATAGCATAAAATAAAGGTTTAGCTGTGGAGTCGTTCTGCTGCTTTTGCGCAGACTCAGTCACTGGTTTGGAGCTGGACTTTGAGGATGAACAGTTGGTTCTGGCTGTACACTCCTTCATCACATCTGTTTCCCTCGTCTCTCACCCCGTTGAATCACCCCCCCTGCTTTAGTGTATTTTTTTATTAGTGTGTGGCATAAATGTGTTCCTTGTTTATAGTCTATTGTTCCTTCCGCAATATATCGCACTTCAAAACATGTTATCGTGACAGGCCTAGTTCCATCTTTACGTCTATCAAAGCAAGTCTGTTCCCCTGATTAGTCTTTTCCTTGTGTCTGTAGACGATGGCGCTGTGGTGATGGAGGTGGACCATGAGAAGCAGGTGGTGTACACAGAGCCGCTGGTGCTGTCACCTCGAGATGCGCCGTCTCTCCTTGCAGCCATGCAGCCTTCACAGGAAAACACGGCCCAGAGACTGACATCCCCAATTGTCTCTACACATCTCAATACTCGCAACATTGCCTTTGAACGGTAATGCCAGCCTCAGCAAAATGCAAAATGCAAAAAAAAAAAAAAAAACGCTGATAAGGAGCAGCATAAGACCAAACTTTAAATCACACAAATCATTTGAATAATTAATCATTTCTCAATCTAAGGAACAAGTCTGGAATATGGGGCTGGCGTTCCGAGAAGACTGAAGTGGTTAGTGGGTATGAAGCCAAGGTCAGTACATCAGAACAGATTCATATTAAATGAGAAAATGGTAGAAATATCTTGACAATCAGTGTATGATTTCCTGTGTATCCGCGATCATTTTCTTATTTTGTTCAGGTTTACAGTGCTACTAATGTGGAGCTGGTTACTCGGTCAAGGACAGAGCATTTGTCAGACCAAGACAAATCAAGGAGCAAAGGTAAACAGTGAAACTTCAAAGTCGTGTTGAAGTTCAGGTTAAAAATAAAACAGAATTTTCCGTTTTGTAGGCTCTAAGACCCCTTTGCAGTCGTTCCTGGGAATTGCTGAACAACACACAGCTCATAACGGAGTAAGTGGATGCTTCGAAACTGCAGCGCACAACAAACAACATTATATTCATATATTGTGCTTGTTTCAGAGTAATGTGTCCCAGTGTGCCAGTCCTCACAACCCTACAGCCATTACTGCAGAGGAATACTTCAATCCGGAGTTCAATCTGAATGGACGAGACATTGGGCGGCCCATTGAGCTCACCAGTAAAGTCCAAAGGTTATTCAAAACTTGTACACAGGAAAGACAAAAATGGGCATTGTTTGAATTATTCATTGTTTCTTCTTCTTGTCCAGGTTCAAAGCGACTCTGTGGCTTAGTGAGACTCATCCTTTGTCACTGGCAGAGCAGGTGACGCCCATTATTGACCTCATGGCCATTTCAAACGCCCACTTTGCCAAGTTGCGTGACTTCATCACCCTGCGTCTGCCACCGGGTTTTCCCGTTAAGATTGGTACGAGTGGAAAGATATGTGTATCCTAAATTTTATGTCTTAAGTCATCTATAAACACCCAGTTTCTTGCATCCTCAGAGATTCCCTTGTTCCACGTGTTGAATGCTCGGGTTACCTTCAGTAACTTGTGTGGCTGTGATGAACCGGTCAGCTCGGTGACACTACACAGCCCTGAGAGTCCAGAAGAAGCCGGTAGAAGTTCCTAAACCAGTGTTTTAACTATGTTTTGTGTAATTCACATAATTTAAGTGGACTTCATTTTAACCCTTCTTTGCTCAGGTCAAGCGCCTCCACCTTTTCACTGCGAAGTTGACCCATCTGTGTTTGAGCCCCCTCCCGACTACACCACGCTGGGCCCAGGGCGCAGTGAACCGATGCGGGATGAAGACGATAATCTGTTACAATTTGCCATTCAGCAAAGTCTGTTAGACGCAGGCACAGAGAGTGACCAGGTATAAAAATATAACTACCAGTATATTGTATTTCAACAAGTCCTTATTGTTTAGTTTGGATTTTGTAATACTTAGCATTGTTATCTCACATTTTATAATCTTAAATGTATTTATATTTAAGTAAAATGTACTAGTGAGAAATAGGGATGAAAACTGAAGCTGCTGGTTTTACAGATGGCAGTTTGATGCAGTTAAAAAAATATACAACTACGTGGGCCGGGAAAATGTGGTGTGACCTACACTGCTGTAACCATGCCTTTTCAGTTGAAGCATAATGAGGGACATTTTTAACTTTTGCAGTATGTTCTTAGGGTCTCACTTTTACTCATAGTTCACTTAACTCTGATGAACACATTTAACTGTACATGTACTTATTGCATGTATTAGGTAACAATATGGGAGGCTCTGACCAACAGTCGCCCTGTTCCTCAGTCTCCCTCATACGAAGAAGACTCTCAGCTGGAGAGGTGAGCGATTAGTAAAACATAATTGTAATAATTCATATTTGTATATCTTTATATAGCAGCTTTACTAACCAATTTAAAAAAGAGGTGGTGCCTATGGCATGACTCTCTTGCTAAGTTCTTCAATTCTTGAGGAAAAAGAAAATTGGGTGTAAAGTAATTAAACAGAAATACAATGAGTAGTTTGCAGTTACTCTTGGGACAAACTCCCTGTCACCATTTCAAAAAAAGGAAAGGAAACCTCCTTTGTCAGACAATATTGTTGTCATAGTTCTTTTTCTTCATAACCTATTTTTCTTGTCTCCCAGGGCAATCCAAGAGTCACTGTCGATCTCCTTGCCCGGTCAAGAAGGGCAAGATGGCTCTGCAGCAGACTTAAACCAGTCCACCTCAGCCACACCAGAGGAACCGGGGGCAAACTCCCCTCTGTCTCTGAGCTCGGGGGGAGATCCACGGCTGTCTGGGCAGTTTGGTGTGGCAGCAAGCTTTGACGAGCAGCTGCGATTCGCTATGGAGCTGTCATGCAGGGAGCAGGAAGAAACAGACAGGTAAATCTTACCATGTTTAACTGAGTGATGTTTGAGATCAAATATTACGCCACAAATACCACAAAATGAGACCTTTTTAAATAATGAGATGCATTGAACAACTGTAATAGAACCAAAACCCTTTTGTGTCTTTCTTAACTTTTGAACGTTTGCTTAAATAGTTATTTGTTTGTTTATTTGTTTTTAGGAAGCATAAAGAAGAAGAGGATGAACTTGAGCGGATACTGCAGCTGTCACTCACCGAGAAGTAATGTCACAAGAACACTTTAAAAAGGACATTCATTTCTGCAGAATATTCTTAATTTATTGTTTTATTTTCTAAATAATGTAATATTAAGTTATTAGATATGTTTTATTGCACTGGCTGCTAGACACAAAGACAGGAGTTGACTGAAAGTTTGTTAAGAGAGATGACAGGTACAAAAGGGAGGAAAAAAAATCTTTTTCACATTGTTGAAGTTCATGAAGTGCTGAATGGTCCTTAAATTAAACCTATGATATAATCCACAATGGGCACAAAATGCATAATATGTTTAATAAATGGCTTTGTGTTGACTTCCTTCTATGTGTGAAAATAAAGAAAAAACATGAGCTCCAGTGTTTACTTTTGACAAATGAAACCAGAGGTGGATAGTATTGAGTTGAATTTACTTCATTAAACTAACAAGTAGGTTTGTGTTTTTAAATGATCCTTTCCGAAGTATTAGTATTATCTATTAAGTAATTGGCCTCTTACCAGCCATGACTAGCTGCAATTTACAATTTTACCACTAGGTGTAGGTGTGAAAATTCTGAGGCTAAATGTAATAAAGTGAAAATAGTTAATTATGACTATTTTTATGTTGAATCTACTTTATGTTGACTTATTAAATTTTTCAACAAGCCTTATGAACACAAAAACAGCAAACAGAACAGAAATACAAAGCTTTCCCAATTTGTTTGGCAAGTAATAAATGCTGTGTAGCGTGACAGACAAAGGCTTATTACACACATATTTGGTTAATGCAACATTATTTAGCAGGAGTTCTCTTTTACAAAAGGTAAAATTGCATCTCAAGTGCTCGTGTCGTAAGCACCGTCATTAGCGCTGTGTATATCCGCCCTCCTCTTCTGTAAAGCTATACGAAGCTCCCCGTCAAATGATTCTACTTCAGAGAGAAATGTGTAAGAACATATTCATTTTCAGGCATTACATAATATGCTCTCAGCATTAGCCCTTCTTACCCCTCTTATCTTCACATTCCTTATCAGGAACTAAGTAATAACTGTCGTCTGATTGGACTGGAATTGGCACCGGCACATCTTTTTTCAGGACCATGGGTGTCACTTTAGCTTTTGGTATGATTTTTGTTGTTGGTGAAGTTGTGGTGGCTGGAGGAACCAAAGGCTTTTCTAGTAAAAAACACATGCATTAGTTTTATTACAACACACGTTTAGAGTTCATAAACAATATAGAGGAAAGAGGAGGTGGAGGAAGGTGGATAGAGTAGAAGGACAAGGCAGTTTTGATGGTTCAAATGATGGAATTGTCATGTTTTGAATTGTTTTATTACCAAGGAAATCAGAGCTGACACTAGTTAGTCGATAAATCACAACACATTACTGAAATGATACGAATTTTGTAATGAAATGTAGCTATCAGAGCTATACACATTATTTTGGTGTTTGGCCTGTAATTTTGTAAGAAATCTCATTCACTAATGCTTTGATTTTCAACCAGTGTATTGGGGGAACACTAGTGCGTCTTGAGGGATTGTCAAGTGTGCCTTGAAAAAGAAATTTGACTGAATTATTTAGTCTAATAATATTTTTTTTGGGTGCTGAGCAAACTTCTAAACCTGAAAAGACACAAAAATTACCATTATTAGGAAATCCCTCGATATTATTTACCATTATTTACACTTGTTTTTTCTGTATTGGGTGTCATTCAATTATGTTCAGAAAATAGGCATGGAGGGAAGATGGAAATGGAGAAAGACAGACTAATATAGCAACAAATTAGGAACTAAAATCACCAAGTGTGGTGTTATAGGGCTCTAAGGGACTGTAGGGTTGAAGACGGTAGTCGGTTTTCTCAAGCACATAATTTACCACTGCATTTAGAGATGGCACTTTGACCTGGAAAGAGAAAAAACGCAAGGATTACTGTTGTGGAAATGTTTTATTTATAAATGTTTTTAAAAGCTTGTGAAATGTACCGGTGAGTCAAGTTCAATGATGAAGCCTGAATTTGGAATTGAAGTAACTCTATAGTTCTTCATGACTGGCCCACTGCAATATTACGTAGGGTTAATTGACAGAGAAATTAATAATTATTGTTTTGTTTGAATTATCTTAAAGTAGGGGTTGTGAGAGTGAGATTTAACCTGCTTATGGGTTGTCTCATGGTCAAGCCGTAACTGTTGGTCCTGCTGGAGGGTCGGAGGATGATGTTTCCATATTCAGGATTTCTCTCCAGCATCTGCTCCGCCTCCTGTCGGGACACGCTGAAGAAGCACCTGTCCGGAGAAACAAGCCTCTTAACAAATGAGTATGTATGAGTAAATGAACAAGTGGCAGTGACTTTTATAATGTTCATGTTAACCATGTTCTTTCATGGCCAATAAAAATCTGGAATTTTAAAATAACTCACGCGTTGCCATTTTCTTTTATTTTTGACTTTTTAACATTAGTTTGCCATTTTGTGGATAATTATTCAAGTCAAAACTTGCCCAGGTGTGAACATTCACAAATAAATCAGATTACTCATATAAGATGAAACTGCTGTTCATATGACATTTCAACGTGTGTGTCAGGTTGTGTGGAATGGGCCCTGCAGCACTGTGAGCCCAAAACAAATTTGTTTTCGGGGACAATAAAATTCAACCTTACCTAAGTTGCTAACTCCAGAAATCAAGTATTGAACAGATTTTTGGTCTGCATGTAAACTTGGCTAATGTGCCGATTACCGTTAAAAGTGTTTAGCACTGCCTTTGTGTCTCTGTATTACCTGACCTGGTAGTTGTGAGAAGTACTTACTCTATGCTTGTAGTATCTTGATCGAAGAATATTTGATAAGCTTTATGTGGACTTGGGATCAATTTAGTTTTTACTGCTTGTATAATAATTGTAAAAATCCTGTTGTAAGTATGAAGTTAATCTTACGAAGGCATGGCCTGGCTGCTGATGTCTGTCTGGCTTGAGCTGGAGGGAGTTTGCGGTGGTGAAGGAGAGAGGAAGGCAGGACGTGGGGGCAAAGGAGGGTTGGGTCCCAGGACAGCCATTCTCTTCTTCTCTTGAGCCAGAGCATCCTTCAATTGCAGCAACTGCCCAGGCAACAAATGCAGCTTGCTGGGGAGCTCTTTCTGCAAAAAATACCCATTTTTGGTGATAGAGGTGCACATAATTTGTGACAGTGCTGAGCACAGCTACTAATGCTTTACTCTTGCAAGATGCAAAACAACAGGTCATTTAACACACTATCTTTAGACACGCTGAAAGTGTGATACAATAAAACAATAACAATTCCAATTATATAATCACATAATAAGCCTGAAATAACAGTAATAATTAGAGCTTAAATAGGCTACATTACATTTATTTCTAGTGTCATTCACAGACTGTGGCTGCAGAGGCGCAGGAGGAGATAGGGGAGGGACAGAGGTGCGCGGGAAGAGACGGGGGAGGGACAGAGGCGGGCGGGGAAACAGGGGAGGGACAGAGGCGGGCGGGGAGACAGGGGAGGGACAGAGGCGTGCGGGGAGAGAGAAGGACAGAGGCGCGGGAGGAGACAGGGGAGTGACAAAGGCGCGCGGGGAGACAGGGGAGGGACCCATGGGAGGGACCGGACAGGGGAGGGACAGAGGCGCGCGGGGAGACGGGAGGGACAGAGGCGCCCGGGGAGACAGGGGAGGGACAGAAGCGCACAGGGAGACAGGGGATGGACAGAGGCGTGTGGGGAGACGGGGAGAGAGAAGGACAGAGGCGCGGGAGGAGACAGGGAGAGAGAAGGACAGAGGCGCGGGAGGAGACAAGGAGAGAGAAGGACAGAGGCGCGCGGGGAGACAGGGGAGGGACCCATAGGAGGGACAGAGGCGCGCGGGGAGACAGGGGAGGGACCCATAGGAGAGATAGAGGCGCCCGGGGAGACAGGGGAGGGACAGAGGCGCACAGGGAGACAAGTGAGGGACAGAGGCACGCGGGAAAACAGGGGAGGAACAGAGGCGCCGGAGGAGACAGGAGAGGGACAGAGGCGCAGGAGGAGACAGGGGAGTGACAGAGGCGCAGGAGGAGACAGGAGAGGGACAGAGGCGCAGGAGGAGACAGGGGAGTGACAGAGGCGCACGGGGAGACAGGAGGGACAGAGGCACGCGGGGAGACAGGGGAGGGACCCATGGGAGGGACAGAGGCACGCGGGGAGACAGGGGAGGGACCCATGGGAGGGACAGAGGCACGCGGGGAGACAGGGGAGGGACCCATGGGAGGGACAGAGGCGCGCGGGGAGACAGGGGAGGGACAGAGGTGCGCGGGGAGACAGGGGAGGGACTGAGGTGCAGGAGGAGACAGGGAAAGGACAGAGGCGCCCGGGGAGACAGGGGTGGGACAGAGGCTCGCAGGGAGACGGAGCACTGCAAAAAATATCCATTTCTTGTGATAGAGGTGAACATCATTTGTGACAGTGCAGAACACAGTTAGTAACGCTTTACTCTTGCAAGATGCAAAACAACATGTAATTTAACACACTTTCTAAAGAATAAAGTCTGGCGGTGATGTAACACACCGCCAGACTTTATTCTTTATATTCTTTATTCTGTATTATATTTGAGTGTCTGCGTGATGACGTCACGCAGACACTATTATGTTCTTGTATTGTGAGCGATAACAATTTTTATTATTATTATATTTTCCATTTATCCAGTTTCAACTCCTTAACGCTTTAACCAAGTTATACCTCATTATGATCGCTTTCACAGTAGTACGTGTGCTATTACTTTTGACATTTGAACTTGTACTTTTTGCAGAAATTTCAAAAGTATTAGTACTTTTTCCCCATTTAAATGAATTTGGGTATTATGAGTGTCTGCAGAATTCTTTAGACTTTATTCTTTAGGCTTTATTCTTTCGAATTTTGGGACGGAGCCAGTCGAGCAAGAGAGAGAGAGAGAGAGGGAGAGGGAAAGGGAGATGGGGGGAGATGGGGGGAGAGGGAGAGACGCAGACACTCCAGCAATGGCTTCAGCCATTGCAGATTTTCTAGTCTTTATTCTGTACAAGCCAAAGCCGTGACTCGTTCTGAACCCACGGCAACAAGTCGCACTCCTCGATGCCCTCTCGCATTTAGAGATGAATTCTGTGTTGGCACCGGGCGTTTTTTTATTGCTCAAAACACGCATGTCACACGCGTGTGTGCTCATTAACCATAACGGGCGCTCCGCCCCACTTAAAGTTCAGCTCAACTTCTCACGCACTCCAGGTCGTGGCCTATGAGAGACAGAGCCTTCTGTATCCAGACCTCACGCTCTGGAATTCAATCTTTAATTTAAAGTGGTAAATTAAAATATTCTACTTCTTGCGGTGAACTGGGGCAGGGCCTCTGCAGGTTTGAACAGGAATTTCTATTATGAAGCAATTTTCTATACATGAAGCCGTTAATAATCAATTAACAAATTTAAAATAATGATCTGAGCATGAGATATTTTAATACCAAATTCCCCGAAATAGCATAAAATGTAACCTTTAACACGAGGGTTGAACGTTTCAGGCAGGCTCCAAAAACAATGCACCTGACCTGGTACCCCAATGACAAAATTACATTTATGCCGGTAATAATTTCAATTGTAAAAAACATTTACCCAATTTTAACAAAGTTAAAAATAGATTAAAGATAGTGTTCTTGTCTCAGTCTCTTGACCCCCAGAGTCCCCTGACCACCACTTTTGGTAACTTTGTCTCACCTTTATTACAGTTAGGATGTATGCTCTCCACTCTTCTCCCACGTCTGCATTGTCAATCTAAGGGTTTCATAAACATTAATCAAATCAAGATAAGATAAGTTATTCCTTTATTGTCCACATGGGGACATTTCATAATTCATAATTCATTAATATCTTCATATGTTCGGGTACATTTTTGTTTACCTTCAGTTTTACTTCATTTGTGACTGTGGTGAGGGTGAAGATTGCTGGTGCTGGTGGTGTTTTCCGAAAAGGAGATTCTAAATCCATAGACTTGAGCTTGTCAAGATCCACCCTTTCTGCATACTACAAATATACAACAAGGGCTAAAATCATACAAACAGCATACAAACATCCTGATTAAGGTTTAATGTTGATCAAACTATAGGCAGGATAAAACTAGTTCTGACTTATTTAAGTTTTAACCTGCAACAAAAACAGTACACAGCAAAAGAAAATAAGACATCTTACCGTTTCTTGTGTGCCATCTTCGTAAAGGAACAACACAGTTCCACGCAGCTCTCCATAGAACTTCTTAAACTCCTGATTCATAAAACACTATTGGTAACATCTTCTGCTCACTTAACATTAATCCTTTTCCCCATTTTCCATATGAGGATGTTTACCTTTTCTCCTTTGTGCCTCGTGAACAAGTTTCCAGAGAAGTAGAGGGGCAGAGCTGTGATTGTAGCTCGTCTTTTGTGGATCACTCTCCTAGAGGCTGCCATCGTTTTCAGCTTGATATGTGCTTTAACTGAAAGTTTTGAACCCTAGCATGATACATTAACCAACTTGATATAATTATTGACCCATAAACCTGTGACAGCAAGCAACTGACCGTATCTCTGTTTGAACATTGGAATGGGGAAGCTCATTTGTGATTTATAAAGAAGGAAGTTAGGAAAAAATACAACATCAGACTTTGACCTGCAATTCAAACTATGCCATCCAGATTATCCAGGGCTTTCAGATTTTGTTTTATTTTGAGGACTTTTGCCTGTTCAAAAGATACCATATTCAGTTTTGATGTGTTAATTGCTGTGACAGCATTGGTAGATTTTCATCACTTTAAAACTCATGGATAGGCTAATATTATTAAAAATAAATATATTAAAAGTATAATAAAATAGGCCGTGGCTGCAGAGCCGCGGCACGGCCTTATAGCCACATGGCTAACCCTAACCCTAACCCAGGGCCGGCCCAGCCTATAAGCGAACTAAGCAGCCGCGTAGGGCCCCGAGGCGTTAATAGGGCCCCCAATCTGGCAACCCGTCTTATGTGAAGTGCAAGCGCAGCGTGCGCCACTAGTATAGTAGCGCTGCTGGCGCGGCAGCGCACACAGCGGTAACATATAACACACAAACCGCATTTATTTGTAATGACAATCTGGCAACCAAGACACCAAACCTGCGCTGATTGGGCAACTTCATTGTGCGCGAGCAGAAGAGAAAAACATAAACACAACAAAACGTGGTCCCTGCGTGGTCCTCATGTCCAGAGGAATATATCCCCCCGATGCCGAAAAACGAAAGAAGAAACTTGTTGACGATGTAAAGAAACTGCAAACTCAACAACACTCTCCAGGTATTGAACTTATCTTACAAAGAGACGGTTAATGCTGCTGTTTGAAACAACATGATTCTGTCACGTTAGTTCGCTCAGGCTGGAGGCGAGACGAGAGCTCTGAGCACAATATGTGTGAATGAAAGATAATAAGCTTAACATTTACACCAGCCAGGGAGTGTTAGCTGCAGGTGAGGCCGGTGAGGGGCCTCTATGGTCCGGTCCAGACGAGCGCCGTCTCGTCCAGAACCTCTGACGTGAGACTTTGGAGTGAACAGTGTGCGGCCCCTGTCCCGGGCCCCTGTGCAGCCTCAGTTAGAGATGAGCTGGTTTGAGTTTTTGTTCCTCTCTCTCACATCACCATGTGTGAGATCAATCGTGACTCGTGATGTCTGTTTTACTTTGACTTCTTAAAGTTGTTGTTGTTGTTGTTGTTTTATGGCGGTTGGCATCCGAGTGTTGCATTACTGCCAGACTTTATTCCTTAGACTGTTGTTGCTGTTGTTATTGTTTTATGGCAGTCGACAGCCGAGTGTTGCATTACCGCCAGACTTTATTCCCCAGACTTTGTCGTAGTCCTAAAAGTTCTTCTTCCAGCGCTTTGACAAAGCCCAAGAGGTCATGAGATGCCTTTGTCATTGTATCCTATAGAAGTTCTTCCTCACCTCAGACTTTGTCGTAGTCCTTGTTGTTGTTGTTGTTGTTGTTGTTGTTTTATGGCAGTCGACAGCCGAGTGTCGCATTACCGCCAGACTTTATTCCCCAGACTTTGTCGTAGTCCTAAAAGTTGTTCTTCCAGTGCTTTGACCTCCAGTGCTTTGACAAAGTTGTTGTTGTTGTTGTTGTTGTTGTTTTATGGCGGTTGGCATCCAATTGTTGCATTACCGCCAGACTTTATTCCTCAGACTTCCAAGAGGTCATGAGATGCCTTTGTCATTGTATCCTATAGAAGTTCTTCCTCACCTCAGACTTTGTCGTAGTCCTTAAAAATTCTTATTCCATTGCTTTGGAAGTACAAAGCCCATGAGGTCATGGGACGTCTTTGTTGTTTTACAAAGCCCATGAGGTCATGGGACGTCTTTGACGTTTTATCCTTTAGAAGTCCTTCTTCCATCACTCTGTCGTTTCTAGGCCCATGAAGTCAAAGCGCGTTAGAACATTCTCTTGCTCCTCATCCTCGGCTCAGTCTCCAACACCCCCCACCTCTATAAACGTTTACCCAGCCCTGTGCTACATAAGTAAGCAACCACAGCCTGACAACAACAAGGTATATCCTATGCAGATGCAGTCAAGAAAGTTTCAAGTAACGAGTTTAGAGTAAATACAGAGAGACGAGCCAGCGCTGCTCCCAGCCAGGGCGAAATGAGAAAGGCCAGCGTGGCTCCCAAGAAGTGTGAAGGTTTCAAGAGTGGAGGTCCCAAGTGTGCAGGTTCCAGAATTAATGAGAATACCCTGGTTGTGGATAGAGAGGATTTTGTACTCTTTATGGTGGATGTTATAAACTGTGCTGCTCAGGCTCAAAGCAGAACTGAAAGGATCAGGATCATTGCTAAAGCTGCAGGGAGATTCCTTGGAACAAAGGAGCTTGATTGGGCAGATATAGAAAACAGGCTAAAGGCGCTAAATGGGAGTCGGAGTGATGGGGGTCTGCTTTTGGGGAGTCAGAGTGATCAGAGTGACGAGATGGGGGTGGGGGTGGTCTCCTGTCCTCGCCCAGTCTCGTAGACGCACGGCTACCAAGCAGCGACATCAGTGGACATATTAAAGCCTATAGAATGAAGCCTGAAGAATAAAGCTGTACGGTGGAAGCGCCGAACGTCAAAGAAGGAGAGGAAGATGAAGAAGAGTCTCCCTGGAATAAAGCCGGTTGGTCTCTGAAACAACAACAACTATTCTAGTCACAAAGACATATCATGACCTCATGGGCTTTGTAACACCAAAGCAATAGAAGGAGTACTTTTACGGACTACGACAGAGTCTGAGGACTACGACAAAGTCTGAGGAATAAAGTCTGGCGGTAATGCAACACTTGGATGCCAACCGCCATAAAACAACAACAACAACAACAACTATTCTAGTCACAAAGACATATCATGACCTCATGGGCTTTGTAACACCAAAGCAATGGAAGGAGTTCTTTTACGGACTACGACAGTCTGAGGACCACGAAAAGTTTGAGGAATAAAGTCTGGCGGTAATGCAACAATTGGATGCCAACCGCCATAAAACAACAACAACAACAACAACAACAACTATGAAAAGTCTGAGGAACTAAGTCTGGCGGTAATGCAACAATTGGATGCCAACCGCCATAAAACAACAACAACAACAACAACAACAACAACTGACAACAACAACAACAACTGACACAAACCCTGTGACTGGATCGCCAGAACGTTCCGCAGATTGAACTCCCGCCCATTATTCCGAAACCACAAGGCCAACCCGGCCCTTTCTCTATCATAAGCCTCACAGCAAATCAGCACATGCTCGACAGTCTCTGGCACCCGACAGTGACCACACAGACCGGTCGGATGTTTGCCTATCCTACTCAGTGACCAATTGAGTCCAGTATGGCCAATCCTCATGCGGGCAAAGGCCCTTTCCTCCCACGCGTTCCTGCCCATAGACCCGCAAGGACCCACACTACCCTGTATGTGATAGAGATGCTGTCCAGTAACACAGTGGCTCCAAAATTCCTGCCAAAGGCCGACCACATGACTCTTGATAACGGGCTTGATTTCAGATTTGCTTAACTCAACCGCCACATCAATTGATGGCCGCCTAAGGGAACGTTTAGCCAGTGTATCAGCCATTTCATTACCATCCACCCCCACATGCGCAGGGACCCAAATGAAGGAAACCCTCACATCCTTCCTGGACAGGGAGAGCATCAGACAGAAGATGCCATTCAACACATCCTGTCTGCAATCCGATTTCCCAGATTTAATGCTTTGCAATGCAGAAAGGCTGTCAGAGGCCACCACAATGCCGCAACACTGCAAAGCAGATTCCGCCCATTCCAATGCCAGCCGTATCGCTATGAGTTCCGACGTGAAAACAGAAAGGCGATCTGTCAACCTCTTCTTGACCGCCAGCCCCAGGTCAGGCACAAAATAAGCGGCGCCAGTGCGCCCACTCTCAGGATCCCTAGACCTGTCGGTATAAATAAACACATCACCTGAGTGCTTATCGATGAGCGCTTGAACGGCAAACTGCGGTGCCCTCCCAGCGACTCCACTAAGCTTGCCATGCAAGCTAACATCAACAGGAGCCGGGACAAATTTCCACGGAGCTATAGCAGACAAAGCCACCGACGGGCTCACACGCAGATCACCAACCCCCGCAAGCCGCGCCTTCGCATTTCCTACCTAGCTAAAAACCATACTGCCAGCCTCATTCTGCCCCCCATCAACCCTGAGAAAGTCCCTCACCGGGTGAGAGCTCGTATGACCTTGCACATTCACCCAGTAAGCCAACAGAAGTTCTAGCCTCCGGAGCCGTAGCGGCAATTCCCCCAACTCAACCTGCAGCGCCGAGACAGGGGAGGTCCTAAAAGCCCTACAGCAGATGCGCAAGGCCTGGGCTTGCTCCACATCAAGCTTCTTTAAGTTAGTCTCAGCCGCAGACATGTAGGCTATACAGCCATAATCAATAGCCGCCCTCATGACGGCCCGATAAATACCCAGGAGCGACCTTCTGCTGGCCCCCCAGTCCTGGCCGGATAGACAACGAAGCAAGTCATTCACCCTTTTGCATTTACCACTGACCTCATCAATGTGCTGACGCCAACTAAGCCTCTCGTCAAAGGTGACCCCCAAGAACCTCACCTCCCTGACCTGTTCGAGCACCTGCCCATGCAGTCGAAGGGAGACGTCCCTATGCCCATTGAAGAAACAGATCACTTGAGACTTCCGTACGGACAGTTTAAACCCCCACTTCAGGGTCCACTGCTCCACCTGCTGTATTGCCCTTTGCAGTTTCGCCTCGTAAAACCGGAGATTCCTCCCTCTCACCCATAGAGCGCCATCATCAGCATAAAGGCTCCTCCCAACAGACCCATCCACGTCGTCAAAGATGTCCTTAATCATAACATTGAACAAGATAGGGCTACACACACTCCCCTGCGGGATCCCATTCTCTACCTCATAGACCCCAGAGTAAGCAGCGCCCACTCTAGTTTGAATACGCCGGCCAGACAGAAAGCTCCGGACCCAGTTAAACAGTTTACCCTTCACACCACACTTCCGCAGCTTAATAAGGAGCCCATCCTTCCAAACCATATCGTACGCCTTCTCCACATCAAAGAGCACCGCAATAACCTTTTCTTTCTGAGCCCTGGCCAGCTGGATATCAGATTCCAAACACAACACGGAATCCATGGTGTTCCTGCCCCTACGGAAACCACTCTGGTGCGCGGGAAGCAAACCCTGACTCTCCAAGAAGTAATCCAACCGCTCGGTAACTATGCGCTCCATCGTTTTCCCGAGCTGCGACGTCAAGGCAATCGGCCTATAACTTGAAGGGTCAGACGCTGGCCTACCCGGCTTCAGAACCGGCACCACCGTAAACTGTTTCCACGCAGATGGAACACAACCTGAATCCCAAACACGGTTGAAAAGACCCAGGACTAGCCCAAGCGTGTCATCAGTCAAATGAGAGAGCATGTCATAGCACACCTCATCTTTACCCGGGGCTGTCTGTTTCGCCTTAGAAAGTGCTCTCCTTAGCTCAAACAAACTAAACGGAAGGTCAAGGTCATCTTGAGTCGAAGGCTGGTGCCCAATCAGCTCAGAATTCTGGGCCAAAGTACTCTCCCTGTAGTGCCTTTCCGCAGGTGAGAGATTGTCAGAGCTGTGCACCGACACAAAGGTGCTAGCCAACAGTTCAGCTTTGTCAACGTCGCTGACTGCTTCAACACCATTCTGTATTAGGACCGGGGTCCCGTGACGGCGCTCAACCCCATGCATCCGCTTAATCATCCCCCAAACATCCCCGAGACGCGTTTCTCTCCCAATTTTGGAACAATACCGCCTCCAACAGGCACTCTTGGCCGTTCTTACAGTTTTCCGCACAACAGCGCGGGCCCTCTTGTAGTCAATGAGGGCACCCTCAGTGTGGGTAACCCTTAGCCGGCGAAACGCCGCATTTCTCGCCCGAACAGCATAACCACATGCTTCATTCCACCACGGCACCCGCTTCCTATGTCCACTATCACCACTCTTAGGAATCGTGCCTACCGCTGACTGCGTGATGAGCGAGACAATTGCACTATTGAGATCATCCACCTGAGTCAATCCTCCTTCCTGCAGAACCCTAGAACCATCATCAGCTTTCCTCAGGAAAGCCCCCCAGTTTGCCCTTGCCAACTGCCACCTCTGGATCCTCGTCCCCCTGACCACACAGCTCCCAAAGCCAATCTCGGTGCGGACTAGATAGTGATCGCTACCAAAAGAAAGATTACCAAGAACCTCCCAACTACAAACACCAGCTAACTCCTTGGACACAAGCGTAAGATCTATTGCACTTTCCGTACCGGTCCCCATATCATAGCGGGTCCCTGAGAGGAACGTAAAGGTTTATGCACTTAAGGTCCATCAGCCAATCACATCGCAGCATTTTTTCACACAGAGTCCAGTGTGTGACGTTCTGATCAGAACAAACATTTATATTGTAATTCACTTTTAATAGAGCAATAAAACATTTCAATTTATTTAAAAAGCATCATTAGACTATTTGTTATAAATTATAATAAATTGATATTGAAAAATAACCAGACACATTAAAATTACATCTGTTATAGAATAATACTATATATTTTTCTATAAAAGTGGCAAAGTTGCAGAAACGCAGTCGCTTCACAATAGCGAGGTTTGGACCTTCACTTCTAGTTCTGTTCATTCTCTGGGAATAACATTTTTGCACTGTCTAGTTTTATCAGTGTTAATTGTTAATCAAGCAATGCTTATGCCATTTGTTTAATTTAATATAACTTGTTTTGTCACTTTAGCAAGAAGGAACAGTTGGGAGCTGTAAAAGATAAATTAGTAAGGATAACTATTACTTTTACATTTTCAGTTAAAATGAATCAATTTGATCATAATAATTTTTCATAGCCAATATTGTATTGAGTAATTAAGTACACTAATGTATTAATAACTGGCTTTAGTCATTTTCTCCTGGCACAGTTTCATCACATCATCATTTTATAGCATTACAACCTCAACATTTTACTCTTACTTTAGCCGGCTGGACCACATTAAAATGCACCAGAATACACAAAAAAGGTCTGAAAATCTCTGGGGGAGGGCCCCCAGACCCCCCCTGTTCATTAATTTAAACTGACAAATACACCCAAAAACATATCTGGGACGTGTGTTATTTGTACAGGGAGTAGAGGTGATGTCAGCGGAATACCAAGTTGCATTGTGGGATTTAAGTTATCAATATTTGAGCTTGTGAGGTGTTGAGAATAAACTAACTGGCAAACAGATGCCCTGGCGTTTTGGTGCGCTTTGTTTGCGTTGAAGAAAGTTCCCATATGTGAATTGTTTACTGACAATGGCAATAAAACTGATTCTGATGACGTGGTGAGGGGCCCCCAAAAATGTTTTCGCTTAGGGCCCCCTGAAGGCTTGGGCCGGCCCTGCCCTAACCCCAAGACCTAACCCTAACCCAGCGCGGTCATAACACGGCAGTTTCGCGGCTCTGCAGACACTCCCAATAAAATAAGGGAGTGTCTACGGAGCCGCGGCGCGTGACCGAAACTGATATGCTTTCTTGTGCCGCGGCTCCTGAAACTGCTAGGCTATTTGGCCGCAATGGGTTAGGGTTAAGTTTAGGGTCAGGGCTAGCGTTAGCCATGAGGCTATATGGCCGTGCCGCGGCTCCCGAAACTGCTGGGTTATTTGACCGCGCCGCGGCTCTGCAGCCTTGTCTAGGGAAGCTGTACCATGCAGCTGCCTGCAGATTTTGGAGTATGTTGTGAAAAAAAACACTCATCGAGGAAGGTGGAGGCATTAGCAGGGGAAAAGTATAATATGAGCGTTGACAATGTTTTGGTCAAAGCATGTTTGGAATGAAGCTGCCGCAGCGCCCTCTGCCGGTGCTCAATACACCGCTCACAGGGATAGCGCTGCCCGATAAACCGATCGCGTTAAACAAGAAACTTTCTTGACCCTCTGGTAACATTTCCATTGTCCATGTGGCATGGGCACGTTTGGTATAACGTATATGCGGCCAGGGTTAGTACTTATAACATCCGGTTTTACGTATTTTCTACTTACTGTTCCTGTTTAGCATGTTGCTATCGTTAGCTTCCTATCCACGTGTGTCCTGAGCTGCTATAAATGTGTTCACGAGAGATAAATCCCGTTCAAATGTGCGTTTCTATAACATATCATTGCTGCGTTTCTTGGTTAAATTTTCCTGATCAAGTAAAATATGAATAAAGATTACTTTATTGAAGATTTTAGTTATTCTGAGGATGAAAATAACTTCAACTATTCGACGTGGAAACCATCAGGCTTAATCAATAGAGATGACTCCCCTCCTGCAATACTGGCTTACTCCATCAGCTCTGGGCGAGACACATGGGGACAACACAGCCCAGAGCAGGAGGTGGACAGTGATGAGGGAAGCAGTGATGAGGGAAGCAGTGATGAGGGAAGCAGTGATGAGGGAAGCAGTGATGAAGAGTCCGTTGAGAAGTGGATGATGCTGGACGAAGATCCAGAGGAAGGAGACTCCACCATTCAACTGAACCTGAGCTTCTCCATCAGCTCTGAAGAGGACTCAAACCATGAAGGTGCTCATCTTCTACCAACTTATCTTAAGTCATAATGGATTGATAAACACCAACAAGCTGAAGCAATTGATTAATCGTTAATTTACTCTCCTTCTATTAAAAGATAAAAATATCCAATTGTTTCAAGATCAATGGGCTGTCTCAAAAATAGATAAGGTTTGTTTTCTTAACTGTGATGTACATATACTATCTATTATGTCTGTCTGCATTATAATATCTATCCATTTCACCATAGGACTCTGGGGAAGATGGTTCCATTTGCCGCTACTTTATGCCCGACCGGTCACTCTTTTGTCCCATTTGTAAGAGGACAGGTCATCTTGCCAAAAGCTGCCAACTGCAAAAGGTTAGATTTATTGCAGCTGTTCATTAAACTTTTCTGTTCTGCAAGTTTTGATCGATTAATTAATAAAGAGTGTAGTGTACAAATATAATTTAATATTTGAAAGTGTGGCTACAGCTATGTTTGAATGTTTCATGCTTCTTTACAGAAATGCCCCATCTGTGTGCTTTGTGGGATTCAGGGTCACCTTCAAAAGGAGTGTCCGAGTCGACCTTGTTCCAGATGTGGTTTACTGTCACATGGGGTCAGGGCCTGGGCCTGTGACCGACTCCCTGTGTGGAACCAGCACTGCCAGCGCTGCGGCCTCATGGGACACCTCTCAGATGTAGGTTTACTTTAAGCCAGTGCTTCTCGAGCTTTTTCCACTGTAGGAGATTAAAATTAATCCCCCCCACAACGTCAAGAAATTATTCAGTATTATAATTGATTGCATTTTTACTATATAAACGGCTAAATTAATCTGAAATAGCTGTAATAATTAATTCAATAAATTACTTTTATTTTTGGTACCAGAGTCATTGCCATTATAAAATAGGCTTTCGCTGACTTCTTTGTTTTGTGCATGAAGCTATGTATAAACTGACACATTAGATTAATTAGATTAATTTCTCTGCAAATGTGAAAAGTGCTCTTTCTGTCTCTCCTCAGCTGCTTAGACAGTGAGTGTGTAAAGTCACCTGTCTGTAGTGGGACAGGGTAGAATTGGTAATTTATTGCAGTGAATGTGGCGTTTTAAAGAGAAGAGACACTTAAGTAACTTCTTGGTCACTGTGGATCCCTTCTGTGGGTCAGCGTTCTTAATAGACTGCTTTCTGTGCGGTGCAGACTGCCCCACTCCTCTGCTGCATCATATTAACCCTGTGTTGGCCCTGAGTGTTGCTCCAAACATGCCCTTTATGAGCAATGTGCACACATTTACCCAAATCTCCCTCCCCCACCGAAGTTCTGCTTTAAGCCATTAAATGCATTAGTGAAACATTACTATCACTAAGCTGTTTTTTTTTTTACATGCCTCTTCCTTTAGCTCTGCCCAGACATTTGGAGACAATATCATCACACAGTAAGACAGCTATTTTACATAGTTAAAAATGGTTTAAGCATTTGGCATGGTATCCATTTTTTCCCAATACAGATATCAGTGACAAAAAGTGCCATCAGGATACAGCGTGCCATTAAACAGAAGAAGCGGTTTACATACTGTTACAACTGCTCCAGGAGAGGTCATTACGGCCATGTAAGTGAACATGCAACCAAAACCAAACCTTAACCGTATTCTCTTAACTCGTGGTACATGTAGGCTTAATTGTTCAATATATCATATCGTGTTATTTTTTGGGTATGTGTTTATTTTAGGTTTGCAGCCTCAAGAGGATGACTAGTGGGACCTTTTTCACCCTGCCCTATGTTTATCGCTATGACAGTAATGAAAAAAACATTGAAAGCGGGACTCGAAACGGAAACAAAGGTAAAAAATATAAATATACTGTACAGGTATTTGCAGAACTTGTATCAAATTTTAATGCATTTTACGGAGTAATTCTGCTTTATGTTCCTATTTGACATTTTTTTTATACAAATGTAACATACTAAAAATGTTGGTATGGAAAAACTGGTATGTCCACAGAACGCTCTATAGAATGTTTATTGTTTGTTCAACACAATTTTCTATTTTGTCTGGTGGTTCTAGATATTAGTGATAGAAGTGTAAAGGGTATGTAGGCATTGCAATCACAACTGAACTTGTGTTTCAGTCGATCTCAGTATATAGACATGCCATGCCTCGTGTGAAAGCTCCAGAATTCCCTCACTGAGCTGCAGAAGCTGCACTAGCACTGAGACATAATTGGTTGCAGGTGCTGGACTTTAGATCCACGACTCATTTGTTTCCATTTCCAAGATGGTTTTAGTTTTAGGACCTAGAAAGTGTGAGTCTCATTCTGAGAACCAAAACACCACAAGAAAACAAAAACTCCTGTTTTTGTAATTATCGTTAAAAGTACTATTTGATTTAAACATGTTTACCTCATAGCGTGTTTACGGACACAGATTATGTGTGGGACATTTTTGACCGTTCGATAGAACCCCATTGTAACGGGGCTTAATGCTCGAATGTGATTTACTATGTGACAAAAATGACCACATATTTGTACGTTGTAGACAATAACGGCATGTAAAAAGTTTACACACACACACACACACACACACACATATATGCAAATTATTACCTGCTGTCTTGAAAAAAAAATATATATATATATCTTTATCTTTATGTAAAATAACTACTAAGGAAAGGTGTTGCTGTCTTTTTTATAATTTCAGAAATTACAAATGAAATACCTCCTCTGGCTGAACAACAGCAATTACTTGAAACTTTTGAAGAAAAAGACAAAGATGCATTCTTTCTAAGAAGAACAAAGATGGGACAGAAAGCACAAGCCAGTGGTAGGAAGACTTGGCCAGAGCGGCGCAGAGAAAGGCAGGAGGTGAAGAGGCTGAGGAGGGAAGCCCAGACCAGAAGAGAAGGAGGGTTGATGGGGCATTGCCAGGACAAATCCGATGATGATATTTTGTATTTGGATCCTTTTGGGAACAGCAATCCCTGGCAATACAGAAGTCCATCAAAGAAGGCTTATAAAACACTTCATCAAAGAAACAAAAATAGCAGAAAGACACAAAGAGAACATTTGAAAAGAAGATGGCGAAAAAAAACATGACTTTCCAGGGATGGAAATTGATAGCAAAGAGCTTCTTTCTCCCAAACAAAGAGTGCGCCATAGAAGATAATACATCACAAATTTGGACTTGATTAGTAAATGATACTTACTATAAAATAATTGCCATATGTGTGCCATATGTGAATAAAACTGTAATTGCAAGTATAATGTAATAATAATAATTATTAAAGGCATTAATATATCACGGTTTTTAATGTTAGTGAATTGTTTGTGAACATGGTTGTAGAAGAAACGCTCATCCTAATGTGCAGTAGACACATCTATGCGTTTCTTCATGAAAAGCGCTATTTCTTTTATAGTATTTATGGAACGATGCTCCTGAATTATTAATGAGGCGAGCAGCTGCCTGCAACGTGACAGACCAATGTAATCAATCAGTGAACGTGTCCCTGCTGCAAAAAAACCCTCATCGTTACAAAACGTCACACTTTCAATAGGATGTTTTATGACGTTATTAGCAAGAGACGTTTATCTTCAACTAGTGTCTTTTGGTCGGCGTGTGATAGCTTAATGTAGCATTTTATATTTCTGTAATCGATTAGCGATGCCTGGCTCAGCCCATTGATTGATGTTCACTACACTCCCCGCTGACCAGAGAAAACAGACGACAGCCAGAGCAGAGGGGATTTAAATCGGACACATTGCATTACTTTAAATGACGGAAAAGGTAGCTGTATGCATTGCTCTTGTAGTCTGTGATAATACATCGATGAAACCGTCCAATTAGCGGGACTCGCCTACGTTAGCTAGCTTGCGGTGTCTTCACTGTTTGACTTGTTTTTCTGCGTTATCCCGCTTCCTGTTAGCTCGGCGCTGGGAGAAAAATCTAAATTATGCTAATTAAGAAGCAAACACATTTACCCGAAGCACAGGGGCGGAACCACGGACACAATCCTACCCGTGCATCGTGTCTTTATAGTAGCACATAATGTTAGTAACTTTAAAAAGAGCTTTTGAGCCGCTTGTTGTTTGGTACGCTGTCACCCGAGAGCTAGCCATCTTGCTTGTTGAATTCAAGCATTGAAACATGGCAAAGAATAGCTTTTGAAAACAACCAGCTACAATACATTTTAAGTATTGCGGTGTGCGCGTGTGTGTATGTGTGTTTTGCATTGGTTTATAAATAGAATGTGTTTTTGAGGTAGCTTGGCTTCCCTTGAACTATCGAAATAGTTTGAAGTTTTCATTAATCAACACAATCTTTATTGATGTGATCCTTGAAACGATAAACACTATTTTTGCTGCGTGTTGAAATACATTGTAGTACCGTCTCATGTGATGCATGTACGGCACGAAAGCGTTTCATAGATTAAATGTATATCGCGTAGCAATAAGAGCCTTTGAAGTCCGGACTGGTGCTGCGTTTAAGGACCGAGCGTGTTTGTTAAATGAAACAGCCCTCTGTAACCAGCCATCCGAGGTAACGAGGAGGAGAGCTGGTTCCTCCCGTGTTAAAGGCTCATCTTCCCAGATCACCTCCCTGCGCCTCCGCCCTGTTGCCCACCATGGACCCCCCCAGGACTCGGTCTCGTTCCCGCTCAGGCTTCTATCACTTCGGCGTGAACGGCGGTGGGAATGCTGCCGGTGGTGGGCTAATGAACGCGAGCGGAGGAGGACTGAACTACCCGCAGCAGACCAACCCCGGCTGGGCGTCTCATCACCACGGTGGTCGCAGTCACCTGGAAAACCTGCAGCACACACCAGGGGGCTACTTGTCATCAGGGGCGCCGCGACACTCAGCCCATGGACCGCACAGACATCATCCCGGAGCAGGTGAGCGAGCTTATGTCAACAGGACCGTGCAGTCACACCGGATACAGCCCCGGGGGCAGAGGCAGACCCTGGCAGCAACAGGCTTTGAGACCTTTAACAAGCAGTTTTGGTGCAACAGCTGGAGGTTACAGTTGGAAGGTTTGCAAGGAAATTATTCAAGCCTAAACTAACTAGGGATATGGGCAATACGCCTATTCTGCATCTGCACAATATATTTAATAATGTTTCCCTTAACTCCCCCCAATGTAAAATACTACCGATACTATGGATGCACTAATAGTGTTTTTGGACCAAGTAACAGAAATAAGTCGATCAATGAATGTGATAACACTGGCTGTTGTGGTCTCAGAACTTCTCAGAACATGTGTACATGTTTGCGTGAATCTGGATCAAATCAAAATTAAATGTGTTGCCATATTGTTCACCCTTAAAATGCAGATTCACAGATTCTTGAACACGTTGGATCAGTTATGATATGTAAATAAAGACAGAAAAGTCCGCTTCCAACTCTGGTATTGGGTGATATTTAATCAATCAATTGATCAAAATGTATGAATACAGCACAATTCATGCTAAAAGTGCTTTTAAGATTCAATGGATTGTGAAGACGGTGCTTCACACATAGTGTTCTACAGCAGGTGCGTTGGAGAAGGCGTCCGCAACGCTGAATCAACTAAGAAAAAAATCCCGCACACTGCAAATAATTTTTCCTGATGAAGGCCTAGTTGCCGAAACATTGCTTCTTAACCTGTATATAAAATTTCACCTTGCAAGCAAGACTAGATTATATTCTTAGAAGATACAAAGGATTTAAATCTAAATATAAGCAAATAAAAGCATAATCATTCTATAATTACTTTAAAGAGAAGGGTGTAGATAAAATTAATTTATTCATAAGAAAAAATAAACACAACAATGTATTGTTGTTGCCACAAAATGTGGTATTAGTTGCCTTTGGCAACAAGGTCGTGTCTGCCTGCAGAATCTATTTTTCCCTCTCCCACTGGGGTGAATTGGCACAAGCTTACGTACTCCCGACAGAAGGTTTATTTGACTCTTTATATCTTAGTTTTTAATTTGTGGTAAATGAGTAGTGTTCTGTATGTTGTCAGCTGTTGGCTAGTCGGTTCACTGCTTCTCCTCTGTTCTGCAAAGCCACTGGCGGGGTGTCTTTGAGCTGCCACTATCAGCAGCCTTCACATGGCTGTGGAGTGGCGTTGCAAAGACAAGACGAAAGGAGTAGGATAGCTTTCTGATCTCCTTTTTTCAGAAGAGGCAAAATGTGCACCCAACAGAAGCATAACACAGAGATGCTTTCCAAAGTGTTACCCTGTTTTTGTTAAAGGTTTTGGGGGAGTGCTAAAAAGGAAGTGGAGTTGATTTAGTTGAAGGGCATCTTTCTTAAGACTGCATTGTCAAAGGTTGCATGCATATCACAAATGTGGCCCTTGTGATGAAACAGATGAGTGAACCTTTTCTGTCTTGTTTTAGTCTTATTGAGCTATTTTAAAAATGTTGGATTTTCACATTACGCCAAAGATGTAGATTAAAACAGATCTGAAGTTGTAAAAATCTAAATCATGACCATTGATCAATATAAAGACGTGTATATATATTTCTCAATATAAAGATCCTTGCATGTAGTTGGATTACAACAAACTGGCATCAGTTCAAAGGCGGGCAGCTGCACAAGGGTGGTGTGCAGTTTCTGTTGGTTTAGTGAGCATCTGTCCATGTTTCTTGTGATACTGTTCTGTGCCCCATCTTATCTGATTATGTTTCTTCCCTCTGTGGCCTCCAGGAGGAGTGTTACAGTTTCATCCAGATAATGTGTTTGGCGACGATCGGGACAAAGTAAGTAGTATGTAGTATAAAATAGGAAGACATCGGCCTCGCCTGGTAGGACTTTTCTTTTTCATTTGTTTCTCCGAACAATCATATTTGGATGTATAGATGGATGATAGCCCAAGCCCCAAAAGGCAGCGTCTGTCTCAGCAATCCATGTTGGACCTAAACTCTGGCCCACCCTCAGCACCCTCCTCCCCCATGCGCCCCTGGGAGCTGCCCCACAGTCGCAGACCTCATCCCCACTACATGCCAGAGCGGTGCCACACACCAGTCCGCAACCGCCGCAGGTACATTCACACAAACATACCATGTTAATGTGTTACTGTCAATAATCTGCTATTGCTGAATATTTAATACAGTGATCCCTCGTTTATCGCGGGGGTTACGTTCCAAGAAGAACCCGCGGGAGTCGAAATCCGCGAAGTAGAAACCTTTATTTTTTTACAGTTATTATACAATGAATTACTCCATAAAACATTGAAAGCAAGGAACAAAACCTTTTTACAGGCCCAAGCATTTGTTTAACAAATAAAAGTACTGTATTAACGTTTGTACTGTACTCTCACCGCTCTCTCCCGGAGCTCACGCGCGCGCTCTCACCGGCCTCGCAAACTTAAATTTGGCAAGCGGTTTTACGTACGTGTACATATTAATCCATAACGTTATTGACACACAGGTAGAGAAGACGCAGAGAGACTGTTTAGCCAATCAGAATGCAGAACACAATGCATGATGAAAATCCGCGAAGCAGCGAGTCCGTGAAAAGTGAACCGCGATATAGCGAGGGATCACTGTATCTGTATTAACATATTATTTTTTTAAGATGAATGAGATTTGATGTGTTTAGCTATTAATTTATACCCAAACTACCGTAGTTTAATCTGGCCCTTGCGTTTTTGTGGTTTGTCACTCTGAACATTTGTTGCCAAAAACTAAAGGTATTATCTTCTATTCATGGTTACAAAAATATCACTCAAGTTTTGAGATTACGTAGGAGTCTTGTTGCTCTGCCCCCCCCCAAAAAGAAGCAAATTTGAGCTCAGTAGTTGCAGTAGTGCTTGTGGCTGTGTCTTGTCATTGAGTAAACAGGAAATGAAGGCGTTGTTTGACAGGGTGCCACATGGAAAGTGTAAGGAATATGATAAGAATAATTGGCTGATTATTGAATTTCAACGTGTGTAGGTGAGGCACGTGTAATCTGCGCTCAATCGGACAACAAACCTAGGACAAGTACGTTTTTTGAAATATAAAAAGTCCAAGTGGCTATGGCCGATTTTGATCCAAAATGGCTGACTTCCTGTCCGTCATAGGGCAATGCTCCAAAGTAATGTTTGACTTATCCCATGGAGCTCTATCACTGTTCCAAATTTCATCAGACTCGGACAAAATTTACATGTCCCGGTTCTAGACACCGCTATCGGGGTGGGTTGAAAATTCTCGCAATGCATGTTTTATATCGAGTCTTTACCCTGATGTTAGACTTTTCGTCTACGTTCAGGGGGTCAAAGATGCAATCATTTGGGGGGGAAATTATTGTAATAATAACCGTAGAAGAAAAATGACTCTTGCAGTTTACTGGAAGAGTCTTATGTGATGTACTGGCAGACGACAAACAGTTAAATCGTATGGAAGAATTTGAGGATCCCTGGGTAATTTTGTCCTTACAAACTGGAAAGAGCTAATCAAAACAAACTGTTCAAACTTACACAAAAATGTTAAAATCCGAACCTGGTTGGCTTATGATCAAGGTTTTACACCAAACGGTACCAGATTTAGATTTAAGGTCAGGTGTGTCCAAACGTTTTTCATAGAGGGCTGCATTTTGAAACTTATACGGAGCAGAGGGTCACAGACAACCAGACAATGACATGAACCATTCGAAATTTTGCAATTGATTTGATGCATGTCCACACTTTTTAATAAGACTTGGAACATTAATATTAGGTTGGTATAACCTGTTTGAATTTTTCCAATTTTACAGTAAAACTTTTTGTTGTTTTGGGCCAACTTAAAAAGTGGTCTGAGGGCCACAGTTTGGATACCCCTGGTCTTGATAGAAAAAGTAAAAAACCACATTGTAAAAGAAAATCATATAAAGCTTTGATTTGTTGAAGTAATCCTTTGACTTGGACAAACAGGACTGTTATAATAACTCGTTATTATAACCAAGAAAATAGGTCAATTATTGACCATTAAAATACTCTGATTGAAATATTTTCTAAAGCATATAAATCAGATATTTTTTAAGGAGAATAATATTGAAATTATATAAACTCATTAATCTAGATAACTTAATACATTCAAAATAAATGAGTTGGTGAAGGTAATTTTGCTTTAACAGATGGGACGGGAGGGTATTTATAATTCTCAATGGAGGACCATAAAATCCCCCATTCTGTTGGAAAAATATTTGACATTTTTCATAAAACCGTGTTAAAGTGCGCACTATTCACAGGGAAATTCAAACTGCTGGAGAAATTGTGGTTGCTAGGAGGCTCACCTCTACCATGTGTTTTGGGACTATCCTGTTACAGTTTTTGACTTGCCATCCCACTTGATTTCAAAACGACTGTATGTACTTGTGGGTCTTAAAACTCCTGCCATGAACACAGTCAATGGATATCTTTGGACCATACTCCTGGCAAGCGAGAACAATGGATGACAAAAGCTACAATAAAGGACTGAACTGACAATATTGACATACTGTACAAAAAAATTGAATAAAAACACATTCTGACTTAAAGGTGGTATGGACGATTTTTTTTCAGCAAATTTTTTATCATATTTCCTCGTGGCGTGGATAAATCATTTGTCCTGCCACGTATCAATCATAAAACGCACCTACCGCTCACCTGCAGCCGCGTGCGGTTCCTCTTCACGTCCGCGTGCCTAAGCGCATGGATCTATCATAATATAGTTCCCTCAGTGTACGGGGCAAAATGAAGACGGAGAAAGACAGTTCGAGCTGACGCAGAAGTGGACAGAAATCTACGGGAGACGAGCGATGCGATGCGCTCCTTTGCGCTAATAAACAAACGCACGTGTGTGTTGTATCAGTCCGCACGGGGGAGTGCGCATGCGCACTTCCGCCTGCGTTCTCAAATCGCCGAAAAATCGTCCATACCGCCTTTAATTTGGAAATGGACAAATTTTGACAGACTTTTGACCAGATGGGACGCTTGTTTTCTTTGTTTTATGTTTAGTCAAAAAAACAATAATAATAAAAAATAAAGATATTACTCAAGGTTATATAAAGTCTATAGGATTTTATGTAGTAACTTTTTGTAGAAAAGAGGACAATTTTAGCAGCACAATTTGGATAATTATTTTTTTTCTTCTCATAACTTTTTTGCCAGCCCTCCTATAAGGCGTCAGCGAGGTCGCAGAGATCGCCTCACTCGACACCACCACCATGGCCACAACAGTCACCATCATTTCAACAATAACAACAACCACCACCACCACCACCACCACCTGCACCCCCACCACGGCCCCTCCTCTGGGCATCAGGATGAGAACTACCGCCACCTGGCTCCTCCCCCAGGTTACAGCCCCTACAACCAGCAGCCTCCTCGAGGGCCCGGCCCAGATGAGCGCCCAGGGTACCATCCTCCCAACCCCTCTCCCAGACCGATGCACCAGTCTCCCAACATCTCCCCCCGACTGCTGCACGCACATGCACACCCATCCCAGCAGCAGAGCAGTGTGGTCCTGGACCTCCATGAACAGGTGAGTCTAGGAGCTCATTATTAAATCCTTCTAGGAGCTATAACTTATTATAATGAGAGGTTTGAGGAAATAAAACTCACCGTCACCACTTCATGCTATGACGATTACAAAATATATTGCTATCGGATCCTGTGACAAAATGCGTTTAATGCAGCTTTATGCTCAAACTCTGACTCTCTTCCTCACTCGTAGAGCGGGTACGTCGAAACTGTAAATACGAGGTAAATACGGGTCGCTCGCACAAGTCGGGTCGCTCGCACAAGTCGGGTCGCTCGCACAAGTCGGGTCGCTCGCACAAGTCGGGTCGCTCGCACAAGTCGGGTCGCTCGCACAAGTCGGGTCGCTCGCACTCGCACAGGTCGGGTTGTTTGCACAAGTTGGAAAAATGGGAATTCTGGAAACAGCATGGACAACTCGAGTTGTAACATAGTGGGCATTTGATTGGTGGAAGGCAAATCAGAAAGAGCAAGAGAGTGGCTTGCAGAAGTATTTGTACCCCTGGAACCTTTTCACATTTTGTCACATCACGACCACACACACAAAAAAAAAAACTTCTCCGTCAACTTTCGGTGTTTAAGAGGGGGGGTCACGTGGTCAGCCAGACGCTCACGCGCTCTCTAGAGGAACAATATAGGTTTATAGTAGTTAATAATATTATTTCATTGTCATAAAATGTCCATGTTTTTAATGCTTTTTAAAGTGATTTCCCTAAATGCCTATAAAAGCCTTCTAAACATATATCAGGGGGTTTGGGCAAGTACTTCATATTTAATTTATATTCAACCCTTTTCTGCATGAAGGAAACTCAATGAAAAATAAAAACATGAATTAATTATTGTCTGCACAACTTCTCTTACACTGATGTAATAAAATGCACTTATCATCCACTTACTGCTTTACATTGGCCCATGCGTAACTCGGTTCATTTGTGACACAAGTGATGCCAACAGCTTTATCTAAACTGCTAGGTTTAACTTTGGTCAACCACAAATTGTCAGAAGGCATTAATATTGATTTGTATTACCATCTAATCACTCTAGTTTAACTTACTCTTGAGCTGGGACAGTTTCTGCATCTGTCCTATGGATCTCCCTGTCGTGTTGGTGAGAAGCAGCGCTGCTGTCTCTGCTTGTGAAAGCATGTCGGTGCCATGGAGATGCAAAACATGGACCGGATCAGGAGTCACGGACTGGATTAGGCAGGTGCTGCATGAGAGAATAAGTGCACTGGATTTATATGGAAACTCTGATCTAGCAGATCAAGTTTAATAAAGATACTGGCGATCGGTGATTAATTCTGCAGAATTTGATTGGCGGGTGCCCTGCCTATTCAATGTTAGGAGAATCGCTGGATATTGACCTTATTCCACCCTACCCACCTTTGTCTCTTTTTGCCACAGATCAGCTCGTCCGTTGTAATCACACTTGTGGTTGAGCAGGAACTCCGTTCACTTAAGTGGAGAACGAGGGTAAAGACTTGCCGCTATGTAATGACATAAAGTAGATTGATTTGTGTAAAATGTGCTCTGTTTATGTGACCAACAAGTCATTCCCTGGGCGGCCTGAAAACAACTTTAGTCTGTGTACAACTTTTTTTCTCTTGAGGTCGGCTGACCTATGTTAACTAATACAACCAGAAGAAGGATTATGTTGTATGGTGACACCCAGACGGGCTCTCGGAATAATGTGAATAGAGCACATGAACACACGCAGGTAGGGTGAACGAACTCCACCCCTCAGAGAAATCTCCCCTCTGAACTGCCCAACAAGCATATGGAAGCAGCTCCTGATATGCTCTCTGAGTAAGTGACAGGTGGATTTAACCAATCACAGTTGAGTATGAACTCTCTAATGTTGCAGATCAAACTACACTTTTAACCCAGAGTCGCTCTCTGAATAATGTGTAGACTTTGTCTTGTGTTGTTTGTATTCAGGGATCAGTCCCAGGATCGTATCCTGTGTCTCCTCCTGGGGCACCACCAGGCTTGCCACCTCGCTCCGCCCCCCAGCAGATTCCAGCATGCTCTGTGGTCTTTAGCGGACAGCATTACCCGGTCTGCAGCGTCCCTCCTCCTGTAAGTCTGCTAGTGGCGATTTATTTAGCACTGTTGATTTGGCCTGATGCAATTGTTTATTTTTTGTTTTTCTCTTTTGCTAGGTCCTTCAGACTTGTTCAGTGCAACATCTACCCATGCCCTACCCATTCCCACCTTTGCTGTCCAGCGATCCAACCTTCCTCCTCCCACCTCCTCACCTGCCCCACCCTTCAGCTCATCTGTCCCACCACGCTACACATCTGCCCCAGCCAGGACAATTTGGGCCGTACCCAGCACAACAGGCTCGATCTGTAGGTCTAGTCCTAAAAAAATATATACTTTTAAATGGAACCTTTTGCCTGACTGTATGTGTGTCATTCGTAGCCATTACAAAGAATAGAGAATGATGTGGAGTTGCTTGGAGAACACCTGTCATTGGGGGCTGGTCTCCACTATCCCCCGGCCACTCACCCAGCCCTGACACCACACTCCACCCAGCTACACTTCCTGTCCCACGACCCTCTTCCACAGGAGTTTTTTGGCGTGGTGAGATTTATTTTCTTACATTTTCATAGTCCAATATTGTCTTAGGTAATGACTTAAGAGTGTTTTTTTTCCCTTCTGTTTAGTCCTATCCCAATTTCATACAACGGCGAATCCCAGGTCGACGTTACCGTTCGCAACAGCCACTGCCACCTTCGCCTTACCACCCAAGCCTCCTGCCTTACTTTCTGTATGTTATTTATTGTAAGAATGATGTGCTTGATTTGATAAGTTCTAAAAATTCAATGTACTTTTTTGTAGTTCAATGCTGCCAGTCCAGCCAACAGGCCCTGCAATCAGCCTAGAGCTGGATGTTGATGATGGAGAAGTTGAGAACTATGAGGTGTTTTTTGTTTAAAGTTTTACAGCTAACCTCTAATACTTGTAAATACCAAATATTGACCCATGGTGTCCACCAGGCCCTTCTGAACCTTGCAGAGCGTCTGGGAGAAGCTAAACTCCGTGGGCTGACCAAAGGAGACATCGAACAGCTTCCTTCTTACCGGTTCAATCCGAACAACCATCAGTCTGAACAAACACTGTTAGTATTGTCCTGTGGTAGAATTATCCAAACTAGAGCTTCTCTTATGAAACATGGTGTTTTGTTTTTTGCAGTTGTGTGGTGTGCATGAGCGACTTTGAGTCTCGCCAGTTGCTGCGAGTACTGCCTTGCAGCCATGAATTTCACGGAAAGTGTGTGGACAAGTGGCTGAGAGTAAGCATCCAAGCAAATTGACAATCACATAAATTGTAAAGTGACAGACAAGTGGTTGAATTATAGCAGATCTTTAACTGCAAGAGGGAGTCTCCAAGTTGAAATTCAGAACACTAGGTGTTAGTGAGCCAACAACAGAATTAATAGTAAGATTTCATTAGTAAGGATTTTTTATTCAATACAATATTGTTGTGTGATTTTTTTTTTTTATTTAAAAACTCTCTCTTGGGTTTGTGTGATCCTGCCAATCATGTAACACAAACCTTGTTTTCTTGTCACCAGGCGAACAGGACGTGTCCCATTTGTCGAGCTGATGCCTCAGAAGTACAGCGGGACTCAGAGTGACCACAAGAGGGAGCCAGACACTTGTTTTACACCTTCAGCACTGCCCGTTACTGATTGACATGAGAGCATCCACATCTCTCACTTTCTGCACTCATGCCTTTTGTGCAGCACTTTTCTTTTTCATTGTTACTTATTTACTTTTAGAAGCATTTGTCCCTAATGGATTTGATCAGAGTTGTCAAATTTTGTGTGTACTTTTCTTTGGTAAACTACCACAACACTCCTCACTGTTAGCAGTGCCATGTGTGCATGTGCATGCACACTACTGTGGAGCTCTGAAAGGATGTCCTCTGACGCAGGTACTGGTTGTGCGTGTGTGCGCGTGTGTGAGCGTGTGTGAGAGAGGTCATAGGTGTTTTGGCGCATGCCTGAGTTTAGGTGTATGTCAGAGTTTGTGCTCTGGCTTTACTTCCCCTTTGAATGCACTGTATGTTAGATATTGAGTGAAACTTTACTTAATTTTGCCACTAAGGGTCCACGTTGCCGTTTTAATTATAATTACTAATATTGTTAGCAACATTTAGTGTTGAATGATTGTTTTCCTATACCTAACAGTTACCTCATCATTCCTGTTATGGTCCCAATTCATTTAACGTGCTTCACGCAACTAATAAGCACATTATATATACTTTTCTTGTGGGTTCTTAGCAAAACTAATTTTGTCTGTGTTTTTGCAGTGGCACATGTGTTACATGTATACAATATAATAAACTGTAAAAAATCTATGATCTGTATACCAAATAAAAGGCTTGTTAAGAACTTTTTAATTTGTGTATTGTCAAGTTGATTACGTCATCCCAAACCCACAATTGCTGGGAAATGTCTTTGAATTATTGGAAGAACGGGCAAAAAAAGGTGTTTTTTTACTGTGGTATTTTTGGGCTGAAATTTGTATAAATTTTTTAGACGGGTCAAAGTAGACACAATCGGTCTGTTCACACTTGCACAAACACCACATTCAAATTGGGGCTAAACCCAGAATTAATCCAGGACTTGAACAGGACCAAAGTCTACATCGGAATTAGACTAGGCTTAAACCCGAAACCAATATTCGTAGATTAGAGTTCTACTTAAGGCAAGGCAAGGCAAGTTTATTTGTAGAGCACATTTCATACACAAGGCAATTCAAAGTGCTTCACACGGAGGGAAAAATGCATTAAAATCACAAATTACAGAAACAGAAATACAATAAAATTCCAACTGATTGTCTAAGCTAATAAAATCACAAACAAAAGAAGAGGGCAAAGAAAAAATCCTTTCAGTCATATGCGCAGCTAAACAAAAATGTTTTTAGCTTAGACTTGAACATTGTCAGAGTAGAAGCCTGTCTCACATCTTCAGGAAGACTGTTCCAGATTTTAGCTGCATAAAACTGAAACGCTGATTCCCCATGTTTTGTCCTGACTCTGGGCACCAGCAGGAGGCCGGTCCCTGAGGTCCTCAGAGTCCGAGATGGTTCATATGGCACTAACATATCAGATGTACTTTGGTGCTAGGCCATGGAGAGACTTGTACACAAGCAGAGCTGCTTTAAAGTCTATTCTCTGAGCCACAGGAGCCAGTGCAGAGACCTGAGAACAGGACTAATGTGATGGTACTTCCTGGTTCTAGTCAGGACCCGAGCAGCAGCGTTCTGGATGTACTGCAGCTGTTTAACAGCTCGTTTGGAGAGGCCAGTGAGCAGGCTGTTACAGTAGTCTAATCTACTGGAGACAAACGCATGGATAAGTCTCTCTAAATCTGGTTTTGACACTATATTTTTGATTTTGGCAATGTTTTTTAGATGGTTATAAGCTGCTGATGTTATTGATTTGACGTGGCTGTTAAAGTTCAAGTCTGAGTACATTATTACCCCCAGATTTCTAACTTGGTTTGTAGGTTTTAGAGCGAGACTCTGGAGGTGACCACTAACACTTTCTCTTTGTTTCTGTGGGCCAAAAACGATTATTTCAGTATTGTCTGAGTTCAGCTGGAGAAAGTTGTTTTGCATCCACAAACTGATCTGTTGGATGCAGTGGCAGAGTGAATCCACTGGTCCATAGTCACCTGCCGATAGTGAAACATAGATCTGAGTGTCGTCTGCATAATTGTGATAGGACACATTTTCACTGCGTATCAACTGACCTAACGGCTGCATGTAGAGGTTGAACAGAAGGGGACCCAGGACTGACCCTTGGGGCACTCCACAGGTCAGGTTTCATGTGGTCTGAGACACAGCTACCAATTTCAACAAAGTACTTCCTGTCTTCCAGATAGGACCTTAGCCAGTTTAGGGCAGTGCCAGTGATGCCCACCCAGTCCTCTAGTCTTTGTAAGAGGGTCCCATGATCGACAGTGTCAAAAGCAGCACTCAGATCTAACAGAATTAAGACTGAGGCTTTGCCCGTGTCAGTGTTCAGGCGGATGTCATTTGTCACCTTGACAAGAGCAGTCTCAGTGCTGTGATGAGGTCTAAAACCTGACTGAAAAACATCAAATGAGTTGTTTATTAAGAGGAAATCTGTGAGCTGTTGGTAAACAACCTTTTCAAGGACTTTGCCCCAAAATGGCAGATTAGAGATGGGCCGGTAATTACTCAGTACTGCAGCATCAAGACTGCTCTTCTTTAGGAGTGGCTTTATGGCCGCAGTTTTCAAAGACATTGGGAATGTTCCAGATTGAAGCGACATGTTAACTATGTGAGTGAGTGATGAAAGTAGACTGTTCAGCACAGACTTTAGAAATCTGGTGGGTAACACATCGAGGCAGCATGTAGATGAACTCAGACTGGTGATGATCTCATGGACAGTTTTGTCAGTTACTGGTGCAAAGTGAGTTAGCTCTAAGTGGTTTGGTGGTTTTAGGGTATTTTTTTGCATACACTAGATGTAACAGAGTTCAACAAATCATTTACATTGGAACATGAGACATTTTCAACGTTTATCATTTCCATAAACAGTGCACCTGTGCCATCACTTATGTGTCTCCTCTGAACAACTGCAGGACCAACCGGTGGTTTGGGAGAAACAGACAGGTCAAAGAAGACACAGAAATGATCAGACAGAGCAACATCGATCACAGTAACATTTGAAATATTTACCCCCTTTGTAATTATGAAATCTAGAGTGTGTCCTTTGCTGTGGGTGGGGCCTCTCACATGCTGAGTAAGACTGAAGGTTTCAAGGACAGCATCAAGCTCTTTAGCGTTTCTGTCACAAATATTATCAACATGCACATTGAAATCACCTGTAATGACCAAACCATCAAAGTCTGTGCATATGACTGAAAGCATCTCAGTAAAATCATCAATAAAACTTTGGCAGTGCTGGGGAGGCTTGTATAAAACAATGAAGACAATGGATGGAGACCGTTTTAGCTCCATTTTAAAGGATACATATTCAAATGATGAAAACACCCCAAAAGACAACCTGCGGGTAATTATTTCATCTCTAAAGACAGCACAGACTCCACCCCCTTTTTGTTTTGATGTTGAAACATTGGCTCGGTCTCTGGCTGATGGAGCAGGAATTCTTCTCTCATTCCTCTCTTCTCTAACTATCTGCTCAGGACCCTGTCCAGGCCCAGTCCAATGCCTCAGAGCGTGGAGCAGGTTCTCTGTCAGCACCCTCACTCCACCTCTGCATAGGTGGGGGCCATTTCTCTTAAAGAGGTCCTCTCGTTTCCAGAATAGATAGAAGTTTTCAATGTGTTGTAGTCCTCTCGGGGCACACTCTTTGGACAGCCATGTGTTCAGCTGAAAAAGCCGGCTAAACTTGTTTATCCTCCTGTCAATGTTTGGAAGAGGTCCACTTATGAATGTTTTGATTTCCGTTTTATCAAGCACGTCGAATAACTTCAAGAAGTCTTTTTTTCAAAACTTCAGTCTGTTCCCGCCGCATGTCCACTGCACCCACGTGCACAATCAGCTGTTTAGCTCCTCCATGCTTAGCCATAATATTTGGAAGGAGTGACGTTATCTCAGAAACAGTGGCGCTTGGAAAAGAATGTGTGTTTATCTTTTCATGCGTCACGTGACTTATTGCCCCGTCTCCAACCAAAACACTCTGCGTGACCTTGGCTGTTGGCACAGTTCCTCCTCGCTGTATTTAGGCCACGTCATCTTTCCTTTTTTTCGTTTAATTCCATCTCTGAAAGTGGTAAAAATCTGTTTGTGAGCTGTATTTTAGGTGAGTCACTTCAGTTTAGGTTGAAAATAGCAGTTTTTCTTGTAAAAAGTGTGCTCTTCTTACCATCGGTTGACACAGGAATGGTATCGTGAAGAACTTTTTCAGATTCCAAAACAAATATCCGTGATTTGAGCTCATTAATTTCTTGTTGATATTTCCGACAGCGTTCACAGTCTTTCTCCCTTCTTCTCCCGGACATGTCGCTGGCGTCAGATATGTCGTTAAAACTGGAAAAACATTCTTAAAATCCTTGGTTTACTTGAAAAAGTCTAAAGCAAAAATGTTTGGAAGACAAAAACTGATTAAAAAGCAAAATAAATAAGGAAAGCAGCGATAGCAAGCGGAGCGATCGAAAAAGCGTGTGCACTCTTCGGAAGCAGGAAGCAACTTTTGAAATGTACCGTTGGAGAGGGCAGTTACCAGCAGCCCATGCATTTCTTTTGACAATAAGAATCTTTTTGAGTAATTTTGCCGATGTCAATGCTTTCTCCATGCAATACTCAACAATGATTTTAAATATGTTTTGCTAATTATTTGTAGGTAACCAATTCTATTCCCAACAGTCAATTCCATCTTTCTGGTCGCCACAGTGCTCTTGACTGTCTAAATATTCAATTTTCTTTTTAGTTTGAGTGTTTGTTTATTACCTCTGTTTTAGTTAGTATTTGGTGCATCTCTCCATCAGAGGGACTATCCCCTCCTATGGATGCATCTCCTCCTGTACACCCACTTGCTTCTAGGAGCAAAAAAAATCAAGTGTATTTTTATTGAACACATATCATTCCATGTTGATCAAATAAAATCTGTTTTCATGATAATATAGTATATACCCAAAACTGACTATTAGACATTGGCCATCAAATATTACTTATTATTGCCATTATATTATATTATAATCCCTTTTGCCCTGGATAGTCTATAATCTAATTTAATTTATTTATTGGTCTGGCGTAATGTTTGCCTAATCATTTGCCTAGGACTGATCAGTGTCTTTTAACTTGCGTCCTTAAACAAAAAAAGTGTATTTTGTGCCATTGTAAGACTCATACATATCTATTTCCATCAGTGTTGGATAGCTTACATATTTTATCACTGTAGTCTATTTAGCTCAAACTCACCACATGGCCTTAGCAACAAAAAAGATGTTATAACGAAAGAGATGGAGTTTTTCAAAACGTGCATCTGAAGGTTTATTTCTCTGGCGTGAGGTCACTAGTTGCGCAGTGCTGCGCATGCTCACAACATGTCGCGCTCCGGGATTGCGTTGAGGAGATTGTCTGACCGAGCCAGTCCCTTCTACATTCTGTTCAAATGCAAAACGTCTTAGTTAATTATTTTCAAAACCGTGTGGTCTTGGATAGTCAGGCAATTGAGGGGATGAGACTTAACCCAAACTTGAAATGTAATTTGGGAGTACTAGATTACATGCGTGCACAAAACTAACGGGTTACGTTCCTCGTTCCTCTAAAAAAGTAATTTCAGTACTCTAACAGGTTACCAGCGTTAGGTTACCCCAACTCTGATTTCCACAGAGAGATGTGATGCCACACAAAAGAATTTACAGATCAGATCTGTGGAGTGGTGACCTCGCTCACAGTAAGTGTATTTTTACTGAGCAAGAAAAACACCTGTAATTTAATAAATGGATGAATACATAGATTTATACTTGTCTAAAGGGGACATATTGTGCAAAATCACCTTTAATGAGGTTTTAACCTTGTTACAATGTCGTTTCCTCATCATTAGTTAGTTTGAGCTAAATTTAAGATTAGCTTAAGCAACGACTTGAAATCCTAACCTCCTCATAAGGTCTTGCTTAGAGGGGTATTTTTCCAAAAATGCCTGAAAAAATGACCCCATTTAAAACCGAAGCTGTTCCTGAACTCTCTTGAGTACAAACAATTGGCTGGAGCCTCTAGAGACTAGAGAGGTCTCTGATGTGTGTTTTAATCTAATTATAAGTAGAAACAAGCTCTACATAGAGGAATTCAGATTTTAATTTCTGGTTTCTGGAGGGACCGGATGATTGACACTAAAATCAGCATCAGTTTGGTTTTGACAATTCTCTTTTAAAAGCGGAAGTTAAATTCACAAAAAAATAGGTTTAGGGACTTGTAATGAAGCAAAAATGTCCAGGCAGAATCCATATAAAAGTCCTATTCATTATTTTTATTTATTTAAATTAATTCTATTTCAGGGTAATTTTTTGTTTTGTGGCTTTGGAGTACAAACTGATCCTGACGCTTCCCAGAATGGTTGATTTGACTGGAAATATCCAGATATGCACACCATATCAAGCAGCTTGACAGTTCCCTTTTATTAGATGGAGGACAAAATGGAATAGATAAATAAAAAGTTGCCTTAAGAATAAATTAAACAACAGATACCCAAAACATATAATTTAAGGCGTGATACATTTTGGACCATTGATTTTGCACTCACTTTACCAGAGATCAGAGGAAAATGTAAATGTAAAAATGCAATAATAACTTTATTTTTATGATATTACTTCACAATCATTCAGGATAGTCATCTAATAAATCCCCCATTTTGGGGCTATTTAAGTGCTTGTTGGAGCAGAAAGTGAGAGGCAGTGACTTTACATGTCATAAACATTTCCATTCCACATAAACGCTCATGAATAATAATGGACAAATGAAGCTCTTCTTCAAGGACTCTTCACGGAACAATCGCATGGCCAGTCGACCATTACCATTACCGCTATTTCTTAAATACAATAATAATAAAATCTACAGATGAGACTTGAAAAACTTGACCAAATGTCTGTATTTCATTTCATTATGGGAGAACACAAAAGGAACAGAAAAGTAAGCATTCATTGCAATTAAAACATGCTTTGAAGACACTTTGAAGAGACTTTTATGGATTACATTTTTTTTAATAAAAAGTATGTTAAATTAATTTGTTTTTGTATTTGTATTCATCTTTGGGCCCACATTGTCCAATCTTGCCAGCAGGATGAATTGTCACATTTTTCTCTTAAGAATGTTACACATTTAGCTGCATACATTATACATTTCCCTCTTGTTACATAATCGTTCTTCCCTGAAAATAACAGATAAAGACAGTGTGAAAGACCCCTGGGAGCTCCTGGTGTCTCTATACAGTGTGTACATTGTATCATATACATGTGGCGCTCTCTCCCTCTGGGCTCATGTCCTGCTCGCTCAGTGTGTCAAAGCAAAGGTCTTGTGGTGATGGAGGTCTCAGAGTGCTGTCCAGACCCCATAGTCTCTCTCTGTCTTTCACCCCTCACGTTCCCCTGTGACAGTGACGGACCCTGACAGCTCAGAGCAGGATGACACAGTTACAGAAGCCAGCACAGCACAGAAGGGAAATCCCCCTGAATTAAATATCACACTCAGACCTGTGTGAGGACATGGCAGGATGAGACAGCCCACAAAAACAGACACATGTGGTACACTTCCAGTACCTTAAAGGAACATTGGGTAACAGAGGGGGGTCCGCCACCTGCTGGTCTGGAATGTTGACTAGTATGGCACAAAAAGAGATCCTTTTTCAGGTTGGTATTGAATTATAAGCATTTTATCTTTTGTAAAAACAGGTCCGTTGACTTCTTGTTCAAAAGTACAAAAGTGTTGGCCTGACATTTCCTAGAAGCAAGCAGCAAATTGTATTTTCATTTTCATTAAAGCCAATGCTCAGAAAACCATTTGGGAATCAAGCACATGTCAATACACACTAAACGCAGGGCTCTTAAAAAGGCTTTAAACCCGGTCCACAGTGACGTCACACACTCGTTGCTACTGCCATCTAGAGGACGAAAGCTGCATGCAATGCAGTGGGTACTGTCAACAAAATGTCTCAAAACAAGGATTCCTCTTCTGTAAAATCCCCAAGATCCCGTTTGTGGGCAGAAATGTGTTACTGTAGTCAAGAGGGACTAGTGGATTTACAGAAATCATTCCAGACTGAGCGCTGAGCTGTTTGTTTCAGGTAGTTAGCAGCTGACTAATGCTAGTTTAACAAGCCTAATTTCCAACTGCCTGGGTGTTATATTGTGGGATCAGACAGTCACTTACCCACAAAGTCCGTGCTCTTGAAAGCTTTGAGGGCGTGTCCAGCCGCAGAGAGCCTTTTTCTTTATTTGAGATAGGGACAATGCACAATACACATTAAATGCATAATAATCTGTGTGAGTACTGAACATAACTGACTGTTGTTAGTATCCTGTTTTACATTTGACAAAGTTACATGTTGTGTTGCTTATTATGTTTTTTTTTTCCAAGACACTGTGCATGGATTTGAGACTGGATTATGTGCAGTTTTGAGAAAAAAAGCTTCAGTAAAGATGACACAAGCAGCTTTATGTTGAGATGAGTAGTCCGGTAAGTACGGTAATTTAATGCATTTAACATTTTGAACACTGCATCTCCTTTTGTGCAGACAGTTTTTGAACAGTAATGTCCTGTCTTATCGTAGCCTATAAAATAATGATTTTTTTCTTTGCTGAGATGGAAGATAACCAGAAGGGAAAAGTGAACACATAAGATAAAAGGAAGATGAAAATGCGAGCGGACAAACCAACAGGAGACGCTGTCTTAAAATGACAGAAGGGGAGAACAAAAGCTGAAGGCTATGATGGAGGCATTGTGCAGATAAAAAGCAGATTTATGTTGAGAAGTGCTCATGAAATACATTTCACGTCCAAGTCCATGAGGTATTAGTCTTGCATAACGATCCATCTCATACTGTCATTTCAAAGCACAGATGTCCCCAAGTGAATTTATGATTACATTTACAGCAGTGTGGCCCGGAGGCTGTAGTGGGGCGGCAGATGCAGGTCAGCATGAGGAAGAGTCAAAATAAAACTTAAACTTAACTTAATACAAAAACACATTTCAGTTTTGGTTCAGAGGATCTGCTCAGGAAGGGAGGGACTTTTATTGCACAACAAAGAACAAATTGCCAGGCACTGACAATTTTTTCTAATGGCACATCTATTTTTCCAAGACAAGATGAGTTTCACAACCCAGGTGGTTTTAGAAGAAAGGTTAAACATTGTGGTTTTCAGTGTGAATGTTGTCTATTTCATGATATCAAATCAAAATGTTGAAGTTTAATGTTATTTTATATGGCACAATGAGGACATATTGTGTTCTATTCTGTGTGTTTCTATAAAAAAAAATTGTACTTCCACTGTTCATTGGAGCATTTTGGGCCATGTACACAAGCTCTGTCATCAGAACTTATTTCCCTTTCATTTCTGTTCAATAAACGTTTTTGTTCTTGTTCTGTCCAACAGTGTTTTTATTTATTTATTCCTGTTTCCTGCATTGTTCCAGCAGAGCCAGAGTCAACTCTAAGTGCCCTGATTTGATTTGTCCTCCCTCTGCTGCACTCCCTGCTTTTAGGACACACAGATAATGCTCATTAGAAGAGACGTCCGGGACTTTGGGACAGGGACGCTGAAATGTGGCTGTAATGGAGAGTGATCAATGCTTAATGCAATTTGCATACAGGACTTTGCTTTTTGTTTTGTGTGTGCACAAAATAATGAGCATTATGGCAAAAGTTAAATCTAACTTTATTACCATTTTTCTATTGTCACCGTAGTCTATTTTTTCATTTTGGACCCATGGCTTGTAAAATCCTGAAAATAAACATAGTCAGTGGAATTCATCTTCGGTCCTATGAACAAAGAAAAACCTTTTTTTGAGACTTCACTCAAGTAAAATGCAGATGGGCAGAATAGTCTCCTTTAGAAGCAAGTTAAAACTTACATTTCTAATAACGTTGCTCGTGCTTGTGTCCTTTCTTTGGCCACATTTCAACCAGCACTTAGAGTGATTGCTTTTTTGTGAAAAAATAGGCTATCGCTTACGATTAATTTAATGTCAGGGAAGTGATTAAGATTTGATTAAAAAGGGAGGAGGAAAGCCTCGGTGTTCCCTGAAGTCGCTCATGTGTGGAAACAGCAGACCAGAGTCATGACGCCCGCTGGGGCCGCGCACTGTGCGGGCAGGGCCACGTCAAGACCGCGGAGCTTAAATGTTTGATCTAAAGGTTGGCTGAATCTGCCATAACTGGACCGGTTTGTGATTCACTCAGCTACAGTCAGATCTTGTTTTTGACAGAAGCCCTCTGTTGTTCCTCACTCCAAAAGCGCCTTTACGCACACGCGCTGCTGCGGGACCTGCGGCGGGACCTGCGGCGGGAACAGCGGGGTCCGTCAGTGGCGCTTCATGTCTCGACCAGAGCTGCCCCATGGACTGACACCGCGGTGATCACAGACTCTTCTCACTCTTTTACTCAAGAGAGAAACGGCAAGTTTCCAGGCGCGTGTGCCGCACTGGAGGGGAGGAGGACGTCATGGCAGCCCCGGTGAAAGCGATCCTGACTCTGATTCTCACCGTGGCAAGTAAGTAATAAAGACAGAACTCACTTTAGGTCTCTTTAGCCTACGTTTATTATCTATTTTCAGAAAATGGTCTTATTGTACCAAGGAAGGGCTGCATAGACTGCAGTTATCATAAATTATTTACTCGTGGTCGTGGATATGTAACACAGTGACATGAAAATATGACTTTATTCTGCTCGTGTGTGACTGACACCTGACGTGTCACGGAAAGCACGCCAGAGGCTTGCGTCAGAGTTTGCACGTCACAGCTTCACGCCTCAATTAACTAATTTAGCCTTATTTGCACTTGTGCTGAGCAGCCACTGTGTTCAATAGCTCCAGGTGATGGAAAGGAAAGCAACATTTGAGTCACTGCAGCCTCTGCTTGTTGCCTAGAACAGGCTAAACAAAACAACATTTCTGTGTTTCTGTTGTGCATTGCTTACAGTCCAATTAGGCTTCATTCACTCGATGGTCTTGAATAGGTCCAGCAGCTATAGGTTGTGACTTGTAACTTTGCAAGTCTGTCATTATATTTATTTAGAGGTCGAGACCGTTTTTGTAAACCAATGGACACTTTTCCACAAACATTTTTTTAGGTCTACTCTTCCATAACTAACGTGTCTGTCCAATGAGAGTTTATGTTATGACCTTAAACAGATTACAAACCATATTGAATTGTATTGTTAAAGTTTACACACAATCAAACCTTTGATAATTCAAAATTGCCAGTTAATCTAACCAGAGCAATAACCACATGTGACTCACTTTGGGAGCTGAAACTTCTTCTGACAGCTTTGCCCTGCTTCTGCGCAGCCCCTCGTGGTGGGCAGACATTATGCACATTAAAAACCATGTCCAGGACTCAAATTCAGCTGTTAGCCACAAGCCATTTTCAAAACTGCATGATGTATTCATGCATGAGTCTACTCCCTTAGTCATTTATTATTATTCTTTTATTCATATTTTTGGTTACTTCTGCTATTCTTCTTCTTTGAGTTGAAACCATAAAGCAAATTATGGATTTTTCTTTGGGTTGTGCCACTGAAAATCACCTTCCAACAATATATTGTGCAGTCATTTAAATATTGAGTATGAGTTGAAGTTTCCAAACAAAACCCTCTCCCTTAAGCCAGTTTTGGACTGACACAAATCACCATGACACAACAGGATGAATATCAATCTGAAATATTGTTTTATAAAGTAAGCCAGAATTAGTTTGTCAGCTGCAGGAAACCTTAGACCCCAAAAGCATTGGCCTCCAGAAGGCCACTACAGATGGCAACGTCTTGAAATATTAACTTACTGAACCTCTCTAGGCTAAAAATGAAGCTTGCGGATGCGGAATTTATCTTTTTGTGTGTGGCAATATGGATGCCCTAGATTACATGTTTGATGCACACTGCATTACTTTGATCCGTACAGATTTTGATTGTATCCTTAAGTGAGCTGGCACTTACGCATCAAATGTATAGATTTATATATCAGAAGTATTTCCATGATAGTGTTTAAGTTATTGTGAGATTTGTGAACGTTTTTATTTTAGTGGCAATAAATTATTGAGGTGTAGAAAGTGCAGCGAGGCACACAGAAGAAGGGAGAGAGTGCATACATGTGTGATGAGCCCTGCCCCTGTCTCTCCAGTGCCTCATCCCCATCACGTATACTCACATTCTGCCTCCATTTTTAGCCTAATACATCTCATGTAGTCCTTCAGGACACATGATAGCACTGGCTTTGTCTACAGTTTGTGTCATAGTATCCTTCATTACTCTGATTAAACAGTGTTTTCAGGGTGGTTGGAAAAGTTGAGGAGCCCATATGCTGCTATGCACCCAAAGAAACTCGAATGATTAAAAAACATGATTAAAACTTAATACTCATGGTTAACATGTAATGACTATTTCCACTATGATTCAAACTCATACGATTATTATTCTCTCATGGAAGGCATCAGGGGGTGTCCTGGGCCTCCAAGTGAAACATCACAAGGGGCTTTCTAAACACTCTCCATCCCTTCTTTGCATTACCTTTGAACTAAAAAAAGAAGATAATCTGCGTTTACACGTTTGTATGGGTCTTCTGCTTTGCAACAATAATGCAAATAATAATAACATTAACGTTATGTTTTGGAATAAAAGCCAAAGTTGAACTAACATGTTGGGCCTGGCAATGTTATTGCTCTGTGTAACTGTCTGTTGATGAAACTGAGGGAAGTTGGTTTGTTTTTCATTGTGCATACACATCGGTGCAAAAGGACGTGAAATGAGATTCGAGGCCCCTTGAAGTAAAGCCGTGACTCACCGGACTGTCCGCTCTCTAGGGCCTGCAGGTTGAGCATGGTTTTGACAAAGTGGGCCAGTGTGTTGTGGTCAGAGCCATACACCTGCTCCATGTTAGGGGCTGATGGTCGAAGAAAGTTCATGTTCATTTTTTGTGTAGTTCGCTGAGGAGCCGTTCAAATCAAATGCAACTACATTCATATCATTTACATTCTGAAAAACACGATTTACATACGAATATAGTAACTGAAGAGATTTCCATGGTTACCTGACATCTAGCTCAGTGACCTCGGAAAGCCAAAAAGTTTGTCGTCATACCTCAAATAATTTTGAGTTTAGCCAAGTAATAATCAGTGGAGATTTTAAAAGTATTGTAAATGTTTTTTTGTTTGTTTTTACCAGGAGTGACAGAATAACTTATCAGGTTGTTGCTTTTTATATTGCTTAATGTTGTCTGATGTCTTTTTGATTGCCATTTGGCACATCCTGCCAGTAATGTTTGATGAAATGTTAACACTGTTTCACTAACACAAAGATACGATCTCTAGGTTAAATTCAATCTAGATTCCTCATAGACTATCTTGCATTGTGGCCTGTTTCCAGCTGCCCTCTGTGCGGATGTGGAGGAGAGGCTGGTGAGTCACCTTTTGTCCCCGGATCGTTACAACAAGCTGATCAGACCAGCTGTCAACACCAGCCAACAGGTCACCATCTACATCCAAGTGTCTCTGGCTCAGCTCATCAACGTGGTGAGGAAACACACGGTTATATAACTTCAAAGATGCCACAAGTCAAATCTAAAAACAAGCTTGTTTTCTCTTCTTCAGAATGAGAGAGAGCAGATCATGACCACAAACTGCTGGCTGTCACAGGTTGTCACTTTTGTCAATATCACGTATCGTTTATAGACCTGGTAAACTACAGCCACTAACTTCAAACTGTGTGTTTAAAGGTTTGGAACGACTATAGATTAATGTGGGATCCACAAGAATATGAAGGAATCAAGAAAATACGTCTCCCATCTCAGCACATCTGGCTGCCTGACATCGTCCTTTACAACAAGTAAGTACACAAATGGGTAATTGGTCTTTATTGACTCTGATGCATACATTTACTGCACATAACTTGGTAATATATGATATTCATTTATGTAATGTTGTAAATGTTTGGGTGTGAAGACAAACGACTGAAGTATAAAATGTGAGACAGCACCAGGCCATGAATACAAAAATTACAAGTCACTTATCAGTTTGATGTTGTTTTTATGATATCTTATGTCTGTGTTAAATACTGAAGTCAGTATTGATTTACATTAAATATTCGCTCTTGGTTCAGGTCACTGCTTGTACCTTTCCCCGTATTAGATCAAAGTTTATTTGAAAGAGGATGTGCAGTATTTGGCTTCCTGTCAGCAGCACATTTAGGGCATTCTCGTAGGCATAAACTCCCCGATCACAGGCCACAGGCCGCATTAAAAGCATGATGGGGAAATCTTGAGAGGCGTGATGATGTGACATGATCAGCACTTCTCTATGACTCTATGTCAGGTCAGTGGCCTGTGGCCTGCGAGGAAGTGCCAGAGGTTTTCAGTAAGCAGGTGCACGCCCTGCATTTTTAATTAATCTGCATATGCATACAGGCAAAAGCATTAGAGATCTGTGTGATGCTTGGATTCCTGACCTTCTTTATAATTGATAGACCACTTATCTATAATGCATCAGCTGCAGTCCTGCTGAGAGGAGGAAAAGGTGGTCTCAGCAGATTTAAGATGTGGTTCAACCTTCCCTGGGGACTAAGAATTTAACAAATATCACAAGTTAGTGTTTGCTTTTGTTCTGACGTGCTGTTGGTTCCTTTGCCTCTGTCATTAGTTTTTGTCATATTTCTTATATTTACAGGGCATAAAACATGCCCAGAATAACCTACCTATCTCTGACATAGATGACGTCACTAGGTGATAAAATAATAATAGATTGATAGTGCCCTTTATAGACAACCAATGCACTTTATATTGGTTCATTATTCATTCACTCTAATTCATTGGATATTGGTGTTATTCATGTATATTAAATCATATTTCAAATTTGCCATATATTTTTTCAGTGCTGATGGAACCTATGAAGTGTCCTTCTACTCCAACGCTGTTGTCTCTAACAACGGTGAAGTAAATTGGCTCCCACCTGCGATCTACAAGTCGGCCTGCAAGATTGAAGTACGAGATTTCCCCTTCGACCAACAGAACTGCACCCTCAAGTTCCGCTCCTGGACTTACGACCACACAGAGATTGACCTTATTTTGTTGAGTGATTATGCCAGCCGCGATGACTTCAAACCCAGTGGAGAGTGGGATATAGTTTCTCTGCCTGGACGCAAGAACGAAGACCCGGACGATATTCGCTATCTGGATATCACCTATGATTTTGTGATCAAGAGGAAACCGTTGTTTTACACCATTAACCTGATCATCCCTTGCATCCTCATAACATCCTTGGCTATTTTGGTATTCTACCTCCCGTCGGACTGTGGCGAGAAGATGACTCTATGTATCTCAGTCCTTCTGGCGCTCACTGTGTTCTTGCTTCTGATCTCAAAAATAGTCCCACCTACATCGCTTGCAGTGCCTCTGATTGGGAAGTATCTCATGTTTACAATGGTTTTGGTCACATTCTCTATTGTCACCAGTGTCTGTGTGCTCAATGTCCACCATCGTTCGCCCAGCACCCACACCATGCCTCCTTGGGTCAAAAAAATCTTCCTGTATCGCCTCCCTTCATTTCTGTTCATGCGGAGACCAGGAAGTTCCAACATCAGAGAGAAATTTAGGAAAAAACACCAGCACCGCTCCTATACAGATAAAAAGCTGGACAGAAGTTGCCCCTCTCCAATTGCGGGCTCTTCCTCATCGTTTTACGTGAATGAAGAGTCGGCCAAACGCTACGGCTGGAAAAGTGGTCTGTCAGAGAACTCTGAGTTCAGAAAGAGGTTGACCCTGAAGGGTAATATTGATGTGGAAGATGCTGTGGATGGAGTTAGGTACATCGCGGAGAAGATGAAAAGCGAGGATGATGATGAAGGGGTATGTTTGTAGCAACAGTTCATGATTTTTTTATTTTGTAATTCGATTTAAATTTGTAAGGCCCAAAATCACATTAGTTGCCTCAGTGGGCGTCCCAGAATTGTTGAAATAAATGCAGAAATTGAGAAGGGTCTAGCTGCAGCCGATGGGGAGCGCCATGATGAGTGAAGCCCTGATCCAAACCCTAACCTTAACCAACGTACCTATGTAGCTATGGTAAATTAATGAATTGTCCCCAGCTTTCCCCGGATGTTGTTTAGCAATAGTTTAGTTTGCGCACACAACTCTTATTATCTGAAGGATGTGAAGATGTGAGGGATTAGACTGACTTCAGGCAATACAAATTTTAGATTATTGAGGGACTAACTTTATCTGAGTCATGTACTGTGAAATAGTGAGTCAGAGCACACATAAAAAAAGTCAATTGCTCTGATTTAATTAATGCAGGAGTGAAGTGTCCAACTGTGTATTTGTTATCTACGCCTGCTCATATTAGCTGTGACAGAATGTTTGTAAATGTGTGTATGTTCAAAATGTGTGTTTTTCGTAGATCATTGAGGACTGGAAGTACGTTGCCATGGTAATTGACCGTCTCTTCCTGTGGATCTTTGTCCTGGTGTGCGTGATCGGGACCATGGGCCTCTTCATGCAGCCCCTGTTCCAGAGTTACAACACTCCCATTGTTGAGGACATGGAGCAGAGCGGACCATAAGTTTTACCCTTGCGGTGACCCTGAAGCGACTCGATCCCTGCAGACACTAAACGCAGACACACTTAAATATATGTTCGCCTCAAACCACTGTCAGTCTGGGACATTTTGCACTTTAGCTCCTGTCCTGTGGTTTTGTTTGTGCAGGTTCTTTTCTTTTGCCATGTTGATACCACACTAGGACAGATTTTATTTTTTTAAACTGACCAAATCAAGTGCTGTAGCAATATACTGTTGCACTGTCTTCAATTGTCCCAAAGAATCAACAGGCCAAAAATGTTTATTTCTCATAATTATGTTGCATTTTGTTTTTTAAGTGATTTGTTCTCCACATGGCAGTATTAGCATGCTTAAAAGAGACTGTGATTTTATTTCAATTGTAATTCTCAGTGTTATGATTTGAAAATAATACTGTCTACAATTCTTTTGAAAATTGCACAAACGACAAGCAAAAATACAGAAGCATTCAAAGATGCACTGGTTCAATCCTATAAACTGAAGCCTACAATGTTGGACTATTATAACCTTACTATGTATTTACCTTCACTTTCACAACTATTTGCTACTCTCAAATAGCAAACAGTGACAAAAAAAGTGCTCAAGTGTTATATCCTCTGCCTCTTTGCTTCCGGTCAGCTGACTGATTTCAAACCCAATCCGTGCTTTTGTATCTACATTTTAAGTACTATGTGTTTCCTCATATTTTTCCTGTTTTTGTGCTATCACTACCTCAGCAGCTGAAGCGCTTAACTCTCCACATCATCTCATAGAGCTCAATATAAAGCAATAGGTTAGGGCACGATGACTTGTGCAATAGTTGCTAGTGTTGAAAATAAAGTTTGGAGTTTTGTGTTCATGTTCAGATTTGAAGGACGTTGAAGACCTAAGTGACTGGGGCCTGGAAAATATCTTTGAAAATAACTTCAAGCTGCTGCTTTTTGGATCCAAATGTTTATTATGCAATTGTTTTGGCTATGCTCTTTTTAATACTGTCACACCAATAAAAAAGCATCACAATTTCATACTTGTGCAGACAGAGAAGACTTGTGCCTGTTTGTGTTTTATGTGGATCAACCCACTAATACCAGATCTACTGTTGCCTATAACCATTCAATACATTCTCTTTTAAACAATTCTGTTGAGTATTCATAATGATATGACATCACATGACCAACTTGTATTTTGCAATGAGTGAAAAAATAGGTTCAAATTGTGTATGTCTCTGAGGAGAGGACTGTGAAATGCTTGTCCCGTTGCCACTGTGTGTTTTCTGAAACCTGAGCTGAGATTATAGTGTTCTAATGCACTTTCGTGTCTAAAGTGTAATGTGCTAATCCAGTCATCGTGAGCTCAGAGTGATCGGTTGAAAGAGTTTTCCACTTGCCATAATGTTGTGTGTGCGTAAATGACATTTTAAAGGAAGTTACTGTGATGGGACCTGATGATCTCATATGGATCAATAAAGGAAGCAACGTGAAGTACTGGTTTAATAGTTGTGTTCATAGTACTTTCTTTCCCAGTATTGTGTGTATAAAATGTTGCTGCGCCGACAGAGCAGAGTGATAATCTCCCAGCAACCAGGGCCCCACGTCAGTCTGTCACACGAGAAAATGGGTGTTCACTAATCCTACAGAAATACTGACAGCCATTAAATTGGGCCTGGGTTCGGTAATTATTTCTCGTATTTGGACCCCTCTTGCACTACGGGTGCGTCATAAATTGCTTCTCGGCATTTGCATCAATTTCAATTAGGAAAGTAGACATGAAGCTGAGGGTGATGGGGAAGCTCTAAACAAAATAGGATTGGGAATGGCACTGCTTATTTGGGACTATGATCACTTTACTTCAAGAGGTGCACAATGTACTTTATGAATTATCAAAGTGAAAAATGTTTTATTTAAATATTTGAAGTCAGTGTAATCCCTTATTTCTCCAGAAGTGTTCCATTGCAGAAAAGGATTCAGTCATCTGGACACTGTTAAAAAAAACAACAACCTACGTTTCGACTCTCATCCAAGAGTTATTTAGAATGAATCTTGGATGAGAGTCGAAACACGTTCTTTTTCTATAAAAACGGTGTATGGATGACTACAACTGAATCTGTTTTAAAGCCATCTGGACATGCTCAAAATGCACAGGATTAAATTAAAAACATTTTCTGTCAAAGCTCTATCTCATTAAAGTCTCTGTGCACTTAAAATAACATGGCGTGGCTTGTTGAGTGTGCATTTGTGTAAGGTGGTACTGAAGTTCTCAAAGTGGGCTTCCAAGCAACACACCAATTGAGTACTAATTGGGGAAAGTAACATAGTTGTGTGAAAGTGTTTTGTGTGTGTGTGTGTGTGTGTTTGTTTGTGTGTGTCTGTGTGTGTGTGTGTTTGTGTGTGTGTGTCTGTGCATATGTTGCATTTGATCAAACTTTCAGGACAAGTTAACAAATAGACTTACTGCTGAATTTTGAGGAGACCATTCACACAGGCGAGAAAAAGTGCTGTATCTCTCATGTCTTACAATCTCAATATGAACTATTTCCATCTGGCTAAAGATATAGATTTCCAACTAAAGACATCTGAACACAAAAACGATTTGCTCTCATATTAGTGAACCTCCCAAATAATCGGCTTACGCGACAATTTTCCTTTGGTGCAAATAAACTAATCTCAAATCTCTTTCTGAATACAAACCTTACTTTCTTGCATCACCCTTTTTCCATAAAAGTTGAAATTCTATTTCCAAATTGCAATACACTTCCTGTTCATGCATGCACATGAAAAGTCATTCTTTTGAACTATGAACCATATATGTATTAAAGTCTTTTGCAACAACAACTACAAGTAAGTTGTATTGTATCTCTGCAACCTGAGCGTTTGCTCGTGAACAGAGGTAACAAACAACATGGTCAAATAGAATAAGAGGAGATATGATGGAGGGTGACAAGAGATGATCGAGCCTGGTCATAAAAGTAGAGACAAAAGACTTCTGCAGTCTGTTGGACAGCTCTGGAGCAGACAGTAAACACCAGGGATCAATAGACCAATAGATTCTTCTCTGCAAGACAAAGCACTATAAAAATCATCTGCATGAACACAGCAGTGTGTGGGGTAATTTACATTGTGAAAAACATGAAAGAAAACAAAGTAACAATTCTATACAGTTATAAAATCAAAGTAGATAGCCAAATGATAAAATAAATAGCCTAATTAATACTTTGATCGACCATTAAGCTTGAATCTATAATATTTAGTTTTGACCATAATATAATGAGCTTCCAATACTCTTGTTGTTGGCCTCTGTCCCGTCCATTATCCAGGCCCAGCGCGTCCCCTGCAGGATTTACGACCAGCGTTCCTGCTTTGGGGTCGATATATATGAAGTAGACCGTATTGCCCCCATTACAGGATGTGTAGCTGCTGTGCAATGCAGTGGGCTGAGGAGTGTTGTGGGAGAGCTAAAGAAGTGCAGAGACTGGCCTCAAACACGAGCCGAAGAACACATCAAAGTGCACTGAAGTGTGATCAGGCATCGCGACGTGATGGATCCTCTGGAGCGAGAATTGTGTGCTCTTGCTTTAGTAAAGAGCCATCTGCTGCGGACTAGTGGTCACAAGAGGCATTACAACCAGTCACTGAGGCATTTTAGGGCAATTGGACGCCACAGTATTTGTTGCCATGAACATAGAGAAATGTATTATAAATAATCGCCACAGTTTAATCGCCACATTTTTATTTAATTCAAACAAAGATTTTTATTATACAGCATTATAAATACAGCTTTTTCATTTGAAATATCGACTACCACATTCTGACTGATACCACCACGAAAACTGAATTGTGGAATTATGATCCAATTTCATATAATTGTAAAAAAAAAAAGGAAATATTAGAATGTTCAGCGTCAACAGTGCAAAAAGTCTTTTAAACTGTAAGTGGCTACTTGAAAATTAATTCATAATAGGTTAAAAAACATTCCACATTGCTTTGGAGAGTCGACCCATTTAGATTGAAAACACTAAACACACTCTAAAGAGACAGAGCATAAGGAATAATAGTGTTATTTCATACATAAGGAGCCATAACACTGTAATGTGTGCACACTGCAAATACAGTAACTGTGGTGAAGCACCAGCCTAATTATGTGCAAAGGGACTGGATCAGATAAATGTGGTTTGAACATTGTGAAGAGGGTTTAATTGGTCGCTGATGACCAATTCGACAAACCACGACATGCAGGAATAACAACTTGTGTGGTGAGACTGTTGAATAGAAATGTACTGAGGTTTTCAAGTGGTACAAGAGAAATTAAATGCCACAATAAGACGCAGGGCCACACACAAATCTGGTCTCTGGGTTCTTGAGGATACAAGATTCATCTGATGCCATTTTGCATCAGACACAACCTCTTTAATTATACAAGTTATGGAGCAGACAGAGTGCAACTTAAACCGGTTAGATCTGTGACTGACAGGCAATTGGCTGAGACTGTGACCTGCACAGAGAGAAAGACTGACATGCTTCATTATAAATAGAAAGAGACCAAGCATTTTGACCTCTAAAGGAAAGCTAGGGTTAGATAACAATTTAGACATATTTTGTTTATTTTGACAATAACAAGTTTTATACAATACAAATTACTTACATCATAGGGATGAAAATGTGTATGTTTACGGTAAGTGAACTGGTCAGGATATTCCCACTGATACAAAATGAAAGTGAGTTGCTCTTTTTCTCTGCTCAACTGGGCCCACAAGGTCCTTCTTGTCTATCTGAATGTGCCTAATGCCATTAAACTCTCTGGCGCCATTTAAAACAAAGAAAAGAGACACATTTGGTGTTGTTCATATTCTTCACTTTATCTTTTACAATCTCAGACTAAAACAAAAAGCCTGCACATAGACTTTAGCTGTAACGCTGGTGTCATGCGGTAATACCATTTTGGGAGGTTTATGATTTGATGTAAAGCTCTACAAACCCAAATGCACTTTCTTTAAGCTCCTCTCTTCAGGTTAAATAACTGTAAACAACAAGCTTGCTCATGCAGAAGCATATTGTACTGGTTCACCTTCTACTGTTCTGTATTGTTATCATCCTCACCACTTTTTGAACACAAAGACAAGACTAATTGGGCAGAAATGTCACTGTTGCCTTTTCCCCCAGGTATTTTATTCCAGTTGATTGCTCAATCTGTTTTCAAGATGGCTCTAAAATAAAGTGCTAATGCATAGAGACACATTTCCTCCAAACTGTCATGTGGCTCGTAAATGGACACATCTGACCTTCATGTTAAAAGCGGAAATGATAGTGCATGTCAGTTTACTGTACAAATAAATGGACAGCATGGAATGTGTTTGAGTACATGTGTGTGTCAGTGTCTCATGAAATGTTAATGGCAAAATCAGCAAAAAGCCCTTTCTGTCCATTTGGCCAACGTACAGTCAGTGTCTATTCCTGCTTTCACTGTCAATGCTATTAGAACATAATAACGGGAACTAAAAAACTACATTTAAAACTAAAACTGCTATATTGTATTTATGTTTCATTCTGTAAAGTTTTTTAAGCAAAAATAATAGACTTTAACCAGTTCATAATGTAGATGATTGTTAATCAGTTTGTGCATTGCAGTGCTTCTGTGCTCTGGCTACTATGGGCCTAATGAGTCTTTAACAGGATGCTGCTTCTGCTGCTGATGCCGAGCCTTATCTAGCTAATACAGGCTAAATGTCGCAAGAGAAAATAAATATTTAATCTAAATTACTGCACCAAGCATCAAACCTATTCTCTTTCAAACAACATGTTGGTGATAAACGACAAGGCCTGTTTAACCAGTATAGATGACTTTTTATACAATCTAAATCATATACTAAAGATCTAAGATTTAATAGGAAATAAATTGTGGCATCATACATTTCAACATTAGGCAGTTGAATTTAAAAATCTATTGACAAATTGCAGCCATTTGAAGCTATAATATAATAATTAATCACAGATTTATTTTAACCCATACATTAAACGTAAAGTTGAATTAACTTAAAGTAAGGACCATTACAACCCTCAATGCAACTACTTTACTAAATACATTAAAAACATATGGAAAAGAGAAGGTAATCTTGTTTTGACGGACAAATAGTGGGAAATTGTACATCCCATGAGGGAATTTAGTCAAATGTACTTATTGAGTCAATTTTTTACTCAATAAATAGATGCATTTGGAGCATCCTTTTGGCAGCAAGAAAAAAGCCCATCACAAAGAAATTGAACTGGACTGACATAGTAACAGACATCAGACAAATGGAAAAAAGTGACAGACAAACAATAGAAAAATGATGAAAATAAGACTTGGTTCAAAGTCTGTCAAATTTGTGACGGGACACTTTTTCATTTGAATGTGCCGTGATTTGTGTTTCTCAGAATGTTAAGTACTTCGAATTGCCTTGCCTAAGTACTTGAGTCCTTTTTATTTTGTTGATCTTTGTTGGTTTGGGCCCTGCTTTTTTTTTTAATTCTTAAAAAAAAAAAAATAAATAAATAAATAAATAAATAAATAAATAAATAAATAAATAAATAAATAAATATATATATATATATATATATATATATATATATATATATATATATATATATATATATATATATATATAATACAATGCATAAAAAGTTAATAATAGTTCATCACTGTTGAAAACTGTCGTGCGTCATGGGCGTGAGTCAGGTCGCCGGGTGAGTGAGGCGCGAGGTGAGGGAGGTGAGGGAGGTGGAGCCGGTGGATGCGGTGCGCGAGGTTGTCCATGGCAGAGGCGGCTCCAGCCATCTCCACGAGCGCACACATGTCTCACTGATCCAACCGCCTTAACCAAGAGTGACGACTGAAATCACGGAACGCAGCTCGTCACCGCTGAAGTGCATCTTCCGTGGCAGACGCACCGATGAATGTCACCGAAGTGTCCCGCGTCCTCCTGCTGGTCCTGCTCGCAGCGCAAGGTAAGGATGAAGTTATGGACCGATCTACGCCTAAAAAAAAAATCCCTGCCATTTAGTTGAGACTGGACTTAAAAATGTAACCAATAACAGGGATAGAATTTGGGTAAAACGCTGTGCGAAAACTTACAGGCTCCTCTCAAACATTTATCAAGTTGTTTCGAGAGTGCACTATATACGCCTCGTCGCGGCAGAACTCTTCTCTAATCCTGTTTGAAATGCGACATGCAAATGCTTTTTCGGCTCTTCTGCAAACTTGTGCTTGTACTGAAACGGAACGTGTGGGTGTTATCCGTGCCAAATTACCAGGGCAGGCTCGCCTAAGACGTGAAGACAGTTGGTAATTGAATTCAGAGTGCTCCGTGCAGGAAAATCCCAAACTGGTATGTGGATTTTCATTTCTGGTTTATTATTTATTTATGTGTGATTCATGAACCCGAGCTCCAAGGCAAGCACCGCCGACGTTCTCTACAAACATGACTCTGGATGTTGCTCCATCAGTGTCAGTGAGTGTCATAGCAGCCCTAACATCTGGGGTCAAAGGTTATTTAGAATGATTTAATACACGGAGAATATTATTATGCAACAGCAAAAGAAAGTGTTTCTCATGTGGTTTTGTTAACTCGACTGGATTGCCTCAACATTGCTATTTCTGTGTTATGTCTGTTATTTTTTGAGTCTCTGGCTCATGTAAGGCTGTTGCTCCCCCGTGTATTCTAACACAGCACTATTTTTTAAAAGTCTGATCCTTGAAAGGATCCCAAAGGATCCACTGCAAAACAAAGAACTTAAAGACCTCGATTCCTTTTGACAACCAAAAAGTTATTTTAATCCTAACACTCTCCATCTAAGGCAGAAGTTTCTTGGTTTTCTTTTGGAAGAGCCTAATATTGGAGTCTATGGAGAATCATATTTTAAATGCCAAATCAATATTATCTCTGATGAATCAGTGAGCAGTGCATAGGATATCGTGTGTTGTAGAAGCTTCTATAGGAAGCTTTCTATTTCCAGAACATTGCTCATAATCCAGTGTAAACCATTGAAGGCACAACTTAATAATGAAACGCTAACATCCTTGTAAATTCTGATTTAATGAAGCAGTTTGTCCTAGGCTTACTCTTTTGAGTTGACTCCTTAGGGACTTGTGTTAAGTGCCTTTATATTGTCACGCTCCAATCGCCGTGTGAGACAGTGCCTTCTCACGTCCTCTAACCTGAGCAGCACCCAAGGGACCTTCATACAGTTCACTGCAGACCCACACAGTCGCTCTCATCCTTTTGGTGCAGCAGCCAGATTTGTCACAGCTTTGTTGCTTTGTCCTTGAACTCAGAGACTTTGAAAAGAATTTGTTCAAATGTGTGGTGGCGCACTACTCCCTCCTGCCAAGGATGTAGACCTCAAGCTACTTACTACTTCTTACTGTGAAGCATTAAGAAAGTCCTTGGTTAAATACCCTTTTTGTGTGGAGTTTTTGAGTTTTTGAATTTTGCGTTCTCAATATGCACTGTGAGCAAACCCTAAATTGGCTATGCAGCACTAGCTCAAGATCTAGTGAAGGTTTTACAAGATGCTCATGACTTGTTGCCATAGACTTCTTGAAGGATTTGTCAAATGTATATGAACAACTTAACCTTAGTACTTGGCTGCTCAGTGATAATCGGAGTGGGTTTCTCCGTCTCGCGTTACAATATTCTCTTGATTTGATGTTTGCATTGAGAAGGTTTTTCAAATGAAGAGACCAGTGAGGTTCAATCGCGGCCAAAAGCAATAAAAGCTGTGTGTGTTTGTGTGTGTCTTAGTCCAGGGCTGCTCGTTCAGATAAGTGTCCAGTAAACGTGCACGGACCACATGCACTCTCTCCCAGTGGGGATCCGATTAGTGGTCTTCAGAAGGCATTGTCCTCTGCTGTCCAGGATCATGTGGATTTTCCATATAGGAGAACTGCTGTTCCCACTCTCCTCAGGATTGAGGGTGTTACAGTCAAAAATAAGCATATAAAGTGTTTTAGTGTGACACAATCCAACGCCTTGAGAAGCACAAGTATTTAAGAATTAAAACATTGAGCAGGAGGGCTGGTCGGAATTGGCTGTTTATGTTGGATTTCTGATGTTTTGCCCTGGTTTATGATTTATATCTCTGTAATCATTGAGCCTATCCACATGAAACAAATACCGACTTAAACTTATTTTTTTTGTCAACATAAATAAACAAAAGCTTCAGAGAGCGGTGCCATTATTCAACCCTAAATACATGATCGTTGTCAGTTGAAAGAACATTGAGCCATAAAGATCAACGCGGCAACTTTATGGACCCAATTTCTAACAAATAATAATAAGACTCAGCATTTACGTGTCTTGAGTAAAGTATTTCGTTCCAAAACAGTGAATCTCCCATTGACTTACATTGACCCATCACAAACTATTTTTAATGCAAACATATAAAAGTTCCATTAGTATCATTTTAATACAGTAGATCATGCTGTTTACAGTTGTATACGGTATGGTATATGGTGTTGTATATGTATATGTATATGTATATGTATATGTATATGTATATGTATATGTATATGTATATGTATATGTATATGTATATGTGTATGTGTATGTGAATAAATAAAATAGCTTTCCATTTGGCCAAAACCATTCTCTCACAATTAACATGACTTTAGTGTTATTCATCCTCACGGCTCTTCACACATGTCGACAGCATCTTTATAGACAAGATTATGAAAGCAGCAAATCTGTGGTCTTATTTAAAAAGGAAATTCTCACTCAAATGTTTTTTATCGGTTCAATAATCTTACATCTTTTTTTCCCAGTGGTTTATGCTAAATTCGGCTGCGCTTTTGATCCAAGTCGGCTTTGTCTGCCGTTGTCTCCTCAGATCACAGCTTCATAAGGCACGTTCCAGCCATAAATGCTCAGTACAGTTGGTTTTCGCTCCCAAAGGCGATTCGGTTAAAGTCTGACAGGAACAAATGTGTGTTATGTGTCTCTCTGCTTGTGTGGCTTAGGGACTGTGGTGGCTGCTGCGGGATGTTCTTAATGCGATTGTCACATGATTATTGCGACTTTCTCTCACATAAGTGCACACAATTCACCACAGGCACATGTAGAGTGGAGTGGATAAGATGAAAAAAATATACATTGGCCACTTTTTCAACTGCAAGGCCTGTTTGCTCTTGATTTTTTAGACTTTTCTTATGGATGACCTTGTAGCATCTGGATAAAAGGTCTCAAAGGTTATCTTGTGTAAAGGGCTCCTGGCTATATCTTCTACACATCAATAAAAACTTATGGGATGTGAATGATCCCTTTAGGCAGCTTTAAAGGCCTGTGAATGTTTATTATAATGACTGGATTAACAGTGCTGTCAAAACTGACCATGTATATCTAAGGTTTTTCTTTTAGGTGGAGAAATAAGTGATGATGAAGACTATGTTTGTGGTATGTAAAATCCCAAGTATACCCACATTTAGCATTATAGCCTATATGATTAGAGTTTTTAGGCAAAGCTTACAGTATAACTCAGTTGATAGTGTATGTCGGCATTACAACAGCAGCCAACTTTGCATGACAACAGACATCCCTAAAAACAGTTGGGTTTCGAAGTGATACGGTTGCATGCTCAAGAATGGGGTCCCAGGCTTAACGAATCAGCCATACTGGAGCAATTTAGCTTCAGACAATTAACCACACCAAGATGGCTGTGGCAACTTTAATGTGCTGGTTCAATAGTGACCAGTTGTATGTTTTTAAATGGATCTCTTATAACGCAGTACTCGACCTGGACCTCATATGGGATCACATACTATTATGAAGTTACAACCTGAAAGCGAAAATGTTTGTTTTGTAACGTCTAGTCATGGAGGATAGTGACTGTTCATTTTATCTCTGTGTAATTGTTGTTCTGCTCACTACAACACTTCATATACATGATATTATATGGATATTATATTATATTTAATTATATCATAATGGGCTTACCAACAGAACTCCTGTGATTATTATGTGTAACTAAATATGGGCAATGTATAGAAATTTAGATAATATTATGAATGTTGTTTTGAAGATATTGCAATTTTCTTTTTAAATAGAATACATTATTTATAGTGGAAAAAAAAATAGCAGATTAAAAAAAATAGCAGATTAAAATAAGTTAGGTTGTAAACTTTCAAAAAGGTTATAAGAGGATATTTCTGCACTTTTGTGATTCTGTTCCCATTAGTTTGATGATTAAACCTCAACAAATGTTTCAACACATTTCTGTTGGATTGACATTATATTGTTTAAATATAATTTTCAGAATACAGTACACATTTTTGTCCCAATTGTCCAGCCCCATGTGTGACAACACTTCCCCATATTGCATTTGTCTCTAGTCTACATTTGTGTGCCTAATGTACATTGTATCTGCGCCTCTCGCTGCAGCAGTCACACATTAGCACTGTTCCTAAATGATCTGCAGCTGTGACTGGAGCTGTGTGAAGACACCATGTTGTGATCTGGGACTCTAACTGTGGAAACGTCTGCAGCACAAGCAGGACCAGGTCTGCAGCAGGCTGCAGTGGGTTTTGTTCTGTTCTGACAATTCAATATTTGATTATTTATTGCAATACGGTAATCTTAGTACTGCAACCTACTTTTGATACATATTTTTATTTAATTTTAAAGGCGCTGTAGACAATTTGTGTGATTCCTAAAAACGTGAAAACCTGTTTCTGCAAACTCTTTGCAGCACTGCACAGTTTTCTAATTCCTTTTGAGCCTCCTAAATATGCAATCCTTAATACGCTTTTTACAACTTTCAAAGATCAGAGCGAGTTTTGCTGTCATGGTAAAGCTAACAACAACTTGTATACCAACAGGGCACTTTCTGCTACACAAAGAACGAAAAAAATCGCGCTATAATAATATGCAATCATTTTCACTCAAATAGTCCTGGGACAAACAAACACAGGAAAATGATTGTGATTAATGATAATATCACACAGATGGATAATCACTGGCAGCATGTTAATACTTTACATATGATATATACATATGACACCAGAGGAAACATACGTGCCTCTAAAAGTAAGCATTTTTGTTTCAAAGCTAAAAGCTAACATACATTCACTAGCTAGGACCACAACCCCAGCTACGATGCAAAGTTGTTATTGGCATTTGAGAAACATGAACAACACAAGTCTACAGAAATGGATGCCGTTTTGGGGCCTCTGGTGATGAGGGCTGTAGGCCCCCGGGGCCCCGACACCCTCATCTAGGAGATAAATTAGAAGTATTATAATGATTAAAAGAGGGTGGGAGGGAGGGGCACAAAAATCATGAACACCGGTGTGTATGACTTGGATGTTTAAATAGTGTAGCCGCAGTAAGGGGCGTGAAATGGGTGTGGTCCTGTTCCCGAACTTAAGATAACAAACTTATCTTCATTTAAAACATGTAAAAGTACACTGAAAGCAGTGTTGAGTGTTTTTTGTAAACAGGTTATGAATAAAACTTACTTTTATTCACCCTATTCTGGAAGCCCGTCCAGGCGCTGCCATTCCACGTAATCCTTCTTCGGGTTATATTTGTTAACATAGGGCTGTAAACCTCGAGAGAAAATAACTTCTACACAGACTAAAGTCGTTCAGGCCGCCCAGGGAATAAGTGCATTGTTGACTTGTTGGTGACATGAACAAATCTACTTTATAGCATATTTTAGGGGCAAGACTTTTCCCTCGTTCTCAATTTAAACCAATCGAGTTCTTGCTGGACCAGAAGTGCCATTACAACAGAAGTGACGATCATGTGGGAAAAGAGGGAAAAGTGGGCGGGGTAGAATAAGGTCAATAAACATGAACATGTCCCCAGGTGAATTATTTACATGGTAAGTTAAAGTCTTAACTCACTCTCCGCTTTGTGTTAATTAATTATTTATTTAGTTTAGCGAGCCTCGGCTAATTCGCCATGAATTCCCCTTTTTTCTCAAGTGTACCATGAAGGATTATTGATAAACATTATTTATGTCCATCCCTAATCAAACGTTTATTCAGGCCCTTATTATCTAAGAATATTTTATTTGCTGGTAATCACTTTTAAGGCTTGGATAGGCTCATGATCTTTAAAGCAAATGTTACTTTTCCAAAGCATGCATTACATTAATGATTTCCCACCAAATAAATAACTAGAAATATATATATATATATATATATATATATATATATATATATATATATATATATATATATATATATGAAAAAAATATGGGCAAATATTGACCCACATTGTCATCACCTTAAACCTGAGCAGTCTATTTCCATACAGTGACATCTTTGTGCTAGCTTCAATGATCTCACGGAGACACAAACATTAGATTTCATGCATCATTGACGAAATGAATGTACATGTTTAAATATAGGAATGTGAAGACATATCTAGTTAAAGTTCTCCTTTTGAGCCCACACATACACACACACAATAAGAAACAACATTTTTATCTTAACGGGACGGGCTTAGTGCAGGCAGTAATCATGGGAGATCCGCTGTGCGTCATTCAGTGTGTCACAGTCAGGCCATCAAAAACCCTGGAGAGCACACACGCACACACGCACACACGCACACACGCACACACGCACACACACACGCACACACACACACACACACACACACACACACACATTATCTAGCTTTTCTCAACATCATATCTGCGCTCCTTTCTGTCTTTTCGAACTGAATTTTAAATATTTTCTTTCTTCTTCACTTGCAGACTGCACACTTGCAGCTTTGAATTATGGCACCGCAATTAGCTCCTTTACTGGGCATTTCTGGACTTGTGGCCAATCAAAAAACCCTCAGAAGGGAGTTGCATGTTAAAGGAACCAACAGACGAAAAGTTTGATTTGATAAATCTTAATTAATTTGTCCACTTAGGGGGAGATGCACAACCTGACTTCATCTGTGTAAGAAGAAAGAGTTGTCATCCATGGATAATTGCATTGATAAAATACATAATTATAGTGGAACCTCTGACTTTTATTGGTTTGATATACAGCATTGCCTGCAAGTTGACCCTAAAACTATTTGGTTAAAGATATATTTTATATAATTTGTCTTTCCATTACAGCGACATCCCTAAAATCAGGGCTGGGCGACATAGCAATAAAAATCTTTAATGGAAAATAAACAAAAAAAATGTATGGGATAGTCATCTGCATGATTCCGTGACTCATGCAAATGCGAAATGCAGCTCTGAGCTTAAACTCCCCCACAATTTACTCCGATTGATCCTTCTCTGTCATGCTTGAATTGAGTGACAAATTAATTCATCCAATGACAGTGAAGCTTGAACTCCCAAAAGAAGCAGATTGTTGTGGTTACCTCTCAATGTCAGTACAGAGCTGAATTGTGATGAAAATAAATTTATAGATTAATGAAAGTATTTAGCCAACAGTTCTACCTAAACTTCGGAATTTGTCTGTAAAGGAACACATTATTTGGGGCTCAATTATTTACTTACCTCATTTAAGATTTAACCAGAGTTCACGTCCAATCACTGGTTACCATAGCGAAACGGTTTACGCTATCCTTAAGGTGTCAAAACAAATCAACACATTTTAATACTATGTAAATGGGCAGCTGTAAGAACGTCATTCATTGCTACGGTATTTAAAGTAGCAGTTGTTCTCTGTGTTAAGATCGACTTTAAAGTAATGTGCGGTCAAAGGCTATACGTTATAATTAACTTCCCATAATTTGTGGCCACTTAAGATGCTAAGTGTCAGAACAAAGACTTGGCGTTAGCCCCGAGCGTTGGCCCACAGAGTGAGAAAATATTGGCTTAAGGTTTTTGTCCCTGTGAACAAGAGGTCCAATTAATTGACTGATTATAATTAACTTAAATTCCCTTCACCCAATTAGGAAGGTTCAGACCGAAGCAGAGCTGTTGATTGGGGAGTTTCAAAGGTAGAAGCTGGAACTGCAAAACGTCATATGAGGCAAGCCTTTCATTAAGCTTTAATTCTTGACCTCTGAAAACAGTTTTTAGATTAACTTTACCTAAATTGCCTGCAGCATGACTACAGCCATTTCTGTTCTGTTATTCTGCTATTGTCTGAAATGTGCGTTTGTGTTGGGTCACTTGCATGTGTGCAGATGGCATAGTTATGTAAGTTCTGCCTTTGAGCTACAGTGGTCCTTTGAGCCTATTAAAATGGCTGTGATAAACTCATTTTTTGCTCATTTAACTGGTTTTATAGATGCTTTTTGTCCTTAGGCTTGTAAACTTCCAAACATTCAAATAAGACTTTTGCATGTAGAAAAGCACTCAAATGTTTTCCTTTGCATAAAAATGAGACATATTATGTTATGGATGTCTGCAAGATATTTACCTAAGTGTACTCCCAAAGGCAATAACAGCAGAAAGTACATAGAGAATGTTTGTTCATAGATATATAGTAATAACACCATATGCAGCTCTGTGTTGTATCCCCATATTTTTTCAAATTCAAATTTCAGTTATGATTATAAAGCGATGAAGTGAACTGAATGTGTCTATCAAACCAGCTTTTAGAATAAGTGATGTGCATTTGCCCTGGTTGTTATATTTTATCCCAAGTAAAAATGTACCACTGCTGTCACTCATTCTGGTGGTAAAGAAGATAAGAGACAGGAATTAATAAAGATAAATAATACAAAGGTTTGTTCCTTTTGCCATTCTGTTTAGGTTTGTTTTGGTTCATTTGTTTTGTACTGGTTCATAACACGCTGTATGAACATGGTTTCAAATATGAGAATTTTAGATACAGTTTGCTCTTGGGAACTCTATTGTTTTGATGACATAGTATGAGACAAGCAAGGTGAAGCATCGAATCTAAAATGACTGGACACTTGCATTGTGTGTGTGATAGGTTAGACTAGTATAGTTTTGTTAGTTATAGTTTTAGTAACCCTTTTATAGAGCAGTGTATTTCATAAAGTGATTTCATGCTTTAAAAGAAAAGGGTTAAAAGCAGGTTTACAATAAATGTGCCTGCAGTCCAGCTGATACATTTGTGTGTAGTCCCCAAAGAGGCTTCATTTTCTGCTTGGACGTGCATGGTTCTCCGCGCTCCTGCAGCGTCACCAGGGGTTTTTACCATGACCTTTGTCCAAGCTCACTGCTGCACTCTCTCACACCAAACAACACGTATTCAGCAATTTTGAATTTCACAAAATTATATTCTAATTTATACAGATGCTAAATGTGTTTTATTCTGTGTTTTCAGATTGTTCTGCATCTAAAGCAGAGGACAGACTTTTTCGCCGGCTGTTCAGGCGTTATAACCAGTTCATCCGACCAGTGGAGAATGTCTCTGATCCGGTCACAGTGGAGTTTGAGGTCTCCATGTCACAATTGGTCAAAGTGGTATGAATCTTGACAAAAACAGCATCATAAAATATGCAAAAATTATGACATATTTTTCAATTTTGCAGGATGAAGTTAATCAAATAATGGAAACCAATCTCTGGCTTAGGCATGTGAGTGTGTTAGATATTTATTATTTGTGATTACTAATGTGGGATAGATTATATATTATATTTGTATTTGTATTCCAGGTGTGGAATGACTACAAACTGAAATGGTCTCCTGTTGAGTATGACGGGATTGAATTCATACGTGTCCCATCTAACAAGATTTGGCGGCCAGATATTGTGTTATATAATAAGTATGTGCTTTAAAGATAAATATTTGATTATATAATATAGTTATTTTAAAGTAACATTGGTCTCTCGTTATTATAGTGCTGTGGGTGATTTCCTGGTAGAGGACAAGACCAAGGCTCTGCTCAAGTTTGACGGCACAATCACTTGGATCCCTCCAGCTATTTTTAAATCCTCCTGCCCCATGGACATCACATACTTCCCTTTTGATTATCAAAACTGCTCCATGAAGTTTGGCTCCTGGACGTATGACAAGGCCAAGATTGACCTAGTTCTCATTGGCTCAAAGGTTAGTTAGGTCTCTCTTTTAGATTTATGGATAACACTCAAATCCAGGAATTGCAGCACAATGGAAAGATCATATTTATTTGAACAGTGTAGTGGTTATGCTGCATCCTCAGACCTCAGGGAGATGTGGAGATGGACTGTACCAACTCAAAACAAATCATGAAAAACAGCAACGTGCTAAAATCAGCCAAAGTGTGGATCCAATTAAATTAATTTATTATAACCGGACAGTGTTATTACGTTCCTCTTGAATTATAGATCGAAGTTTGAAAGTTAATTTCTGCTTTTGTTTTCATGAACTCGATAGGCGAGTAGACATAGTGCACATACACATAGAGCACAATAGTGCATTTATAACTGCAGTGCCTCAAAGGCAGCTTAGGAGCAGCTTCACTGAGATCAACAGTAGAGAGAAAATAACACAAGTACTATCAATATTTTAACTGTTGAATGTTAAAGTTTATCCAAACGCAGATCACAGATATGCTGAATTAAACCTGGATAAACTTGGGTTCTGAAATGAGTTTCCAGTAGGAATTCAGAAAATCCAACCGGAACGCAGCATTAATCTACTCGTACCAGTTTTCTCATATGAGCATGTCTTTGTTGAATTGCTTGAATGTGCTTTGTGTTATGACCCCTTCAGGTAAACCTCAAAGATTTCTGGGAAAGTGGCGAATGGGAGATCATTGACGCTCCTGGATACAAACATGACATAAAGTACAACTGCTGTGAGGAGATCTACCCTGACATCACGTATTCCTTCTACATCCGACGCCTGCCGCTTTTCTACACCATTAACCTCATCATCCCCTGCCTCCTCATCTCCTTCCTCACAGTGCTGGTCTTCTACCTGCCTTCGGACTGCGGGGAGAAGGTCACCCTGTGCATTTCGGTTCTACTGTCCCTCACCGTGTTCCTGCTGGTTATCACAGAAACCATCCCGTCTACATCACTAGTCATCCCTTTGATTGGAGAGTACCTTCTCTTCACTATGATCTTTGTAACTCTAAGTATCGTCATCACGGTTTTTGTCCTAAACGTCCACTACCGCACACCGATGACACATACGATGCCGGACTGGGTGAGGGCGGTCTTCTTAGGGGTGCTCCCAAGGGTCTTGCTGATGCGGAGGCCCATTGATCAAACTTGCCCCACCTCTACGAGCATTGGTACCGGCACAGTTGGAGGGATAGCAGGTTTGAATCGCCTGGGCAACAAGAAGAGAAAGAACAGCGTAGGATCAGGAAGTGGGTCCGGAAGTGTTAGCATCGGAGGAATTACTGGTGGTGTAGCATGTGCTGCTCTGGATGGCGGTGCCGGTGGTGGAACAATAACAGGCGGCGCTATGAACTGCGTGGAGTACGGAGAAATAAACCGGGACAAGAATCGGGACAAAAATCGGGACAAGAATCGGGACTTGAACCGCGACCATAACAGAGAGTTATCCTTGAACCGAGACATGAACCGGGACGTAACCAGAAGATACCCTTACAATCGAGGCAAAGAAGTCCCCACTCCGGTCCCTCCTCCGATGGTCCCATCACCTCCGCCTCCACCTCCTCCTCCCCCGCCCCCTCCACCCCCGCCCCCTCCTCTGCCCTCGTCTCTCCCATCCCTGGGCAACCAAAGCCTGCCACTACCGGATCCCAAGTCCCCCAAGGTGTCCAGACCCCTAAACTCCACGTCGCCGATCAATGCCGTGGTGGCCCTTTCCGTGGTGTCGCCTGAAATCAAGCAGGCGATCGAGAGCGTTAAGTACATTGCAGAGAACATGCGAACTCGCAACAAAGCCAAAGAGGTGAGGATGGACAAGAAGAAGTATAACATGTTATTGGTTAAAGTTAGATGTTATTTTATGAACGTCATTTCATGTTTGGTTCATGTTCTAAATGAGGATAATGCAAACTGAGATGTTATTACTGTGTAGGATGGTCAAAAGTATCAAAAATCTGGCAATAGCAATTAATATTAAAACTAGAATAATTTGAGCAAATATCGAATAAAAGTAAATATGGCAAAATGTGGCTTTTCCTTAACAGTTTTAGAATGATAAACTAGTACAAGACAACATAGTAACATATAGAAAGTAGTAGTAGATAAGTAGTATTATCTTGGGTTGAAAATATCAGTCTACTGTCTAAAAAAGAGTGTTTTCTTAATATCGAAATGGATTTTTACATTTTTGTATTGTAACACAACTATTTCATTGCCTTAATATTCCACAAAACACAGGGGTGTAGCACAAAATACTAGCCCCTAGGTACATGTGTCCTTGTAAATGCAGATTTTGTGAGGGCCCCTCCCTGCACCTATCGTTGGGTTTGGACTCTCACAAAACTACATTGTTCACCTTCAATTCACAAAAAAAAACACAAAAGCATTTACTTTAGCTATAACTTGGTTTCTAATTCTGTCCGCTAAAATTCAATTGTCTTTTACACCCTTTCTGAGTTGGACTAAAGCAGAACAATATAGCAAAAAATGATTTCCAGTGTGCCAAACTAAAATGAAAGGGTTTATCTTTGTAATTGAGGATTTTCCTGAAGAAGAATATTTGTTTTTCTATGCATGGTAAATTATAGAAATTCAAAGAATATACAGCAATGTTCCTTTTCTGTCTGTTTACACATTTACATGTTTTGTTTTTATTGGAGTAGACTATTTAGATGTATTTAGCAGCCGCACAGACTCCCACTGTTCTCACTGTGAACCTGCTGCAGTGCGCCGCTCTCCACACGGCTATAAAAGGAGCGTAAAGCCGCTTGGTGGTTGCAGACAGCGTGCTCTTTGTGTTCGCATCTTTCACACTCTGGATGCTGCTGATATGTTTGTTTCTTTAGTACCGTCTTTTCGAGCGAGGCTCACATCTATGCACAATATATAACTGCTCCCTCTCTTTGCTATCGGCACACAAAAGCATTATGGTCACTGCAGCCATGATCCAATTGTCCACACCTGGCCGCATCATGCCAAGTCTACGGTTTGTGCTCACTCACCACCGATGAAGCAGAAAAAAACAGGCCAATCTGCATAATTAGCTCTGTGACAAAGATAACGGGGAATGGTTTGGGGCGATGTTGTATACATTTCACATTTAGCTTCAAGTAAAGGTCACTTATTGCTGGCAAAATATCAGAAAATAAAAGCCATTTTTGTTTGGTTGAGAAAATTCCACATTTGTCTATTATTCACAGACAAAATGTGATCGGGGAAAATAATTTAACCATTGATATTTATTTATTTATATACTGGGCGCAAGCACAGTTCCATCAACCAAAATATGCCCAAAAGGTAAAATCCTCCAGCTCAGGTTCTGATCAAGCTCCGGGCGCTTCACTGGAGTAGCCACTGCTCCTGAGGAGATTTATCAGCAATATTGAAGGATGGGTCAAATACGGAGGTCAAATTTACAATAAAAAGTGATGTTAGACAAACTGTTGCTCCTGTTAAGTAAGAAAAAATACTCTCAGTAGTTATCAGTGGTAGTTTTATTTACTTAAGATGACTCTTTATGCCTCAGACGAATGTATTGATGTTGGGCTGTGCATTGAATAAAGTGTTCTTCTTCTTCTACAGGTGGAGGATGACTGGAAGTACGTAGCCATGGTCATAGACAGAATCTTCCTGTGGGTGTTTGTGACCGTGTGTGTGCTGGGAACTCTAGGACTCTTTCTGCAGCCTCTCATCAGCTTTTTCAAATAAAACACAGTATTTGTCGGCTCAGGTCTGCGTAAGCCACTCGGATGACTGTGGGAATCATCCCTCCACTCAGTCTCTCCATTGTCTGTCTGATTTTCTCTCATTGTCAGAATCTAGCCATCAGCTGGTCCCTTGTTCCCCTGACTTACCCACGTTTTCCTCTCCTGCCTTCTACCCTCAATTATTGTGCATACAATGCCGTTTCCCGTCTGCCTATTTTGCTTTAGAAATGATTGTGACAAGTGGTCTCTTTCATGTGCATTTCTGTGTTTTCATTTACCTGTCACTGCACATGTATAATGTGCGTGCTCTGCAAGCCTACTGTGTGTTTGGAAACAATGTTCACTCTATACAATGCTTCAGGCATAATTACATTTGTCATATGAATACTTGAACCATCCTAGATTTTTACATTACAAAAAATTGAGACACACTAAAAAGATTCAATACGACAATGGCAATTACTGTATCAATTAACTGGTTTGCAACCACTTTAATAAACCTTATTACACAGTCTTTCTGATAGATTGTGATTCAAAACATATTTTTTTGTTACAGGGTCGTCACAGGGAAGCAGTTGCATGTTGATTTGTCAGATTTTGATGCCAGATTCCTTTCCTTTTATAGTTTGGGCTTAGGCTGATTACAGTAAATGAGACATTTCTTAGTATAATATACCAAACCTCTGCATTATATACTATGTAGGGACATTTCCCTTTACAACTCAATTTTGCTTTTTTATGGAAACCTATTTAATATCAGTTTAGTAAACAGTTTACTCACAAAATATAATTATATTTTCTCTGCATTTTTAAATAAAGTCAGTGTTGCATGTCTGTTGACCCTCTTGTACAAATTCTTCACATGTGTTTTTGTGTAATTCTTCTCATATCGAACAAAGGCACAGCTCAATCACATAAAAATGCACAATGTAGAAAAAGCTTGTACAATATGTAAATTGTTTATTTGAATAAAGATGCTATGAACTGAGTGCGCGGGTCCTTGATACTTTTAGATAGTGTTCAGAGTATCATGATCTTTTACAATGAACTCTATGTGTTTCTTTTTCTAATACTTCATTATTGACTCGTCATCTCAAAAAGACTGGGGAAATTCAAAACATGCCCATGAGCAAGAAAAAGCTCACAGGTCCATATCCCTTCATTATTTTCTGTTGAGCCAAATAAAATACAAAAATAATAAATATACAATACACATATATTAATAATTCAACAGGAGGATTATTTTAGACTGTTTGTCACCTGCTGGAGGAGTAACAGTGTGTTCTTCTGAGATAGTGCTGTCCACATGTGAACTCCAAATGCACTAAACGTATCCCCCAAAGCGAAAGCATAGCACAGCATTTTGGCTCAAGCATGTCATTTCTCGAGACTTATCCCCTTTTCCAATTTCCTCTGGCAAAGGTCACAACGCTGAATGTCGCTATAATTAGACAAACCTCCCCCATGTTTATACATTTCCAATTTATTAACCACCAGTTATGAATCAATAGAAGTTTAGCATTAATAAGGATGCCCTAGGTGACTTAAAACTTACATAACCTCCCAAATGCATGGCACCGTGACAGGACCACATGTTATATCTCTCCTCCAGTGGGATTGAAGTCAGACTAGGGCTTTGAATTGGACCTTCCTGAGGCTGCTAAGAATTGAACCAATCATATATAATCCCCGGCTGCACTTGGAGATGTGAGAATTAGAAAACGTGAGAGAGGAAAGCAGTGACAGGAAGTGTGTGCATACTAATAATGCATGTTGTGTGGTACGGATATGGAAGATTATGAAGTGCTAAAGAGGATAGGTATAAATATGTAGATTTGTGTGCAGTATCCTGTTGGTCACAGTCTGGTGCCAAGAGAAAGTCACAAAATCAACGTTTCTGTTGCTGTCACTGTGGTCGTGTTCCAGTCCCAAACATGGATAAATTATGATGATATGTGATGATGAAAAATAGATATGCAAATTATAACATAGAACAGACGTTAAGTTCACGGAATTTTTCAACAAGTCAAATGGAATCTTTTCAGAAGATTATTATTATTATTATTATCTACCATTATAAACAAGGTTGTGTGAATTATCCTGATCTGAAGAGATATTGCTTTATGTAAGCCACCGTATGACTAAACTGAGACCTAATACATTATTGAAACTATGTTGATGAATATTTGAAATACATTTTTGTGCTTTATGATGACATTTAATGTATTGCCATAACAGATGAAACTGACATTTATGGTCAATTATCATAAACAAGGATGTGGTTTCACACAGATTACCCTCAGATTCATTTAGGGACATTACTTTAGACTGTTTGACTGAAACTTCCCATCTTTTGTAACATTTTACCCATTTTCTTCCCTGGCAGCAGTTTGGCTAGCGAGATCCAAGGCAACATCTGCAAAGGGACCGTTGCATGCTGGGTAGTTTTTTCGGGTGGGGTGACAGGGTGAGGCAGGGTCATGGTGCAGAGTGTGGGTGGTTGAATTGGGGAAGTCTCTGGTGTTGTGGGGAGCAGAGCACTGTGTGCCCAAGGCCAGTGGACCATGGATAAGTAAAGGAGACTCTTCTCTAAATAATTCATTCCAACAGGAGCCTTCTGAACACTCTCACACATGCACAGCCCGCTCCGGCACACAACGAGCGAGCGGCAAATGCGCCTATGAGCAGCAGAAGTCTAATTTTACCCTACTATGAATATTTACACATGAAGAAGATGAAGACATTTTGTTTTTGGAGGACAAAACAATAAGTACAAACAAAGAAGGGACTTAGATGCTCATTTCAACTTTTATTTAGTTAAAGTTGAGCTATATGTTATTGTCTCTGTAGGGATACTGTTCTCTGCATTTGATCATCATTAAAAGCCGCTGTTTCTAAAACAGGCTCATGCAGAATTTCTATAATTCAGGACAAATCCTACAGCTGCAAGTCACACGCAACTTTAGAATGTTCTGCCAGTCCAAAGATAAATGGAGAGAGTCGCATTAAGAGCAGCCTTAACGTTTGAGTTTTGAAGAGGCGGATAGTTTAATATGATGAGTTTGAAACAATAAAGTGTAAATCACTTTAACAATTTTGTTAATACCAATATTTATTACTTTAAATTTGTCTTTATTTTAAAAGTTTAAAGGTTTTCTGTTGGAGAGTCTTCATCCTTAATGTCTCCACTGAGAGGTTATTTATCTGGAATGTTTCACAGTACGGCATTAAATATATCCGTCTACATGGAGACAAGCAGGTGGCGCCAAAAGGTCAGGATACAGGTCAGATCTGTGGAGAAGTGACCCCACTCAGGGAAGAATGAATATTTTTCTATTGATAATTAAGCAATAAAACCACCTGAAAAAGAATAAATGTAAGGTAAGTAACTGTAATTTTATACTGTGGAACATTCCTGGCAAAGCCGTACTTACAGAAAAGTGCCATGGGGCATCTTTAAGAGTTCTGGAATTGGAGTACTAGAAAAAGCTCCATTGACAGCGACACAAAAGCCGTCATTGGAAAGGTTTTAGTAATCTTTCCCCTCCATTGTCACAGCAACAGACAACTGAACCTTTGATAACATTTCAACAAATAATCTCATGATATAATGTTGTAACTTGATGTATTTTCAATTCTGTGTGCAAAATAAAATAAAAACAATTCCAAATGTTTTTATGGCCTATATTCTTCATGGATGTTTTTCTAGTGGTCCCCTTTAAAGTGAAAAGGATTGTAAGCTAAGAATAATAGACCCTAGACACTGCCTGACGATAGTGTACATAAACAGCATGAATATGAACTTAAATGAGAGAATACATTAAAATGATTTTATTTAAAAAAAACTTGGTATGACTGTGGTTTGAAGGGTATTGAAGACAAGGGACGTGCAAGTTTGCATATTAACTTGATTTTTTTAAAAGTATGTAATGAGAGTTTGATGATTTTCAAGAAACAAATTAATGACACTACAGCTCCAGTGATGCACAACCCTGAGGAGATGACACCAAACTACGCATGGATATGTTAAAGCCATGTATTATGTATTTATTTATGGATGTACTACAATTACAGAGCGGTGAGATAACTTATTTGAATGTTCCATGAGGTGAATGAGATGAATGTTAACCAATAATGTATAGACTTCCATGTGAATGTTCAAATATTCAAATAATCAAATATGTCTACCTAAATTATATCATTAGCTGTATTTTTCTACATTTCAATATTTATTATGCTGGTTGTGGAGAGTTGTGATGTGTCGTGAGTGAGTCATTGCCGGTGCATCTTCCGCAGACAGCAGTGTAACTCTGTCCTGTTGGCTTCACTTTCAAACAATGAGGCCTTCATTCATCACCTCAGTATCAGGCGTCTCAATGATAACAAGCAAATAATTAGCTTTCGCCACACTGATAAATGTTCATGTTACAGCCTCATAAATATTTTGTTGTTCTGCTGAGTGAGAAATCTCAGACTTTGAAATTACATTGGCTACTGTACTAATTTTCCCAATTATTTGTCTTTATCTTCTTTCCAATCTGCCCACACTCTATATTCTGTTGAAAACATTTCTAAATATGTGAGTTTACATCATGTAAGAGTTTAGTGACTTTGGTAGTAGAATACATAAACAATTATCAGGTAAATAAAGGTAATTGCATGTATTATACTGTGCATTACAGTTATATGCTCTTCATATACTTTATTATTTCTTGTGTATTTATTTTATGCAGTTCTTTAATTCGATGGTCTGAGTAGTTGGGAAACCTTGGGAATATAAATTGCATGACCACCTGGTCATAGGGTTGCTGCAGTTGGCCAGGTCTAGGTTCAGCAACACTATGTGCCCAACGAATGAGACTGATTGGCTGAACATCCTAAATGACCAGGTTATAACCTGATGAAACAGCCTATTCTTAGATGACAATGCCTGGATTCATGGGGCTTACATTGTGAAAGTGTTGTTCAGGAGCAACTAGAGAAGACTTGGTGCAGTGTCACACTTTCCCATCAATACAAGATCATTGTAAAACTGAATGCAACACTGGATAGAAATACATATTTTTGTAATATTTTATTCCACAGTGAATGCTCTATGGTAATCAAAGCTAAAGGTGGTCCCACGAAATATTAGAGCGTGTCAACTTTTTTTTCTATGGTGACTTTTTTTTTGGTCAGGCAGTATATTTCTGGGTAAACTAACTCCTCACGCCAGCTAAGAATTCAATCAAGTCAATTCCAGATTTACATCAGAACTGAAGATTCACTGCAGACGTAAAGGTCAAAGACGGCAGAATGTAATGGTGATTTAGAACAATGCAAGCCAAAACAAAATACAAACACATCCTCTCCTACACGTCCAAACAAACTGAAGCAGGCCTCAGTCAGTTGGGAGAGGAGAGGCAGGTTTCGTGCCTGAGAGAATTTGTGTTTCCAAATGATTAGAGGAGGAGAGGACGGGTCCCTCTCAGAGACAGCAGCTGCCCGCCCCACACATCCAAGTGGAGCAGAAAATCAGGATAATTCATTGAGATAATCAGGCTACCCTCATCCACATCACTTCATGGAGAGGAGGAAGAAACAAAGGAACAAGGAATAAAGATGGGAAGAGTGCTGCTTAGCATGCACGGATCACGTTATTTCTAAAAGCTTTAACAATAAAAGTCTTAGTTCAACAAAAATATTCACGATTTCACTGCAATGTTATGTTTTTTAAAATTATTATTATTATTATTTTTTAAGAATGTGCCCCAGTTAGTCGAAATAATCTTCAAACTCACTGTCAACAATTTCACTTGTTACTAGAAATATTTAAGTACTAACTGTGGAAAGAGAAATGATTTGGGACAGGAACTGCACTCTAAAATGTACATGGCTAAGCAGTTTTGACACAATACAAAGTTATGTAACAAATTATGGATATGACTAACTTGAAAATCCTCTTAATGTCAAATACTGAGCAGCCTCCCCCCCCAAAAAAGGTTCTTCATTATGAAACTGCTGAACAGACCAGGAAACCTGAATATAAGCCAGCAACACCTTGTTTTGCTGAATGTGTATGTTGCATATTTTTTTATCTGAAGGGATAATCTTATTTGACAGCTGGTATTTGCACAAGAATTTCTCAGCACACATGGCCTCCTCAAATGTGTTCCTGCGTTGGCTTGGACACAAACTGTCCATATCCATCAAAGTTCATCTCCTAATTTCTGTCCTTTCATTTACACTAGAGCTTCCTGTTCATCACTTCAGAGAGCAGTCATTTATGAATTTCATTTTTGCTGTGTTTTAGTTTATTATTTAATACTTTACAACTTGCACTTCATCTTGAATGGATGCAACCCTCAATTTATGCTTGTATGCTTGGAAATATAATCGAATCCAAAAAAACACAAAGAAAAAGGTTGAATAAATGTGCTGTCTGAGATGATTTGTGATGAAGATAAAGAAAATGATCTTCTCCTATATTTAGTGAATCAGATCATATATCTTTTCATAGTAGATGCAACATGTAGAAAAACTATGAAACACCAAACAAGAACTCCAAAATAGCCAGCTCTGCTCAGCGAGATTAAAACTCGAATGAAATTGTACTTTGCTCATTATCCCCCTCTATGGGCCGTTAAGTATAGCCACGGTGACGCCCGATGCCAAGTTTACAATTACAAATGATCTCATAGCATGTGTGTCTTTGACCTTAAATGTAACAAAGTACTTTGCAAAGAAATCTGAGCCTCAAAGCACTAATCTCTGCACTTTGCCCCTTTAGAAAGACAATCCATAGACCTGTTTACAATCAAAAATAGGTTACCGCCACTAAAAAAACAATATATCTTTAAAGGTCCGATGCAGTTTTCATAAAATTGTGTTAACATTATTTCTATTGAAGCTTTCGAAGTTAATGCTGGCCCCACCCGGGCTCTCCCTCCTCCCACCGCGACCACCTCTCCCCGTGACGCCCCGCGCTGAGCCGAGGAGCAGGACCGGCACGTGCTTCCACAGCGAGGCTCTGCGCGCTCCTCAGCAGCTTCAGGGGCTCGGTTTCCCGCTTACTCTGGACACTGACACCCTCTGCTGCTTCAGTTTGATCTGATCTGTTGTTAACGAGCGGTGCCTCACGGTCCGGACCAGGGCATCATGAAGTTCAGCTCCGTCCTGCTGCTGTCTCTGTCCTGCTGCGTGTGCCGTGCTGCAATTCCAGGTAAGGGAACTTGTTTTGGCACAATAATGAAGCAATGTCTCTCTCGCAGTTGCATCTTTACCTTAGGTATAGTTCTATTGGCCATTTAGGGTGGTTATGGCAAAAAAAAAAAAATTGCTCCAGGCTCTATTTACACCTACAATTACTTATACTACATAATGGTAATGTCGTAGTAATGTAATATCCTATGTCGTAAGTGTGTCCTAAGTAATGTCCTTTTGTTTATTCGACTCCCTCCATCAAAGTCTGTCTCCTCTGGTTAATATCAGTATGATAGACATGATGTTTAGTTGAGCTGTCCCAGCTGTCTCTCTGCTGTGTCTCAATCACATTGCACTTTAATGGCACAGACAACCCCAACTTTTTGTTGTTGTTAATATTAAAGCTATGACCATAAGTTTTATATATTAAGTTAAAACAAACATTAATGTAGACTAATCTAATTCAAGTGCCGTGTAAACCTCCATTCAACTCACCCTCCGATCTCATTTGTTTACAATTGTGCTGATATTTTCTTTCTTGGTAACCTTGAAATAAATAAATTAGCGGTATGGGTGACAAAAGCACAAGTATTTGTTTACTTAGTTTTTTTTTCTATTGATCTAACTAATGAAAGCAAGGTTGCCACATGAACATGAAATATTAAGATAATGTGGCATGCATTTACATGATTGTGGTAAACTGTTGGAAACAAACAAAACAAACAATATTGACAACACTATTTCATATTTTTACAGCTAAGAATGAATTTGTGTCTTTGGCTGAAATGGAAGATGCTCTTTTAAAAAACCTGTTCCAAGGATACCAACGGTGGGTCCGACCCATTCAACGAGCCAATGACACAGTGAAAGTGCGGTTTGGACTCAAAATCTCCCAGCTAGTGGATGTGGTAAGGTTGATTCTCACACATATACATTCCCACAGTTGATTTGTTTAATTCTGTTTAGCCAACCATATGTCAAGTGTTTATTCACATAATATGTGTTATGGCCACAATACAAACCCATTCAGTGCATGGGCAGGTCACTGTGAGGAGCTTTCCATGGTCCTGAAATAGCGTTCTCTTTGCAGCTCTCCTCAGAGTAGTGTCTATTTAATATTACAGCAGCCTTTTTGATTGGCTCATAGCTTTGGTGGATGGAGGTGAAAAAATAGAGAATACTAATGGAAGAAGTCCCTTTTTTGGTTTGAAATATTTATCCTCAGTTAAGTCTTCATGCTGTCAGCTTGCACATGCACACAACGGACTGTAATGCTTTTTTGAGTAGATTCTGGGAAAGGGAAAAGAGGCTTCAGAGAGGCTTATATTTGCTTTCCCTTGAGTCTTCCTGGGCCGCTGCATGGTTCAAAATTAGATTATGATGCACCTCTGGTCTTTATGATTGCCAAAACACCCGGATGAGTCTGACAGCTGAGGCGCAGACTGGCTGCCCAGAGCAGCTTAAGCACTCTCTGTCCACCTGCACTCATCAAGTATCTGAGTCCACTGTCACTTTGTCCAATTTCCCCTTTTCAATATTTTGCGCCAAATCATTTCTATGAATCTTAAGCAAGCCTCCGGTCAAGTGTTCATCATTTTTCTATTATGGTCCCTTTAAACGCATTTTCAGCATTTATAGTGGTCCATTGCACTGTCCATTGCACAAGTTTGTGTTATTTTCCCTGTTTAAGTTGCAGAACATCTAAAAATGTGTATATATTAAATACAACATTTATGCGTTACTTAAGGCTTATGTTTGTGTTATATATTAACCAAGCCACTACACATGCTCTACATGTCCAAGACATACTCGTTACTATTATTAGGGCGCTAATTAGTGTATGTTCTTCATTAAGCTTTATGGATGTAATAAGATTATCTACATGTGAAATACATACATGAGAAAAAATATAGGTTTGATCAGAATACAGTGAACTATTCTTCCTGCTGTATTGTGATTGTGGAGAAACACTTTAGTCATATGTAAAATTGTATTTTTAAAATGTTCTATTTTAAATATTTACCCTCTCTTGATTTCTTTCAGGATGAAAAGAACCAGCTAATGACAACAAATGTTTGGCTGTGGGAGGTAAGACCAGAAGTACTGACAGAATCAGAGACAGAAAAATGTGTCATTATTTATCAGTAAATGGCTGTCATTCGAACGGATACAGACAGTACAGTGACTTACAAAAAGATGCCTATCACATAACTGTGTTCTTCTAAGCCAAGTCAGTCGACTATCACTGAAAGGCCATAGCAAAAGAATCATCTATAAAAGCATGCAGAATGCACAAATGATACCTTTATTTTTGTTCAGGAATGGTATGACTACAAGCTCAGATGGAATCCAGAAAATTATGGAGGAATAACCTCCATCAGAGTTCCTTCTGAAAATATTTGGTTACCTGACATCGTTCTGTATGAAAAGTAAGCCCTCTCCGAATAATACATTTTATTACTGTGAATATAATGTCTATATAGCTCATTGCAAATGTTTTTATTTGTGCTGTCTGCTGTCTGTAGTGCTGATGGGCGTTTTGAGGGCTCACTTATGACTAAAGCCATTGTAAAGTACAACGGTGCCATCACCTGGACTCCTCCCGCGAGCTACAAATCTGCTTGCACGATGGACGTCACCTTCTTCCCCTTTGACCGTCAGAACTGCACTATGAAGTTTGGCTCGTGGACTTACGATGGGCACATGGTGGACCTGGTTCTGATGGACCACCAGGTTGATCAAAAAGACTTCTTTGACAATGGGGAATGGCAGATTCTCAGTGCCACAGGAGCCAAAGGCAATAGAAAAGATGGCTTGTATTCATTTCCATTTATTACATTTTCTTTTATCCTGAAGAGGCTGCCGCTGTTCTATACACTTTTCCTGATCATCCCATGTTTGGGCCTGTCTTTCCTCACAGTTCTGGTGTTTTATCTTCCATCAGATGAAGGAGAGAAACTGTCACTCTCCACCTCTGTGCTTGTGTCTCTCACTGTGTTTCTTCTCGTTATTGAAGAAATCATTCCATCTTCCTCCAAAGTCATTCCTCTGATTGGAGAATACCTTCTTTTCATTATGATATTTGTCACACTTTCCATCATAGTCACTGTTTTCGTCATAAATGTCCACCACCGCTCTTCTGCCACATATCACCCCATGTCGCCCTGGGTTCGCACTCTTTTCCTCCAAAAACTTCCCAGCATGCTTTGTATGCGTGGCCACACTGACCGTTACCATTACCCAGAGCTGGCCCCTGAGAGCCCAGAGCTGAAGCCCCGGTCTGGCCGGAGGGCAGGAGGTCAAAGGGCAACTACTTCAGATGGGAAGGAGGAAGAGCCCTGGTCCAACATGTTGGAGAAAGCTATTCACTCTGTGCGCTATATCAGCAGACACATCCGCAAAGAGCACTTCATTCGAGAGGTAGTCTTTGTTTTAATATCTCTACTTTAGAAAGCAGATAATACCGATTTCTCTCAAAGACATCTTTTTAAATGTAGTTCATGGAAAATTACTGATTACTGTACTGTACTCTTTGTTGTGGCCTACCTTAAATAGACTTAGAACATTAAGTTAACATCATAATTTCCAATTCTTCTTTTAACTCTGATTCCAGGTGGTACAAGACTGGAAGTTTGTGGCCCAGGTTTTAGACCGTATCCTCCTATGGGCTTTCCTTTCTGTAGCAGTTCTGGGCACAATCTTCATCTTCACTCCAGCTCTGCGGATGTTCATGAAAGTCCCTCCTCAAGCTGCCAGTGAAGAGTCTTCCTCCACTACTCCACACTAACTACAGGGCCCTTGCCATTTCCACAAGATACTACAGGTACTATATGTCTGCACCAAACAGGAGACTGCCACCGAAGAACTACAGACATTTTCAGTTTCTGTTTTGTAACTAAGTGAAAATCACAAATGTTTTTAATTGTTCAGGATTCATTTGCTTTTTTGCAAGTTTATAACAGTTTCTACATTGACCCTGTACATGTAATGGTCTCTATTAAAGTTCCTTTGTCAATATGATAAGCAGTTTTTCTTGTCACAACTTGGTTAATCAAGCCCACCATCTAGTGGTGAAACCTTTGTATTGCAGTCTTAGTGTAATAGGATTTTATGTATCACAAACCAACATGGCTAAACCTCTTCAGATCTCAGAAGATAAGCAGACATAGATAGGCCTGGTTACACCACTGGAATACCAGGTGCCACAGGGGGGCAGTATACTGTTGTTCTGTCTTTGGAAAGACACTTCACCCACCTTGTCACACTGGTGTAAGAATGGGAGTGAATGTGGGACAACAGATGGAAATGAGCCTACAAGATAAATTTATTCATTTTACATAAAATATTCTCTCCACCTTACAGATTTTTTATATCTACTTTATCAAACACAATATAGGCAAACTAAATCGAAATTCCAAAGGTTTAAAATTATATTCCATACAATATAAAGTATGCTATCTGGCTTAGGAGATATTCAGCAGTAAACAGTTGTAGAAGCACTGCACTGCGGGGGCAGTGATGAAGCGAGTGTCTTATCCCTGTCTCCCAGTCTGACTGTCCAAGTGAGCTCTGGCATTGTGCAGCATCTCCATGTACAGACGGTTGTTTTCACTATACAACATACAACACAAATAATGACCATCAAATAAATAATCAGTCTTTATGGTTACCTGCACCCTTACTCAGCCACAGAACGGTCAAACATCAGATGTCCCATGTCCATGTAGTATTGTGCATTAGTGCGAAGTGCTGTCCAGTACTCATTGGCCTGTAAACAGACAACAGAACAGTTTGCCTTTGCGTCAATTGAAACAAACCTTTTGTGTTTTAGTTAAGTAGCACACACATGTTCCTGAATGGTGTATCCCCATATGTTTTGAGAATGATTCGGATCCCAGTAACCTGCCTGTCTTCTCCGACGGATAAATTTCTTGGCTTCATTTTCCTAAGCAAAAGGTGCTGACAAAACTCCTTGGGCAAAATATAAACACAATATAATAATAAATATCTAATCTAATTCTAGAACTAAACTGTTTAAGCAAAATATAAAAGCTGAATTAATCCAAATACAGTAAACATACCTCCCAAAATAACCAAAAGGATCAAAATCTTCAAACTCATGCCTGGAAAGAAATACATCACAACAATAACATTTTACCCAAAACACTACAGTCATCACATAAAATCAAATAATTGATTAAAATCTACACCATTTTCAAGTAAAAAACATTAACGTTTACCTGCAGTGTTTACCTTTACAGGAGTGTTTCCACAGCACAAACTCACTGCTCGAAATGAACTGAACAAGACTCTCTTTCAGGAGCTATTCCATCAGTAAAGGGTGAATGGAGTCAGGCATGTGGAGCCTGGATAGCCCAGAGGAACCATCCAAGAATATGTTCAGCAAACACCAAGTCAGCACAGAGACTACATTGTGTCAGATCTGCAGCCTCAATATTTCCTGTTCACCTCTTCGAACATAGCCGACATTTCTTTATGTTTTATACTTCTATCATGCTTACGTTGTCACCTAAGTTGTTTATATGTTTATAATTTTTTACTTAAAACACTTTTTTTGCCCCACCCAGCAGGCATAAGTGCTATCCACTCGACCACAAGCAGCACTACAACATTATTCCACCAGGTGGTGCTGCTCCAGAATGCCAGCAGCACAAGAGGGTTTCTGTATGAAACAAATCTTATTGTTGTAAATATGCTAAAAGTGCTATGGCCTATCTTCATCCTGTCTCAGGGGACATTACACAGGCATTAATGAAGGATGTTTTGAAGAGTTACTTTATCTTTAGAAATCAAAGCTGGTCCCCAGAGTCTCAATTTGGGCTTTGAAGCTTGTTAAGGTGCTGCGTTAGGCCCATCATCCTTTCAAGTAAGAGCAGAGATGCCTCATTCAAACCAGCTTTTTAATGTAATATTTAAAAACACAGATGACCGAGACATACAGCATCTCATCACTCAGTAGATAAGAGAGATATGAGAACCTTTATTAGTCCTTCAATGGAGTTTTGCAAGAAGTGGAATACAATGCCAATGATATAAAAAAATAAATCAGATGAATAAGTTTATTATTCATAAGAGTGTTTTTTTTTTTAATATATATATTTTTTTAAGTTATCTGTTTTTGGTTATTTACTTCTGTGCCTAATCTGTTTCTGTACCTAATCTGTGTTGAAACGCTGACATTTCCCCATTGTGGGACAAAGAAAGGTTATCTTATCATCTTTATTGCCTTTCCCCTTCTACACAGTGTGAGAGGTGTGAGCTGCTGCTACAGAGCCACAACCCATAATAAACAGAGCTGTCACCTGCAGTGTAACAGAGCCAAATGACCCACTGCACAGGACAATACCAGAGCTTTCATTTCATCAAGTCCATTATGCTTGAACAAAAACAAACCAAACTGGTATGTTTTAAACGTTTGTTTTGTTTTAACTGCACTGACTGACTGACATGTCATTTGTGAACATTTTTGTTTCAATAAACTGCCTGAAGTCTAAACCATCAGTGTGGCAGTAATCATTATTTTCAGTCTTTTTCATGACAATGAAAAAATATTTAGTATCATAGCAACTTAAGTTTCACATTTTAACAACTTGTTGTGACAAGTTAAGTTTCATATTTATATGGCTTTATTTTCTTGTTTAACAACTTAATTTTCACATTGTAACAAGTTAAGTTTCTCGTTTAATTCTTGTGTAGGCTATTCTATTCAAACTTAACTCATTATAACTTGAATATGAATGTATTAAACGATCAAATAAAGCCATATAAACGTGAAACTTAACTTGTTAAAACATGAAAATAAAGTAATTAAAATGAGAAACTTAACCATTATGATGTGAAAATATAGAATCTGAAAATAATAATCAAAGGAGAAAATAATATTGTTAAAACGTGAAACTTTAATCAATTTATTCTTTTACCGCTTGTTCCTGTTAGAGGTTGTGCCTAAGCCCCAAAGCCTATGCCAGTGACTTTGGGCCTTAGGTAGGGAACACCCCAGACTCGTCGCAGGGTTATCAAAAACGTAAAACTTAAGTTGTTATAACGTGAAAATAAAGTTGTTAAAGCGTGAAACAAACTTCTTATAACATGTTCTTGTTTTAACTTAATACTTTCAGGCATTAACAAAAAAAAGCCTGAAAATAATGTTTCTGCCACACTGACAGTTCTAACTAAACAGTTCAAAATAAACCGATACTTAGAGAGTCCAGATTTCCTGCTCACATCACTGTGAATCTGCAGATCAAAGGAGACTCAAACTAACTCTAAACTCATCTGACCTCATTCTATCACACACACACACGCATGCACACACGCACACACGCACACACACACGCACACACGCACACACACGCACACACACACACACACACACACACACACACACACACACATTGAAGCATTGAATAATGAGGAGAAACAATACTTTCAGACTGCAAACATTTAGGACACATCTAAAGAAATTTTGTGCTTAAAGTGTTAATCGTTACCAATTTTATCTTTGCTGACTGGCACGTATGAAAATTTAAAGGCCGTCTCCATAAAGTCTAAAAGCTGACAGCCCACTAAAATATTAAAAGTGATGTACATATCAGTTTAGTTTGTTTTATGTTTTAGTCATTCTCCCAAAGGCCAAAGCAATACAAATAATGCCCTTATACATTTACACTTACAGTAACATAAACAAGATATGCTGTGAATAGGCCTTATAAATAGGGCTTCTGGGTAATTAGAGGTGTGGTTAGAGAGTGGGGCGTGTTTATTGGTGGAGTAGAGGTTGAGGCGCCCGTTGGCGATTAACATCTCCAAACCCACAAATCCCAATTAATGTATACTAATTTGTGTGCACTAAATTGCGGTCGTCATCCCCATGGAATGTGCTCGTTTGCAACAAGTCACTCACTAATGCGTTCTCCATACATTTTCAAAATCAATTATTATTGCATTGAGGGCCAATAACACAAACACAAAAATAACCAGCGACCCCCACTATGACTGAATGGTTTATGATATTTTAAAAATCTGAAACATTATATCGGAATATTCTTCTTCTTTCTCCTATCTTTCTTTCTTCTCAGGACCAATCCCCCTATTTTTCACTAAGTTAACATTGACAAAAAGTCAGGAGAATTTGCTGATGTATTTAAAGCGTACGTAAATCTACGATCCATAAGGGGCCGGTGCAGAGAGATCTGGGCGGCAGTCGACGGCAGGGGCCTCGGCGACCAGATCTCCAGACACAGAGACTAACTCTGGGGACATGGAATGTCACCTCGCTGGGGGGGAAAGAGTCTGAGCTTGTGCGGGAGGTTGAGCGATACCGACTAGATATAGTCGGCCTCACCTCCACGCACAGTTTGGGCTCTGGAACCCATCTCCTCGAGAGGGGCTGGACGCTCCACTTCTCTGGTGTTGCCCGCGAGAAGAGGCGGCGGGCTGGTGTGGGCTTGCTTAGAGCCCCTCAGCTCAGCCGCCACGTGTTGGAGTTTACCCCAGTGAACGAGAGGGTCGCGTCCCTCTGCCTTCGGGTGGGGGACAGGTCTCTCACTGTTGTGGCGGCCTACGGGCCGAACAGCAGTGCAGAGTACCCGGCCTTCTTGGAGTCCTTGGGAGGAGTACTGGACAGTGCACCGACCGGGGACTCCGTTGTTCTACTGGGGGACTTCAACGCCCACGTGGTCAATGACAGTGACACCTGGGGAGGGGTGATCGGGAAGAACGGCTTCCCCGATCTGAACCCGAGTGGTGTTCAGTTATTGGACTTGTGTGCTAGCCACGGATTGTCCATAACGAACACCATGTTCAAGCACAAGGGTGTCCATCAGTGCACATGGCACCAGGACACCCTAGGCCGGAGGTCAATGATCGACTTTGTTGTCGTGTCATCAGACCTCCGGCCGCGTGTCTTGGACACTCGGGTGAAGAGAGGGGCAGAGTTGTCAACCGATCACCACCTGGTGGTGAGTTGGATCCGCTGGCGGAGGAGGAAGCCGGACGGACTTGGCAGACCCAAGCGCATTGTGAGGGTCTGTTGGGAACGTCTTGTGGAGCCCTCTGTCAGTAGGGTATTCAGCTCGCACCTCCAGGAGAGCTTCTCCCATGTCCCGGGGGAGGTTGGGGACATTGAGTCCGAGTGGACCATGTTCTCCGCCTCCATTGTTGATGCGGCTGCTCGGAGCTGTGGTCGCAAGGTCTCCGGTGCCTGTCGTGGTGGCAACCCCCGAACCCGGTGGTGGACACCGGAAGTGAGGGATGCCGTCAGACTGAAGAAGGAGGCCTATCAGGCCACTCTGGCCTGTGGGTCTCCGGAGGTCATCTACAGGTATCGGCAGGCCAAGCGAGCCGCGGCTCGTGCTGTCGCAGAGGAGGAGGTCGGCACCAAAGAAATTATGGCAAACCGTCCGGCGCCTCAGGAGGGGGAAGCAGTGCCTCACCAACACCGTTTACGTCTATTCCAAGGTACTGGAGGAGAATCCGACCGATAGTCGAACCTCGTATTCAGGAGGAGCAGTGGTTTTCGTCCCGGTCGTGGAACACTGGACCAGCTCTATACCCTCCATTGGGTGCTCGAGGGTTCATGGGAGTTTGCCCAACCAGTCCACATGTGCTTTGTGGATCTGGAGAAGGCTTTCGACCGTGTCCCTCGGGGTGTCCTTTGGGGGGTGCTCCGGGAGTACGGGGTCCGGGGCCCTTTGCTCAGGGCTGTTCGGTTCCTGTATGACCGGAGCAGGAGCTCTGTTCGCATTGCCGGCAGTAAGTCAGACCTGTTCCCAGTGCATGTTGGACTCCGCCAGGGCTGCCCTTTGTCACCGGTTCTGTTCATAATTTTTATGGACAGAATTTCTAGGCGCAGTCAGGGGTCGGAGGGTGTCCGGTTTGGGGACCACAGGATCTCATCTCTGCTGTTTGCAGACGATGTTGTCCTGATGGCTCCATCAAACCCGGACCTGCAACATGCACTGGGACGGTTTGCAGCCGAGTGTGAAGCGGCTGGGATGAGAATCAGCACCTCCAAATCAGAGGCCATGGTTCTCGACCGGAAAAAGGTGGCTTGCCCTCTCCAGGTGGGGGGGAAGTCCTTGCCCCAAGTGGAGGAGTTCAAGTATCTCGGGGTCTTGTTCACGAGTGAAGGAAGGATGGAGCGTGAGATCGACAGGCGGATTGGTGCAGCGGCTGCAGTGATGCAGTCGCTGCATCGGACCGTTGTGGTAAAGAGGGAGCTGAGCCGAAAGGCAAAGCTCTCTATTTACCGGTCGGTCTACGTTCCTACCCTCACCTATGGTCATGAGCTTTGGGTAGTGACCGAAAGAACTAGATCGCGGATACAAGCGGTTGAAATGAGTTTCCTCCGCCGTGTGGCTGGGCGCTCCCTTAGGTGAGGAGCTCGGAGTAGAGCCGCTGCTCCTCCACGTCGAGAAGAGCCAGCTGAGGTGGCTCGGGCATCTGTTCCAGATGCCTCCTGGGCACCTCCCTCGGGAGGTGTTTCAAGCATGTCCCACCGGGAAGAGGCCCCGGGGAAGACCCAGGACACGCTGGAGAGACTATGTCTCTCGCCTGGCCTGGGAACGCCTCGGGATCCCCCCGGAGGAGTTGGAGGAAGTGTCTGGGGAGGAGGAAGTCTGGGAGTCCCTGCTCAGACTGCTGCCCCCGCGACCCGGCCCCGGATAAAGCGACAGAAAATGGTTGGATGGATGGAAAAAAGATGCGTCAGCGCCCCCCAATGTACAAAAAAATAATTGCAAGTAGGAAATGGCAAAAAAAAAAAAAAATCTGATCGTAAAATCATGAGGTAGATAGTGACAAGGGAAGTAAAAAATATGATATGGCAATGACGTCTGCCCAACAAAATGTTTGTCATATTGTATCAATCTGAAGTGATTATTAGTAAATTAAATTTTGTATGAGGAGAAAAAAAAGGTTTTCAAAATGTTATTAAATTTGGCACAAAATTCAATTTTGGCCTCCAAATAAAAAAGTCAACAGGAGCTATGTCATATTCCTTACGGCATAGCCGTAGTGACAACAGAAACCTCCCATGTTATTCCAATGGGAAAATTGCCAAATCTCTGAAATTTACATTTTATACGTCATAGTTTACAAAGTCCTCATTGGGCGTGTTGAAAAACATCTTGAGGAGTGGGGCATTAAAAGTTATAAAATTTCTTTTAAGCATTTCGGTCTTTCAAAAATATAGATATTTTCAGTACACAATAATGGCCATATAAAGCAAAGGAGAGAAGGCTCGATAGCACCATGCATTCGACAGTAGGTGTAGGCCACCCCTCCTCTTGTGTTGTGGGTTGGCGATGTGGTGCAGGCGCCGCTGATCATTGCCATCATATTTGTTATTAATTATTTATAATTTGAGTAGTTTAGAAACGAGCTTGGCTTTGACTATTTTGGGGGCCTGCTTCCTGACAGTTCCATCCACAGGGTAAAAAGTTGAAATATGCAACAAGATTTTTCACAACTAAAGTTCTTATTCCTTCAGATAGTGATGGACAACTTATGGTGGATGCTGACCTATTTTTCTGCTATACTTAGGATTGCGGAGAAGGTTTGCGTTTGCAGCAACACAGCAGCACATCAACCATCTTTATAATATTTGTTACGAGACGTCCTGCCGCTTGCTGATGAGATCCCACACAAGAACACAGAAAATAATGCACTGGTTTAAAATCCTACTCCTGACTCACAAAGCCATAAATGACATGGCCCCATCCGACCTAAAAAATGCTATAGTATATCACTCTCAAAATGCTCTCAAAATGCTCTCAAAAGGTGGTCCCAAGAGTCTCTAAAATGTGTTATGGAATCAGTTCCTGGTCCATGTTAAAGAGGTCGACACAGTCTTTTCATTTAAGACCAGGCTTAAAACATTCCACTTTGAAATTGCGTATGGTCAAGCCAGTTTCCCAGCTACGCTGCCCTAGGAGCAACTATGCTGGAACAATATTTAATATTTCATTTCACTTGCTATGTGTTCATTGCTTTTCCTTCTTCTTCTCCCACTTCACCGCGGGGAGTGGGACAGGCACATTGATGACCTGTGGACCCAGATGCTCCTCAACACCCTGGAGAGACTGTCTCTACTCCATGTGAACATTTATTCATCTGCCTCAAAGAACTGGTTCTCCTCCTGAGTGGCTCCAGCTCCACTTTCTACCTCGCGTACGCATGTCCATCTGTGAGAGTCAGATCTCTCCTTCACTGTGGAATGCCTCCAGGTTTCCACTTTTTCCCAAGGAGGTTTAGTTTTTCCTGTCCGAGAAGGAGGGTCTAAGGACAAGGGTCCTTGGGACATTTGTCAAAGGAAACGGGATGCTGGGACATTACCAAGTCCCTATGAACATTGTTCAATAAGATAAGATAAGATAATCCTATCTTATTGAACAATGTCGCCCTCCGAGGCAACTGCTGTTGTGATTTTGGGCGTTACAAAAATGGAATTGAAATGAATTCCTGGTTAACACTCAAACTATTCATTGACTGTAAAAATGTAGGCGGCCAATATATTAGTAAAGTTGAATGTCCAAAAATGTGATGACATTATTGTGGTGAGAGCAAGTGGAAAATGCGTATTTATTTGGTTTATGCTGTGATTAAGAGGATAAAATTTCGCCTTACGGCTCATTTTGACCAAATTTGCACAGGTTGATGCTGTGACATCATCTCACGACTGCTTACCCTCCAAAACCCCATCCATAAATAATGCATAACCTGCAGATAATATTTTCACAAGAGGTGTTTTCAGCCCCTTTTTACATCTACGTGTGTCTACAAGAGAAACCCTTCCTATGATATTGTTATATTAATCTTTTGAAAGACAAAGTAAGCCAAACTTTAAAGCAAGCAGGATCGCAAACATGCGCGCGACAGTGAGGGAATGTGATTTAACGTGTGCGCGCCTGCCTCCCTGACTTGGCGCGTCTGTTGTAGTTTATCTCCCCCGCCGACGCCGTTGCCCTTCTTCCCGCCTCATTACAAGCTGATGCTCATCCTTTTCACAAAATTGGGAGAGATTTCCTGCGTAGACTAAAGCAGGTGCACCCATCTGGGGCACAACGAGCTCAGGATGCGGTGCCACAATGTTCTGGGACCGCGCGCGTTTGGGTTTTTTATCTGGACAACGCTTTTAATCAAAGGTAAGTTCATAAACTCAACTTTGTCTTCACTAATATCTTCAGTGAAAACGTTATTTTTTATATACATATATGTTTTATAAGTAGAGCAACACAACAATGCCCAATCAATTGCAATATACTTATAACTCGTCAAAGTTTTTGTGTGATAAAAAGCCTATGTAAAACTGAATGTTACAAACTTATAAGTGACTTCAAATTGCTTTTCATGGGTGCTAAATACTATGCCGTAGGTGTGAATATTGACGTGTGACATTGGAGTATACTGTTGCTCCTTCGTGTCGTGGATGACGTGAATTCTGTTAAGCCTCTCGCTTTCAGCATCATCCACACCATCAGCAGACAACATCTGTGCTTTTATCTGCCAGTGTGAGACTCAACGGCTTTACTAAAGATACTAACCCCTGACAGTGCATACACTTTAATGTGCACGTCAGTCTGTCATATCCCAGTCATTTAGGGCTGAGTATGCATAACAGGTGTCTTTGAAGTCAAGATTACACTGTGCGTTCATGTTGTCCTTTGTGGGCTCAGTATTGTATAAACCAATAGATGTCTTACTTACATCATCACAGTTTTTGTAAGCTCAACTGTTTACCTACTCACCTTCAACGTTTTGCACTTTTGATTGCCTTGTCAGTTTATAAGGATGAATTTTCCAAGAAAATAGAGATAATCTATTAAAAAATACTCAAGGATACACGGCTATTGCATTTTTACTGTTCATTTGTCTGAACAAAATGCACTATGAAAAGCAATGGCTGCTCTCACCATAGTACCTCCTAAAGTCTTAACATCTGGATTAGGATTACATGCCCAGTGCTTTTAGGGCGGTCAATCCTTGGCTGTAAACATAGAGGATGCTCTGATGATCATGCTGCGATGAAGCTGGTCACATGATATCAGACTTGAATGGGGTATTAGTGGGTCTGATGCACATGCACTTCATCTCATGGTAAACATGGCAGCTGTTGCTAACTTAAAACCATGGCGCTATTTCCTCTGTATTGGTGTTCAAATTCACCACATCAAATAAACCACCTTTAGCCTTATTCAATACAGGACTTCATGTAAGAGGTGGGAAATATTTAGAAACAAATTTAGTAATTCGATAGCTGTTTTGATATATGCTAAATTTGAACATCAAGCATGCGTCTATGATAAAGAGGCTGCAAAAAGAAACTCTTACAATTTCTCTCTTTCAAAGTTCCATCTGACCATTAATTGTGAAATAATGAGGTGTTATATAAATATATTTACTGTATGTCCTGTTCATTAGGCCCAAATTCACTGGGATAGGCTTCAGTCACTCGCGACCCCTAACGGAAACAAGCAGTAGAAAATGAATGAACGAATATTCATTAGAGTCCATGTACACATACTGTATTTACATGCATTTTACTTATGCATACAAGCAAAGACTCTTGAACTTTTGAAGGTCAGCGGTTAATCACATTAAAGTGAGGCATCCACACATGGCCCATCAGAGTGTGAAATGGGTGGGACACATTATTTTGTCACCATGGGGAGAATTTTATACATGCAAGTAGGCCGTTGTCAAGTTTGGCGTCTAACCAAAAAGAGAGATAATTGGTCCATGTGTAAGAGAGTGTGACTTTGGCAAAGTGATTCTGTCAAACTTAAAATGGGCAGCACTTCACCTTTTAAAAAATGTAGCCTATCAACCTACTTTACTTTAAAAAAATAGAATTGTTAAACCAAATGAAATAGGACAACATTTCCACTTAACTACGTAAATACGTTTAGATGATGCATGTTTTTATTATCATTGTTGTACATCATCAGTATTGAGTATCCAGACTTTTCCTTAGTATTGAAATCTAATCGTGACAACACTACTCAGTTGTAAAATTGAGAGGAGCCTCACAGTGTATTTTGAATGTACACATTGTCTGATGCATGTTTTATGACGCTTTCTTAGAGCGCTGCCTCAACAAAACAATCGTTCAAGCATATGCTTGCAATTTGATGTAGCAATAGTCTTATTACTATGGGGCTTTGATAATGCCATATCACACACAAATAAATAACCATCGATCACTCCAACAAAAACATAGCACACACATGCTAATTCTGGCATATTTATATTGCTTATTCATTAAGGTGCACTGTCACTTCAAATAAAAAATAAATAAAAAAATATGGTGATTGTTATTTGTGAAGTATCCTTTCATCAGTGTGATTGTTATTTTACCTGATGTAATAATAATAATAATAATAACTTTTATTTATATAGCGCTTTTCAGTGACCCAAAGACGCTGAACATAATAAAAAAAGGGGGGGGGTATTTACAGACAGGGGGGACAACACGTACAGAACACATTAATATACAGATAAAATGAACAAGACAGAAGAAGTAGAGAGAAAAAGATGGGGATGTAACAGGGGGTAGAAGAGTAGGCAATGGGGTAGAGGAGGCTAGGGGTAGGGGAGGTCATAGGCTTGAGTGAAGAGGTATGTTTTTAGGCAGGATTTGAATGTTGTGAGTGAGGGAGAGTGGCGGACAGGTTGGGGGAGGGAGTTCCAGAGTCGGGGTGCTGTTCGGGAGAATGCTCTGTCGCCAAAAGTTTTGAGTCGGGATGTTGGTGCAGTCAGGGTGAGAGAGGAGGAGGATCGGAGAGCTCGGGAGGGGCGGTGGGGGATGAGGAGGTCAGACAGGTAGGGGGGGGCAAGGTGGTGAAGAGCTTTGAAGGTGAGGAGGAGTATTTTAAAGTTTATGCGCTGCTTGATGGGGAGCCAGTGGAGAGAGCGGAGAACGGGAGTGATGTGATCACGGGACCGGGTGTGGGTGAGGAGGCGGGATGTGATGGTAAATATTTTTTCATTTACGTTTTCATTTGTCCTTTTGAAGTTTTTCCTCTCTGCATTTGCATGAAAAAGGCTGTGAATGCGTCACCTCAGTTTTGTACTGTTCAGACCCTCAGGGAGAAGATGTCTGTCACTTCTTTGTCTCTGCGCTGCCCTCTTCCAAGTTTATCTGCTCCCAGAGTCCCAAACCATTCTGGGATCAGAGCTGAGTTGTGTTGTACGCCAAATTATGGCTTTGGAGTTCACACAATTGGTTGCTCTTAGAATGTATAACAAATACCGAAGAAAAAAAAAGGCATCAAAGACTGGTATTACAAAAATATTCTTATGTTAACAAGACGCCTGATGTAGAGATCGACTGATACAGATTTTTCTACTCTAGAGCAGCCTTTGGTCAATAAGCTCCGCAGATATTTTGAGGCCGATTTAGAAGGCTGAAGGCCGGTCTGCTCTACAATACTAAAGAATAATAGTTAAGAAAGACATTTTATAGTGATTTTTAAACAGTGATCACATTAGTGCAGCTTTTTATGGTTTGAAGTTAAAGCGTTTTTTTTACCCCAAACTTAACTTTAACGCCGATAGTAAAATTGTGAACAAATGCAGCTTTGTTAGCCGATATCAAAAAGAGCCTCTGTTCCCCACCCACTCCTCCCATTGGTCAGCCTTTGTCATGCTCAGAGAGAGCAACAGGTGGATTTAACAAATTACAAAATAAATAATATAAAGATATTAGTGAATATGTATCGTGATCAAATTTAAATTGTGATCTGGCCCAAAGAAAATCGGGATGTATATATATTTTGGTACAGAAAAACTTCCAGGCTTATTGAAAACCAGGTATCATATACCGGCACCCGAAACTAGGCGGTACATAATCAGTATTTCAGTATTTCACCTTGAATATTACAACTACGTGAAACATAGGGCTGGGTGATACGGCTAAATTCTAATTCTAATATTAGTACATTAATACATTTCAATTATATTTAAATAGATTCTCTAAATTGACTCTAAGTAATAGGTGAATCATTATTGTGTGAAATGTTTCTTCTGGTCATCCAGATTTGGAAACCAAACCTGCTCCATCTGAAAGCACTGAGCCAGGACAAATGTGCAGATGGGACACAACTGCATAGCTCCATGTTTTATATATGTATGTGCCAATACCTCTGGGATTTGAACAGTTAAACATAATTTGAAGTGCACACATACATATTAATTATATTAAAACATTTAGCCCATTCTTTATTTTTCCCTGCTTCATAAAATAATTCAATTTTGAGAAAAATACTATAAAACATGATAATTAATGGAACAATGCATTTCAGTTCCATTTAGATTGTATTTGTTAAGGGAAAAAAGCAAGAGATATTGGAAGTTTTGTATTGGATAAAATATGACTATGAATATGTGGAGAGAGAAAATGATAATATCATGTGGATGTGGTACAGTTGGGGCCAAACAGGTTGTATGGATGATGAATTCTCACAGTTGCTGTGCAAAATGCAGTGTAATCAGCACAATGTTTGTTCCATCTGCTCATTGTTCATTCATGATTCAGTGAACATTTCTACTTTACAGTATTTACCCTGTTTAAAATATTTTTGTCCTACGTAAGTATACTTGACATGACATATTCATGACAAATATATTAATGTTTGATTAATTTCCTGTTAATTACTTCCCACAATAATCTACTGAATAGCTCCAGCCCAATTTTCTTTTAACAAACATTGACATTGAGCAATTTTGCGCCCAGAGAAAATTGCCCGTCTCAAAGGACGACCTTGTGAAATGCAGAAATGGGTTCATTTGCAGTGTGATTGTAAAGTAAAACACGGTACCCAGGAGAGCTTATGCCCTGGGGCTCATGCAAGGGCCCTGGAGCAGTCTGTTCTGCTTATAAGGCACAAACTCATTTTATATGGAGCTCAGGGCAATCTTCATGTGGCAGCACACAGAGGTGCAGCTGGGTGACGGTGTGCACTGTGTGGAGGTCTTTGCAAACTCCTCATTATAGCACTAATGGACCGGCCCCTGTCCTTCATAGATTTATAGAGCTGTTACATTCACAACACTCTTATTCTCTATACTACACCATACAGTAACTTTAGATATGCCTGTTCTAATAACACATGCATCATTGGATATTTGAGTAACCCACAGCCCTGTTTGTTTTGAGGTGCAGTGACCTCTCTTCTACTGTAAGTTTTCTAAATGAAGCAAAGCAAACGCGTCATACTTAACAGAGAGTGTTTGTGCCAGATATATTTCAGGATGTAAGGTGGATGCCTAATGTGATTGGAAGGTGACATAGAGGGATCAATAGGAGTGATGAGAGACTGGCCAGAAAACACATCAGCTAATCACTTCAAAGTGACATTTACAGCTGACAGACCTGATGTACACCTGAATTCAGATCAGTAAATCATCTGAGCATATTTTGTCAACATGAAATGATAAGGCAACCTTTTTCTCTGTATGGTTCCAGATTGAGGAAGAATAAAATGTCAGGGAGATGAGTGGCATGACACCCTATATGATATATAATATATAATATATAATATATAGTATATAATATATAATATATAATTTATAATAATAGAGTCTTTATTTGCAGCGAGGCCTGGGATAGATTTATTATGAAAGAGCCTGCCACACTGTCTAAATCAAACAAAGACCTTCACAAGTATTTGTAAGGACTCCACGCAATTAAATGAAACATAAGACATATTTTAGATTTACGCATATGGCCACGTCCATAAAACTTTATACTGTCCCAGTGACATGTCTTGTTCCTTTTAGGTTATTTTCAAGGGGAGTACCAGAGGAAGCTGTACAAGGAGTTGCTAGTCAATTACAACCGTCTGGAGAGGCCGGTGGTCAACGACTCTGCCCCCATCCTGGTGGAGCTGGGACTCACGCTTCTGCAGATCATAGATGTGGTACATATCGTTCTTTGTTAGAAAGGCTCTTCTGCCTTTGACTCTACAATCTGTGTAAATAATTGGGATAACAATTTCCCTTGTTTCACATTAGAAAAACAAGAATATAAGAGGCTTGTACATGTTTTATTATGCAGACATTTTGCATTCAATCTAGTGATGTACCTGTGTGTTTGTACCATTTATTTAAGAGATAAGTTTTGTCTTTAAATTATTTGAGTTGACTAAGTCCTCTAAGGCCCAAAGCCAAAGTTAAATCATTTGGTCAGCCGCCTTGCTATGCAGTGTTATTTTTGTTTAGCTCTTCACCCTTGACCAACTCTACTGTACTTCTCTGCCAGTGGACTTTTCCCTACAACTGAGTCAGCAACCTGGAGGCATCCCAATAGTTCCTTGCTGTAATATCATTATTATTTCATCTATTCCTACAATGTCGTTTGGATTTGTGACAATTTCCCTCATATTATCTTGACATCTGATGATATGTCTTGTGATCCATATTAATAAGGTCCTCTCTGATCTGATCAGTCTTTTAGATGCTATGGGTCAGATCATTTGCTTCATTACAGACATACATGTATATGGTAAACATAAAATATAATAAATATAAATTTGTATTCAACTACACTTTAACTGCACTTCACTCTTACATGGCATGTTTTTACATATATAATACCTGAGTGTTTTCTGTTTTGCAGGATGAAAAGAACCAGGTGCTTATCACTAATGCGTGGCTTCAGTTGGTGAGTGGCATATATAAAAATGTATTTGAATCACATATTTGTCTGGTTTTAGTTCCACCTGTCCATATTTCATTGATTTATTGTGTAAGAACCAGAGCTTTTAATGTTTCCTGTGGCTTTGTTAGCATTGGTCATTTGTCAAACAACAAAGTAAGTTCAAATGGTTGAAGTCATCTCCCTTTGAGAAAACCCAATTTATTCAAAAGATGTGAATAGACTAGCTACTAGCATCTCTCTTATGCAGTACTGGACAGACGTTTACCTGAGCTGGAACACAGAAAAATACCCTGGTGTCAAGAATCTACGCTTCCCTTCAGACCAAATCTGGACCCCGGACATCCTGCTCTACAACAGGTCAGTATTATTTGGATTGCAATGTAGAAAATTAAATTAAATGAATCCAAACATCCAAATATAGCAGTTTTCATTCAGGCCTTGAAACAAAAGACTGCCGGTAATCCTTATCCATCTATTCTATCTATCCACTATTTTTCATTTGGTTGTTAATCTCAGTAAACCATTGTGCTTTCAGTCTTTTTATAAACCTGCGTCGCAATGAATCATGGCCAATAAAAAAATAAAATGTATTGAATGAAAGACAAATAAATAGGATCTCAATGTACAATTGTCCCAGGATGTGCATGTTCGGATGATTTTGGGAATCACTGTTCTGTTGACTTCATTCTGGATGAATCATAACTTTTCTGGTTGTCTCAATAATTTCTAGCATTTATTTAATTAGGGGGGGTTTTATTGCAAAAACAATACCATGTAAAGCATGTAATCTTACTGTGAGTCAAGTCACCACTCCACAGATATGTCCAGTAACTTGGCCTGATGGTGTCTCTTGTTTGTCTCCATGGAGGTGGATAAGTTGAATATTTGGAAAATTACAGGTAAAGCAATAACAAATGCAGAAGACAAATTTACACGTGCTTATCTCCAGCACGTGGCCAACTCTCCACCAGAAAAGTTACATAGTGCACTTATATGAGGTGGATAATACATTGCCATAACTAAAATTGATGTTTCAGATAATTTAAAACACATTTTCTGCTGCATTGCTGTAAACGTTTTTTTATTTATAATTATTGAGATAATTACATTTAAATTGTGTTTTTTGCCTCCTTATGTAGACATTTTCCTGTGATGTAATCAACCAAAACACACAGTAAATGTGAGAACAGAACAAAGGTTTGGGGGAATTAACCTGAATTTTAAAAGCTTGCAGCCTTTAGATTTGTCAGGATTACCTCTCCTAATCTCCCTCTTTTCTGTCCCATCATCACCATCCTCTGCTTGTCCCTGTTGTCCTGTTCATCACCTCCTGTTTGTGTCTCTGTCTGTCTCTCATAACTAACTGCCCAACAGTTTTGACAAATTATTTATGGGATAACGTTGATTTCCACGGATCACCACAGAAAGGAGAAGGAATGAGTTAGATGATTATTTTGACATTTTTACCTACAAATGTGTAATTTACTTTTCAGTGCATAATTTTCCTTAAACAAGCCTCTGTGAATGATTGATGCCATTGGCAGTTAGCAGCAAGCTATTCATAGCATTTTCAATGAACTTTTCATTGGTAATTTCCTTTCATTTGAACCTTATGATGTCTGGAGAAGTGTCATTATCTTTTCAATAGTTACCATGACTCCTGCGTATTATTTTTCTAAGTCATCCTAGTTCTTAGATTATACTCTTGCCCCCTTTGAAGTTGAAATAAAAAAGCAGTATAGTTGTGCACAGTATAGAGTGGTGTAACATCGATGAGGCGAGAGAAGGACGTCCAACTAAAGTGAACAAAGTGAATCCTGATTTAGCTGCACATAATACGGACAGAATTAAATCAGTCAAATAAATGGGCTGTGGAGACTGCGGCTATATTTTATCAATGAATGTTTCCTAATGAAGTATACAAGATGGAAGTAGCAAAACTGGTACAATAGCCACTTGCTGTCGGTTGAATTGCATGAATAGATGGCCCTGCATCTTATGTGGTGGAGCCAGAACCTTGTAAGATCCACAATTTATCAAATAAAACCATGCGGCCTTTGATCTCATCAGATCTCAGAAACTAAGCAGGGCTTGGCCTGGTTTGGAGACCGCTCAGAATACCAGGTGCTATTGTGTCCCGAGGCAAGACACTTCAGCAGCCAGTGTCCATGTGTATGACTGAAAATGCATTTGTGAGAGCGTTTACAGCATGTTATGTCATATATGTTCATTAACATACATTGCCCAGTCCAAATAAACAAAAATAATAATAATAAAATAAAGATATACATTTTTATTTGATAACTGAAGTGTGAGCAAGTAAGAACGGAACTATAGAGTTTGCTCGATTCTCCCTTTTGCCCTGTCACGATCAGTGTGCAGATCACTTTGTGCAGGTGTGGAATGAGGGAGCAAATGTTCTGGTGTTCATGAACCAGTCCCTGCCTCTGCTGTGTCTGTTTTCCCCTCTGCCTTGCCCTGTTCTAACATGCTTTCACTGGTCTCTCCCATGAGAATACCCACCCCATTACCTTTTACTTTACCTTTTAGGAATGTCTTCAAGTTCCACGCATTAAACTGCCACAATTGAATAATGCATTGTGTGGCTTTTGTCTCAGCCTTCCAACACAAGCATTATTACACAGCACACAGTCACTCATGAAGACAAAAAATATCTATCAGAAGTGAATTGCTAGTGATATTGTGCAAAGTATATCGGCCCAATTCATCAACTCAAGATGAATTGGTAAAAATTGACTGAAGACCAAATTTCAATTATCTTCTATCATCTTCCTATTCATATTAGCAAGGAGCTGGGACCAATACCAGCAACTATTAATTTTATTTTGGGTATTTAAAAACTGGCTCTTGATCATTTGCTTCATGTTATTCCCCAGTCTCGTTCCTATTTCATGTTGCCTTGTCCTGTTGGATAAGAGGCCAAACAATACTTTGAAAAAAGAAAATAGAGATAAATCCAAAATAAAGATTGGAGCAACTGTACTGTCCGCTCTCCACACCCTTTGGTCCTAAAACATGTGTTCAGAGTTCATTGAGGTAACCACCTGCACCTCCTGAAGTACATTTATTCAGATGTATAACTGTTTGTAAGGCATGAGTAGAAGTGAAATAATACAGGAAGAGAAAACCCTCAAACACAAGAAACTGCTTGGGTTATCACAGTTCAAGCCTTGGCTCTCTGCACTTTACTTAACACAATCCATAACAACTATGAAGCCTTCTTTAATACTTAATTTAGTTCAGTTTAAGTGCAAGAGCAAAAGAACTATAGGAACCTGTCACAGTGTTCCCGCGTGAGGCGCATAAACAGGTCACTCTTCTCACATCCTACAGAGAAAACATTTTCTAACACAACAATACACAGATTTTTTTTGGTATGCAGAATAAACTACATTTTCCTGCTGCCAACAACAGCAGGCAACGGCAATAAAATAAACCAAGAAAGCTGACGTTGGCAACTTTTTTCAGTTTTATGTTTGTCGGGTCTCAGCTGTTTCTCCAGAATATTATATTTTTTAGGATTTTTTTTTAAGAATCTATGTGCCTGTATGTAGATTCAGTTTATATTTTAATATTTGTAAACCACAATATTGCTTTAAAATGGCCAAATCATAGAAACAGTTCTATTGACTTCCTGTTCCAAACTGCAGAGCGTCTTCATTGTGACGTTTGACTGAAAGAAGCAGCAGATTTTCATTTTTTTTTCATTGTTGAAAAATTGCTTTCTGAAATGTTAATACGACATTTATTATCCGGATTGTGAATAAATTTAAAATAATACGTAATTTTTAAAGAATATATCACCTTTACAGTTTTTTTTCCAATGACGTGACACAATTCACCATTCAAAATTGACTTTTGCAAAACAGCTCACACAAAATCCTAAATTGAGTTTCAGTTTTCCTAAATTATGATATTTTTCATTCAAATTTAATAAATCTTCCCCCCAAAACAGGTTTAACCATCAAAACTCTCAAACATTGGTCAGGTGTTTGTATAAGCTCTATCATTAATTTAGTTCATTTAATGCGGGCTGCAATAGGGGCTTCGGGGCTGGTTTTGGTCTTGATAAATCAAAAATGTTTAATAGTAAATATAATTGAAATAAACGTATGCATATTGTATTATGCATACATTTATCAGGAATCAGGAAATATCATGAAGTATCAGGAAAACAAATTATATCAACACAACAAATTATATCAGCTTGAAACAGTTTGCAGATATCTTCACACAGATGTTTAAATACTGTTGGATGTCTCACGTACAGTCTTTACTCTCTGCTGAGGCCATTGTCCCTGTCATGTGTGACATTCTTTGTTGTTTGAATTTTTGTGCTCACAAATTGTTGTTTTTTGCTGTTATGTTTGAGTTTCTTTATTTCAATAGACTTTGTTAGGGCCAAAGTCCTTTACCATGTGTGAACAAACCTAAAACTAACCAAACTAAAAATTCAAAAAAGATGTATAAACAATTGAGAAAACTGCAAATAAACTTTCACCTTCAAGAACTGAACAGTATTTTACAACTTATATTTTGAATTGTTTTGTATTGTTTTGGTGTTTGGTCTCCAGTGCCGATGAGCGCTTTGATGCCACGTTCCACACCAACGTCCTGGTCAATGCATCGGGTTACTGCCAGTACATTCCTCCAGGCATCCTAAAGAGCACCTGCTACATCGATGTGCGCTGGTTCCCTTTCGATGTACAGAAATGTAACCTGAAGTTTGGGTCCTGGACTCACAACGGCTGGCTGCTCGACCTCCAGATGCTTAACGTGGACACGTCAACTTATATTCCCAATGGAGAATGGGATCTTGTGGGTGAGAAAACCTCTTCCATATTAACCGTCCTGGCATTAGATGATGTGTTCTAATAAAGAGGTGCTCTGTGTTTTCTGCACGTTCAGAGACACATTATAGACACTTTAAAATGTTGTAGCATAAGAATCTTCTGAATTGGAGGCGACTTGAAGGAAAAGTATAAAGCACATTTTCAAAGATTAATTTATGTCAAATGCTAATGCTATTCTGTCTTTTTGACCAAAAAGAAGCAACAATTTCAAGAGTAGAGCTGGTAATGGATAGAAAAAATATATAGCCTCAAAATTATATTTCAGTTTTATAAACATTATAATTTATGGTGAAGGATGTAATATCTGTAGATTAGAAAATATATATTGTGTGTCTGTAATTTGTCCCGTGAACAAACAAACAATAAGATAAGATATAATTTATTTAAATAACTGATTGCACTCACAGGTTTTTATTTTCCGAATCCTACTTCATGTTAAATATTTTGTGAGATTCTGAGGTTAATCCCAGTTTCTCCATTGAAATTACATTATGCTCCACTTCACATTTGCCTCCAGTTGTCTCCATTCCAGGATTTAGAATGTTTTGTTTGCAAACTTTGAACGGGTCTACAGATGAGAGTTTTAACAGTCCTACATTTACTTAAACTTGTGTGATCCTCACTTAGATGTGCCAGCCAAGCGTAACGAGCTGTACTATGAATGCTGTAAGGAGCCCTACCCTGATGTGACGTTCACTGTCACCATGCGCAGGAGAACACTGTACTATGGACTCAATCTGCTCATTCCATGTGTGCTGATTTCTGGTCTGGCTTTACTCGTCTTCTTGCTCCCGGCTGACTCCGGTGAAAAAATATCCTTGGGTAAGAGATGACAAGATGTGTTTAAGGAGTCACAAAAAGTTCTTTTTTTAAGTGTAAAAGCCATGGATTGGATTGAGCCATGTTTGAATTTCTTGTCTGGATACCTTATTTAACATTTGAGTATAGATCTTAGCAAATACGTGCATACAGATTCAAAAATCCAAATTTTTAGGCGTTTATAAAGCTTGAATTAATCAGGCAATGAATTGGATATCAATAAATCCCACAAAAGTCCCTAGTTAAGTCCAAGATTGTAAAGTTTGGTGTGTAGGTACTACTTTAAAGGCTGATCTATATGTCTCTAAGGGAGAAAAATACATTTGGCAAAAACATCCTTTGAAGTTAATAAGCATAAGCAGTTTAAATGAAATAAAACACATCTTTTTGTGGAGATTGGACAGTGTTAATATTTCCAGGTGCTTTTTACTCTCTTCCTTTTACTCTTTTCGTTTTACTCTCTTTTTATGTTTCCCTTGAGGGATAATCATAGTCAAATCATCTATCGGTAATACATACAGTAGGATACAGGCTCCTCAGTGGCAAGGCCCGGGGGTGGATGAGTATCTAAAGTCTCTGCAACATAGAGTAGTGGTCTGGGACAGTGCCTCTGGACTGGCAGATCAGGGTGTTGGTCCTTCTGTTTAAGAAAGGTGACCAGAGGCTGTGTTCCAACTACTACAAGGGATCACACTCCTCAGCCTCCCCGGGAAGTTCTACTGGAGGGGAGAATCTGTCCGATAGTCTAACCTCGGATTCAGGAAGAGCAGTGCAGCCCTCCAGGTGGGTGGGGAGTCTCTGCCGCCCTCCAGGTGGGTGGGGAGTCTCTGCCGCCCTCCAGGTGGGTGCGGAGTCTCTGCCTCAAGTGGATGAGTTATTGTATCTCAAGGCCTTGTTCAAGAATGAGGGAAGGATGGAGTGAAGTGTGTACAGTGATGAGGTCGATGTATTTGTTGTGGTGAAGAAGGAGGAGAAAGGCAAAAATATATTTTTTTAATCAAGTACCAATATATGACTGTTAATTCATTGAGTTATGTCTCCATTTTTAGGCATCACTGTGCTGCTCTCACTCACTGTGTTCATGCTTCTGGTGGCCGAGATCATGCCAGCCACATCTGACTCTGTACCTCTCATAGGTGGGTTTTGGAATTTTACTTTCAGTTTTTCTTAATTAAATATATACTTCTACTGCTACTTCTACTGTAGTTTTTGTCCAAAAACTATAATAATTAACCTTAGTTAGTCCTAATAAATCAAAAAATAAATGTGAATTCTGTTTAGGAACCCATTTCTATTATTTGAATAATTAATAACTGTTTAGCCTCAATACACATTCTAGCCAGATTTGAGTCTGCATCTTTTCCTTTGCCATTTACAGTACTATGCCTTTAGAAACTTTTTTGTATATCTTTATATTGTAATTACAATGTGTTTGAAATCATTACAGTGAAATCTGGTTCATGTTATCCTCTTTGCAGCCCAGTACTTTGCCACCACCATGACGATTGTGGGGATGTCTGTGGTGGTCACTGTTATAGTGCTGCAGTTTCATCATCATGACCCTCATGGAGGCAAGATGCCCAAATGGGTGCGTATTTTTGTTATTATTACTTTTCTTGTTTACCTTGTGACCCCCAAATGCAAGTGTCTTTTTAGATAAATATTACCTTGAATTCCACTGTGCTATAGACCTTATTCCCCACCCTAACCCTAACCTACTTTTTCCTCTTTTTGCCACGGTTCAGCACTTGTAGTTGCACTTACGGTCGAGCAGGAACTCTGTTCCCTTAAGTGGAGAACAAGAGAAAAGTCTTGCCACCTAAATAAGCCATAACGTAGACTGCTTTGTGTAAAATATCCAATGTTCATGTCAACAAGTCAACAATGCACCAATTCACTGGGTGGTCTGAAAACGACTCTGTGTAGAACTTATTTTTTCTTTAGGTTGGCAGACCTCTGTTAACTAATACAACCAGAAGAAGGATTATGTTGTATGGCGACGCCCAGACGGGCTTAGGAATAAGGTGAATAGATAAGATAACCTTTATTTGTCCCACAATGGAGAAATTCCAGTGCAACACAAATTAGGCACAGAAGTAAATAAAAAAAAAAAAAACAGATAACTTATAAAAACACTCTTGTAGAAAAACTCTCATAAAAAAACTATTATACTCTTAATAAAAATAATTATAACACTCTTATTTACAGCTGTTATATGGACAGCAAATATTCCACCAAGATGATTGGCATTATGTCACAGAATTGCACATGAATATGACAGTATTGCACATGATTATGAAGCTGAATGACACATATTCAGGGCTCAGTGTAATATTGAACCTTCTTTCTTATCTTCCAGGTTCGAGTGATCCTGTTGAACTGGTGTGCCTGGTTCCTTCGAATGAAACAACCCAAAGTTAAGCGCAGACGTCCAGTGTATAAGCACTGCCGTGCATCACAGCAGCTCTCCAGCACCAGCTCTATTGAAATGGGGACTGTCCCGAGCGTGTCTGTTCCTCTCTCCCAGACGTCGTGCCCGCCATGCCCCTCTGGGACCTCAAATGGATCGTCAGGCCTCTACTTTGGAAACTATCATTCTGTTGATAGTGCGCATTGCCCCACCTCTAGCGACTCTGGGGTTGCTCTGGAGGGTCGGGCCTGTGAGGATGTAGAGCCCCCTGCAGGAGTCAGCAGTGGCTTGGGTTTAGGAGAGGGATATCCCCCTCGAGAGATCCAGTGCATTTTGGACGAAGTGTCATACATAGCTCAGAGATTTCGGGATCAAGATGAAGCCGAAGCCATCTGCAGTGAGTGGAAGTTTGCCGCAGCAGTGGTGGATAGGTTGTGTCTGTTGGCCTTCTCTCTCTTCACCATCATCTGTACCTTAACCATCCTCATGTCGGCACCCAATTTCATAGAGGCAGTTTCAAAGGATTTCACATAATTCAATGAATTTGTCAAAAAAATGGCAAAAGGAGGTCAGAAAGACTGGAAAGGACTGGCACATATCACCAAGACCAATCATGTTTAATAACCAAATAAGTTTAGTTGATGTGTCACTAATGTGTATCAAACAGACTCCGGTGTGTCTTGGGAGGAAAATGTTTGGAATCACTGAATCTTGGCATAAGATTTTGGTGTGCTGTGTAATATTAAAGGTGGGCCTGGCTATACTCAATTTAAAATGACATTTTCTGGTAACATCATCTTAATACCTTCTTATCATTAATGATATATCACTATGTGGATTTTAAAAATATCACTTTCAAGTGCGGGTCAAAAATTCTTCAAAAAGCAATAACATCTCCATGGAGACGAGTAGGTGGTGGACAGACCCTCCACCAGAAAAGTTAAGAAGTGCACCTGTAAAATACTCTTAATTAAACTTAACTCTACATTTTGGACCGTGGTCAAAGGACACTGTTATTCCTATGATGGTTTGGTGAGTAGCTTGAAGTAATTACTATATTTGTTATTAAAAATATATATATTTTAGAACTTTTGCAGTAGTATTTCATCATCATTTTTGTCAAGTCTATGAATAAAGTACTGATATGATAAGATATTTACTATACATCAAAATTTTGCTTTGGTCAGTCATATGACGTAGTTCTACTACTATAAGTAACATACTTTTAAAAAATCTTCAAGTATATGTTTGTCATGTTGATAATTTTCTTCAGAGTTTGTTTGCCACTGTGTTTCTATAATACATATTCGTTTGGTGGTTATGAAACACTAAGGCAGGTAGTCGTAATGTTGTTGAAGAACTAACAATAATTACAGAAATGAGTAACAGCCCGCATCATGACACAGCATCAGAAATGTTTGTCAGCCCACTATTATGATAATTCTCTCTGCGGGTGTGGCGCTGGCCTAGATTTAAAGACCGGGATGAGTTTGGGAGAGGATCTAATTAATTCTTGTGCAGATTTTTAATTTTTTTAAATCTTGGAAATGTTTACAAAGAATATGGTAGAAAAAGCTTCAGTTGTAGTCATCTGGACTCAGTTAGAAAAAATAGACGTTTCGACTCTCATCCAAGAATCATTGTCAATAACAGAATTTAGGTCGAGAACTCTGATATTTATCCTATTCTGTGGTAAGTCCAGCCCATTGGGAGGAGCCTTCCTGAAGTAGAAAGAGTTGTTTGTTTCAACAGAAACTCCCCCCTTGTATCTACCGAGCTAGCCTATTCAGAATTTTAATGGGCTATTAGAATCCTCTTTGTCTTTGTGAGACCCTGGCTCAACCACCCTGAGTACCTGATTATCATCTAAATGTCCTGGTCCTGGTCCTCTACCTTTCCAAGGGTTCAGTATACCATTATAGATACCAGGAAGATTGAATCTTAGCCCTCCATTCCTGTTTAAAGAAGGTCTTTCTTTTTTAACAAAAATAGCTTCCTTAACTCCTCTTTCAAACCATCTTTTCTCCCTGCTTAAAACCTTCACTTCACCGTCTTCAAACTAGTGATTAGAGGCTTCAAGATGGAGATGCACGGCGCTCTGTGGTCCTGAACTTGTATTTCTTCTGTGCTGATAGATATTTTAAACCAGGAAACACTTTAAGACAAAAACTGGTTCATCCTAAGGACAAGTTGCGGACTCAAAACAGAGCAATGTAGTTTATTCGATCCAATGCAGTGAAGAAAGCTGTAAAGAATGGTACATAGGTGAGACTAAACAGCCTCTACACAAGAGGCTCTATCAGCACAGAAGAAATACAAGTTCAGGACCTCAGAGTGCCGTGCATCTCCATCTTGAAGCCTCTAATCACTTGTTTGAAGACGGTGAGGTGAAGGTTTTAAGCAGGGAGAAAAGATGGTTTGAAAGAGGAGTTAAGGAAGCTATTTTTGTTAAAAAAGAAAGACCTTCTTTAAACAGGAATGGAGGGCTAAGATTCAATCTTCCTGGTATCTATAATGGTATACTGAACCCCTGGAAAGGTAGAGGACCAGGACCAGGACATTTAGATGCTAATCAGGTACTCAGGGTGGTTGAGCCAGGGTCTCACAAAGACAAAGAGGATTCTAATAGTCCATTAAGATTCTGAATAGGCTAGCTCGGTAGATACAAGGGGGGAGTTTCTGTTGAAACAAACAACTCTTTCTACTTCAGGAAGGCTCCTCCCAATGGGCGGGTCTTACCACAGAACAGTATTAATATCGGAGTTCTCGATCTAAATTCTTTTATTGACAATGACTCTTGGATGAGAGTCGAAACGTCTATTTTTTCTAACTGAGTCCAGATGACTACAACTGAAGCTTTTTCTACTATGGAACACGCCTGGACGAATGAGGGTTTACACAGACATACAAAGAATATGGTTAATTGTGGGCTTCTTATTTGTCTATATTGACTTGAAAAGACAGACTAGGTTAGATTGAGTGCAATACCCTATGTTCCCTGCAGTAATCAGACGTCATAGTCATAAGTCATAAGATGAGTATGTAATTGTGGATATAAATTAAAATCCCTGCTTCAAAGCCAGATCTCACAGTACATTTGTGTATCTGCCATTTTGTTGCCATGTTGTTAAAAGTAAACATAGATAAATTGTATTTCCTAGAAACGCAGCCGCATCTTATTAAATATACTACTTTACTTCCTGTTTGGACAGGGGCGCAGGAGATGTGACTCAGATACTCAGAGTTACCGGTTATTCCACAACTGTTACCAAGCAACCAAACTGTAAACAATGAATTGACTTGCACAATAGTTATCATTTGACAACTAAAATCTTAAGACAATGCCTTTATTTTGTTAAATTAATGTTTAAACTGGAAATTGTGTACATTTTTCCTGCATTTTGTATTGAATTGTGTGTATTGATGATATAGCGGGATTCCCTTTTAGAACTCACTACTTCCTGTAGTTTTCAACAGTTTTTTTCTTCAGGAACTGGCACTTGATGTGAAACTATAATAAATATTTACCACGGGTACTATCCCACCAAATGAGTAAAGTAGTAATTAGAAAAAAAATCAAAACTTGTCTCATGTTTTCTTAATATAAATTAAAATGAGATGAGACATTACAAAACTGCACCAACAGCCAGTGGCATCGACCCCCTCCACAACACTATATATATTGTGTTGTACCACTGTGTCAACAATAGGCGAGGCAGACCTACATGACCTGGCATGACTTTGCTCTGGCGTGGCTGTGCTCTGTGTAAAGGACGGTTGGAAGTGACGATTACTAAAAAAAATGCCTGGCCCAAAGTTAAAAACACATTTCTGCACAGTAGGGGTTTGAATGAAAGCAGATGGCACCGTCATGCATGAGTCAAATGTAAAGATGCTGAACCCTGCAGGAGAGCAGCGTTTTATGAAACCAAGAAAAAATGAATATATAAAAAAAATATATATATATATATATATATATATACACATAAAAAACATATTTTGTTTTTTTAAGCCAGCATGCTATTATTACAAGCATGCTAATAATAATAGCATGCTTGTTTTGGCAGCCTTTTTTGCCAAGCCTAAACCTGCTTGGCTTGAGCTTGAAAGCATAATAAGGTCAAGAACTTAAAGGGTGAAGTGGACAAAGAATCATAAGCTTGCATTATTACTTAAAACAGACCTCAGAATGTGTAGTTCCATTTAAATCTCTTAAAACTGAGTAACTGTTGCCTCCTACTTACAGCAGATGATCCCCTCTACGTGCTGTGTCCTGTGTAATGCAGTCACCTATCTTTCCATGAGGCCAACTTTCACTTTAAACTCTTTAAAGTGAGTGCCTTTCAATATTTTTTGTTCAGTTTGCATATTTGTCCTTTGTTAACACACATCTGTCTAATACGTTTTTATTCATTTAATGTAACACACTATACCTTATTTGAGTTATCTAAAAGGAGCAAGAGGACTGCTAATGTTAAGCATGACTACTGAGACAACAATGGGTTAAGCTGAGAGAGTGGAAGTGCAGTCAGCTGCCTTGTATAATCATATCATACTGTATATTCAACCTTTTTGTGTTGTTTTATATTTCTTATAGTCTCACATTGTGAACATTTTTTTAATTTAATGGAAAGAAATATTGCTTGTAAAAAAGCACCCACAACTCACCACACTAAACAGTACCACGAGGGAGAATCTGTCTCAGAGCAAGCATTAAATTAGTGATGGTGCTTTATAATCCTCGTGAAGTAATCTACGAGAATGTGCATTTGGATTATCAGTATGAAATATAATCTCTTACTCTTCTCGCAAAGGTTCATGAGGAATCAAAACTGTAGCTATTTGTGCACAAGTGGAGTGTAATAGAACTGCATTAAATCTGGTCCAAACCTGAACTTGCCTGAGTCCAGCAAAAAGTAAAGATAGACAACTGTTGAATGAACTGGACAAGACTCTACACCAAAAGTAGCTTTAAATATTTCGTAGCACACATGTAATAAGTAATGTTCTATGCAAAAATGAGGAAAAAATACAAAAAACGTGTGCCTTTCTGCGTACAGATTTATTAGAAATTGCTAAATAATTAATAGAAATGAATCAGGACCAATAACGTTATTTTAAATGTAATTTATTTATATTTAATTGGGATGGTCTCACTTGGAGAGGGAGCCCCTTGTACATGTGTTTAATGTCAGAAACGTAAGGCCAACATCGCTCACGGTGAGTCTTTTACGTAAAGGGTTTGTTAGGACAACTCTCATTCTGTTCATCAAGTGCAGACCACCACACTGAGGGTGGGGCGCCATCTGATGGTAGAAAAGAGTTGTAGCCACTCAACTTCTGGGATCCCCCTTTCAATGGTAGCAGATAATACAACATTTAAAACCACAATTATACTAAACCTTAGTCATATTTTCATCTGACTTGCCCTTTTCCCTTGGGACACGACCCATATTATAAAACTCCAGGTTTGGCCTCATGTCAGTGACATGGGCAAGCCGATTAGACATAGCAAAGAAAGCAGCAATTGCAGCAATGTCCCAGGCATCCTCTTTATCAAAACCCACATCTTCTAATGACTGAAAGTGCTTCTCTGTGACTGTATCACAACGACACACTGTCATAGCAAAATCCAGCATAGCCCGCTCTCGTGGTGACAGCTCTGCAGTCTGGTAATTAACAGTCACCTGCAAGAAAATGAAGTAGTCATTAACCTGGAGCCAAACTGTGCTAAAGATTTCATGAAAAGACAGACAGATACCTCATCAGAAACGATGGGTTTCTTTGAGTAGATACGGTGCAGTGCACTATGGGAGATCACACAGTAAAGACATTTATTATGAACACTGGTTGCCACAACAATTAGCTCGCGATCTGCCTTGGTTAAGTTCCCTGTAACACACATAATAGAAAGAAATTACACATACTTCAGGGTTTCACTTTAAAGACAGATAGCTCACGTTGCAATAGTACATTTTAAAGTTATTTCTAAATAAGTGTCCTACTGAAATGTGCGTTGCATTCAGATGGAAATAGCATAGACTTTTCAGGTCAACATTGACATTGATTGAATGTATGACGTGGTTAAAATAACTTTCATAATTAGAAAATGTCTAAACGTGACACACCTCAGATTAGGCTAAAGAAAGCGAAACACACCTGTGTCTTTGTTCATCAGCTCGTTGTAATAGGCAAAGAAAGCTCTGAACTCTGCAGGCCTGTGGGAAAGAACTTTAAAAACGTTGGGCAAGAAGCCTCCCTGTAAATATGTAATCTCACATGAAACAAACACTTCAGTTCAACAAACAATGCTTTTGACTTGTGTTACTTTTGACTCCACTTCATCCATTACTTCCACCATGTCATAGGGCAGGTCTTTTTTGTTAGGAATCGGGTAACGACCGATGTTCTCGTGAGGAGCGTCGCTGGAGAAATGTCTGTTTACAGGCTTCGTGGCCGCACTCATCTTGACATAATGTGTCCACTAGCCGAACGACAGTGGCAGTGAGTTATTGAAAAACAGTTAACAATGTTATACCACTTGATCAAAACTTACTAATGCTCTGAACGGCTTGGAGATAACACTGCACGCCATTTCACCAGCCCCAAAACTGCCAAATTTTAGAGACGTCACGTAAAGAGTGTCGGCTCCGCTCTGGTCCAATCGGTGCGAAGCTTCTTGTCACACACCCACGCGCCATAGAAGGTAATGGCCGCCTCAACACAAGGGGGCGCTCTGACACAGGCGAGACATGCATAAACTCCACGCTTGCTTTTCGTTTACAAGGTGATAATCGATTTGAATTTTCAAAAGCGTAAAATACAGTGATACAATTATATAAATATAAGCATTATAAATATAAGCATAAGACTCTCTCTCAGTTGTCAGTTATACCAAAAATAGGTGGAGCCCATAGTCCGGAAGATAAACGCAAGGCAACAATACTCGTCGATACCGTGGCCCGGAAGTGATTTGTTATAGGTTTTGCGAGCCAAACAGCTTGCGTTCGTTCAGTGAAAACATTTCGGGGTCTTTTCTAAATTCCAACCCCGTTTTGCCATTTACTTCGTTCAAATATGTTTTATCATGTAAGTCGACTTCCTTCTTTACTGGTTTCCAAAAACATTTTCAATGCCTAAACAATGCGCCCTAACAGCTACTTAATGATGAGACAAATTATTTAGTGCACGTTTTCTAATTACAGATCTCTCTAGAGCATGAAATATTATTACATCCAAGGTATTTTGGCCCCAATCTTCTCAACACGGTGAAGCAAAAGCTTTTCACTGAAGTGGAGGGCACATGTACTGGCAAGTAAGTGGCTTTTGTATAATTTAGTAAACCTATCGGTTTCTAGGGATTTTAACATTACATGTTGTCCCCAATTTAAAAAAACAACAACAACTAAATAAGTCAGTTTTTATTCTCAGGTATGGCTTTGTTATCGCTGTCACTACTATTGATAACATTGGGGCTGGTGTAATTCAACCAGGGCGAGGTTTTGTCCTGTATCCAGTCAAGTACAAGGCAATAGTTTTCCGTCCATTCAAAGGAGAGGTGGTGGATGCTGTTGTCACTCAAGTTAACAAGGTTTGAGTTCATGCGACACTGTAATTCTATTCTTTCTTTAATTTATTTTTATTTAGCTCTTGTTTTTATGTTTTTTTCGTAAATACATAGTGTGTTTGTTAAAATGGTGTTGTTTTAAAGTAATCTAAATTTTATCTTTTCTAGGTTGGATTGTTCACAGAAATCGGTCCTATGTCATGCTTCATTTCCCGCCATGTAAGATTTATAACATTTATGCTCTAAAGAGACTGGGTGCATCACCTGCTAAAGATGGTCACTAACATGGTGGAACAGACTCTTCATTATATCCAGTGTGTTCGAGTTGTATAACACTTGACTGAGCCGCTCCCCAGATGTGTGGATTTGGTTTTGTGTTCACTCCTAATAGGCAAATTTAGTTGCATTGACTTTAAAAAGCCTATTGATTCTGTGGAAAAAAGCAAAGGTGACAGCCTTTCAGTTTAGGCCAAATAAGATGAGATAAGATATTCCTTTATTGTCCACACATGGGGAAATTTCGTTGTTACAACGCAGTAGATACAGAGAAAAGGACAGATATCTTATAGGAAGTTTAAAAAAAATAGATAAACAAAACAAAAAACTCTTAACATACACAGATGATGCATCTTGTGTGTTTGGGGAGTTTGGCTTGACGTTAAGGTTACTTATGTATTGTCATTAATGTCTTTGATTGTTAAAGTATGTTTACCTTTTCAGTCCATTCCTTCCGAAATGGAATTTGACCCAAACTCGAATCCACCTTGTTATAAAACGGTTGATGAGGTAAGATACATTGACAATATTTCTCCCAATGTTTTATTCTGGAAATTGTACAAATACTTGTATTTTCTTTTATATGTTTTAGGACATTGTAATACAACAAGATGATGAAATCAGATTAAAGATTGTGGGTACAAGAGTTGACAAGAATGACATTGTAAGTGTATGCATGTTTAGTTTGTAACAGACAAAATTTGTGTGTTTTATTTTATTAGATTTGTTATTTACATTTTTCTTTTTTTTCAGTTTGCCATTGGATCTCTGATGGATGATTATCTTGGTGAGTATTAGTTATGATGGTAATTTGTTGTTGGAATAAGCCAAGCATTTGTACTTTCTGAGTGATTGCATTCATTTGTTACATTGCACTTTCATGTTATGAATTGGGTGTTCTTTATTTTTACTAAAAAGTATCTGCAGCTAATTTTTGAGAGACCCATTTGTGAGCCAATAGGCCCTTTGCACGATGTCGCCTGGCTAGTTCCAACAGGCCCTTTGCACAATGTCGCCTGCCTAGTTGTTGTTGTTGTTGTTTTATGGCGGTTGACATCCGAGTGTTGCATTACCCCCAGACTTTATTCCTTAGACTTTGTCGTAGTCCTAAAAGTTCTTCTTCCAGTGCCTTGACTTCCCTAGTTCCAATAGTTCCAATAGGCCCTTTGCACGATGTTGTTGTTGTTGTTGTTTTATGGCGGTTGGCATCCAAGTGTTGCATTACCGCCAGACTTTATTCCTCAGACTTTGTCGTAGTCGCCTGGCTAGTTCCAATAGTTCCAATAGGCCCTTTGCACGATGTCATCTGGCTAGTTCCAATAGGCCCTTTGCACAATGTCGCCTGGCTAGTTCCAATAGTTCCAATAGGCCCTTTGCACGATGTCGCCTGGCTAGTTCCAATAGGCCCTTAATAGGCCCTTTGCACGATGTCGCCTGGCTAGTTCCAATAGGCCCTTTGCACGATGTCGCCTGGCTAGTTCGGGTTGCTGTTAAAGTGTGGATGTTAACATCTCGTTTCATTCATTCTCTGTTGGAATTAGTTTAGGCTTGGGGATCTTTAATTGCATAGTCCATAGTCTTTATGTATTGTCAGCCCTTGGACTACACTTGTATCAAATTGTGGATCAATGTTGTTCTAAACGGTGAAAACCATTTTTAAGTTTATTAAGATGTTATATCAAAAGTAGATGTATAGTTTTGGATAGCATTTTAGAAATGTTCATGTCTGGTTAATCAGACTTTGTTTCGCTGACACAAATAAAGAGGTTAAACATATTTTTTTTTACATTAGTACCAACTGTCCTGCCAAAAGGAAATGAATGAACATTTAAAGCAACCATACAAAATGCCTGACTTGCACTTGAAAGCAGCACTACTGCTCATTTCTTAGCATTGTTGCTTGGAGAAAGTCATGTGTGTTCCTAAAAGGGCTAAGTAAATGAATGAAAATATAATCGATCTTAATTTCAGGACATCCTCTGTTACACTTACTGATGTGTGTGTGTTGTGTGTTTATCTCTAGGTCTTGTGAGCTGATTTGGCCATCTGGAATACTATTTAACGTGGATGTTTTATAGTAACATCACTATGTTCAGTGCTTGTTAAGATTTGATTGGAAAATGAATATTGTAAGCGGTTGCAAAATACATTGTACAACATTTGGTGTTATGATTCTGATTCATATTTTCAACTTTACAAATTGCATTTTTTTTTTTTTTTAACAATAAAACTCATTTAATTTTCGTCTTTTGGTCCATGTCTCCGTCATTCAAAATAAAGCTCCCAAAAATAAAATAAGCTTTGGGCGGAACGCGTTGAGTGCGCAGGCGCGGGGCACGCGCACGCATTTTGGACGTAAATACGTCATTGAAACGTGCCTACGTTCTTTCTTTTCTCTCGTCCTGAAGATGGCGGCAGGGGTGAGTAAGATGGAGAAGATGCCTGCGATACATGGTTTTTCAGGTTTAATGATACCATCCGCTTAAAATCGGGCCCATCTCTGGGTGTACTGGTCACCACGATGTCTACTGTGCAGCGTCTGCCTTGAAATGTTACACTCCGGGCATTATTTTGAGACATTCATTCAGACCGCTTCATATTCGTTGCCTGCGAACCGCTGCCTGACGTTGCGTTAATAGCAAACTACGCCTCTTGTCTGCACCATTGACACGTTACATTGGGGACTACGTGTCATGAATGACTTCTTTGGCTGGTAGTAAATGTAAAATTAGTTGGAACATTTAAGTCTTTTAACGCCAAAACGGAGTTGGTACAAAGTTGGTTCTACATACCGTTCGTCCCTGATGCTACACACGCAAGCTAAAAGCCACGTGAATTTTTCTCTAGTGAAAGTGTTGTTTGGTAAAGAGCTCTGTACAGTGTGGAGGTTTGAAATAATTGCGGCGATTAAACGCTTACAGACCGGAATCATTGGTTGTCCAAACTATCCTAAACTTTATACATTTTGAATTTAAATGTAACTTCTAATTTGTTTTTATTCCCCCTCAGACCCTGTACACATATCCAGAGAACTGGAGGGCCTTCAAGGCTCAGATAGCAGCCCAGTACAGCGGTGTTTCACTCAAACTTGCCAGCAGCTCCCCTGCCTTCATCTTTGGGCAGACGAACCGCACTCCTGCCTTTCTTAATAACTTTCCCCTTGGCAAGGTTGGTACAACAAATGGCAGGGTATTGTTTAAAAAGATTTAATGTATTTTTGATAACTAGAGTACTTTGTGCAGGTACCTGCGTACCAGGGAGATGACGGCTTCTGTCTGTTTGAGAGTAATGCCATCGCTCATTACTGTAAGTATTTCATTCATTGGATGTTGATCCTAAAAGGCAAAAGTGACAATTTTAATGTTGCAATTTCAGTGAGCAATGAGGCCCTCCGTGGCACCACCCCTCAGGCGGCGTCCCAGGTGCTGCAGTGGGTTAGCTTTGCTGACTCCGAGATCATTCCTCCAGCCAGTGCATGGGTTTTCCCCACTCTTGGAATCATGCAGTTCAACAAGCAGGTATACAGTAAAAGTGCATCACGGTTCCTGTTCAGCTTTAGTACTGTCCAGTTCCACATGCCATACTATTTGAGAAATGCAACTCTCGATGAACAGTTATTGTTTTAAAGATAAATCCAAGGGTATAATGTGCTTTGTGTGTCTAGGCCACAGAACAGGCAAAGGAGGATGTGAAGAGGGTCCTGACTGTGCTAAACCATCACCTGAACACCTGTACCTTCCTTGTGGGAGAGAGAATTAGCCTTGCTGACATCACTGTTGCCTGCTCTATGCTTTGGCTTTACAAACAGGTTAGTGTTTTTCTGTTTAAAGAGTTTAAGGGAACAAGCGGTAGAAAATGGATGGATGGATGGAGTTTACCTGTGTTTGACACTAAAAATAACATTTCCCTTTTCACCTTATAGGTGCTTGAGCCATCATTCCGTCAGCCCTACACCAATGTAAACCGCTGGTTTGTCACATGCATTAACCAGCCTCAATTTAAGGCAGTGCTCGGAGAGGTGAAACTCTGTGACAAGATGGCCCAATTTGATGGTGAGGAAAACATAAGATTTTTCCTTTTCAATTCTCTTAGGGATGCAATAATCACATTCAGTCTGTTATCCTGAATATAATCTTGGGTCGTTTGACTCAAGCAGTTTGCAGGTTTACATCTTATCAGGGAAACATGTGGTGTGTAGCAGAATACTGTTCAATATTCAATGGCCTGTATTTCATAAGTCTGTATTCTTGTTGAGGAAGGTATAATGAAAGTCCTTTTTTAATCAAACATAATGGGCTCAACACACGTGGAGCGTCGGTGCTCTCATTTCCAGTGCGGAAATCGGCGCTCTCACTCAGGTCAGCGACAAACCAAAGTAGTGCTTGTGAGCCTGCGACGCGATCCTGGAAGTAGAGAAATGTTCAACTTTCGGTGCTGTCGCCCACATTGCAGCTAAGTGACAAATGGATGATTAAGGTCTTGTATTCCTCAAATTTCAGCCAAGAAGTTTGCAGAGATGCAGCCAAAGAAAGAAACCCCTGCAAAGAAGGAAAAAGGTGGTAAAGAAGTAAAGCCCCAGGAAAAGAAAAAGGAGAAGAAAGAAGAGAAAAAGCCTGCCCCAGAAGAAGACATGGATGAGGCTGATGCTGCATTGGCCTCTGAGCCGAAAGCAAATGACCCTTTTGCTCTGCTACCCAAAAGGTACCCGTGTTTAAAATGTACCATTTTTAAAGCCATTTGATCATTCTGGTTTAATATGGATGCAAAGTTAGAATATGAACATAGTCAATGAATAGAGCCCTTTTTTAAAGTCACACTGACGAGGTATTTTGCATTTAATTACATGCAATTGTATAGATTAATTTTCTCAACGGCTTTTAATCAAATTGTGTCCATGTATAAAATGCATTCATATTGCCATTTAAAAATGTATCAAATTATCACACAAGCTGTCCTAATTTTGCTTCTGCTCAGGACTCACTTTTTTACTTGAGCCCTATTAAGTAAATGTAAAATTAAGCAAACTAAGTTCTGGACTGGTATAAAACAGCTTCATGAAAACACAAAACTAAAGGTATGAACTGTAAATCCCTGCATTCCGGTGCTTTTTGGTGCCATTTTGCTGATCTACAGAACACTGCTGGCTTATGTGTTCCTCCATAATATATTCCCGCTTTTATTCTATTTTACTTAAACCTGAGAATCTTCTTCTAAGGAGAACCCTGAGCTTACGCTGCTGCTTATGTCGGTCCTGGCTCTGTCGCTCTCTGGCCATTTTGGCTACTGTACGTTGACGACAGCAGTTCTGCTTGTCAGTGCTGTAATGTAAGCTTGTTTCAATGTGGCTTTGGACAACTACAAAGCACATTTTGTGCTTGTGATTTATAAAAGGACGAATAGACGATACACTGTTCCAGCGTGCGCACACAAACTGTGGAAAGACCCCCAAAGTCTTTGGTGGCTCAGAGAGGAGAGGCTGAATGAACATGTCGCTACAGAAGTTACTAACCTGCTAAAGGAGGGAGAATGCGGTAGTCATGATTCGTCAATGAGTGCAGCTAGACAGATTTGGACTGTTTTTGCTGCTCATGCCACTACAAATTCCTCCACGTGCCCACTGACATACACGCCTAGGTTTGCTGACCCATAGCCTGTACTAACTAATCTTTACAACACACTATTCTGGAAGGAGCTATAAAGAACCAGACACGGAGAATCTGCGTTCCAGTGCTTTGGGGCAATGGTCTGGAATAGCCTTCCCAAAGTCGTGAGACAGGCTCCCACCCCGGCTGTGTTTAAACCCAAACTAAAAACTGTTTTGTTTAGTCGCGCCTAAGACTGACATAATTTTACTTTTTTTTTATTATTTTTTTTTTAAATATATTTTAAAATGCTACGTTTCTTTACTTTACTCTACTCTAATGTACATTGTTTTACATTTTTATAAACTGTATTGTGTTTTTACGTGTTTAAAACACTGTAAAGCACTTTAAATTGCAGTTTATGAATTGTGCTTTATAAATTTTGATTAGTCATAAGTCCCCTGTCATTGGGCAAGGCAGTGTCCTCTTATGGCACATGCCTTAATCTGACAGTGGAAGACTAAATTCTGGCCATATTCATCCCAGTCTTCTGATAAGTGAGCATAGGCTGGTTCATGCTGTGGGCACACTTTTTAAACAAGTTTTAGAACCCAACTGTCTTCTGTCTGCTTAAAGGCTCTAATTTTTATGTTTCTGTTTTCACTTTTCTTTAGCACATTTATTTTTGATGAGTTCAAGAGGAAGTACTCAAATGAGGATATTGAGAAGGTGGCCATTCCTTACTTGTGGGAAAACCTTGATCGTGAAGGCTATTCAATCTGGTATTGTGAATACAAATTCCCCCAGGATTTAACTTTGACCTTCATGAGCTGCAACCTTATTGGAGGTAAGTGAAGTACATAAGGTATTTTATAATTTAGCTTGTTTTACATGTGGGCAAACTTGTGACAACTTTTCTCACGACTCAAGACAGTTTCTCCATAGAGACGGGGCAGAACATTGCCGATTTCAAGTGGAGCTCAAAGTTGTGTGTTCTACTTAAAGGCCACCCCATGTTTGAGACTTTTCCTGGCTTTCCTCAGTTTCACCGCGAAAACTAAACCTGCTCACAACTGCACACTTCCCTGTCATTTGGCAAGGCAATGTCCATTCATGACTTTGTCTTAATATGAAAGGGGTAAAAGAACTTGAGGCCATATTCATCCCAGTCGTTTCTGTTCAGTGAGTACAGGCTGGTTCATGCTGTGGCCACATGGCTATGCCAATGGAACAGCAGTTAACATTTTATACTTTTGATGAGGGAACTCTGTAGGAAAAACCTTTTTTTTAGACTGATTTGGGGTTGCGCTCAAGCTTATCACTCCCTGGACCATTCTCAGCTTTTAGTTACCCACTTAAAGCCTGACACACCAGCATTATCTGTAAGGCGGCAACATGTATCATTAAGGCGTCTTTCCATGTGGTAAGTTGACTAAGCTGATAAACTGCATTCTTTGAGGGAATTATGACTAAGTGCAGTAGTGATCAAATTAAATTGGTAACGGGGACATTCATTTTGCATTTCAGGTCTTTATTAATGCTTGGGTTATTTCTATGTCTGCAATGTTGCCGATGGTTTCGCTTATATTTTTACAGGTATGTACCAGCGCCTGGATAAACTGAGAAAGAATGCCTTTGCCAGTGTTCTTCTGTTTGGCACACCCAATAACCATGCCATCTCTGGACTTTGGATTTTGAGAGGCCAAGAGTTGGCTTTCAAAGTAAGTCTTTGGCGCTCTCGTCATCACCACTTTTTGAAAAAGCTTGTACTTAAATGTGCACTCGCTCACTGTGTGTCACCTCTGAAGTCTGCACCAGCAAGGTAACCTTCCGTTTGGAAGGGGAACAGGGATAACTTTTAAAGGGAGGACCTTGGAGACTTAATCTCCTGGCATCCATCATTCGCGTGCTTTTCTTGAAATATTTCTGAATAGTCAGAAATTTGGTTTCTTTATTTTCCCCTGTCAATGGGCAAGGCAATGTCCAAAAATGGCATGAGTTCTTAATCTGACAGGGGAAGAGAATTTTTAGTCCATTTTCATCCCAGTCATCTCTGATAAGTGAGTATAGGCTGGTTCATGCTGTGGGCACACTTCAAAGTTTAAAATTTAAAAGTAGGGGACCACTGATGTATCGACTGATACACGTCATTGAGTTATAGCAGTTTCAGTCAAAAACCACCAATATCAGCTTGGTAATGAAAGATAATTCTCTTCAGAAACAGGAGGTAAACCGCTCCATGGACAGAGGCTGTTTATTATATTAACAGAACTGGCTGGAGACTTTAATCCAGTCTTTATTCTGAGGTCAAATGACAGTTAGACTTAAAAGCACAGTTGTTAATAATGAGCGCAACAAATGTTGTTTTTTAACCTTATTTGACAAGGTTTCCTCCGACCATCAGTTCAGACATGTTAACTCCAAATAACTTAAGTGTGAGAGGTTTTAAGAGTGCAGTAGTCAAATACTGCTGCTGGTACAGGGGAAGGAAGCGCTTAGTCTGAAATCTAAAATTTTGTTTACAAATGTGTATTTACGCAAGCGTTAGCCGATAGTCTAATCTAAATAGTGCTACTTATTTCATATGTTTATAGCAAGTATAGGTCTTCGATTTAAAAAGTGTCTGCCCAAAATGTAATTTAAAGTCCGTGTTATAACTGAAACATTTTAAATATGTAAAAAACAAATTGGGTCAGTTTGCCTTCTCACCATATAGGCATTCATGTGGAAATGCAATGTTTTTTGACATAATCCACTTGCGTATATTTCTATGGGACCCCCCCTCCCTCACTTGCATAGTCAAATGTTTATCTGCTCATTATCAGGGCCAACATGGCAAGTTTAGGATTTTACATCTGAAATAGATTATGTTTCTGCATCACTTTAAAATGTGTTTGTGGCTATGGCGCACTCTTCAGAATAACGCATTATTGTGCTAGTTTAGGAAGTGTCGAACTGTAAACACTAATTTCACTTAAATCAACTTCAAAACATCCTTTTATAAATGATCTGATCTTTTACAGTTGAGTCCTGACTGGGGAATCGACTATGAATCATACACTTGGCGCAAACTGGATCCTGCGAGTGACGAGTGCAAGCTGATGGTGAAAGAGTACTTTCTCTGGGAGGGAGATTTCAAGCATATGGCAAAGCCTTTCTGCGATGGCAAGATCTTCAAGTGAGCATTCAGGGACACTGTGCAAATGCTCTTGACACTTACAGACTCTTTGCCACCACGCACTTAACCACAAGATGACTTGGATTGACGACGTTTGAAGATTTGTTTAAGTGGCGATTCTATGGTTTTGATGTGAAAATAAAGCATTTTCCACAACGCCACTTACAGGAGGTTGTTTTATTTATCGTCTGGTATTAAGTTTAACACTTTTGATGAATAAACATTTTAATGTTTGCTTTAACATCTTGCCTTTCATTTTTAAAACATTAGTCAGCCATAATTTTAATAGAACTTTGGCCTGGAGCTACCGTCTTTTGAAGTACTACTTTGTCCTCTAGAGGGCAGACATTGGTAAGGTTTGAGCTACTCTTAGCTGTGATTAAGTAAGTTATACAGATCTTTGCAATTTGTTTCTGCCAGATGTGGCATATGTAGAATTCGTGAACCATGAGGCTGTAGGTATGTTTAAATTTAAAGCCTCTAGAATAAAATATCGTTGCATGTTGGTGTGTTTACTGTCTAATACATTTTGGCTTTTAACATGGTTTCCAAATGAGGGAATTTAGAAGGTGTCTTAAGGCGATTCATTTAGACCTTTAAAAGTAGCACACGTATGCTTGATAATTGAAAATTAAGGAATGGAAAGTACTGTTGTGCAATTGAAGTGATTTCGCCTGCTGGCAGAATGATTCAGGGTCATGTTGGTACAGCCATACTTAAGTCTGAATCATAGAGGCCATTTTGGTGTCTTCTGTGGTCACATGGAAATCAGAAAATGGAAATTTTCCCACAACATTGAAGCGCTCAAGTCCTTGAACACATGACTCACCCATCCTGTGGCTCATGCTGAAGGAGGGCTGAAACCTTGTGCCTGTTCCAGTTATGGGTAACCCTTAGGCTGCTGGAGAGGTGTGGCAACCACAGGCTTTTCTGTTGTCCAGTTAGACATAAAAGCACCATGTGTATTATTCAAAATGTCACTAAGTTTTGATTCACTAGAAATTAATCGTTTTTAACAGTGGGAGTGCGTTGGCTTAGTATTTAGGTATTGAATATGATTGTGTAGCCTCAGAGTTAAATAGTTCCACTCACAAGAACAATACAGTGGCTTATGCCAATAGCAACATTTCTCTTCTAACCCTGCCAACTGTCCTCCCCCTTGTTTTACTTGGCCTTGCGCAGTTGTCTTTTTTTCCTTCCTATTTGCCGCTCCTCACTCAATATCCATTTTTTTGTGAATGCACAAAGAGTTTTTTCCCCTGCTAAGTAGCTGAAGTTTAGGGAGTGCCTGTCAGGGAACAACAGAGTGAGGCCATATTGTTTTACCACCAGGACCAACCTTTAGGCTTGGTATGTGCATGTATCATGTACCTGGTGGTCTCCCAGTGTTTCACAAAGATTCTCAACTAACATATTTATTTGTTACAATCATGTTTCAATTAATCAATTGTTTTAAAATAACAAGCGTGTGTTTCAGGGTGTCTTGGATTGATATACTGGTAAGTTTATCGATCTACCTTTCCACCAACACTGCTTTAAAATATAAAGTCTGGCCCGCCGAACATTTCCAATTTATATTTAAAAAATATATATATATATATTTTTTATTCATAGAACTGCAGTTACATCCGTAACCGTTTTTATCGCTAAAACTACGCGTCCCACAATGCCGCCAGTGGCCAATGCCACGGGGCTCTGCTGCACTGCTGTGTGAAAGTGCACTAAGCAATTTTGAGCAAAAGTTTAGTGGTGTGTCAGTTCAGGTGTACAGATAACTACACAGACATGGAAATGTTAGTTAGTACATTTAAAAGTTTTTTTTTTTAGATCTTGAGAAGTTTATTTTGTTATAAAGTCAAATGTTTATTTTTCCCCTCCATCCCTTGTTGGGAAATGGGAGGTTTTGTCTATAGGAGTTTTTGTTTATAAGAGTGTTTTTCAAACTTCCTATAAGTTATCTGTTCTTTTCCTCTGTATCTACCTCTGTATCTACCCGCGTTGCAAAAATGAAATTTCCCCATGTGTGGACAATAAAAGATTATCTTATCTTATCTCTGTGTAGAACTGTAGATCAACTCTGAAGTTGTAATGCACATAAACTGAAGCACAGTGTTGGTGAAATTACACTTGTTTTTCTAAATACATTTCAGTTTATGAGAACAAATGTTTTGTAGTTTTTTTTTATCGGTCCAGTAATTGCTTCAAAACAGCGTAGACTATATAAAGCTATTTATTTCTTATATTTTTTATAGTTTTATGTTTTACGTTAAGTTCGGCCCGCGACCCAGCCTGAGCATCAAAATTTGGCCCGCGGCCCAAATGAGTTTGACACCCCTGGTCTAGAGTATTTGGGTCCTGACAAACTTTACTGGAAAACTTTGATATTCTGCAGGAATCCTTTGGCTTGGAGAAAGAAGACTTACAAATGAGAAGTTCTCAAGAAATAAAACAAAATAATTATTATAACCCTTTTACTTCCAAGGGGAATAATATCTAAAGTATATAAATACATTAATTACCTGGACAACTAATCTACAAAATACATTAAAACTAAATGGGTGAAAAAGAGGGTAATTTTGTTTTGCTAGACAAGGAGTGGGAAAATTTGTGTACTACTTGGTCTAAGTGTCCACTACTAAAATGGAGGATTGTGGTTGCAATTTTATAAAATACAGTATGCAACCAGTTCAATGATTGGAACACACTGTCACTTACAATATTATGAAGAAAATTGGAATTGGGAACCACATATTTGTTTATGTCAAAAGTAACTCAAGAGTTACATATTTTGGACAGTAATACTGTAATTCAGATATTTATTTTTTTTAGCTGTAACTATAACTATAACTATAACTATAACTATATATATATATATATATATATATATATATATATATATATATATATATATATATATATATATGTGTGTGTGGGTGGTCTCTATGTGGGACCCTCTGGGTGGTTCTCCCCCATCAAGCTACCAGAGGCCCCTGGGAGCTTGAGGGTTCTGCACAGTATCTTTGCTGTTCCTAGCACTGCACTTTTCTAGACTGAGATGTCAGATGTTTTTCCTGGGATCTGCCATTCTTCCAGTTTGGGGCTCACTGCCCCAAGTGCTCCGATCACTACGGGCACCACCGATACCTTCTCCAGGCCTTCTCCAACTCCTCTCTGTGGCCTTGGTATATACATATATATATGGTCCGACATCGTCCCAGAACACGATAATGATGTGCCTCCTCATCTGACTATTTAGGCTTCATATGAATTATTCATACTGGGTCCCCATTTTTATGCCAATTTTGGCCATTTGTGCCCATTCAATTATTAAAAACGTAATTCTTTGTTTCAACTCAGGAGAGGTTTCACAGGTCTTTCCTTCCTGCTGCTGTCAGACTCTACGACAAACACTGTTAGCCCTGACCATGTGTCATTCAGCTTCATAATCATGTGCAATACTGTCATATTCATTTGACATAATGTCAATCATCTCTGGTGCAATAATTTCCTTTCATATAACAGCTGTAAATAAGAGTGTTATTATTATTTTTATTAAGAGTATTAGAGGTTTTTTATAAGTTATCTTTTTTTTTTTTTTTTTTTATTTATTTATTTTTTTACTTCTGTGCCTTATCTGTGTTGCAACACTGAAATGTCCCCATTGTGAACAAATAAAGGTTATCTTGTGTCTTGTCCCAGAATCCCCAAATGCACTTTTTAGGGACTTGCAAATATGGCGGACAAATATATGCACAATTAAAGTACAAAAATGTCAATTTTTGCAAATAGACATTATTTGGAACCCCCTGGGGAAAATGGCCATCTCATTTCAACATGAGGTTTTATTTGTGAACAACTTTGCTCCACCGTAGAGGTGACCCTGGTTCAGCTTCTTTGCTGTACAGTAGTGTATGGGACATCCCAGGCTGACCATGACCACACTCAGCTCCCACAGTCCCACCCCTTGTAGTTGTAGGCTGTCGGAGGCTGGACGACAAAAGGCACACATGCACAGATGCACATGTATCGTAAACTTTGCTGAAAGGAATGGGGGAAGGACAGAGAGAGAAACAAAAAGTCAGTACTTGAAAAAATGAAGAAAAAAAATATATATATACAAACACATACATACTTACATACATACATACATACATGCATTAAGCATTCATTCAAATAACAACAACGTGCACATATCTAGAAGAATTTTTGAGTAAACAAAATAATAGGTGTAGTCATTTGGATGCACTGTTGGCTCAGTTGACAAATACTATCCATTTGTCTCTGATTTTCTCATATGTTTGCCGCTCATTTCTTTGTGGCAGCGTAGTAAGTCAGTCCTGGAATGGAATGAGACAGGTCAAAGGTGAGTCTGCTGAGGGGAAATAGCTGAAATAGGCAAGCAAAGACAAGATGATATTGTGAGGAGTCAGGCAGGCACATCGAAATGGTGTGGGTTTACTTGGGGTAACTTTTGTTTAGTCAATGTGACGTCTTTATGGGTCATTTTCTTATGTTGCCTTGCAACAAAAGTGACCACTCGGGCAGGAGTAAGTATGCTTGTCTTGAGGGAGGAGAGGCGAGGTACAGCAGAGGGAAAACAGACAGCCCCTGCTCTTTTGGACATGAAACCCCAGAGTTGCATCTGGCTCGTATTACAAGACTCTGGAGGTGTGGCAGCTGGAGATATTGTTAAACAAGAGTGAAGTGTTACACGTACTTGTATGGCTGTGTTGCAAGACTGGTTGATTCTTGCTAGTTTACCTGAAGTTTCATCAAGCCATTGACCCTTCATACATTTAGGTTTAACTGTTTATTATGTGTACATATATAATATAACACACAGAAACACTTTCCTTTTTCGATTGAATTGTTAAACGATTACGGACGATTTGAGACTACAAACCAACAAAGACTTACCCCGTGTGTCTTTCTTTTTGTTGAGAGTTTTGATGATCTTTGGTTTATGGCAGCCTCAACGTCAGTCCTGTCTGAGAAAAAGCTAGTCGATACTTCATTGACTTACTGTTGGTTATACTTCGTCCTGTAAAGACTTTGCGTATTGGAATGTTTACAGTTATGGCTGGAATGTGCAGCTCAGAAAGGTATCAGCTTGTGTTGAAGCAGAGATGGGAGTGGAGTCGCAACAGAGAAGTTATTGCGAAACCCCACATCTCTTGCAATGGGCTATAAATGTGGGCAAAACATCTCGGGCAGATCTGACTGAATACTGACTTTGTTGTTGGAAGTTGCATGTTCAAACAATTGAGTAAATGCACCTAGAGACAACTTTTCAGTGTATCTACTTTCTGTGCACCAGGTCCTAGTAATGGCAAGACTGGACCTGACCAGGGTGCTTTTAGGAACTGAGCTGGTTTGATGAGGAACTAAAACTATTCGGTAGTCACAAACCACGCAAACGCCCTTTTATCTAAAATAATGAGTGGCATTGCTGTACTGTAAACTCTTGTGTCACATGTGATATTTATCCATACACGCACAGGGTATTGTCATGGAAACATCCTCGTAGTACCTGCCCCTTGCTTATTATGTTGCTATAGCAGCCATCCCAGAATAGTCGGCTTTCCCCCCTCTGTGTTCCTCCCTCGTGTTCGTGACTCACAACTTGCAGTGGAAACCACAATTCAATCTGTCTCTCATTCCCCTTTTTGCCTTGCATTCTTCACTGCACCAAAGGAACAGTTTGCCTTACTGAATCATCTGCGTGTGCAGCGGGGAATTCCACATAGATTGATCATAAGTTGCTATGGTGATTCCAAATATCAGGCCATGACCTGGTGTTTGGGGATTTGAGGTTCTTCTGTCACAAGCAGATTGTGCTTGTGACAGAAGACTATTGCTACTATTGGTTAACTTTGTTTACGGTGAATTGTCCCAATCTGATGTGCCTTCTGATACCATCATGAATTGCATGGTCAAAGTAAAATTAGTTCATGTCAATTCTAACCTTTAACGCTTAAAACAACTTTTTGTGCAGTCTTGTTTGTTGGAGTCATGTGTTTTGTATATTCAATTCTAGAGGCATTAGTTGCGACATGTAATTATCATATATGTGTGTAATATATGTAACATATAAAATGTTAATTCACTAATTCGTAATGTTTAAAAGATTTGTTGTTCATCTTCACTGCTGAAGCATTTGTCAACACTAACAATGCAGCATTGTCCAAAAAGATCTAATGAAGAAGGCAAAGACAAAGACTGTCTATTTGCACACAGTCTGGTTTGTGTTGTGGAGAGGGCCTGAATGCGTTTGAGAACAAGTCCAATTTAACTGCATGTTACCCCAGAGTAGTTTGATTGGGACAAAAGGTATCTGTTTAGTGTTTACACAAAACATTTGTACTGAATAACAGGCATTATTCATGTGCAGTTTTTTGTATTTGTTTCATAGTCTAGAACCCTCCCGTGATGACTCATCATAAACAGGCTCTCTGCCAATCTTTTCTGCTTTCATGCATCTCTATTGAACAAAAACGCTTTATTTCAGAAGTAGGACCTTTCTGTTGAACATTCTTTCTTTAGTCCAAGTACGCAGACATGATCGTGTGCTTTATTTGAGTAGTTGTCTCATAGATCTTAATTTGTGGCAATCTTTATTCGTCATATTATTTGAGTTGCCCTAATCCCGTGTTGCACAATCTTATATGCAACATCCTGCCAGACTTGGCAAAGTTACATTTAGGTGCGGACAAAAGTATTGTTTTATTCATGGATTTGGTACATATAGCAACTTGTAATCTTTTGAATGTGGAAAGGCCCTCACAAAATCCTTCAAATCAGGAAGGAATCAGTTGCCTGAAACCCATGAATAGTGGCAAATAAGAAATATGATACTTTGAAATCATATTGTGACTTGCATATCAATTTATTTGCAAGTTCAACCCAACTGTCCGACCACAACTAATCCTATGATTTTTGTTTCCTCTGTAGCCGGAGCTGCCCTGTTTTTGTTGAAGCTATCATTGGTGAGTCATTGTATGTCTGGGCCAAGCTGTTTGCACTGGTTCGCACTGGTTGCCACACCTATGAGCAGCAGACACACCCATTCCCACATTTCTTTGTATTTGACTACAGTGAGCTTCCACGGCTCTATGTCAGGCAGGCAAATTTGTAACAACATGCACGGATGTACCACTTTTCCAGCCTTTGTCCTCAAGGCATGGCTGTTTGCGCAACGTTTCTGTTGCACATGTGCCTAGACCTGCTTTAACTGTAACACTGTAACTGGTCTGAATTTGTATTGTATATATATGTGTGTGTTTGTTTTATTTTTCTATTAAATGTATTTTTTCTTACATTTACTGCAATGTCAGTTACAATTTGGGTCAAGTCCTTGATTGTTGGCGCTGTTTGAGTGATACATTTTTTGGCAATGGCCTTCTTTCCTACTGCCAGTTCCAAGCCAAAGGATACTTTCAAGATTTCAAAGCTTTTCATATGATTATCTTTTACAACCTGGTAAAAACATTTATATATTTCATTTTCCAGACCTTAAACCTCAGGTGTATGCTGTTAGGTGTAAAACTTTGATCATTCTGTCAAGGTAAACCCCAACCTTCATTTTCTTTTGATAGCGTTGATAGAGTTTTGAATCGAATACTAGGTATGCCTTGCCATACAACTCTTGAGATGGTTTTATTCCACTCATTGAATATCCTTTGGGGGATAGAAATCAGGGCAAAACATGTATTTTTACGGTTTTAATCCTTTGACTTGGACTCAAGTATGGGATACGATTACATTTTTCCAGGTCTTTCTTTATAGTCGAGAGGGGTATTGTGGACTACACCTATCTATTTAAGGATTCCATAGGTTTTTCTCAAGGTCAAATGAGGGAGCAGTGGACTTACAGAAATCAATCCAGACTGAGTGATGAGCCATTTGTTTCAAGTAGTTAGCAGCTTGCTAATGCTAGTTTACATATTATTGTGTGACTACATGCTTATAAAGCCTTCTTGTAGACAGTTTTAACCAGCCTAATTTCCAACTGTTATATTTCAAGATCAGACAGTCACTCACCAACACATAAAGTCCATTCTCTTGAAAGCTTTGAGGGCTTGTCCAGTCGCTGAGGGCCTGTGGCCGAGGAAGCTTTGATTTAAATGTACACAAAAGTTTGCTGTGGCACATTGTCACTGCTTTTAAAGTGTTGTCAGCGACTTGCCGCAGTAGATGGGGGAATGGAGGGATGTCCATTCCTAACGAAGGGCCCCCTGAATGTCCCCAGCCTTATCCTGGTACCAATCCTCCCGATAAACTGGATACACTGTCTTTCCAGACCACCATGCTCTCCTCCACCTCCTGTATATATATTTATCCAATTTCCAGCAAACCCAACCTCTCACATTTTGCACTTAGTTGAGTGCATGCAACTCAACATAGAGTACAAAAGAGATCGCACATCCCAACTATGTACCAAATGAAAAACTAAAATATATGCATGCATGTATGTAAATATATTTTTAAATTATCATCACCGTGACAACCAATCATTGTTCTGGTATTACAATCATGTGGATCCATCTCTTGCTACGGTTCAGTTCTCTGTGTTTTGCATTTTGCTGAAGAGGATTTCTGCTGTTCTGTTTTGAGCATGTATATTTTACCTTCAAAAGTCACCAGAAGAACTGCAGGAAATGAAAAGCCATGCCTTAGTTGTCACATCTAGAATTCCTCACAGACTTTGACGAAACCTTACCCATTGTTGATGAATCTCGTATGATAAGTCTTGTCTTGGTACTGGAGGTCTCATTTAGCTTTTTTTCAGCAATCATAACGCTCTCCTTCCTTGGTTAAAGAACCCCATTGTCAGGCCTGGGTTGTCCCTAAAGCCTTCCCACCCAGCTGAGAGACATAAACCCTCCAGCGTGTGGCGTGTGGCTTGTAAGAAGCAATAATCAATAGAAATGTTCTGCTACATCTTTTGTGGATTATCTATCATCAAAATGCAATTAAACATGCAGACAAACTTCCTAGTACCTACAATAATTCTAGGAACATTTTCTGTCAATTTACATTCTAACAGTGCACTTAAATGTATAAAATATCACTTAATTAATCCTAAAGAGAAATCTTGCACCAGAGAAATAGATAAAAGACATTAAAATAAAGCTGAGCAGCAATTACAGTTTTTAATTGTGATTAATTGCATGCTTCAATTGCACTAAAAGGTAAAATTATGTTAAGACTTTTTTTTTAAATCCGTAAACATCTCTTTATTGTACCTTTAGGCCTAAATATGTTGTAGAATTTACCCAGTGCTGTGTTATTTTGATTTTCTTTGAATCTGGGACCAAATCATTTTAAAATGTAGTCCAGTCCAAATAATAGCAACAGGCTCAGTATATTTTTTGCCAACGTCTATATTCATATGAGATAATTTTAGGATAGGAATGTTATTTAACTTTTTTGGGCTGAATTTTTATGATGGCCCACATTATCATGTGTTCTGGGACGGGCCTGTTGCTCAAAAATATTGGACATAAATGAACTGGAGACTGGAGATCACCATCCCACTCAATTTTAGAATTATAGCATGTATTTACACCTCAAAACCCCTTGGACACAACAAATAAAAGCGAAAAAAAAAGGATGACAAACTGCGCCAACTATCAAGAACTGGACTGACATTATAATTGTCAGTTGTAATTTAATATGGAAAATGAAAAGAACAAAAATCACATTTGGATTTAAGTTGAAAATGGACACATTTGACTGACTTTGGACTTTTGTTTTGGACATTGTGCGGCTTATTAGGCCCGAGCGCCACAAGCTGGTGAGAGGCCTATTAATCTCGTAAGGCCGTGCGAAGCACGGCTGCGAAAGTGCGCACGTAGTGCGCACGAAATCGAGCGCGAAGCGCTCGCCCACTTCCAAACACTCACTAACGCACTCCTTCACTCACGCACGCCCCGTGCATACTAATTAGTAGTAGGAAAATGGAACTTAATCGTTGTAAATGGGCGAAGCCCGTGCAAAAGTGCGCACTAAACGAGCACTTTACATTGGGGTCGTCATCCCCATATAAAGCACTCATTTGTGCTAAGTAGCTCACGAATACGTTCCCCATCTCTTGCATGTTCCGTGCATATAAGCATGTAATGCAAAAATTGAACATTATTACTGTATAGAGGGCCAAAAACACAAAGTGGGCGGAGCCCACTCAAAATTAACGAAAGTACCCGTCAGTGACCAGGGACCCACACCATGAGGTAGGAAAGCGTGAGCGCTTTCCGAAAATGTATAGTTTATGATATTTGAAAAATGGGAAACATTGTTTTCGCATCGGAATATTATTCTTCTTTCTTCTTTCTTCTCTGGACCAACCCCCCTATTTTTCACCCAGTGAACATTGACGAAAAGTCAAAAAAATTTGCACACCTCTAAAAATCGTGCCTCTCTACATTCTGGCTATTTCCTTTTTCTAAAATAAAAAAATTGGCGCGTCAGCGCCCCCAAATGTACCAAAAATGCATTTTGAGATTGGAAATGACCCAAAAAAAATCTGAACGTAGAATCATGAAATTTGGCGCAGAGGTAGATGGTGACAAGAGAAGTAAAAAATATTATCAACGCCGTCCGCCCAACCAAATGTCGGCCATATTGCTTCAAAAATGGCTAAACATGACTTCGGAGTTTTTCCAAACGTCGTACTTTTACGAACTCCTCCCAGGGCGTTGGCCCTAAAAAGCTGAAATTTGCTGAAAATGCTACTGAGGAGTGGGACATCAAAAGTTATTCAAATTACATTGATACCTGTCACGGTCTCTGTTCTTCAGAAATCTCCCAAATTTAAAATTTCTGCCGTTTGCGCAGATAAAATCCGAATTGCGTCAAATTAGAATCAGTTGTTAAACTCTTTGCGCTAAACGTACTTGAAGTGAAATAAATTAATTTGGAGCCACAGCGCCCCCTACAGATTTTATATGGAGGTTAAATGTTTAGTTTTGCGAAATTATATGAAATTTGACACGCAACTCAATTTTGGCATCCCCATCAAAAAAGTCAATGAGACCCATGTCATAATTGTTATGGCTTTGCCGTAACGATGACTGAAACCTTCCATGTTATTCCAATGGGGAAATCGCCAGAACATGTTTTTGACATGACTTTCACAAACTCCTCCCAGGGCGTTAGCCCTATTAACCTGAAATTTGGTGAGACTCATCTTCAGGACCATCAAAAGTTATCCACATTTTTATTCTAAGAGTCACGGTGTCTGTGCGGCAAAGCCGCATATTTTGCCAAGAATTCAAAATAAAATTGCTTTTTGATGGTAAAACAAAGGGGAGAAGATGTGACAGCGTCACAGATTCAGCAGTAGGCGTACTAAAAGGACAATAGGGGCGCGTTAGCGCCTCCTCTTCTTGCGGCGTGGCAGCAGCGTGGCGAGGGCCGATCATTGGCGCTTACGGCTATATTTTTTCTTTTCTTTTCTTTGGATCTCTGGTGGGCATTTTCTGAAAGTCAGCACTTAAGATAACTCGTGAGCGTTATATGTATAGATGCATGTGAAAGTGGCTGAATGCAGGGTGCTTGTTTACTAAGTGATTGTTATGCTGTAGTAAACTCAAATGCCCTGCAGAAAGTTGCAGAGCAGTAGACAGGTTTTACAGGTGTCCTGCTGTTTACACACGATCACAGGATTTCTTTGTCATGAGGCACCGCGGCCTGGGTTCAAACTGTATTTTAAAGGTTGTGTCTCCGCTTCACAGCTTACAAGTCAAACATGCATATTAACAGAGCAAACAGGAGAACAAGAGACTGACTTTACACTTTACTTTCTAGACTTTGTAGGTTCCTGTAAAAAAATAAATAAACTGAAACATTATTGAACATAGGATGACTTGTTCAGGTGCATTAAATATATAAATATAAATTACTTGGGTTAGACTGATGGAAATAACAGGCTTTGCAAAAACCTGAATGAAGTTAATGTTTCTAGTAACATTTCACACCTATATATAATATTAATGCACATTTAATAGCTACGGTTTATAGCTATGTTCTTCATGAATTGCATTGATGTGACCCTGTTTGCTTAGTAGTAACTGACACAATGGTGAAAGCATGTACAGGCAAAGGCCACAGTTTCAGAGCCAAACTGAAACATGTACAACAATGTATCAAGAAACTTTGGAATTTTGGATTGAGATTGAATTTGAATTTGAAGTTTTTCAGGGGTGGCCAATTTTTTTTTTTGTTGAGGGCCATCATTTGTGTTGAGGCAAGCGGTGGAGGGCCAAACCGCTACCATTGGTGTTACAAATTCTTATTGTTACAAGCATTTTTTCTCAAATATAAGCTATTTAATGTATTATTTCATTCATTTAATTTCATGTAATGTTCATTAAGAACACAAGAGCAAACACATGTTCCATAGCTAAGTTGATGAAAAAATATAAATAAAAAAGTAACAATTATTATTAAAAACAGGTCTAGATTAAAACAGGTCTAGAAATACATCCGGTAGCAAATGCCCCAAAATGTATATGCTTACAACGCAAGCTTGTGATTATAAATTGGGTTTTAGTGTACTCGTCAAATAATTAAAAAAAAAGCAAAGATGTATTTGGTCAACTTTTTAGTAACTTTCTTCATACACATGAGTGGAGCTATCCATGGAAAGCTATGGGTGGTCCTAGTACAGCAGCTGGACACTCCCTCGCACCGGTCACCTCCCCTTGGCTCCCCTCCCTTATACTGCAAACCAGGAGCCATACCCAGAGTCCCGTCCTACCACTCCACTCAGCCCAGAGGAGCAGCTCTACACAGCACATTGAAAAAACCCAACAGGCAAAAATCAACATAGGGGAGGGAGTCCGGGAGGCGGAGGGGAAGGAGGAGGTGAAAACGCCCTGGAAATTTTGATAGAGAACTAGGAAGGCTTGAGAAAAGTAAAGCAGACTGCACAGTTGACCAGTCATTTAGACAGCACTGCTCTTGGGTTGGGTGGAAGGGAAGAGGTTTTCAAGGATGCTCAAGCAGAAGTAAGGCTTCGAGGCGCCCCTGCTGCGCACAGGTAAACACAAACTTTTTAAAACTTAACATCAAGTTTACTTTTTAAACTTTATGTAGATTGTGTTACTATTTTTGTGTCCAGTTTTCCAAACAGTGAAAACCACCTCCCTCTATTATTTACTATCTACATTATGTATTTTATAATGCTATGTGTGTTATGAGTTTGTTAAAACTTGACTTTATTGTTCAATGTTTGATGAGTTTGCTAAGTCACTTCCAAACAGTGAAATTTGTTTCAGTAGTGCTTTAATATTTTATGATTATATAGAATTACAAAGGTTGGTCAGTTTGATAGTGTGAGTGCTGTGGATTATAATCCTAATAAAATGGAGCTGCGGAAGGGAGGTGGGTGTGTACTCAGGATCACATGAAGAGACAGTTGCGCAGTTTACTTTTTTGCACAGGCAAGGGTACCAACAATTAAAGAGTCATGTTTTATATAATGTTGTGGAGAAGGTGGACATGGAAAAACAAAAATGAATAACTGGCATATGTTTTATTCACATATTGTGCAGAATTTGAATAGGGATTAAAAGTTATTTTTTCGCATCTTCAAGTTCATATAAGTTTGGCTGTGCTGGTTTGATATCTTGAAAGCTTGGATTCATGCGCTAAAGCTGTCTAATACTATTGTTGTTTTTATGTGTCTATCATCATCTTTAAGGACTACAAGGTTAGAAAAGTAAACAGGCAGCAACAGGCTTGGGTGTGGATTCTTCTTGTTCAACGCCTTCTACCCCCTTCTTGCTCTGCTCCCTCCCATTTTGCTGTGCTGTCTCCTTACCGAGGCACACCCTTTGTTGCCAAAAAAATAACAACGTCACACAAGCGTCTCGGTGGATACCTCACTGAACAGTTAAAACGCAGGCATATATTTAAGTCAATGGATATCACTTTAGATTTAGAACTTAAATGTATTCTGAAATTGGGATGTGAAATACTGCGTAATTTTTTGTTTTCAACAACTTATACATAGTTCACATTAAAGCTTTCTAATAGTTAATATACGCTTTTGTAGAACAGAAGAGTGAATGATTTGGTGGCCAAAACAGAGTCAGAGGAAAAGTGTGCAAAAGAAGGGGGAAGGGCAGTTAAGGAGGGGAGTAATGGAATGTAGTGGTTTGGAAAGACAAGCTAATTGAAACCAGGGCAGAGCCATAGCAGAGGGAGGCGAGATCACTGGGCATTTTTGGGGAAAAAGAGAAAGAACCCATATTTTTACCAACAGCATTCATGATATGTCATGTAAAAAGTATTTCTGATAACTTCATGCGTGCACCTATCTGTGACACAAAGATCATGTGTTATTTGAAAGTTCATAACAGGCTTCTTCTTGCCACACCCAAGCACTGTGTCGTTCATTTTTGGCTTAATTTTCGCTTAGTTAAGTGGTATGCAGCGCTAAATGTCTTGCATATTTTGGAATGCTTCTGTCAAGGTGATTGATTGTGAAACATGTTGCCAGAAGAGCCATATGGTTTCACAAGGTTTTAGACTCTTTTAGGCTCGAACTGTTTATTGACACTATATTGTATTTAGGCTGAAGTTGGAGTTTTACATGAACGTGCTAATTGCTATGAGGTGTCATTTTACATTACATGTCATCAGAGGCTCATCTATAGATCTAATAAGAGGAGGGGCAGCTTATATATTTGTCACCTTTACGGTTAAATGTCTACAGAGATGTCTGATGGTTAAACAAAAAAATCATCTTGGTCTATTGGTCATGTCTGCGAGTATTCGGAGTTTTAGCTTCTTGGTGTAAGGATATTTGGCACAAATTATCTTTATTTGTTGACTGGCAGCATGCAGGCCTGCAGCAGTACTGGTTTGTGCCATTGTTAAACAAAAGTCTACTGCACACTTCCTTTGCCATTTCCTGGTTTGTGGGTGATTTGAAAAAAGATATGGAGAGCCCATTACAGGGGAGCATCAAGCATAACTACTGTAGGAAAACAGCATGCCATCCATCACAGATATGAAACAAATAAAACATGAAATACCAAAAAGGCGAATAAACCACTGTGTGTGATTTCATAAGCCTGAGGCCATCCACCCAGCCACACCCTTGTCATCCTTCCAACACACCTTTGAAATGCTTCAGCGTGTCCTTGTGCTGTTTGTTCGCACTTGGCTTGTTGTTGGTTAAGCAATAGTAAATTGAAAGATCTGTTGAGATATTGATTTTTAGTCTTCTGGAAATTAATCATAATGTAAATATGATTGTTGTCAGTGCTGGCTCAATACTTCAGGGGAGCCTAAGCTACTTTTGCCTTACGGGACCCGGCTAATTCACTGCCACTCGGGCTTAACTATTGATGATCCATTGATGATCCAACACAGAATTACCAATGATACTGTATGTTAATACGTTAAAAAAGTTTCATTCATGTGTTTCTAAAGCTGCCCCCATTAAAAATCGGATACTTCTCACGCTCTAACCTCCACAAATTGTGTGGGGTTGCCAAGAGTGTGGCATGGCATGCAGCATCTGTTAAAGTCTATTTAGAATGAGCCGCTCAAAATGTCAGGGCACCGACACTTGGAATGTAAATTTAGAGCTATGTTGTGCTTTGTTTAGGTCCGCTTTATTTAATGGGCAATATATTAGGACAACAATTCTTACTAATTCTTACTTATTATTCTTACTTTCTAACATTTAATGCTATGAACAAGTCTTCACCCAATATGATCCAGGGGAAATGATCAACTATAGTTTTGTGTCAGTTCTTCAGCCTTGAAAATTTTCGGATCTAAATCTATAACTTTTCAATGTCCTTATTTGAACTGATTTCAAAATATACACACCTTTTCCTGGGTAGTTAGTGTAGTTTTTTCTTCCGGTGTCTGCAGTTATAAGGTTAACACTTTTTATGTGATGTTTACTTTTATGTATTTTTGTGTTAGCATTGAATACATTTACATTTTAATTTTGGGCTTCCATTAAATTACCATCTCCTCAAGATGATGAAGCCATGCTTTGGGTTGCCACAATCTATGGCTAAAACTTGCAAAGCAGGCAATAAACTAAATGGACTCTAAATGAGCCAAATACTCAATAGTAATAGAATCTCAGCACATGTCCCTAGGTAATCCAAATGAAAGGCTGAGGGTAATTCAACACGGTTAGGCTTTAAACATTGTCCATACTTCTTGAATATGATTTGGCATGTATATCTATACTTTGTTTGAAAGTGCGGAAACTCAGAGTCCACTCAGTGTCATCGTCTCCCCCAAAATTGTATTTACAACTGCTGCCATGGTTATAATGGTTTAAGCTGCAGCAGACCAAATTTGCGTCAGTGGGCAGGACTTGGTTTTCTGGAGGACTTGTGGTCTGGTTTATGACTGTGTAGACTATGCTGAACAAGAATAAGTTATTTATTTTTATTTGCATTCTTCTGCTGTGGATCATGCAGGTGTGTTCGTTTTCAATTGCAGCCTTCTGTCTAGTAACATCATAGCCTTTCTCTGGTAATAGATGTAATTGGTAAATAATGAATACACAGTTTGTCTCTCAGTTGCTCTCAGAACTGCTCTGCACAGAGTCACAATCTGTGTGCAGCATTGGAAAAGTTGGTTGTACAGGCTCGAACACAGGCGTCACAAACTTTCATCAGGATGTCTGAACTCATGTTTAGTGTAACTTATAAGTAGCCTCTATCTTGGAATTATGAGGGAAATATGCTTTGATTTAGCTCAATATAATTTAATGTATTTTTTCAATAAGGGAAAACAAATCAATCACAGCTCTGAAAATATGAGGGCTATCTTCTTAAAATAAAAAATGCTTTTATGCAGTAGAATGCTGTATGTCAAAACGCCCAAAAGGTTCGTAGCCTTCTCGTTTCTACCAGGTTCACTAAGAAGTAGCAGTAGCTTATCCACAAGTGTCATAGCACGCAGCTTGCTCTCCTGAAGATCACCCTGTCTGCCTTGGGCCTGGTGATAAGGAACTGGGAGTGCAAGGAAAGACTGCGTGACGAAGCTGTTGAAGGATGACATCAGGAGACACATGTTGATGTTTTGCACATCACGCACCTGACCTCTCCTCCTCTAGCCGCCTCTCAGGCAGAGCCACCTAAGGCAACTGCCCAGTGCCCAACCTAGCCACCCCAACACCAATATGATCAATTAGTGGGTTTACTGTGCATGTTGCTACTGTAAACTTTCAAGGTATTTTGTACAATACATCAGAAGAGCTCAAGTGAAGGTTGAGGAAGAAACACATGACAGTAGGGTAACACGTTGCATCAGCTGTTGTGTAGTTAGAGGCCTTAAGCTGGATGACTATCACAATGATAAAGGAAAGACACATGTTCCATTCCTGGCTTGATTACCTGCAGATATGTCTATGGGGTTCTTTTTTATTTGATCAGAATCTGAAGCCCGAGCTTGTGGTGGATTGCGTAAATTGAGGAGGGGGGGTGTCAGACAGGCTGCAGAAAGGGAGGCAGAATGAAGCCAGCTTCATGGAGAAAGAGGACATTTCTTTGGAGTTAGTCAGTGTGGGGAGAGGCTGGGCTCAATTCCAGCTGGCCTGACGGCTCTATCAAAGAATGTGTGTGACTGGAGGCCTGGGTGGGGCCATGTGCTGCTCCCTATACAAGCAAAGCAGAGATACGATCCCCTTATGGAGTGTTATGGTATTTCTACTACACCATGGCATTTGTTTTCATTTTCAGCAGTGGTGTCCAAGCTACTCCTCCTTATGCATTGTAAAGATTTTTACACTTATTAATAATATTAAGATAAGATAAGATATTCCTTTATTGTCCCACATGGGGAAATTTCATTGGTGCAACGCAAATAGATACAGAGGTAGATACAGAAGAACAGATCACTTATAGGAAGTCTGAAAAACACTTTCAGTAGAAGATCTCCTATAAATAAATAAAAACTCCCATAGACAAATGAATAAATAAATACATAAATACCATTGCATGTGATCACGACAGTAATTGCACATGAATATGTGTCACGACAGCACATAGATTGCACATGAATTTCACAGTAATTGCACATGAATTGCACATGAATTCCAACAGCAATTGCACATATGACAGAATTGCACATGGTTAGGTCAGTATTGCGAGTGTTCAGTACTAACAGTTTTTGTTATAAAGTCTGACAGCAGCAGGAAGGAAAGACCTACGGAACCTTTCCTTCACACAGCGAGGGTGGATCAGTCTCTCACTGAAGCTGCTCTCCAGAGCGGAGAGAGTGTCCTGCAGGGGGTGACACTCATGGTCCAGCATAGATGTGAATCTAGCCAGGACCCTCCTTCAATTGTACTGTGATGATAATAATGAGCGACATTTGTAGACACAGCCCTGGGGTAAACTGATGGAAGCTAAGCACACACCACATTCATACATGGTCAATATGTTGTTTTGCTCAAGGACACAACGACAGCATGCACTGGTCGGAGCGGAGATTGGTGGGCGAATGCAGAAAACACTTTGATGAATTTTCCCTCTTAGTGCATGGTGTTGACAGTGTACACAGCTGCTGTAGTACATGCACAAACAGTTGGTTTATCCTAAACACACTCTTAATGGGCAAACTGGCCCTTTTAACATATTATATTTTCTTGCTACAATGTTTTATTAAATGTTTAATACATCAAGTATACAAAAATGTGGTCTTTGACTTGCATGGGCTTTTACACTTGCACAGATGAGTGTGTAGTGATTTGTGTACTTGTTGGCTTGTGTAGGTGTTGGCTGTAGTATAATAACTAGATGTTGTTAATACCACCATTGCCAGATAGTTAATTATTAACAGTTGATGAGATGATATAATAAAGAAGTGCAAGGGTCTGTGTTGTACTGATGTATGACAAATGAGAAAATTCCTGCTTGCTATTGATATATATATATATATTTTGTTCTTTGTAGAAGTCAAGAAACAAAGACAAACATTGAGATTGAACGCCTTGGCACTGCTTGAGCAATCCACGGTAGGTTTAAAACCTCACTGTCATCATTGTTAATTATGCTAAATCAAGTTTAATAATGTCTTCATTAAACCACATCAAAGCTATCTAGTCATGACAATGTTCTTTCATGTCATAAATTCCAACTTTGTGCTGGAATTTGACACAGACTTTGACAGCCTTTTTTCACTTGGAAAACCATACCTTTGTCAACGAGCTGTGAAAGGTCTTTTAAGGCCACCGGTTCCACATGTAGCTGCATCCCTCCTAATTTTATGAGCAACCCTGTCAGAAAAAACAAACAAACTCATGTTGCTTTAACTGTTTTCAGTTGGCAGCTGTGTGCAATTCCCTTTTTCAGACTGAACTGAAAGTTTCGAGAAGAAAAACCCACCCCACCACATCATTCAATGAATTGATAGTATTTTTCCATGTAGCCTGGGTTATACAGTAAAATACAGTAAAATACTGTATAACCCTTTATAATATCTACTATATATGTATGTATATCATCTCTCTCTCTCTCTCTCTCTCTCTCTCTCTCTCTCTCTCTCTCTCTCTCTCTCTCTCTCTCTCTCTCTCTCTCTCTCTCTCTCTCTCTCTCTCTCTCTCTCTCTCTCTCTGTGTGTGTGTGTGTGTTGGATAACCATCACATGACTAGAATGTAAACGTTGTAAGAAGTAGCATGGTGTGAACTCCATCTAGTGTTCAATGTTGGTTCCTGCATGGATCAACACTTAAATCCAGGGGTCTCAAACTCAGTTGGAGCAGTGGTTGAAATTCTACAGTGTTGGTCGGAGCGAGGCATATATTATTTATGATATTAAATGTAACAGCCATGATTAAAAGAAGGTTTTTTTTACAGATATATTAGGGACAACTTGATCCTAAACCAGAGGAGCACCCATAAAACTTTATCTATCTCTCGGCAGAATTCCAATAACTTGGCTTTGAGTAGTATTATATTATATTATTGGCATGTGCGATGCTCTAAGATTATAGTTTTTTCAGTCACTTAAGCCACTACTTTAGATTGTTAGGCTGCTACTCAGGGCCATTCTAGATACTTCTCCGGGTTCTCCGGCTTCACCTATTTTACTATGATACTATATGTTATGTTTTAGTTTGACTTATAAAACAACAATTCAAATGTGATTACACCTACTTCATGTATTATAATGGACTGTGACCCTAGTTGGGTCCTGTGCATTTGCTACGTTAGGGAATATTACTGTTGCTAAAGTGGGGCTTTGACAGTCACTGCCTCCTGTTTCTCAATATACTGCCATCAAAAGCCTTGGTCCACTTTTGTTGGAAAAGACACTCTTATTCCTCTCACTATGACTGCAGTGTTTGTGTTCTGCCGCTCCTGCAGTCTGCAGGAAAGGGCCCATGAGAGCACTAGGCTGCAGTGAATCTGTAGTTAAAATTGTTTCATTGCATTTATTGGCTGGCCATAACAATAATAATAGCAAATATAGCCGCAAGCAGCAATGATCGGCCCTCGCCACGCCGCCACCACGCCACAAGAGGAGGGGGCGCTAACGCGCCCCAATTGTCCTTTTATTACGCCTACTGCTGAATCTGTGACGCTGTCACATCTTCTCCCCTTTGTTTTACCATCAAAAAGCTATTTTATTTTGAATTCTTGGCAAAATGTGCGGCTTTGCCGCACAGACACCGTGACTCTTTGAATAAAAATGTGGATAACTTTTGATGGTCCACCCCTGAAGATGAGTCTCACCAAATTTCAGGTTAATAGGGCTAACGCCCTGGTAGGAGTTGGTGAAAGTATAAAGTGTAAGCGTGTTCTGGTGATTTCCCCATTGGAATAACATGGGAGGTTTCGGTCATCGCTACAGCAAAGCCATAACAATTATGACATGGGTCTCATTTACTTTTTTGATGGGGATGCTAAAATTGAGTTTTGTGTCAAATTTCAGATAATTTCGCAAAACTAAACATTTAACCTCCATATAAAATCTGTAGGGGGCGCTGTGGCTCCAAATTAATTTATTTCACTTCAAGTACGTTTAGCGCAAAGAGTTTAACAACTGATTCTAATTTGACGCAATTCGGACTTTATCTGCGCAAACGGCAGAAATGTTAAATTTGGGAGATTTCTGAAATTCTACCTAAAGTTTGCGGCTTCGCCGCTCAGAGACCGTGACAGGTATCAATGTAATTTGAATAACTTTTGATGTCCCACTCCTCAGTAGCATTTTCACCACATTTCAGCTTTTTAGAGCCAACGCCCTGGGAGGAGTTCGTAAAAGTACGACGTTTGGAAAAACTCCTGAGTCATGCTTAGCCATTTTTTAACCAATATGGCCGACATTTGGTTGGGCGGACGGCGTTGCCATAATAATACTTTTTACTTCTCTTGTCACCATCTACCTCTGCGCCAAATTTCATGATTCTACGATCAGATTTTTTTTGGGTCATTTCCTATCTCTCAATGCATTTTTGGTACATTTGGGGGCGCTGACGCGCCATTTTTTTTATTTTAGAAAAGGGAAATAGTCAGAATGTAGAGAGGCACGATTTTTAGAGGTGTGCAAATTTTTGTGACTTTTCGTCAATGTTCACTGGGTGAAAAATAGGGGGGTTGGTCCAGAGAAGAAAGAAGAAAGAAGAATTAAAGCCGCAAGCGGCATCCAACGGCCCTCGCGGGCCGCCGGCCTTCCGACTCTGCACTTTCGACTTGATAAAGATGGCGCCCTTATTGTGTGTTGAATTGAAAAAGAACTTGACAGACGGGGACACATTGGACATGGCCAATCCAGTGCAAATCAACACAAGTGTCAGTCAAATTTGCTGCGCCGCCGCACAGAGACCGTAGCACTTGGAATAAAAATATGGATAACTTTTGATGCCGCGCTTGTGTAGATGATATTTCCCAAAGTAAAGCTTGATTGAGCTATTGCCCACGGAGGAGTTTGTTAAAGTGTGAAGCGTAAATGTGAACATTTCAGAGATTTCGCTGTTTTCCCATTTCTGACATATATTTGCGGGTCCGCCACACAGAGACCGTAGCACTTAGAATCAAATTATGGGTAAGTTTTGATGCCCCGCTTGTGTAGATGATTTTCCCCAAATATGAGCTTGATCGAACAATCGCCCTAGGAGGAGTTTGTTAAAGTGTGAAGCGTAAAAATGTGGTGATTTGAGCGATTTTGTGATTTTCCCATAAGGATAACATGGGATGTTTCTGTCATTGCTACGGTTACGCCGTACAAAATATGACTTTGGCTCTCATACTTTTATGATCAGGATGGCAAATAAGAATTTAGTGCAAAATGTCATGTCATTCGGAAAAACTCTATTGTTTATAGGCCACTCTGAAGGCCAAATAGTCAGAATTCTGGGAAACGTTTGCGGCTCCGTCGCACAGAGACCATAAAAGTTATCCTTAAAATTTGGATAACTTTAGATGCACCACTTGTCTAGAGGACGTACACCGATTTTAAGGTTGGTGGGCAAAACGCACTAGGAGGGGTTCGTTAAAGTGTAAAACATAAAAATGTGGTAATTTGAGAGATTTTGTGGTTTTCCCATAGGGATAACATGGGAGGTTTCTGTCATCGCTACGACTACGCCGTAAAAATTTAGGCATTTTTGTAATTGGCTTTTGTGATCGGGACGGCAAAATAGAATTTTGGGTAAAGTTTAGACAATTTTGGTAAAACTAATTTTTGACCTTCAATGTTAATTTAAAGGTCACTCTGTAGGGGGCGCTATCGCGGCCATTTCAATTTTGTCAGCCTAAACTGGTCCAAACTAGAAAGTTTAACAACTGATTCAAATTTGGTCCTAATCGGACTGGTTTTGATCAAATGGGAGCAATTTTTAGATCTGCAATATTCCAAAATAAGTTGTCCAACTTTGCGGCAACGCCGCACACAGACCGTAAAAGGCATCTCAAAAAATTGGATAACTTTAGATGCCCCACTTGTCCAGAGGACGTCCGCCGATTTTGAAGTCGGTGGGCAAAACGCCCTAGGAGGAGTTCGTCAAAGTTTGACGTGAACAAAATGGCTAACGCAGCGTGTTTTCATTTTCAAAGGAAGATGGCGGCCATAGGGTAAGTCTGGGGGCGTGGCCACAATAATATTTGTTTTTTGTCCTCACAAGAGGAATGCGTGTTCCGAATTTCGTAGCTCTACGACAAAGTTGACCTTGGGGCGTCTCCCATAGGCGCAATGTATTTTGACTTTTGTCGGTGGCGCTGTCGCGCCATTTTTTAACGAAAAAAAAAATGGCCCAGAAAAAATCTAATTTTTCGCCGATTCTGAATTTTGGGCAAAGTTTGGTGAGTTTTTGAGCATGTTCAGGGGGTCAAATTAGAGATCAAAGCGATGAAGAACAAGAAAAATTAAAGCCGCAAGCGGCATCCAACGGCCCTCGCGGGCCGCCGGCCTTCCGACTCTGCGCTTTTGACTTGATAAAGATGGCGCCCTTATTGTGTGTTGAATAAAAAAAGAACTTGACAGACGGCGACACATTGGACATGGCCAATCCAGTGCAAATCAACACAAGTGTCAGTCAAATTTGCTGCGCCGCCGCACAGAGACCGTAGCACTTGGAATAAAAATATGGATAACTTTTGATGCCGCGCTTGTGTAGATGATATTTCCCAAAGTAAAGCTTGATCGAGCTATTGCTCACGGAGGAGTTTGTTAAAGTGTGAAGCGTAAATGTGAACATTTCAAGGATTTGGCGTTTTTCCCATTTGTGACAGTATATTTGCAGCTCCACGGCACAGAGACCGTACCACTTAAAATCAAAATATGGATAACTTTTGATGCCCCGTTTGTGTAGATGATTTTCCCCAAATATGAGCTTGATCGGGCAATCGGCCTAGGAGGAGTTCGTTAAAGTGTGAAGCGTAAAAATGTGGTCATTTTAGAGATTTCGCTGTTTTCCCATTTCTGACATATATTTGCGGGTCCGCCACACAGAGACCGTAGCACTTAGAATCAAAATATGGATAAGTTTTAATGCCCCGCTTGTGTAGATGATATTCTCCAAATATGAGCTTGATCGGACAATCGCCCTAGGAGGAGTTTGTTAAAGTGTGAAGCGTAAAAATGTGGTGATTTGAGCGATTCTACGATTTTCCCATAAGGATAACATGGGATGTTTCTGTCAACGCTACGGTTACGCCGTACAAAATATGACTTTGGCTCTCATACTTTTATGATCAGGATGGCAAATTAGAATTTTGTTCAAAATATCATGTCATTTGGAAAAACTCTATTGTTTATAGGCCACTCTGAAGGCCAAATAGTCAGAATTCTGGGAAACGTTTGCGGCTCCGTCGCACAAAGACCGTAAAAGTTATCCTTAAAATTTGGATAACTTTAGATACACCACTTGTCTAGAGGACGTACACCGATTTTGAGGTTGGTGGGCAAAACGCACTAGGAGGACTTCGTTAAAGTGTAAAACATAAAAATGTGGTAATTTGAGAGATTTTGTGGTTTTCCCATAGGGATAACATGGGAGGTTTCTGTCATCGCTACGACTACGGCGTAAAAATTTTGGCATTTTTGTGATTGGCTTTTGTGATCGGGACGGCAAAATAGAATTTTGGGTAAAGTTTAGACAATTTTGGTAAAACTAATTTTTGACCTTCAATGTTAATTTAAAGGTCACTCTGTAGGGGGCGCTATCACTGCCATTTCAATTTTGTCAGCCTAAACTGGTCCAAACTAGAAAGTTTAACAAATGATTCAAATTTGGTCCTAATCGGACTGGTTTTGATCAAATGGGAGCAATTTTTAGACCTGCAATATTCCAAAATAAGTTGTCCAACTTTGCGGCTGCGCCGCACACAGACCGTAAAAGGTATCTCAAAAAATTGAATAACTTTAGATGCCCCACTTGTCCAGAGGACGTACGCCGATTTTGAAGTCGGTGGGCAAAACGCCCTAGGAGGAGTTCGTCAAAGTTTGACGTGAACAAAATGGCTAACACAGCGTGTTTTCATTTTCAAAGGAAGATGGTGGCCATAGGGTAAGTCTGGGGGCATGGCCACAATAATATTTTTTTTTTGTCCTCACAAGAGGAATGCGTGTCCCGAATTTCGTAGCTCTACGACAAAGTTGACCTCGGGGCGTCTTCCATAGGCGCAATGTATTTTGACTTTTGTCGGTGGCGCTGTCGCGCCATTTTTTAACGCAAAAAAAAATGGCCCAGAAAAAACAAAATTTTTCGCCGATTCTGAATTTTGGGCAAAGTTTGGTGAGTTTTTGAGCATGTTCAGGGGGGCAAATTAGAGATCAAAGCGCTGAAGAAGAACAAGAAAAATAATAAAAAATATAGCCGCAAGCGGCAATGATCGGCCCTCGCCACACCGCCGCCACGCCGCAAGAGGAGGGGGCGCTAACGCGCCCCAATTGTCCTTTCATTACGCCTACTGCTGAATCTGTGACGCTGTCACATCTTCTCCCCTTTGTTTTACCATCAAAAAGCTATTTTATTTTGAATTCTTGGCAAAATGTGCGGCTTTGCCGCACAGACACCGTAACTCTTTGAATGAAAATGTGGATAACTTTTGATGGTCCTGAAGATGAGTCTCACCAAATTTCAGGTTAATATGTCTAACGCCCTGGGAGGAGTTTGTGAAAGTCTAAAGTGTAAACATGTTCTGGCGATTTCCCCATTGGAATAACATGAAAGGTTTCGGTCATCGTTACGGCAACGCCATAACAATTATGACATGGGTCTCATTGACTTTTTTGATGCGGTTGCCAAAATTGAGTTGTGTGTCAAATTTCATATAATTTCGCAAAACTAAACATTTAACCTCCATATAAAATCTGTAGGGGGCGCTGTGGCGCCAAATGAATTTATTTCACTTCAAGTAGGTTTAGGGCAAAGAGTTTAACAACTGATTCTAATTTGACGCAATTCGGACTTTATCTGCGCAAACGGCAGAAATTTTAAATAAGGGAGATTTCTGAAATTCTAGCTACAGTTTGCGGCTTTGCCGCACAGAGACCGTGACAGGTATCAATGAAATTTGGATAACTTTTGATGTCCCACTCCTCAGTAAAATTTTCACCAAATTTCAGCTTTTTAGAGCCAACGCCCTGGGAGGAGTTCGTAAAAGTACGACGTTTGGAAAAACTCCGAAGTCATGTTTAGCCATTTTTGAACCAATATGGCCGACATTTGGTTGGGTGGACGGCGTTGCCGTAATAATATTTTTTACTTCTCTTGTCACCATCTACCTCGGCGCCAAATTTCATGATTCTACGATCAGATTTTTTTTGGGTCATTTCCCATCTCTCAATGCATTTTTGGTACATTTGGGGGCGCTGACGCGCCAGTTTTTTTTGTTTTAGAAAAGGGAAATAGCCAGAATGTAGAGAGGCACGATTTTTAGAGGTGTGAACATTTTTGTGACTTTTCGTCAATGTTCACTGGGTGAAAAATAGGGGGGTTGGTCCCGAGAAGAAGAAAGAATAATATTCCGATGCGAAAACAATGTTTCCCATTTTTCAAATATCATAAACTATACATTTTCGGAAAGCGCTCGCGCTTTCCTACCTCATGGTGTGGGTCCCTGGTCACTGACGGGTACTTTCGTTAATTTTGAGTGGGCTCCGCCCACTTTGTGTTTTTGGCCCTCTATACAGTAATAATGTTCAATTTTTGCATTACATGTTTATATGCATGGAACATGCAAGAGATGGGGAACGTATTCGTGAGCTACTTAGCGCAAATGAGTGCTTTATATGGGGATGACGACCGCTTCGCGGTCGTCATCTCAATGTAAAGTGCTCGTTTAGTGCGCACTTTTGCACGGGCTTCGCCCGTTTACAACGGTAATGTTCCATTTTCCTACCTCTAATTAGTATGCACGGGGCGTGCATGAGTGGAGGAGTGCGTTAGTGAGTGTTTGGAAGTGGGCGAGCGCTTCGCGCTCGATTTCGTGCGCACTACGTGCGCACTTTCGCAGCCGTGCTTCGCACGGCCTTACGAGATTAATAGGCCTCTCGCCAGCTTGTGGCGCTCGGGCCTAATAAAAATAATAATATTTTTAGCAAAAACAATATAGCCGTTTTTTCTATAACAACAAATTATACATCGTTTGAAAGCTCTAAGCCTTCCCCATGCCGCCATGGGGTGGAATCATCATTACGCGCGCTTACGCGCTCGTCACTCCCTATTTCGTCGGGATGCCCCGCCCACTCCCCATAGACTTCCATTGATTTGAGCAGAAACAAGCATGGCCCATGCCTGCGGCATGGATTCTCGCGTACGGGACGATGCCAGGAGGGTTTTTGGAGGAATGCAGCGCTTCGCGCTGCTGTTGTCAACAATTTGTGAATGGGCGTAGCCCATTCACAAATTCACAAATTCACTATTTCTGTCATAGCAGGAGTAAGTATGCATGATCCATGCCTTCGGCATGGGCTAGTTCACTGTACTTGCCAGGGGCGACGGGGCACCAAACATGCAGGCTGCGCCCGCATGTTTGGTCAGACAGTTGCAACGCTGCCTTCGGCAGCGTTGCGGGAGCAATAGGCCCTCCGCCCTGCTGGGGCTCGGGCCTAATAATAATAATTAAAGCCGCAAGCGGCATCCAACGGCCCTCGCGGGCCGCCGGCCTTCCGACTCTGCGCTTTCGACTTGATAAAGATGGCGCCCTTATTGTGTGTTGAATAAAAAAAGAACTTGACAGACGGCGACACAATTGACATGGCCAATCCAGTGCAAATCAACACAAGTGTCAGTCAAATTTGCTGCGCCGCCGCACAGAGACCGTAGCACTTGGAATAAAAATATGGATAACTTTTGATGCCGCGCTTGTGTAGATGATTTTTCCCAAAGTAGAGCTTGATCGAGCTATTGCCCACGGAGGAGTTTGTTAAAGTGTGAAGCGTAAATGTGAACATTTCAGAGATTTCGCTGTTTTCCCATTTCTGACATATATTTGCGGGTCCGCCACACAGAGACCGTAGCACTTAGAATCAAAATATGGATAAGTTTTGATGCCCCGCTTGTGTAGATGATATTCTCCAAATATGAACTTGATCGGACAATCGCCCTAGGAGGAGTTTGTTAAAGTGTGAAGCGTAAAAATGTGGTGATTTGAGCAATTCTATGATTTTCCCATAAGGATAACATGGGATGTTTCTGTCATCGCTACGGTTACGCCGTACAAAATATGACTTTGGCTCTCATACTTTTGTGATCAGGATGGCAAATTAGAATTTTGTTCAAAATATCATGTCATTTGGAAAAACTCTATTGTTTATAGGCCACTCTGAAGGCCAAATAGTCAGAATTCTGGGAAACGTTTGCGGCTCCGTCGCACAGAGACCGTAAAAGCTATCCTTAAAATTTGGATAACTTTAGATGCCCCACTTATCTAGAGGACGTACACCGATTTTGAGGTCGGTGGGCAAAACGCACTAGGAGGACTTCGTTAAAGTGTAAAACATAAAAATGTGGATATTCGAGAGATTTAGCGGTTTTCCCATAGGGATAACATGGGAGGTTTATGTCATCGCTACGACTACGCCGTAAAAATTAAGGCATTTGTCTGATTGGCTTTTTTGATCGCGACGCCAAAATAGAATTTTGGGTAAAGTTTAGAAAATTTTGGTAAAACTAATTTTTGACCTTCAATGTTAATTTAAAGGTCACTCTGTAGGGGGCGCTATCGCGCCCATTTCAATTTTGTCATCATAAACTGGTCCAAACTAGAAAGTTGAACAACTGATTCAAATTTGGTCCTAATCGGACTTGTTTTGATCAAATGGGAACAATTTTTAGATCTGCAATATCCCAAAATAAGTTGTCCAACTTTGCGGCAGCGCCGCACACAGACCGTAAAAGGTATCTCAAACAATTGGATAACTTTAGATGCCCCACTTGTCCAGAGGACGTCCGCCGATTTTGAAGTCGGTGGGCAAAACGCCCTAGGAGGAGTTCGTCAAAGTTTGACGTGAACAAAATGGCTAACACAGCGTGTTTTCATTTTCAAAGGAAGATGGCGGGCATAGGGTAATTCTGGGGGCGTGGCCACAATAATATTTGTTTTTTGTCCTCACGAGAGGAATGCGTGTTCCGAATTTCGTAGCTCTACGACAAAGTTGACCTCGGGGCGTCTCCCATAGGCGCAATGTATTTTAACTTTTGTCGGTAGCGCTGTCGCGCCATTTTCTAACGCAAAAAAAAATGGCCCAGAAAAAACAAAATTTTTCACCGATTTTGAATTTTGGGTAAAGTTTGGTGAGTTTTTGAGCATGTTCAGGGGGTCAAATTAGAGTTCAAAGCGCTGAAGAACAAGAAAAATAATAATAAATATAGCCGCAAGCGGCAATGATCGGCCCTCGCCACACCGCCGCCACGCCGCAAGAGGAGGGGGCGCTAACGCGCCCCAATTGTCCTTTCATTACGCCTACTGCTGAATCTGTGACGCTGTCACATCTTCTCCCCTTTGTTTTACCATCAAAAAGCTATTTTATTTTGAATTCTTGGCAAAATGTGCGGCTTTGCCGCACAGACACCGTAACTCTTTGAATGAAAATGTGGATAACTTTTGATGGTCCTGAAGATGAGTCTCACCAAATTTCAGGTTAATATGTCTAACGCCCTGGGAGGAGTTTGTGAAAGTCTAAAGTGTAAACATGTTCTGGCGATTTCCCCATTGGAATAACATGAAAGGTTTCGGTCATCGTTACGGCAACGCCATAACAATTATGACATGGGTCTCATTGACTTTTTTGATGCGGTTGCCAAAATTGAGTTGTGTGTCAAATTTCATATAATTTCGCAAAACTAAACATTTAACCTCCATATAAAATCTGTAGGGGGCGCTGTGGCGCCAAATGAATTTATTTCACTTCAAGTAGGTTTAGGGCAAAGAGTTTAACAACTGATTCTAATTTGACGCAATTCGGACTTTATCTGCGCAAACGGCAGAAATTTTAAATAAGGGAGATTTCTGAAATTCTAGCTACAGTTTGCGGCTTTGCCGCACAGAGACCGTGACAGGTATCAATGAAATTTGGATAACTTTTGATGTCCCACTCCTCAGTAAAATTTTCACCAAATTTCAGCTTTTTAGAGCCAACGCCCTGGGAGGAGTTCGTAAAAGTACGACGTTTGGAAAAACTCCGAAGTCATGTTTAGCCATTTTTGAACCAATATGGCCGACATTTGGTTGGGTGGACGGCGTTGCCGTAATAATATTTTTTACTTCTCTTGTCACCATCTACCTCGGCGCCAAATTTCATGATTCTACGATCAGATTTTTTTTGGGTCATTTCCCATCTCTCAATGCATTTTTGGTACATTTGGGGGCGCTGACGCGCCAGTTTTTTTTGTTTTAGAAAAGGGAAATAGCCAGAATGTAGAGAGGCACGATTTTTAGAGGTGTGAACATTTTTGTGACTTTTCGTCAATGTTCACTGGGTGAAAAATAGGGGGGTTGGTCCCGAGAAGAAGAAAGAATAATATTCCGATGCGAAAACAATGTTTCCCATTTTTCAAATATCATAAACTATACATTTTCGGAAAGCGCTCGCGCTTTCCTACCTCATGGTGTGGGTCCCTGGTCACTGACGGGTACTTTCGTTAATTTTGAGTGGGCTCCGCCCACTTTGTGTTTTTGGCCCTCTATACAGTAATAATGTTCAATTTTTGCATTACATGTTTATATGCACGGAACATGCAAGAGATGGGGAACGTATTCGTGAGCTACTTAGCGCAAATGAGTGCTTTATATGGGGATGACGACCGCTTCGCGGTCGTCATCTCAATGTAAAGTGCTCGTTTAGTGCGCACTTTTGCACGGGCTTCGCCCGTTTACAACGGTAATGTTCCATTTTCCTACCTCTAATTAGTATGCACGGGGCGTGCATGAGTGGAGGAGTGCGTTAGTGAGTGTTTGGAAGTGGGCGAGCGCTTCGCGCTCGATTTCGTGCGCACTACGTGCGCACTTTCGCAGCCGTGCTTCGCACGGCCTTACGAGATTAATAGGCCTCTCGCCAGCTTGTGGCGCTCGGGCCTAATAATAATATTTTTAGCAAAAACAATATAGCCGTTTCCACTATAACAACAAATTATACATCGTTTGAAAGCTCTAAGCCTTCCCCATGCCGCCATGGGGTGGAATCATCATTACGAGCGCTTACGCGCTCGTCACTCCCCATTCCGTCGGGATGCCCCGCCCACTCCCCATAGACTTCCATTGATTTGAGCAGATACAAGCATGGCCCATGCCTGCGGCATGGATTCTCGTGTACAGGACAATGCCAGGAGGGTTTTTGGAGGAATGCAGCGCTTCGCGCTGCTGTTGTCAACAATTTGTGAATGGGCGTAGCCCATTCACAAATTGACTATTTCTGTCATAGCAGGAGTAAGTATGCATGATCCATGCCTTCGGCATGGGCTAGTTCACTGTACTTGCCAGGGGCGACGGGGTACCAAACATGCGGGCTGCGCCCGCATGTTTGGTCAGACAGTTGCAACGCTGCCTTCGGCAGCGTTGCGGGAGCAATAGGCCCTCCGCCCTGCTGGGGCTCGGGCCTAAATATAGCCGCAAGCGGCAATGATCGGCCCTCGCCACGCCACCGCCACGCCGCAAGAGGAGGGGGCGCTAACGCGCCCCAATTGTCCTTTTATTGCGCCTACTGCTGAATCTGTGACGCTGTCACATCTTCTCCCCTTTGTTTTACCATCAAAAAGCAATTTTATTTTGAATTCGTGGCACAATGTGCGGCTTTGCCGCACAGACACCGTGACTCTTTGAATAAAAATGTGGATCACTTTTGATGGTCCACCCCTGAAGATGAGTCTCACCAAATTTCAGGTTAATATGTCTAACGCCCTAAGAGGAGTTTGTGAAAGTATAAAGTGTAAACATGTTCTGGCGATTTCCCCATTGGAATAACATGGATGGTTTCGGTCATCGTTACGGCAACGCCATAACAATTATGACATGGGTCTCATTGACTTTTTTGATGGGGATGCTAAAATTGAGTTGTGTGTCAAATTTCATATAATTTCGCAAAACTAAACATTTAACCTCCATATAAAATCTGTAGGGGGCGCTGTGGCGCCAAATGAATTTATTTCACTTCAAGTGGGTTTAGGGCAAAGAGTTTAACAACTGCTTCTAATTTGACGCAATTCGGACTTTATCTGCGCAAACGGCAGAAATTTTAAATATGGGAGATTTCTGAAATTCTAGCTACAGTTTGCGGCTTCGCCGCACAGAGACCGTGAGAGGTATCAATGTAATTTGGATAACTTTTGATGTCCCACTCCTCAGTAGCATTTTCACCAAATTTCAGCTTTTTAGGGCCAACGCCCTGGGAGGAGTTCGTAAAAGTACGACGTTTGGAAAAACTCCAAAATCATGTTTAGCCATTTTTGAAGCAATATGGCCGACATTTGGTTGGGCGGACGGCGTTGCCGTAATAATATTTTTTACTTCTCTTGTCACCATCTACCTCTGCGCCAAATTTCATGATTCTACGATCAGATTTTTTTTGGGTCATTTCCCATCTCTCAATGCATTTTTGGTACATTTGGGGGCGCTGACGCGCCAATTTTTTTTATTTTAGAAAAGGGAAATAGCCAGAATGTAGAGAGGCACGATTTTTAGAGGTGTGCAAATTTTTGTGACTTTTCGTCAATGTTCACTGGGTGAAAAATAGGGGGGTTGGTCCCGAGAAGAAGAAGAAGAAGAAGAAGAAGAATAATATTCCGATGCGAAAACAATGTTTCCCATTTTTCAAATATCATAAACTATACATTTTCGGAAAGCGCTCGCGCTTTCCTACCTCATGATGTGGGTCCCTGGTCACTGACGGGTACTTTCGTTAATTTTGAGTGGGCTCCGCCCACTTTGTGTTTTTGGCCCTCTATACAGTAATAATGTTCAATTTTTGCATTACATGCTTATATGCACGGAACATGCAAGAGATGGGGAACGTATTCGTGAGCTACTTAGGGCAAATGAGTGCTTTATATGGGGATGACGACCCCAATGTAAAGTGCTCGTTTAGTGCGCACTTTTGCACGGGCTTCGCCCGTTTACAACGGTAATGTTCCATTTTCCTTCTACTAATTAGTATGCACGGGGCGTGCGTGAGTGAAGGAATGCGTTAGTGAGTGTTTGGAAGTGGGCGAGCGTTTTGCGCTCGATTTCGTGCGCACTATGTGCGCACTTTCACAGCCATGCTTTGCACGGCCTTACGAGATTAATAGGCCTCTCGCCAGCTTGTGGCGCTCGGGCCTAATTAAAAGCATCTTGGTGACAAGTCTGTGCATTCATCTTTGATATTTTCTGTGTTTTACAGGAAAATTGAGGCTGACTTTCCAGCATATCTGAAGTATATAAGACAAGAAAAGGTAACATTTATTTGCTTTATATTTAAGAGAAGTATTATTTTTGTCAAGTTTTATCTGTATAACATAATAAAATTTCTACAGATGGCAGAAGAGGAAGAAACCAGAGAGGTGTTGTTTCCTGACTGGGAAGGTCCAGACAAAACTGGCTTGACCCTTGAACAAACAACAGAAGGTGAGCTTTTGGTGAAGGAAGTCAAAGGAGAATCACCAGCAGGGCGATCGGGAAGAGTTTACGAAGGTAAGAATATGGTACTTTCAGGGACTTTGCCTCAGAGTTTTCCAACTAACAACTGTCACCCACTGTTTGTATTTATAGGTGATCAGGTTGTTGGTGCCACTATCTACTTTGAGAATATGACCTCAGAGGAGACAGCAGACTTACTGAAAACACTGAACCGACATAAAGTTGGTCTTAAATTACAAAATAAGGACAAATCACCTCTTTGTTCACCACTGAGTACACCATGTCGCTCACCAATGGGTACTTTAACATGGGAGGGAAGTCCCCGGTTTGGAGCTACCAGTCCTGACATTCTCCTTGTATGTAAATATTCTTTTTCATTTTCTGTATGGTTGCAAAATGCTGAAAATAAATAATCTTCTATGTTCTGATTTATCTACACAGAGTGGCGATGATGAAGACTATAAGAGAATATATACAAAGAAGATTAAACCCAGACTGAAGTCTGAAGATTTAGCTGAAGGGGTGGACGTACGGACTGAGAGGCATAGCAGCACAAGCAGCGATGGAAGCACAATTACAACCATCACCCGTCGCATTACTACGTACACTGTGGATTTTCCTCATGGTATAAGTGAGCAACACGAACTGTCAAGTCCAGAGCTCAAAGGGCTAAGACAGGATTCAGAGAATGCTTCGTCCGAAGTAAAAATATCACTTGGCAGCCATGCAGGTAAAGAAGAGGAGGGAGTTTTTGAGTCAAAGAAGGTTTCTTACACAGGCCCACAAATTAGTTCAGATGATCCGAGATGGGGCACTGGAGGTATTTATACTCAAAGTATTCAAAGGGGGGGAGACATAGAGGGATTTAAAAGCATTGGTTTTGCAGTGCCTTCATGTGAGCTTAAAGAGCGCACTGAGAATAGAAAGCAGGAGGATGAGGACATAGGTGCACAGGAAAAGAAAAGAAACGTGGCGCAGAATGATAGTACAAACACTGGTAGTAGGACTGTCACAATAGAACGACTGAGAAGTGAAAATGTAATTTCAGCTGATGAAAATGGAGGGTCTATCAGTATGTCTGTCCCAGGGACAATGCAAATATCTACAAAAGGACTTATCAAATCAAAGACATTTAAGTCTGGAATTGACACTGATGAAAAGACAAAGATGAATGTGACTGGAAATACAACAGCTCAGAAGTTAAAAGAAAATGTCAGTATTCCAGATGTTAAGTTAGCTGGCAATGCAATTTGCATATCCAAAGGAGGACCAGAGTTAATTGTGCAGGAGGAAAGATGTATACATTTACCATCAATAGGCATCAAATCCTCAGTAGTTGACAAGGAAACAAGTACTAAACATAGTAAAGGGGATGGTGTTAGTATAGATACATCTGGTGCAAAAATGAAAATGCCAAACATAGATATCAACTTGGGAGGCCAAAAAGTAAAAGCTGACGATGGTATGTTGGGTGCCAGAACTGAAGGGCCAAACACTGATGTTAAACTTCCTGATGTTGACAGTGAAAGACCTGATAGTAAAGAAGCTAAATTTAGTATATCGGGATCAAAAATATCTAGAGCTCCCAATTTGGAAGGAGATGCAGGATTTCAAATGCCAAATGTAAAAATGCCCTCATTTGGCACCAGAAGTTCAAATTTGGAGAATAAAGATGTGAATCCAAACAGGTTTGGTATTGACAATGAGAGACAAACTATTGAAATTAAGGGGTCAAAAGGGGGAATTGAAATCCCTAAAATAAAAATATCCTCTGTTGACATGAAGAGTCAGAGCATGAAGATGTCTGATGTTGATATAAATTGTCCAAAGGCCAAGGTTGACTTGACAGAATCAAAGATTTCAGGAGTTGATATTGAAGGACCCGATGGAAAAATGCCAATTTTAGATATAAACCTTAATGCCCCCATCATAAAAAATGTTGATGTTTCAGTTCCAAATATTAAAGGTGAAGTTACAGGCCCAAAAGTTAATATTGGTGCACCAGATGTTGACGTTCATAGCGAGGAAAGAGGATTTACAATGCCCAAAATCAAAATTCCAACAATTGGCATCAAAGGCCCAAAATTGGAGGGTCCTGAAACTGATGTTGACCATCCAAATGCTGATATAAAAGTGACAGTACCTAAGATTGATGTTAATGCTCCAGGAATTGATATAAAGGGACCATCGGTTGATATAAAAGCACCAAAGGGTGAAATTGAAATGCCCTCTTTTGAAATTAAGGGTCCAAAAATAGAAAAGCCTGATATTGGTATGAACTTTTCCAAAGCCAAGATTCACGATAAAGCAACCAAATTTGATGTTAACCTTCCTGATGTTAACATTGAAGGGCCAGACGGAAAACTTAAAGGCCCTAAATTTGGTTTGTCATCCATTAAGGGTTCAAAACTGCCCAATTTGGAAGGTTCCAAATTGGTAGGAGATGTTGATATTTCAGTTCCTAAAATTGGTAAAGAAAAAGGTAAAGTTAATGCCCCAGAGGTTGAAATACCAGATGTCAACATAGACGGAACAAAAGCAGGAATTAAAATGCCAAAAGTCAAAATGTCCTCAGTTGGTGTCAAAACTCCAAAAATAGAGGGCCCAGAAGTTGACATAAATCTTCCAGGAGCAAATTCTAATGTTAATCTTCCTGATGTTAAAATAGAAGGACTAGATGGAAAACTTAAAGGGCCTACATTTGGCATTCCATCCATTAAGGGTCCAAAAATTCCAGCTATGGACATTAAAATAAAAGCTCCTAAGATGGCGGGAGATGTTGATATTTCAGTTCCAAATATTAAAGGTGAAGTCAAAGGCCCGGAAGTAGATATTGATGCACCAGATGTTGACATTCATGGTGAAAAAGGAGGCTTTAAATTGCCAAAATTTAAAGTTCCATCGTTTGGAATCAAAGGCCCCAAAATTGATGTTAATGCTCCAGAAATGAATATCAGGGGATCATCAGTTGATATGAAAGGAGCAAAAGGTGACATTGAAATGCCTTCTTTTGACATAAAGGGTCCAAAAACGGAAAAGCCAGATGTTAACATCACCAAATTTGATGTTGACGTGAAGCTCCCCAAAGCAGACATTGATCTGAAGGCATCAAAATTTGACATAAAAGGTCCTAACATTGACATTGAAGGTCCAAGTGCAAAAACCCAAGGAACAAAATTCAACCTTCCATCTATTTCAAATCCCAAAATGTCAACGTCGGATGTTGATTTAAATATTAAGGGTCCAAAGATAAAGGGAGATATGGATTTGTCTATACCAAAACTTGAAGGAGATATAAAAGTTCCAGACATTGATGTGGAGGCACCAAAGGGTGGAATTGAAATGCCAATAATAAAAATGCCTTCATTTGGATTCAAAGGTCCACAGGTTGAGGGCCCAGATATAGATGTCAAGCTCCCTAAAGCTGACATTGATCTGAATGCACCGAACGTTGACCTACAAGGTCCTGACGTTGAAATAGAAAGTCCAAGTGGGAAATTCAAAGCACCAAAATTCAACCTTCCATCCATTTCCGGAACCAAAATGTCCATGCCTGACATTGACTTCAATCTCAAGGGTCCGAAGATAAAGGGAGATATGGATTTGTCCGCACCAAAACTTGAAGGAGATATAAAAGTTCCAGATGTTGACATTGATGCTCCAGAAATCGACATAAAAGGACCTAAAGGTGGCTTTGAAATGCCAAAAATGAAAATGCCATCAATTGGATTCAAAGGTCCAAAAGTTGAAGGCCCAGAAATAGATATGAACCTCCCTAAAACTGACATTGATCTGAAGGCACCAAAAGTTGACATTAAAGGGCCTAACCTTGACATTGAAAGTCCAAGTGGAAAAATCAAAGGACCAAGATTCAACCTTCCATCCATTTCCGGTCCCAACATGTCCATGCCAGATGTTGACTTCAATCTTAAGGGTCCGAAGATAAAGGGAGACATGGATTTGTCTGCACCAAAACTTGAAGGAGATATACAAGTTCCAGATCTTGACATTGATGCTCCAGAAATTGATGTGGAGGGACCAAAGGGAGGATTTGAAATTCCAAAAATAAAAATGCCATCATTTGGATTCAAAGGTCCAAAACTTGAAGGGCCGGATATAGATGTGAAACTCCCTAAAGCTGACATTGATCTGAAGGCACCAAAAGTTGACATAAAAGGTCCTGACGTTGACATCAAAAGTCCAAGTGGGAAATTCAAAGCACCAAAAGTCAACCTTCCATCCATTTCCGGGCCCAAAATGTCCATGCCTGATGTTGACTTCAATCTTAAGGGTCCGAAGATAAAGGGAGACATGGATTTGTCTGCACCAAAACTTGAAGGAGATATACAAGTTCCAGATCTTGACATTGATGCTCCAGAAATTGATGTGGAGGGACCAAAGGGAGGATTTGAAATTCCAAAAATAAAAATGCCATCATTTGGATTCAAAGGTCCAAAACTTGAAGGGCCGGATATAGATGTGAAACTCCCTAAAGCTGACATTGATCTGAAGGCACCAAAAGTTGACATAAAAGGTCCTGACGTTGACATCAAAAGTCCAAGTGGGAAATTCAAAGCACCAAAAGTCAACCTTCCATCCATTTCCGGGCCCAAAATGTCCATGCCAGATGTTGACTTCAATCTTAAGGGTCCGAAGATAAAGGGAGACATGGATTTGTCAGCACCAAAACTTGAAGGAGATATACAAGTTCCAGATCTTGACATTGATGCTCCAGAAATTGATGTGGAGGGACCAAAGGGAGGATTTGAAATTCCAAAAATAAAAATGCCATCATTTGGATTCAAAGGTCCAAAACTTGAAGGGCCGGATATAGATGTGAAACTCCCTAAAGCTGACATTGATCTGAAGGCACCAAAAGTTGACATAAAAGGTCCTGACGTTGACATCAAAAGTCCAAGTGGGAAATTCAAAGCACCAAAAGTCAACCTTCCATCCATTTCCGGGCCCAAAATGTCCATGCCTGATGTTGACTTCAATCTTAAGGGTCCGAAGATAAAGGGTGACATGGATTTGTCCGCACCAAAACTTGAAGGAGATATACAAGTTCCAGATCTTGACATTGATGCTCCAGAAATTGATGTGGAGGGACCAAAGGGAGGATTTGAAATTCCAAAAATAAAAATGCCATCATTTGGATTCAAAGGTCCAAAACTTGAAGGGCCGGATATAGATGTGAAACTCCCTAAAGCTGACATTGATCTAAAGGCACCAAAAGTTGACATAAAAGGTCCTGACGTTGACATAAAAAGTCCAAGTGGGAAATTCAAAGCACCAAAAGTCAACCTTCCATCCATTTCCGGGCCCAAAATATCTATGCCTGATGTTGACTTAAATCTTAAGGGTCCGAAGATAAAGGGTGACATGGATTTGTCTGCACCAAAACTTGAAGGAGATATACAAGTTCCAGATATTGACATTGATGCTCCAGAAATTAATGTGGAGGGACCAAAGGGAGGATTTGAAATGCCAAAAATGAAAATGCCATCATTTGGATTGAAAGGTCCAAAGGTTGAAGGCCCAGAAATAGATGTGAAACTCCCTAAAGCTGACATTGATCTGAAGGCACCAAAAGTTGACATAAAAGGTCCTGACGTTGACATCAAAAGTCCAAGTGGGAAATTCAAAGCACCAAAAGTCAACCTTCCATCCATTTCCGGACCCAAAATGTCCATGCCAGACGTAGACTTCAATCTCAAGGGTCCGAAGATGAAGGGAGATATGGATTTGTCAGCACCAAAACTTGAAGGAGATATAAAAGTTCCAGATGTTGACATTGATGCTCCAGAAATCGACATAAAAGGACCTAAAGGTGGCTTTGAAATGCCAAAAATGAAAATGCCATCATTTGGATTCAAAGGTCCAAAGGTTGAAGGCCCAGAAATAGATGTGAAACTCCCTAAAGCTGACATTGACTTGAAGGCACCAAAAGTTGACATTAAAGGACCTAACCTTGACATTGAAAGTCCAAGTGGAAAAATCAAAGGACCAAGATTCAACCTTCCATCCATTTCCGGTCCCAACATGTCCATGCCTGATATTGACTTTAATCTTAAGGGTCCGAAGATAAAGGGAGACATGGATTTGTCCGCACCAAAACTTGAAGGTGATATTACAATTCCAGATGTTGACTTAAAAGGTCCAGAAATCGATGTGGAGGGACCAAAGGGAGAATTTGAAATGCCAAAAATAAAAATGCAATCATTTGGATTCAAAGGTCCAAAACTTGAAGGGCCGGATAGTGATATGAATCTCCCTGTAACTGACATTGATCTAAAGGCACCAAAAGTTGACATAAAAGGTCCTGATGTTGACATCGAAAGTCCAAGTGGGAAATTCAAAACACCAAAATTCAACCTTCCATCCATTTCCGGCCCCAAAATGTCCATGCCTGATGTTGACTTCAATCTTAAGGGTCCGAAGATAAAGGGAGATATGGATTTGTCAGCTCCAAAACTTAAAGGAGATATAAAAGTTCCAGATGTTGACATTGATGCTCCAGAAATTGACATAAAAGGACCTAAAGGTGGCTTTGAAATGCCTAAATTTAAAATGCCAAAATTCGGATTCAAAGGTGAAAAGGTTGAAGGCCCAGAAATAGATGTGAAACTCCCTAAAGCTGATTTTGATCTGAAGGCACCAAAAGTTGACATTAAAGGACCTAACCTTGACATTGAAAGTCCAAGTGGAAAAAACAAAGGACCAAGATTCAACCTTCCATCCATTTCCGGTCCCAACATGTCCATGCCTGATATTGACTTCAATCTTAAGGGTCCGAAGATAAAGGGAGACATGGATTTGTCCGCACCAAAACTTGAAGGAGATATAAAAGTTCCAGATGTTGACATAAAAGCTCCAAAAATTGATGTGGAGGGACCAAAGGGAGGATTTGAAATGCCACAAATTAAAATGCCCTCATTTGGATTCAAAGTTCCAAAGGTTGAAGGCCCAGAAATAGATGTGAAACTCCCTAAGGCTGATTTTGATCTGAAGGCACCAAAAGTTGACATTAAAGGACCTAACCTAGACATTGAAAGTCCAAGTGGGAAATTCAAAGCACCAAAATTCAACATTCCATCCATTTCCGGGCCCAAAATATCTATGCCTGATGTTGACTTCAATCTTAAGGGTCCGAAGATAAAGGCAGACGTGGATTTGTCCGCACCAAAACTTGAAGGAGATATACAAGTTCCAAATCTTGACATTGATGCTCCAGAAATCAATGTGGAGGGACCAAAGGGAGTATTTGAAATGCCAAAAATGAAAATGCCATCATTTGGATTGAAAGGTCCAAAGGTTGAAGGCCAAGAAATAGATGTGAAACTCCCTAAAGCTGACATTGATCTGAAGGCACCAAAAGTTGACGTTAAAGGACCTAACCTTGACATTGAAAGTCCAAGTGGAAAAATCAAAGGACCAAGATTTAACCTTCCATCCATTCACGGACCCAAAATGTCCATGCCAGATGTAGACTTCAATCTCAAGGGTCCGAAGATAAAGGGAGGTATGGATTTGTCAGCACCAAAACTTGAAGGAGATATAAAAGTTCCAGATGTTGACATTGATGCTCCAGAAATCAACATAAAAGGACCTAAAGGTGGCTTTGAAATGCCAAAAATGAAAATGCCATCATTTGGATTCAAAGGTCCAAAGGTTGAATGCCCAGAAATAGATGTGAAACTCCCTAAAGCTGACATTGACCTGAAGGCACCAAAAGTTGACATTAAAGGACCTAACCTTGACATTGAAAGTCCAAGTGGAAAAATCAAAGGACCAAGATTCAACCTTCCGTCCATTTCCGGTCCCAACATGTCCATGCCTGATATTGACTTTAATCTTAGGGGTCCGAAGATAAAGGGAGACATGGATTTGTCCGCACCAAAACTTGAAGGTGATATTACAATTCCAGATGTTGACTTAAAAGGTCCAGAAATCGATGTGGAGGGACCAAAGGGAGGATTTGAAATGCCAAAAATAAAAATGCCATCCTTTGGATTTAAAGGTCCAAAACTTGAAGGGCCGGATATTGATATGAATCTCCCTGTAACTGACATTGATCTAAAGGCACCAAAAGTTGACATAAAAGGTCCTGATGTTGACATCGAAAGTCCAAGTGGGAAATTCAAAGCACCAAAATTCAACCTTCCATCCATTTCCGGGCCCAAAATATCTATGCCTGATGTTGACTTCAATCTTAAGGGTCCGAAGATGAAGGGAGATATGGCTTTGTCAGCTCCAAAACTTGAAGGAGATATAAAAGTTCCAGATGTTGACATTGATGCTCCAGAAATTGACATAAAAGGACCTAAAGGTGGCTTTGAAATGCCAAAAATGAAAATGCCATCTTTTGGATTTAAAGGTCCAAAAGTTGAAGGCCCAGAAATAGATGTGAAACTCCCTAAAGCTGACATTGATCTGAAGGGACCAAAAGTTGATGTTAAAGGACCTAACCTTGACATTGAAAGTCCAAGTGGAAAAATCAAAGGACCAAGATTCAACCTTCCATCCATTTCCGGTCCCAACATGTCCATGCCTGATATTGACTTCAATCTTAGGGGTCCGAAGATGAAGGGAGACATGGATTTGTCTGCGCCAAAACTTGAAGGTGATATAAAAGTTCCAGATGTTGACTTACAAGGTCCAGAAATTGATGTAGAAGGACCAAAGGGAGGATTTGAAAAGCCAAAAATAAAAATGCCATCATTTGGATTCAAAGGTCCGAAACTTGAAGGGCCAGATATAGACGTGAAGACCCCTAAAGTTGACATTGATCTGAAAGCACCAACAGTTGACATAAAAGGTCCTGAAGTTGACATAGAAAGTCCAAGTGGGAAATTCAAAACACCAAATTTCAACCTTCCATCCATTTCCGGGCCCAAAATATCTATGCCTGATGTTGACTTCAATCTTAAGGGTCCGAAGATAAAGGGAGATATGGATTTGTCAGCACCAAAACTTGAAGGAGATATAAAAGTTCCAGATGTTGACATACAAGGTCCAGAAATTGATGTGGACGGACCAAAGGGAGGATTTGAAATGCCAAAAATAAAAATGCCATCATTTGGATTCAAAGGTCCAAAACTTGAAGGGCCGGATATAGACGTGAAGACCCCTAAAGTTGACATTGATCTGAAAGCACCAGAAGTTGACATAAAAGGTCCTGACGTTGACATCGAAAGTCCAAGTGGGAAATTCAAAGCACCAAAATTCAACCTTCCATCCATTCACGGACCCAAAATGTCCATGCCAGATGTTGATTTCAATCTTAAGGGTCCAAAGATAAAGGGAGACGTGGATTTGTCTGCACCAAGACTTGAAGGAGATATAAAAGTTCCAGATGTTGACATTGATGCTCCAGAAATTGACATAAAAGGACCTAAAGGTGGCTTTGAAATGCCTAAATTTAAAATGCCAAAATTTGGATTTAAAGGTCCAAAGATTGATGGCCCAGATATAGATGCAAAACTCCCTAAAGCTGGTATTGATCTGAAGGCACCAAAGGTTGACATAAAAAGTCCTGAAATTAATATTGATAGTCCAAGTCGAAAAATTAAAGGACCAAAATTCAACCTTCCATCCATTCATGGCCCAAAAATTTCCATGCCTGATGTTGATTTCAATCTTAAGGGTCCGAAGATAAAGGGAGACGTGGATTTGTCAGCACCAAAACTTGAAGGAGATATAAAAGTTCCAGATATTGACATTGATGCTCCAGAAATTGACATAAAAGGACCTAAAGGTGGCTTTGAAATGCCTAAATTCAAAATGCCAAAATTTGGATTCAAAGGTCCAAAGGTTGAAGGCCCAGAAATAGATGTGAAACTCCCTAAAGCTGACATTGACGTGAAAGCACCAAAAGTTGACATTAAAGGACCTAACCTTGACATTGAAAGTCCAAGTGGAAAAGTCAAAGGACAAAAATTCAACCTTCCATCCATTTCCGGGCCCAAAATATCTACGCCTGACGTTGACTTCAATCTTAAGGGTCCGAAGATGAAGGGAGATATGGATTTGTCAGCTCCAAAACTTGAGGGTGAAATAAAAGTCCCAGATGTTGACATTGATGCTCCAGAATTTGACATAAAAGGACCTAAAGGTGGCTTTGAAATGCCAAAAATTAAAATGCCCTCATTTGGATTCAAAGTTCCAAAGGTTGAAGGCCCAGAAATAGATGTGAAACTCCCTAAGGCTGATTTTGATCTGAAGGCACCAAAAGTTGACATTAAAGGACCTAACCTAGACATTGAAAGTCCAAGTGGAAAAATCAAAGGACCAAGATTCAACCTTCCATCCATTTCCAGTCCCAACATGTCCATGCCAGATGTTGACTTCAATCTTAAGGGTCCGAAGATAAAGGGAGACATGGATTTGTCAGCACCAAACCTTGAAGGTGATATCACAATTCCAGACGTTGACTTAAAAGGTCCAGAATTTGATATTGAGGGAACAAAGGGAGGATTTGAAATGCCAAAAATAAAAATGCCATCATTTGGATTCAAAGGTCCAAAACTTGAAGGGCCGGATACAGATTTGAAGACCCCTAAAGCTGACATTGATCTGAAAGCACCAAAAGTTGACATAAAAGGTCCTGACATTGACATCCAAAGTCCAAGTGGGAAATTCAAAACACCAAAATTCAACCTTCCATCCATTTCCGGGCCCAAAATATCAATGCCTGATGTTGACTTCAATCTTAAGGGTCCGAAGATGAAGGGAGATTTGGATATGTCAGCACCAAAACTTAAAGGAGATATAAAAGTTCCTGATATTGACATTGATGCTCCAGAAATTGACATAAAAGGACCTAAAGGTGGCTTTGAAATGCCAAAAATGAAGATGCCATCATTTGGATTCAAAGGTCCAAAGGTTGAAGGCCCAGAAATAGATGTTAAACTCCCTAAAGCTGACATTGATCTGAAGGCACCAAAAGTTGACATTAAAGGACCTAACCTTGACATTAAGGGTCCAAGTGGAAAAATCAAAGGACCAACATTCAACCTTCCATCCATTTCCGGTCCCAACATGTCCATGCCTGATATTGACTTCAATCTTAGGGGTCCAAAGATAAAGGGAGACATGGATTTGTCTGCACCAAAACTTGAAGGTGATATTACAATTCCAGACGTTGGCTTAAAAGGTCCAGAAATTGATGTGGAGGGACCAAAGGGAGGATTTGAAATGCCAAAACTAAAAATGCCATCATTTGGATTGAAAGGTCCAAAACTTGAAGGGCCGGATATAGATATGAATCTCCCTGAAGCTGACATTGATCTAAAGGCACCGAAAGTTGACATAAAAAGTCCTGACGTTGACATCGAAAGTCCAAGTGGGAAATTCAAAACACCAAAATTCAACCTTCCATCCATTTCCGGGCCCAAAATATCTATGCCTGATGTTGACTTCAATCTCAAGGGTCCGAAGATGAAGGGAGATATGGATTTGTCAGCACCAAAACTTGAAGGAGATATAAAAGTTCCAGATGTTGACATTGATGCTCCAGAAATTGACATAAAAGGACCTAAAGGTGGCTTTGAAATGCCAAAAATGAAAATGCCATCATTTGGATTCAAAGGTCCAAATGTTGAAGGCCCAGAAATAGATGTGAAACTTCCTAAAGCTGACATTGATATGAAGGCACCAAAAGTTGACATTAAAGGACCTAACCTTGACATTGAAAGTCCAAGTGGGAAATTCAAAGCACCAAAATTCAACCTTCCATCCATTCATGGCCCAAAAATGTCCATGCCTGATGTTGATTTCAATCTTAAGGGTCCGAAGATAAAGGGAGACGTGGATTTGTCAGCACCAAAACTTGAAGGAGATATAAAAGTTCCAGATATTGACACTGATGCTCCAGAAATTGACATAAAAGGACCTAAAGGTAGCTTTGACATGCCTAAATTCAAAATGCCAAAATTTGGATTCAAAGGTCCAAAGGTTGAAGGCCCAGAAATAGATGTGAAACTCCCTAAAGCTGACATTGACGTGAAAGCACCAAAAGTTGACATTAAAGGGCCTAACCTTGACATTGAAAGTCCAAGTGGAAAAATCAAAGGACCAAGATTCAACCTTCCATCCATTTCCGGTCCCAACATGTCCATGCCAGATGTTGACTTCAATCTTAAGGGTCCGAAGATAAAGGGAGACATGGATTTGTCAGCACCAAACCTTGAAGGTGATATCACAATTCCAGACGTTGACTTAAAAGGTCCAGAATTTGATATTGAGGGAACAAAGGGAGGATTTGAAATGCCAAAAATAAAAATGCCATCATTTGGATTCAAAGGTCCAAAACTTGAAGGGCCAGATATAGATTTGAAGACCCCTAAAGCTGACATTGATCTGAAAGCACCAAAAGTTGACATAAAAGGTCCTGACATTGACATCCAAAGTCCAAGTGGGAAATTCAAAGGACCAAAATTCAACCTTCCATCCATTTCCGGGCCCAAAATATCAATGCCTGATGTTGACTTCAATCTCAAGAGTCCGAAGATAAAGGGAGACATGGATTTGTCTGCACCAAAACTTGAAGGTGATATTACAATTCCAGACGTTGGCTTAAAAGGTCCAGAAATTGATGTGGAGGGACCAAAGGGAGGATTTGAAATGCCAAAACTAAAAATGCCATCATTTGGATTCAAAGGTCCAAAACTTGAAGGGCCGGATATAGATATGAATCTCCCTGAAGCTGACATTGATATAAAGGCACCGAAAGTTGACATAAAAGGTCCTGACGTTGACATCGAAAGTCCAAGTGGGAAATTCAAAACACCAAAATTCAACCTTCCATCCATTTCCGGGCCCAAAATATCTATGCCTGATGTTGATTTCAATCTCAAGGGTTCAAAGATGAAGGGAGATATGGATTTGTCAGCACCAAAACTTGAAGGAGATATAAAAGTTCCAGATGTTGACATTGATGCTCCAGAAATTGACATAAAAGGACCTAAAGGTGGCTTTGAAATGCCAAAAATGAAAATGCCATCATTTGGATTCAAAGGTCCAAATGTTGAAGGCCCAGAAATAGATGTGAAACTTCCTAAAGCTGACATTGATATGAAGGCACCAAAAGTTGACATTAAAGGACCTAACCTTGACATTGAAAGTCCAAGTGGGAAATTCAAAGCACCAAAATTCAACCTTCCATCCATTCATGGACCCAAAATGTCCATGCCAGATGTTGATTTCAATCTTAAGGGTCCAAAGATAAAGGGAGATATGGATTTGTCCGCACCAAGACTTGAAGGAGATATAAAAGTTCCAGATGTTGACATTGATGCTCCAGAAATTGACATAAAAGGACCAAAAGGAGGCTTTGAAATGCCTAAATTTAAAATGCCATCGTTTGGATTCAAAGGTCCAAAGGTTGAAGGCCCAGAAATAGATGTGAACCTCCCTAAAGCTGACATTGATCTGAAAGCACCAAAAGTTGACATTAAAGGGCCTAACCTTGACATTGAAAGTCCAAGTGGAAAAATCAAAGGACCAAAATTCAACCTTCCTTCCATTTCCGGTCCCAACATGTCCATGCCTGATATTGACTTTAATCTTAGGGGTCCGAAGATGAAGGGAGATATGGATTTGTCAGCACCAAAACTTGAAGGAGATATAAAAGTTCCAGATGTTGACATTGATGCTCCAGAAATTGACATAAAAGGACCTAAAGGTGGCTTTGAAATGCCAAAAATAAAAATGCCATCATTTGGATTCAAAGGTCCAAATGTTGAAGGCCCAGAAATAGATGTGAAACTTCCTAAAGCTGACATTGATCTGAAGGCACCAAAAGTTGACATTAAAGGACCTAACCTTGACATTGAAAGTCCAAGTGGAAAAATCAAAGGACCAAGATTTAACCTTCCATCCATTCACGGACCCAAAATGTCCATGCCAGATGTTGATTTCAATCTTAAGGGTCCAAAGATAAAGGGAGACGTGGATTTGTCCGCACCAAAACTTGAAGGAGACATAAAAGTTCCCGATGTTGACATTGATGCTCCAGACATTGACATAAAAGGACCTAAAGGTGGCTTTGAAATGCCTAAATTTAAAATGCCATCATTTGGAATCAAAGGTCCTAAGGTGGAAGGCCCAGAAATCGATATGAACCTCCCTAAAGCTGACATTGATCTTAAGGCACCAAAGGTTGACCTTAAAGGACCTAACCTTGACATTGAAAGTCCAAGTGGAAAAATCAAAGGACCAAGATTTAACCTTCCATCCATTCACGGACCCAAAATACCCATGCCAGATGTTGATTTCAATCTTAAGGGTCCAAAGATAAAGGGAGACGTGAATTTGTCCGCACCAAAACTTGAAGGAGATATAAAAGTTCCTGATGTTGACATTGATGCTCCAGAAATTGACATAAAAGGACCTAAAGGTGGCTTTGAAATGCCTAAATTTAAAATGCCATCATTTGGAATCAAAGGTCCAAAGGTGGAAGGCCCAGAAATAGATATGAATCTCCCTAAAGCTGACATTGATCTGAAGGCACCAAAAGTTGACCTTAAAGGACCCAACCTTGACATTGAAAGTCCAAGTGGAAAAATCAAAGGACCAAGATTCAACCTTCCATCCATTTCCGGTCCCAACATGTCCATGCCTGATATTGACTTCAATCTTAAGGGTCCGAAGATGAAGGGAGATATGGATTTGTCTACACCAAAACTTGAAGGTGATATTACAATTCCAGACGTTGACTTAAATGGTCCAGAAATTGATGTGGAGGGACCAAAGGGAGGATTTGAAATGCCAAAAATTAAAATGCCATCATTTGGATTCAAAGGTCCAAAACTTGAAGGGCCTGATATAGATGTGAAGACCCCTAAAACTGACATTGATTTGAAAGCACCAAAGGTTGACATGAAAGGTCCTGAAGTTGACATCGAAAGTCCAAGTGGGAAATTCAAAACACCAAAATTCAACCTTCCGTCCATTTCCGGGCCCAAAATATCAATGCCTGATGTTGACTTCAATCTTAAGGGTCCGAAGATAAAGGGAGATATGGATTTGTCAGCACCAAAACTTGAAGGAGATATAAAAGTTCCAGATGTTGACATTGATGCTACAGAAATTGATATAAAAGGACCTAAAGGTGGCTTTGAAATGCCAAAAATAAAAATGCCATCATTTGGATTCAAGGGTCCAAATGTTGAAGGCCCAGAAATAGATATGAAACTTCCTAAAGCTGACATTGATCTGAAGGCACCAAAAGTTGACCTTAAAGGACCTAACCTTGACATTGAAAGTCCAAGTGGGAAAATCAAACGACCAAGATTTAACCTTCCATCCATTCACGGACCCAAAATGTCCATGCCAGATATTGATTTCAATCTTAAGGGTCCAAAGATAAAGGCAGACGTGGATTTGTCCGCACCAAAACTTGAAGGAGATATAAAAGTTCCAGATGTTGACATTGATGCTCCAGAAATTGACATAAAAGGACCTAAAGGTGGCTTTGAAATGCCAAAAATGAAAATGCCATCGTTTGGATTCAAAGGTCCAAATGTTGAAGGCCCAGAAATAGATGTGAAACTTCCTAAAGCTGATTTTGATCTGAAGGCACCAAAAGTTGACCTTAAAGGACCTAACCTTGACATTGAAAGTCCAAGTGGAAAAATCAAAGGACCAAGTTTTAACCTTCCATCCATTCACGGACCCAAAATGTCCATGCCAGATATTGATTTCAATCTTAAGGGTCCAAAGATAAAGGGAGACATGGATTTGTCCGCACCAAAACTTGAAGGTGATATTACAATTCCAGACGTTGACTTAAAAGGTCCAGAAATTGATGTGGAGGGACCAAAGGGAGGATTTGAAATGCCAAAAATTAAAATGCCGTCATTTGGAATCAAAGGTCCAAAACTTGAAGGGCCGGATGTAGATTTGAAGACCCCTAAAGCTGACATTGATCTGAAAGCACCAAAAGTTGACATAAAAGGTCCTGAAGTTGACATCGAAAGTCCAAGTGGGAAATTCAAAACACCAAAATTCAACCTTCCATCCATTTCCGGACCCAAAATATCTATGCCTGACCTTGACTTCAATCTTAAGGGTCCGAAGATAAAGGGAGATATGGATTTGTCAGCCCCAAAACTTGAAGGAGGTATAAAAGTTCCTGATGTTGACATTGATGCTCCAGAAATTGACATAAAAGGACCTAAAGGTGGCTTTGAAATGCCTAAATTTAAAATGCCAAAATTTGGATTCAAGGGTCCAAAGGTTGAAGGCCCAGAAATAGATATGAACCTTCCTAAAGCTGACATTGATCTGAAGGCACCAAAAGTTGACATAAAAGTTCCTGACATTGACATTAAAAGTCCAAGTGGAAAATTCAAAGGACCAAATTTTAACCTTCCATCCATTTCCGGTCCCAAAATGTCCATGCCTGATGTTGATTTCAATCTGAAGAGTCCGAAGATAAAGGGAGATATGGATTTGTCAGCACCAAAACTTGAAGGAGATATAAAAGTTCCTGGTGTTGACATAAAAGGTCCAGAAATTGATGTGGAAGGACCAAAAATTAAAATGCCATCATTTGGATTCAAAGGTCCAAAGGTTGAAGGCCCAGAAATAGATGTGAAACTCCCTAAAGCTGATTTTGATCTGAAGGCACCAAAAGTTGACCTTAAAGGACCTAACCTTGACATTGAAAGTCCAAGTGGGAAATTCAAAACACCAAAATTCAACCTTCCATCCATTTCCGGTCCCAACATGTCCATGCCTGATATTGACTTCAATTTTAAGGGTCCGAAGATAAAGGGAGACATGGATTTGTCAGCACCAAAACTTGAAGGAGATATACAAGTTCCAGATGTTGACCTTGATGCTCCAGAAATTGACATAAAAGGACCTAAAGGTGGCTTTGAAATGCCTAAATTTAAAATGCCAAAATTTGGATTCAAAGGTCCAAAGGTTGAAGGCCCAGAAATAGATGTGAAACTCCCTAAAGCTGACATTGATCTGAAGGCACCAAAAGTTGATGTTAAAGGACCTAACCTTGACATTGAAAGTCCAAGTGGAAAAATCAAAGGACCAAGATTCAACCTTCCATCCATTCACGGACCCAAAATGTCCATGCCAGATGTTGATTTCAATCTTAAGGGTCCAAAGATAAAGGGAGATATGGATTTTGCTTCTCCAAAACTTGAAGGAGATATAAAAGCTTCAGATGTAGACCTTGATTCTCCAGAAATTGACATAAAAGGACCTAAAGGTGGCTTTGAAATGCCTAAATTTAAAATGCCAAAATTTGGATTCAAAGGTCCAAAGGTTGATGGCCCAGATATAGATATGAACCTCCCCAAAGCTGACATTGATCTGAAGGCACCAAAAGTTGACATAAAAGGTCCTGACATTGACATCGAAAGTCCAAGTGGAAAAATCAAAGGACCAAGATTCGACCTTCCATCCATTCACGGACCCAAAATGTCCATGCCAGACGTAGACTTCAATCTCAAGGGTCCGAAGATAAAGGGAGATATGGATTTGTCAGCACCAAAACTTGAAGGAGATATAAAAGTTCCAGATGTTGACATTGATTCTCCAGAAATCGACATAAAAGGACCTAAAGGTGGCTTTGAAATGCCAAAAATGAAAATGCCATCATTTGGATTCAAAGGTCCAAAGGTTGAAGGCCCAGAAATAGATGTGAAACTCCCCAAAGCTGACATTGACTTGAAGGCACCAAAAGTTGACGTTAAAGGACCTAACCTTGACATTGAAAGTCCAAGTGGAAAAATCAAAGGACCAAGATTCAACCTTCCATCCATTTCCGGTCCCAACATGTCCATGCCTGATATTGACTTCAATCTTAAGGGTCCGAAGATAAAGGGAGACATGGATTTGTCCGCACCAAAACTTGAAGGAGATATAAAAGTTCCAGATGTTGACATAAAAGGTCCAAAAATTGATGTGGAGGGACCAAAGGGAGGATTTGAAATGCCAAAAATTAAAATGCCATCGTTTGGATTTAAAGGTCCAAAGGTTGATGTCCCCGATATAGATATAAACCTCCCTGAAACTGACATTGATCTGAAGGCACCAAAAGTTGACATAAAAGGACCTAACCTTGACATCGAAAGTCCAAGTGGAAAATTCAAAGCACCAAGATTCAACCTTCCATCCATTTCCGGGCCCAAAATATCTATGCCTGACGTTGACTTCAATACTAAGGGTCCGAAGATAAAGGGAGATATGGATTTGTCAGCTTCAAAACTTGAAGGAGATATAAAAGGTCCAGAAATTGATGTGGAGGGACCAACGGGAGGATTTGAAATGCCAAAAATGAAAATGCCATCATTTGGATTCAAAGGTCCAAAGGTTGAAGGGCCAGATATAGATGTGGAACTCCCTAAAGCTGACATTGATCTGAAGGCACCAAAAGTTGACATTAAAGGACCTAACCTTGACATTGAAAGTCCAAGTGGAAAAGTCAAAGGACCAAGATTTGACCTTCCATCCTTTTCCGGTCCCAAAATATCTATGCCTAATGTTGACTTCAATCTCAAGGGTCCGAAGATAAAGGGAGACATGGATTTGTCTGCACCAAAACTTGAAGGAGATATAAAAGTTCCAGATGTTGATATTGATGCTCCAGAAATTGACATAAAAGGACCTAAAGGTGGGTTTGAAATGCCTAAATTCAAAATGCCATCATTTGGATTCAAAGGTCCAAAACCTGAAGGGCCGGATATAGATTTGAAGACCCCTAAAGCTGACATTGATCTGAAGGCACCAACAGTTGACATAAAAGGTCCTGAAGTTGACGTCGAAAGTCCAAGTGGGAAATTCAAAACACCAAAATTCAACCTTCCATCCATTTCCGGGCCCAAAATATCTATGCCTGACCTTGACTTCAATCTTAAGGGTCCGAAGATAAAGGGAGATATGGATTTGTCAGCACCAAAACTTGAAGGAGATATAAAAGTTCCAGATGTTGACATTGATGCTCCAGAATTTGACATAAAAGGACCTAAAGGTGGCTTTGAAATGCCACAAATGAAAATTCCATCATTTGGATTCAAAGGTCCAAAGGTTGAAGGCCCAGAAATAGATGTGAAACTCCCTAAAGCTGACATTGATCTGAAGGCCCCAAAAGTTGACATTACAGGACCTAACCTTGACATTGAAAGTCCAAGTGGAAAAATCAAAGGACCAAGATTCAACCTTCCATCCATTTCCGGTCCCAACATGTCCATGCCTGATATTGACTTCAATCTTAAGGGTCCGAAGATAAAGGGCGACATGGATTTGTCCGCACCAAAACTTGAAGGTGATATTACAATTCCAGACGTTGGCTTAAAAGGTCCAGAAATTGATGTGGAGGGACCAAAGGGAGGATTTGAAATGCCCAAAATGAAAATGCCATCATTTGGACTCAAAGGTCCAAAGCTTGAAGGGCCAGATATAGATATGAAACTCCCTAAAGCTGAAATTGACCTGAAGTCACCAAAAGTGGACATAAAAGGTCCAAACACTGACATTGAAAGTCCGAGTGGAAAAGTCAAAGGGCCAAACTTCAATCTTCCATCCATTTCTGGGCCGAATATTGCAATGCCTGATGTAGATTTTAATATGAAAGGTTCAAAGTTAAAGGGAGATGTGGATTTGTCTGCACCTAAAGTTGAAGGAGATATAAAAGTTCCACATGTCAAAATTGATGCTCCTGAAATTGATATAAAAGGACCAAAAGGTGGCTTTGAAATGAAAGGTCCAAAGCTTGTAGGAGATATGGAGGTAAAAGCAAAAAAAGGGAAAGTCAAAGTACCTAAAATCAAAGGAAAGTCAAAAAAAGGTGATGTAGATGCCTCAGGAGTAAGTGTAGATGTTGGAACACCTAACATCAGCATGAAAGGAACAAAGAAAAGTGTTTTTGGCAAGCTCCATTTTCCTGATGTTGAATTAGATATTAAATCACCAAAAGCAAAAGGAGATTGGTCTTTATCTGAGGGGACGAGTGGTGCACATGTTGCACATGCCCCAAAAGTTTCTTTGGAAGACCCTGCTGTTTATAGTGGTATTAATTTTCCAGAAGGAAAAGTTTCCTTTCCTCGAATCAAAGCACCAAAATTTGCTATTGCATTGCCCCAGATAGAAGGGTCTGAAACGGCAGGAACTATTGAATCACAAACTTCATCAGGAGTTAGTCTTAAAACCAAGTCCTCCTCACTTAAGTATGAAGCAAGTCCTGACAATGCTCATGTTTCAAGTCCAGAATTTAAACGTGACCGCAAAGTAAAGGTGAAAATCCCAAAGTTATTTGGCAAATCTAAAGCAAAGAGCAGCAGTGCAAGTGATCTCAAGGGTCCAGAGATAGGAATGAGTTCTAGTGAAAAAGGAGCATCTGTTGATCTTGGTGGACAGATGGGTGCAGTCAGTATGTCACCAAAAGGCAAGTCAGCCTCATTGGACTTTTTTAAGAAATCAAGGCACAGTCCATCTTTGAGTACAGAGGGGGAAGTTACAATTAGCTCTGGTTCTACTCACTTAGAAGCAGAGAGTGGAGATATTTCATTAAACCTGGGAGAAGGTAAGGGTAAAGAAAGGAAAGGAAAGTTGAAGTTTGGAACTTTTGGAGGCTTTGGTTCAAAGTCAAAGGGCTCATATGAAGTGACTCTTGATGAGGACAGTGAAGCATCAGTAGAGGGAACAACAGGTGTTTCGTTAGCATCTAAAAAGTCAAGGTTGTCCTCATCCTCTAGCAATGAAAGTGGTTCTAAAGGTGGTTTCAGGTTTCCAAAGTTAGAACTTTCTGTCTCACCTAAAACAGAGTGAGTCTTTTAAATAACTGTTACTAATCTTAGTGACAGAGAAATCATCTTGTTGATTTTTTTTTTTTACAAGTAAAGTAACACCTAAGTTTAAATGCATTGTAATTGTAAATAAGATTAATTTGTTTTGTAATATTAAATATTCTTTTGTAAATAGTCCAGATTTATAAGCACATGGCAATACTCTGAAGGAAAACTTTGCAGATTGTTGCATATTGCAGAACATAGCCATTTCCAAAATACATTTCTTACAAAAATCATTTTGCTTATAACAGTATAGTACCATACCATTGTAACTTTTTAAAAATAATAATATTAATGCAAAAAGTAATAATTGCACAATAGAATCGAATGGCCTGGAGAGACAAATTCATGGTGTATGCGTATATTTAGACTACTAGTCATATTTGCATTGACAATCGCAGTTTGTAAAGGTAATCTGGAAGCTCTCTTTGAGTGATTTTTAATACATATTTTAGACTCAGTGCCTTTTCTTTTATAAAAGAGGTTTGAAAAATACTTTTAAATACAGCTCAAAGTTTGTGGAATCGGATATTAGGATAGAGTAAAATAGTTTTAATAAAAGAGTTGATATATTGAGTAACAATGTGATAGAAGTAGAGCAAAGTCTCTGTGTCTTTCTTTTTGTGTGCATTCTGCCAATAACTGTAAACAAATAAACAACAAATGTTTACTTCTCAATCTCCTGATCCTTTTTTTTGCACAGTATTTGTTTCCTTATGGTAATAATTAAATTCAAAATTACCCAATTATAACCTTTTCATAATTGATTATACACCTAAAATAAAATAATTAACTTGATTACAAGAAAGCAGTTCAATAATAAAACATGAATTATAACAGATTTTGACCTAGTCAGAATAAATTTGCCTACAATTGGCACATTTAAGTTGTTTAATAATGAATGAATGCATTAACTTGAATAAATAAAGTTTATTTCTTCACAAATAAATAAAATGTTTATGAGAAGTTTCTATTATTAAAAGTAAAGGCTTTCTGTAAACTATGTTTGAAATAAAGTGAATCATAAGTTGATTTTACTTGGAAAGTAAACAGCTGCTTTTACAAAGCAAAATTGGCAAAATTGCTACTCCAATCAGACGCACGCACGCACGCACACACACACACACACACACACACACACGGACGGACGGACGGACGGACGGACAGACGCACGCACGCACTCACACACACACACACACACACACACACACACACACACACACACACACACACACAGAGACACACAGACACACAGACACACACAGAGACACACAGACACACAGACACACAGACACACACACACACACACACACACATGGAAATCACCCGCAGCAGCACCGATGACAGCCTCTGGACTCCTGTTGAAATGTCAATTCTGCTGTTCGTACTCGAGTCTTCGGTGCCAAATTCATCAAATGTGTTCTTTGACATTAATATTTTTCCTGCCTGTCGCAATATTTCCTTAAATTATTATATTATATATAATATATACTATAAAAATATTTTGAAATTTAAATTATATTTATATTTTGTCCACCTGTTCAATATATTTCTTTTAAAAATCCGTAAACCAAGTAATAAAATAACTGCGGCCTAAATGGAAAAAGTTTGGAACCACAAGACTCTTCCTAGAGCTGGGCCCGGTCAAACTGAGCGGGGGAGAAGGGCCAACATGTCTCTGTGGAGAGAGGAGAACCTTCCAGAAAAACGGCACAGATGAAGACACTCCTCAGCACATGACAGGAGTTCTTTACTTCTTTGCAGAACCTCTCAAGCGCCATCAGGTTGGATGGTGAGAATTGGTTCACAGCCATTTTCATTTGATTTAATACATAGCTTCACGTGACGTCACAACATCCGGGTCACTTGACCTAGTAACGTGCGCCACCATTTTGCGAGGGGGAAGCTAGCTGTCACTAAAACAGTATTGATTCCAAAAAGTTGCTCTGTTTTTGGATGTTCAAACAAGAACATCCAAAGACACAAAGAAAAGGTTTCCCTCTACAGGATACTTCACTTCATCATAGAGAAGAAAAAAACATATATAAGTCGCACTGGAGTATGAAATGCGGTTGCAAGTGTGAAAATAACAAATGATATCACATATAAGTCGCTTCGGAGTATAAGTATATAAGTATAAATATAAGTATAGGTCGCACCCCGGCCAAAACTATGAAAAAAGGTGCGACTTATAGCCCGGAAACTATGGTATACATAGTTTCAACCCAGCCTGACTGAAATAAACAAAATAAAAACATTTTGTTTAAGGCCTAGTTGCACACACAGAATAGAGAGTGAGACTGTTGTCAGCACTAGCACAGGCCCAGGGCAAGCTGAGGCTGAACTAGCTCATGATGCTGCCTCATTTCAAATTTCAACACTGAAGATTGACAAGAAAACATTAACATGACTATATGCCTACCTGAAAAAATATGTAGGCATCAAGACTTTTGTAATTTCTCATTTGCTCTTTGGTATAGACGCCGGGGGTCTCGATAAGGTACTCATAAATGGCTGGCCATTCGAGGTTTGGCCAGCCTGTAGGAATGTTTGCCCACGAATCTTCGAGTATCTTGTACGGACAACATTGTAGCCCAGCGCGTGATATTTTCAGCTCATAACGATGCTTTTCTGTTGGCTCCAAATGCTCTGCGTAACCGTATGACCGTATGCCTTGGAGGACACGCGGTAGTTAAGGTGTGGTTTCCCCCTCGCAAAGTGGCGGCGCGCATTACTAGGTCAAGTGACCTGGATGATGAGGTCAGCGTAAAGCTATGTATTGGGTTCAATTCTAGCCGGGCAACTCGACATTCACAGAGCTGTCCTGCAGCCACTCATTTGTTACCCTGGCTGTGTGCTTAGGGTTGTTGATTTGTTGGGAGATGAGCCTTCGCCTCAGTCAAAGGTCCAGAGGTGTTTGTTTTTAGGGTTTATCTTTTGTATTGGGGTTTAATTTCTTTATTTTGGTTGTGTGTTTTTTTTTTAGTAAATTGGAGGATTTAAAAAGCTAATGATAAGTTTACAACCTTTGGTATTTTATGGTTTTACCTTCTAAAAGGCTTGTGATTCTGTAGTTTCACTGTTCAGCAGCTGAAGATCTGCTAAATCCTCCATTCACTTTTGCATTGGCACCTTCTTTTGTGTAGTTAATGAAAACAAAATGAAAAAAAAGTAGACAAGGCCGAATCTGCCCTAGACTCATTATCCTATTATTATATTTATATTTAAACATATGGTCTAATGGGTGATGTTATGTATGTTTGTACTTTTTTAAACTGTATATTTTTTAAAGCTCTTCGATATTTTTTTTCCAACACAGGATGTTACATACTTCCTGGATAGCTGAAAGCTATTGTTTCACAATCCCCATGCACAAAGGAAGGAAATTGTCAGGGATTTCCTTTAAAAGTGGAAAGTTCTTCCCTTCCTGTCTATGTTTTTTTTTTTTTGCTTGAAGAAAGGAGTGTAGCTGAAGACTTGAGTCTTCTTAAACTGGATTGCAAAGATTTAGAAACAAGAACTCAAACGCTTAAGCAGAATTCAGGTAAGACTGCATTCATATGCATTTTGCAGGGACTGTCCGACTTGTTCTACTTCATGTGTCATGTGGGTAGCTTCCATTTTCACCAGAGTAACAGATTGTTAAAAATACGTTACATCATACATCAATATGTTTTATGATAATGCTATTTAATTTTCAGAGAAAATGCATAAAAAATATAGCATTTGAAAACTTGTCAAAGCTTCCAAAATGACAGAATGTTTTTAAATGTGTAGTTGGGTTATTTGGTACTATATGCACAAATTATATACAAAGCATTACATTGTTTTAACAATCAATATTCAACAGTGTTTTAAAAATAAAATTTGTTAAAAGTAAAGATGATAAAATGTTTCATCTTTACTTTTAACAAATTTCATTTTTAATAATAATAATAACACATTTGAATAATAAAAAATGTTAAATGGTTAAAACATTTGTACGGTTTGAGCTTAGTCAGTGAGAGGTTGTGCTAAAAATGGATTATGTTCAGAAATACTTTTTTTTATGTAAAAGCCTTTTTTTTCTTATATTTACACATAAAAATGTAATCTAAAAAATAAATCAATATCTGTCTTCAATTTTTTTATGTAGTTATTTCAGTTTTATGCTTTGAAAAGTACAGTTGTGTCTAAGGTTTAAGACGATTGTGTAAAGTTTTGTAAATTTAAATTAAAAAAGAAATGAATTGAATAAACAGCAATTTCATCATACATTAATAAATACATTATTTTTGTTACATTTTGAGATATGACTATGTTGATTTGTTAAATATGTTCAGGGGTTTCAGTGGTGAGTGTTATTATATCATGACACTTGGAACAGTTGGAACAGTGTCCAAACTCTTTCTTCTTGTCTTAATGTTTTGCATCATGTGTGTGTCTGACAAATGTGTTCAAATGTGTTAGAATGTGCTCGGTGTTCTGCCGAAATGAGAGGAAGAGTTTTGATAACTGTGTTCAACTTTTTCACAAAGGACGAATGGCATTTAGTTTAGTCTTATTAATTAAGGAAAACTGTTAATATTAAAATTGGCTGTATTTTAATGCAGCCAGAAATGTAGGATGAACTGAATGGAAGTGATGCAGTGGTTCATCTCAACATACCGTTTCTGCCATGTTGCAATCTACATTATCAAGGTGAGACCCCATTGTTTTTTTTGCCCTATTTCCCTTTATATATGGAAAACATTTTTTTCCACATATTGCCTTTATGTCTGTTCAAGCAGAAAGAAGGAAAAGAGGGGGTGGATCATGCATGTGCATTAAGTCAGCTCCAGTTGTACGCAGCAGCAGCAGCAGCAGCTTGGGGGGAGAGAGAGAGGAGAGAAAGACAGCGCATGGGTTAGAGGGAGGGTAGTACAGTCTGAGACACAGGAACAAAAGCTGCAGAGGTTGCCTTTTAGCTCCAGTGGCAGAACAACAGGGAAATGGTGGAGGGAGGAGGAGGTATCATGATAGTACTCAGACAATAACACCAGCCTAGACGTCTTTTGCAGTCTCCCCTGTGCTCTCCATGTTTTGTGGGGCTCGCTGCACTGCCTTCGTCTCTAAACCTACAAAAGGAGGATGTCCGTGTCGGGGAAGAAGGATTTTGACGTGAAGCAGATACTTAGGCTGCGGTGGCGCTGGTTCAGTCACTCATCCCAGGGTTCGGCTGGCAGCGGTGGAGGTGGTGGTGTGGGGGGCTACATCCCACAGGACACTGGCTTGGATCACAGAGGAACTCCTGCCCACGGGCGCCTCAAGAGTCACTCGCGGGAAAGAAGTACAGGAGGACTAAGGAAGAGTAGCAGTCCAGCGCACAGCATCCTTTCACCGACGCCGGCGCCCACACCTGTCTGCGTCAGGGGGGGGCAGCACCCATGGCATCAGCAACACAGCACCATCCAGGGTGTACAAGTCAGTGAGGAGACCCCAAAAAGCTTTTCCTTACCATGTACTCCTAGGAAAGATGACAGCATCTGCGGACATGAGGATGTCAAAAACAGCATGCAGGAGGCTCCAGAGGTAGAGCCTGGAGAAAGGTATGGCTAAGAGGGGGAGAAGATTACTGTTCAAATTACACAGTAGGCCTACAATACTGTAAAAGGGGATGACTATAAGCAAACCTTTAGATCTAAATTATTACTATTATCATTACTGTTATTATCATTATTATTAATAATAATAATAGTAATAATAATAATACTACAGCTTATATAGCGCTTTTCTGGACAATTACGGGACATTGCACTATTCATTCATTCCACATACATCATTTTATCTTTGGCCTGTTACGGACATTACATTAATAAATGCAGATTTCATAATACTTTGTAAAGTTAAGGTATGCGTTCTTTTAGGTGTGTTGCAGTTTAGTGTTAAGTGTTAGAGTTTAGAGTTAGTAATTATGCTTACTTTTAGTACCAGTTTTCTGGAAACGAATGTTAAACATTGCCCCCACAAAATCATGTTAACCTAACGTGTGTGTGTTTCTGGGAGAAAGCCTCTTGTGTGAAGGTTGAGTCTCTTTCATCGTGACATTTTGGCTTGATTGGGTTACTAGATCCATCACTATCTTCTTTACAGACTATGCTTTGTTTTAAAAGACAAGCCTTTCATTATATAAGGATTCTTGAATGGTTAAAAATGAAGACACCAAATAAAAAACAAACAAACAAACAAAAAATTTTGCACCTGGTTCTTTGTGTTGGGATAATTGGCAGATGCTCGTGTTTGCAGGTCTTGGGGTGTAAAGAGTACATGCATAACAAATTTGCCTCACAGTTAGAATCTGTAAGTGAGCTTCTCCCGTGGGGACCTTGAGTTCACACTGTCCATGTAAAACACAGGTCCTTCATCAGATTTACGCTAACAGCAGAATATTATAATACCTCTGCTTCAAAGCTGTAGTGTCTGAGCTTGAACCAGATACTGTATGTTTGGTTTGTGTTGCAGTATAATCATGATTGTAGAAGTTAAAGCTATTAAAAGCACCAGTTTACTTGGGGAATCATATCGTAACCATTTTTGTGAAACACTGTTAACATTGTCAAGGCTGCATAAAAATCTTCAGCTTTAACCTCAAATATCCTCCACAAATGAGAGTTTTGCACTACCATGTATGCTTGTATCCATTAGTTTATATAATAATTGATGTCTGTGTATCTAATTCCCCACCTGAAATGACTTTTTGCCAGACCTGATATGTATAGCACCCCTGAAATGTGGCAGTTCCTCTGTGGTCGATGGCTGTCAGAAAATATATGACTGAAGTTAACCTAAATGGGATAGAGACCCTGACCTGCCCTCATAAACACTAACTAAAGCTCGAGTCAGCAGGGCATTACTTTGAATGATATTTCAATTCTCTTTCAGCTTTATTGAGAAGAAATATTGCCTTGACGATCCTTGTCAAAAGTAGTAATACTGATCCTAGAGGTGGGGTTGCTTGAATAAGGGCCTTTGGGGTAAGAAACGGATCAAATGAGATTGTGTGTGTATTAGTTATCAATATTCCGTTTGAACATTATGTTAGTTAGGCTGCCTGGATACGCATGTTTATCGAAAAAGTATATGCGCTTTCCACAAAGATGGCAGCCTTATAGACCACGAGCCGAACTGCAATTTGGAAAGATGATTTCTGCCTAGATCAGCAGATTCTTCGCTAAAATATGCATCCATGAATGCACCCATGTCATACATTGTGAATTTCTCAGCTCCATAATGCAAACGTCAGCAATGCAGCAACAGTAAACTTCTATCTCCAGAAGTCAAATTCAGTGCTGATAAAATGTGGGAAGTTAGGATTTACCTATAGCCCATGCAATACAGCAGTTACTTGTCAAAAGGTTTTTCCTGTATAGTTTAAAAAAAAATAAATCAGTCAGTACTTCAGTATTACTTCCAAATAACACGTAGTGTACAAAAATAAACATTTGCTTTTGGGGATGATCTTGTTCCAAAGTTTAAAACATCTTTTGGATTGTCCAGTTGTGTGTAAATCCAAACCTAAAACTACAGACTGAACTCATTATGTTCAGCAGGTTAAAGTCAGGCCAGAGCTTCTCACATAATGTTGGAAATGTGTCTTGTGTGTTTCTGATTTATGTAATTGTCTACTTTTGTGTAGAATTTGACCCTTGTCTATATGGACTAAACCCTTTAAAAGCCTCATATGGACAGGTGTTGAAAATCAGTACTTAAACAATGCATCAGGTGTACACCAATGTGATTGTTATTTGCAAATAAAAACATTGTACTGTTCTATGGGCCAAGGCAGAAAACAATATGCAATGTGTAGTACTTTCTGACAGTTAAACACATTAGTTTAGGTACTGTTGGCTTATTTAGAGAAATAGCAGTATTATTCTACCCTCCTTTGTGAATGTCAGTTTAATCTATTATGAAATACTCAATTTCCATTCAGCCTGTTCCATCAGAACCACATCTACCTCCCGATGGCGCAGATAATATTGATCCGGTTTATCTGCTGTTACAAGTCTATAGCAATTCAAGGTCTTTTCTTGTGTAAGCTTCCATTCCTTCCTTGAAATTAAAAGTATCACTGCATATCAAACATCTATTTCTCAGATTCACAATTTGTGTGACTGTGATCTCGGGATTTGTGTGAAATGCAAATGATAGTGCTCCAGGTATTCAGTTCTATTTCAGCATTATAACTCCTTGCATATTGTTTGGTAATAGACAAAAGCAATTTCTTTCTTCTGGAGTTGCTCTTCTTTTTAATGCTCCAGTAAAATTGGGGTATAGCTCCAATGATCACTACTAAAAGCAAAATTTACACCTCTGTAAAATATACTGCTCCCTCGAATGTGATACTGAAGCAATTAGTGTCTGCAAGATTGGTGGCATGAAAAATCCTCACACTATACCGCAGAGCCAATACAAGGGCAATGTATCTTGGTTTTATGGTTTGGCATTGCTTATTCAATGTTGTTTGGTGTTACTTGGTGAGACTCAGTAGGGAATTATTGTGACAGGACAATAAATTGTTTCTTTTTAGTGCGCAATTGACCAATAAAAAGCCCACTATAGAACAGCAGTACCCAACAGGTAATATCAGCAAGTCTCTGAGGTGCTCTGGTAATGAAAGATTGGAAGTGAGTAAATCATGACATCAAATGGATATTTGTAATACTACAGTATGAAATAAATTAAATGATCACCATACCAACAATACACCAAGCATTAATTACATCAAGTCACAGTTGGTCACAATCTATATTTTTTTTATTGACAAATAGGTTAAACAGAGACTACAGCGCATTGTGTGTTCTGCTGAGAAGGTGATCGGCTGTAGACGTCCATCTCTGCAGGACCTGTACGCCTCCAGGTCGGATCACAGCCGATCCTTCTCACCCTGGACACAGACTATTTGAGCCACTCCCCTCAGGCAGGAGGCTACGGTCCATCCAGACCAGAACCTACTGCCACAAGAACAGTTTCTTTCCCTCTGCTGTTGGACTCATGAACACTTAACTGACACAATTATTTTTCATCTTATTTTATTAGTAAATATGCCATGTTTGACTCTATAGACGTTGCTATGATTATTATTTTATTATTCATTGTTTTATGTTGCACCTAATGCCGAGACAAGTTCCTATGTTTGTGAACTGTGTCCAATGACAATCATTTTCTGATTCTGATTCTCAGCTGTGGATCATGAAATAATAATGATAATTTTTTTTTGTATAGCATAGATGCATAATTATATTATTTCTTTCTGACAAGAAACACATAACTAGCGTTTAAATAGCATTTGTGTTTTCAACTTTCTCAAAATATGTAAAGGATAGTAATAACTTACAGCCCCAGTACATAACCTTTGATTGAAAAAAAAATATTTGAAAAAAGCATGGGTTTTTTTGGGATGTTTTGTTTTCGCACTGAAAAACAAACAACACATGTCCTTACTATGAGTGGTCCTTGCAGCTCCACAAACCTGACTTGTATCTCCCCCTGATTGTTTCCACAGAAATGTGCTTTAGCTATTATACTCCACTGTATGGCATAAAACCAATTTATCTCCATGGAGAATGCTTTTTAATCTATTTCCATGGAATCATGCTGGTGAATTTGCACCTCCAGAAAGTTACGTACCGTTGCTTTAAATAGGACATCAATTATAACCTCCAACGACCCCCTCCTCACACTATCAATCTTAGTTTGTGTCAATACACTGGAGCTACTACCCATTAAAGCCTTTACCAGTAGTTTCTATTGACAGGTTTATGAGTCTATATGCAGCTCTTATATCATTGTAAGAACAGTAATAGGCCAGAATATAAAGTGTGGCCTAAAATAGCACAGGCATATTTTACTGTTTCCCCATGCCAATGTTATCAATCCTTCTGCAGCAGAGGAACCATGAGATGACATTAAATTAAAAAAAAAAAAATCTCTCGTTTCAAGCAGCATGACAAACAATCCTAGATAATGCATGGACTTGTTTTGTGAAGGACACCAAATACATGGGGATGTGTTGTTGCTGAGGGATTATTTGGACGCCTGTAAACTCTAATCTATCAGCCAGTTGGAAGAAAAACTTATGCCATTACACAATAGCTCAGTCCCTCGATCTGAAATACATGTGTGAACGGAGATAGGCAGTTGTAAAGACCAGGGCGGAGTTGTGGGAAACACTGTTGCATGGATTGTTTTAGAGGATTATCCCATTGGACGGTAATGCTTTGCGATCCGTTTATGTATGAAATTGTGTCCATGGTGGTTTTAATTTCATTTTAAAGTGGCAGAAAGATGCTCAAGTTCTGTTGGAATGATTCTGAGGCTCTCTTTGTCAAACTAAACCATATTGGGCCCTCTATCTTTTGGCTTTGGGAACACGATTTCTCTTTTGTTTATTTCGATGGAGGTGACACAACAGCTTGAATGACTGCAAATTAAGTCTGTGATTTTAAATTTGTTAGAAGTGCATTAGGAGTGTAGAAAATCTGATCAATAATGTAAACATTTTGAGTCATGAAAATATTTTTCAGATACTTTTTTTGTCATTGATTTTTACCATAGTGTGTATTTCTACTGGTTACAACCTATAAATGCACAATTCAATTAATTCACACCTCAGCAAACAAAAGCACACAAACCAGCCTGTCAATCGCCTGTGAAAAAAGAATAAATTATAATAAAAAGTAGATCCACGTACTTGAGCATCCAAGGCCATTTGTGAACTGGGATGTACAGGACCATGGACAAAACTGTTCTTTCTGATACGCTCTGTTTTTCTATATTTTTTCCAAAGGTTAGCTCTGAGCACTTTCTCCAGAATGAACACCACCAGCACCTCATCGGATGAGTTTTTCCAGGCCACAGACCATGCAGAACAGACTTTCAGGAAGATGGAGACCTATCTACAGCACAAGCAGCTCTGTGATGTGCTCCTGATAGCCGGAGACCACAAGATCCCAGCTCACAGGTTATATCGAACTTTGACACAAGTAATTACTTTGTACATGACAGAGCAAACCATGCAGGTGCACATTATGTTTAGTCAATGCACTGTGTTTTTCTAAAGACAGAATGATTGGAGGAAATAAAATGCAAATTTCTCAAGTTCAGACCCTATATAAATATATACACATATACATTACCAATGTAAACACGCACACACACACACACACACACACACGCACGCACACACGCACGCACACGCACACGCACGCACACACGCACACACACACACACGCACGCACACACACGCACGCACACACGCACACACACACACGCACACGCACACACACACGCACGCACGCACACACACACACACGCACACGCACGCACGCACACACACGCACGCACGCACGCACACACGCACGCACACACACACACAAACACACACACACACATGCACGCACACGCACGCACACACACACACATATACTCTGCTATATATATAATACTCTGCTGATTATTATAATGAATTATTTTATCTGTCAGTTGATTTATGTAACATAATTAGGAACCATACGCTTAAAGCTATTAGCTACAGTATGGGGTAAAGACATCAATTAAACACTGTTGTCGTGTGGAGTGAAATACATGACGGCATGAAACCACAGCTTGATTAATGACTATGTTCACTGCTGTAACATGTCATTTGGATTTAAGATCCATCGGCTCTGATTTAATAACCATTTATGAAAAAGCAAGAGCAATCATTTATGGCTATTTTTTTCGTCAGACTGGTGCTTAGTGCCGTGTCGGACTACTTTGCGGCTATGTTCACCAGCGACGTCAGGGAGGCCAAACAGGAGGAGATTAAAATGGAGGGCGTGGACCCTGAGGCGCTGCGGTCATTGGTCCAGTTTGCTTATAGCGGTGAGTTATGAGATATAAAAAAGACTAAAATCAATACACTGCTTTTACATGCAGTGTAATGAAATTGTGTTGGTACAATACTTAAGGTTTTAGGTTGTTGAAAATGCAGTGGTCTTTGTTCTGGGATTCATTTTTATAACCAAATTAAAAATGACAATATAAAAACTAATTTATCAGAGACTTATTACCTTTGGTCAGTATCCCAAAAGGTACAATGCTGTAAAATTCTGGTGAACAGTGATATTTTTCACAATTACTCTGTCCTGGTTGAAGAGGCATTCCCAATAAATTAATTAAATTCCCAATTATTATTAAATAAATGAATAAAGAATATCTATAGGCAATAACACACTCTTAGCCTTTTCTTCCCCTGTTCAGTATTGCAATGGAAATCCTGCTACTGACATGTTTTGAACAGTCTAATCCTTTGCACCATAACTATCACTTTAATGCAAGTAAAGGTTTCCAACTAGAAATTTGAAATGCATTACCTTCCCCCCATGCTGACGCTTGGGCTATATCCACCTGTCAAATGACTATATATTTTGCTTGCCCTGACATTGCAGGTGTCCTTGAGCTCAAAGAGGAGACCATCGAGAGTTTATTGGCAGCGGCGTGCCTCCTCCAGCTTTCACAGGTCATTCAGGTTTGCTGCAACTTCCTGATGAAACAGCTCCATCCCTCAAATTGCTTGGGTATCCGCTCATTTGCAGACGCCCAGGGCTGCACAGACCTGTTCAACGCGGCTCATAACTACACCATGGTATGAAGGTTTTTATGGGGCTGCACAGCGTTTAACAACTGGGGTGGGCTAAATTATTTATTTTGTCATAAGAAATGACTCTGTTAAAATCAAAACTAGAATAATGTGCCATCCTGCAGCAAGGTGTCTTGAAATTGATCTATTATACAATTGGTAATACTGTATATTAGTGTCTGAACCTGGATGGATAAAAAAATCTCACAGTGTACCATATAAAAAAAACTAACTTCAGCAAGGCCCGGTAATTTGGCCTCTTTTTGCAATACTATATTATTGACCCAATTCAACCTGATTTTCTTCTAACATTTTTGTATTTGTTTAAATGCTTTCTTTATGCTATTGTGTTGCAAGAAATGTTCTATAGAATAGCATTAAATGTATCTATTTTCAATAGATTAAATAATACAGGTTTTATTGCTCAAAAATATAACAACAATAAAACAATTAGAATATATAATAGTTTTTCTGCTATAGCTTGTGTTCCATATCTACTAGTACGACCATTTGACATATTATTTATATATTCATATCATGCTGGCGTGACATCTGAATATGAATGGAATTCTTTCGTGGTTCATTGTTTTCTTGTGACTCAGACATTTCACTCTGCATTGATCATGGCATGGCCAAATTTACAACAAAATTGGATTTCTATATTTGTTTATGTGATTGTGAGGAATATTTGCATTAGATTAAGTTTCATACATGTATGTGTCAGATTGTGTTAGGAGCGTGAAGCAGCGGTGACAGTGTGGCGCTGTTATCTTCTGAAGGACATCTGCTGTCTGTTTACCAGGGCTCTGGAGGTTAATCTAATCATCAAGCTGCACAAGAGGGCTAACTTCCTCCTCAATCGCTCTGGTAATGGAAGCCAGGTCCATGAGGGCTTCCTGGAAGTCTCTTCTCTGGGTTCAGGCAGAAAGAGTTTTGTTTTGACAAAACCAGCCTTTCCTATTTCAGCCCATACATCCTTTTCATATTGTGTATTTTGAACATGGTGACTGCTGTCAAAAAAAAAAAAAAAATTACAAAAAATATAAAAATAATTTGAATATTGAGGAAATAATGTAAATATTGAAATATTATGCGGCTTAACCAACTTAAAATGAAGAGAAATCCTAAATATCTTATTTTCTCTTTCATTAAACCTTAATCTAGGTTGTTTTCCCCCCTTTGGCATGAATAAATGAGACTGAGAAAGAGGACTAACCTCTTTGTGACGTGTGACATTCACTGACATGCATCTCTTTAGTGTTTACCTATTTTCTTCCTTTCATTTTATATTTATCAGGCCTGAAATTATCGTTATTACACACTATTTTACATCACTTAATCAATTAGTATTTCCAAACTGTTTGCAGTTGCACTTGTCATCTGAAAACTCATCTTTTGAAATGCATTATGGAACAAATTTACTTGTGCTAAGCTAATGTTAGTTACTTTTATAAATAACTGCCCCAACTGTTAATTAAGCAGAGTTTCTCTGTGTGCATTTCCAGAATGGATCGATAAGTGTTCCTCATTTCATTAAAGCTGTCAGTGTAAAGCTCTTAAAGCCTGTTCTAGTAATAGATCAGAGCAGGAGTGGGTAATCTGGTGCAAGCATCTGATCAATAGCTACTTGTTCTTTTATAATTGTTGCACATACAGCCAATAATGAGAACACCATATCTGGCAACTTCATATCCAAACCTGTTCAAAACACTAACCAAGAATAATAACCATACACTGCCCTGGTATATGTTTACAGCGTTTGATACCACGCGTTAGAGTTATAAAAGGGACATTTTATAGTGAAGCAGCATTACTGGATTTGTCCTTGAAGTGTAGTAATACTGCCTAGGCGGCTGGCCAGTAAAAAGGCAGATCAATCCTTAGGACAGTAATGGAGAAGAGCAACAACAATGTTTTCACTAGATGCAGCATTCTCGCTACATTTATATTGCAACTCATTAAATAGGCTCAGAAAGGCTTTATTCTGAGATGTCTAAACAGCAAAAAACATGTCAACAAGCTGAAAAGAGACTTTTGGACTTGTTTGATGCCAGATTGATTTGTAGCATGCTGTTACGGAGAGGATTTTAATTAATGGACAGAGATAGACATACAAATATAATCTACTGGTTTCATTCTTCCTCATTGATAAAGTTATGGGTCAGTTTCTGGGAAGTTTGACCCACAATCTAGCCTTCATGTGTGACTTGGACATCAGCGCATGACTAACTGACCCACACCTCCACTAAAACCCATACTTAAGAATGAGGTCGAGGCTGATTATGACATTTAGTATATTTAGTGGCAATGTCTGATCTTTGATCTTGGAAGCTGAGCAGGATTGGGTCTGGTTAGTTCTAGGATGGGAGACAGTTAGGAATACCACGGTGTGCCACCGTGCAGCAGCAGTGGGTCATAGTGTCCTACGGCAAGACACTTCACACTTCCACCTTGCCTAGTGTGACTGTGGTGTGTGTGTGCATAAGCCAGTGGTGCCAGTGGATGGCAGCCTTGCTTCTGTCAATCTACCCCGGGGCAGGTGTGTCCACAATACTAGCAGTGAATGAATATGGCCCACAATTGTAAATGCATCACTATTATTATAATTGTTATGTTTATATGTTTATGTGTGTGCTTAAATTCAAACCTATAATTGTTGTCTGTCTTTTGACATTTTCACTTGCTTTAAACACTCTGGACCAGCTTGACACCATATTCATTTGTAGCTCAACTGTTGTTGAGTGGTCTTTGATTAATAGGATAAAATAGACACTCAGAAGTTGTATGTGTATACTCCTTTTTGTTCTCATTCCCCTCTTATCTCTTTGTATCTCTTATCCCATTTATTCCCATTCACCCTTTTGCCCTTCATCTGTTAAGGACACACAGACCAACCGGAATCCTCTGTAATGACTGATGATTATCTGTCTCTTCTAGGAACACTTCCTGGAGGTCATTCAGAACCAGGAGTTTCTGCTGCTCCCCACGGCAGAGATTGTGAAGCTCCTCTCCAGCGATGACATCAATGTGCCCGATGAGGAGACCATCTTCCAGGCGCTCATGCTGTGGGTGCGCTACGATGTGCAGCACAGACAGCGGGACCTCGGGGTGTTACTTTTCAACATCCGTCTCCCTCTGCTTCCTCCACAAGTAAGACGATGATGATAGTGCTGATGGTAACCGCCATCAAACAAAACAGAACTTCTGATTATCGAATTCACTTACTGTTTTCTTAACCCTGGAAGAGTAAATGTTATGTTTTTGTCAAGTATAGTACACTTTCTTAGAATGATCAATCAATGTTTTTTTGTATGTCCTCCTGCATATTTAGGAGTCCATACATCATTAACAGTAGGGGGCGACCTAGCCCCCTTTGAAAGAAGAGTGTACCGTTATAAGTAATATACTGCAGTGTTTTCAGCAAAAGAAAAAAGTGCTTTGATTCTTTTGAGAAGTTGATAATAAACCGATTTTCTATCTCCGACATCCATATTTAGAATTGGTTGGCGTTTCAGGGCAGCAAAAAAGTCTTTGCTGGGCCAATATGGCACGCGCTACCTAAAATTAACAGTTTGACATAACTGTGTGGTTTTCAGAGTTTCTGAACATGCCCTGTTAGGTCAGGTATGTCAATTTGGGTCCTTGAGAAGATTTGAGGCCATTGTGTGAGTGCTGCCCTTGAGCTAAACAATTCTGGTTTGACAGATAGTATTTGTGCAAAGAGCTGTGGCAGTCTGCAATGACAGACATAAAAATTACAGCTATTCAAGCTTAAAACGTAACACGATTTATTCCTTAGGCTTATAGATACATGCTTTTGAAATGTGGTGGGTGAACATTTTGAAGAAACCATGACAGTAAATGAAAGCACTTATTCTACATGATTTCATGTTAGTGAAAATTACAAAAAAATGACATGTAGTTCTAGACAGCCAAATTAATGTAAGAGAAACTATGTCCTTTAGTGACTTAAAATAAACAAACTCTGGATGGAAACTGCTGGAGCTGTGAACATAATGTGAATACAAATAAATCTATTTATTAGATGGAGGCATCAACGAGAGAGTTGCCGTAAAAGATACATACGCTCAGCACAGACGTTTGCAGAGGCAGATAACGCACTGACGTTTAGGGACGATCAAACATGGGAAAGAAAGAAACTAAAAGTGATGTGCCCATACCGGAGACACCTGTCACGCTGGCTGTTACAATTCTAAAACTACTATTTAGACACAATTATAATTAAATATGTAAATAATTCCGCTCAACACAATTGCCCATTGTGCCGGTGTCCAAGCGCAGCCGCATAGCAGGAGCCTGGGGAAAGGGTTAGAACCCACGCTGGTTAGATTGTCAGTTGGCACTAAGGCCACTGCAAAGTCCAGGAAGAGCCTGGTGCACCTACCCACTGATCAAGAGAGAGTTTTAACACTAAAAGCTTTGTTTGAGTTTTGTCTGGAACAATTAGTTTAGCGAAAGCTAAATCTAGGGAGGGGGCAGACAAGACTGGGTCCGTCGTTAAAGATACAAAAGCGCCACACATAAGGTGGAGGTGTCAAGGAGAGAGTTGTTGTAAAAGATGCATAGGCTCAGCACAGGCGTGTGCAGAGACAGATTAATCTAAAAAAATATTAAATTAAATTAATCTAAAAGCGATCCATGAGCTCATCCAGTAGACACCTGTCACGCTGGCAATGTCAAATAGATATTGGAAAGAGTGTCTGGAGTGTCTGCCAGTGTGGTCCAATAGAAGCACAGAAAATGTATGATTCATGCCTTTTAAATTGAATGAACAGAAATTAAGGTTTTGTGATTTCTGTTATGTCCATGGGATTTGAATGCATCTTTTTTCCTGTTGTGTGAAGCATATTTAATTGCCTTGTGTACAAATTGTGCTCTAAAATAGTTTGTAATGTTCTTTCTAGCTTTTGGCTGATCTCGAAAACAACAAAATGTTCTCAGATGACCTTGAATGTCAAAAACTACTGATGGAGGCTATGAAGTACCATCTTCTGCCTGAACGCCGGCCCATGTTCCAGAGTCCAAGGACAAAGCCTAGGAAGTCCACTGTGGGTGCACTTTATGCTGTTGGCGGAATGGATGCTACAAAGGGTAGGGATAACAAAGTATGTATTGTGAGATTTTGTTTAACCAAAATATCATTCTAATCCAGCGTCTTTAATTTAGGTTCTACAACTATAGAGACATATGACCTAAGAACCAATACGTGGGTCCAGGTTGGACTTATGAATGGCCGCCGGCTTCAGTTTGGCGTGGCTGTCATCAACAATAAGCTGTATGTAGTCGGAGGCAGAGACGGACTAAAGACAACAAACATGGTGGAGTGCTACAATCCAATCAGCAAAGTCTGGTCCACGATGCCTCCTATGTCCACACATAGACATGGACTTGGTGAGAGAAGACTATTCATATTTTTACTATTGGTTCTTCAAGGGAATGTAAGACAATTCCTTTATTATTGTCCCTGTTATTGTTCACATTTCTTCCTATTGTGCATGTTCTGTGTTGATGGGGCAAACTCCGCACAGAAAGACCCAGTTTGGCTCGGGAGTCGAACTCTTAAGCTTCTTGCTATAAGGCCAGAGTGCAAGCTATGACCATATCAAAACACAAAAGCCCCTCCACCAGCGTGCTGCCTTGTTAACATGTTTAAACTTGTATTATCGGCATGGTGTGGTAGTATAAAAGCAAGCCTTCCCCAAAAATATATATATTTATATACCTTATTAGTAAAATAAGGTGACATTGCCTATTTGGGGGAGGTTTAGGCCATCTTTGCAAAGTGAGTAAATGAAATGCTTTGTATGAATATTTTCTTTTTATTTTCTTTTTATTATCTTTTACCATGGTCTGTGTATTTTGCAGAACTAAGTGATTTTGCTTGGTTAGGTCACTTGCTGCAATATAGCCCCAGAAAACGGCAGGATCCATGCTTTGAAGTGTCAAATCACAGCCGGCACACTGCACAAAATCACACTTTCTTTTAAGATGGACTTTTGATATTCTCTTATTCCCTTATCAAAGCTCTGCAGTTTGTTCTGGCCTTACTCCTCTTCTTTTTACCCTCCACTTTCCCAATAAATCTCATATCACACACTCTTTTGATATGCAGTTGAAACAGGTCTGGGGCTAACAGAACAGGGAGATCTGGTCAAAGCGTTCAGCTCTGGCGCCCCGTGTGGCCGGACTTATCACTGTGCATCATCTCAGTAGCCTTTCATTTTTTAACGCTGAGAATGTCATGTTGCCTCGCTTGTTGCTTCGCTTGTGGCCTGAATTCATACAAGCTTAGTGTCAACAAACACTCGCAGCTGTGTGATTCCCGCTGTGTGAATAGTGGGGAAAAACATGGAAAACCTTTGCTTTTTATTCAGAAGACACCTTTTTGACATAAAGACTACCCCAAAAGATGGATGTCCCTAATTTGCTAAAGTTTAATGCATATAACAAGAATGTGTATAATTTGATATTGTTTTAGTCATAAAGCAGTATTTATCTGCACTTAATCTGCAAGACGTAGCTCATAACTTCAGTAAAAAACACATTCAGATTCTTTACATTTATTTGGCAAATCAAAAACAAATTACACAATTGTATAACTCCATCAAGAGGTTGACTTGTTGGTAGTGATGGGTGTCACCAGTTACTTTTGATTCAATACCTAATAATACTTGGCCAATTATCACAATATTAAACCAAAGCCTCTTCATTTATACAGCACATTTGATAAACAGTTTCCCCTGTGCTGTGATGAAGAATGAATAATAGTCACAAAAAAATAAAACCAGTAAAAACAAATTAAAGCAAAAAACCAAAACATAGAAATGGCAATCAATACATAAAACCAATACATTTTAATAAATAAAAGGTAGAGGACCTCACAACTCATGTGGTGTTCAAATCAAGAAAATGTGAGTCCATTTATCTTTCCATCCTCCCCAAACTCCTCCCTGTCCCAAATTTTTGCCTCTATGACTGCATAAGCCGCTGTGCACTTTGCCCGCCGCCACCCTTCAGCTCCCTCAGGAGTCCCACCGGCCAACCAGATAGGACTCTTTCTTCAGACTGATGGCATCCTTTGATTCCAATGTCCACCACCGGGTTGGAAGGACCCTGCGACCACAGCTACGAGAAGCTGCATTGAAAATGGAGGATGAGAACATGGTCCACTCAGACTCAATGTCCCCAGGCTACCCTGGGATCTGGGAGATCCCTGCTGACAGAGGGCTCTATTAGACGTTCCCAGCAGACCCACAAAATGCGCTCAGGCCTGCCGAGTCTGTCCGGTTTCCTCCTCCCCCAGTGGATCCAACTCAACACCAATTGGTGATCGGTTGACAGCTGTGCCCCTCTCTTCTACCGTGTGTCCAAGACATGGCTTAGGGTTTCCTGATGCTATGTGCACTGATGACCCTTTTGCTTGAACATGTGGGATTCCCATGGGACAGGAGCTGTTAATCTGTTAATCCCGGGATCGGGATGGGACAGGAAACTGGGGGTGGGCAGGGGCCATTTATGCAGTGTAGCCTCAGATAATGCAGTCACTAAAGCAGTTGAAACGGTGGGAACATATTTTGGTTGGGGGGGTGCTGAGAATAAAGAGCTAGAACACGGTATTATAGGCCCATATGTAAAATGTAGGCCTACCCACGCTTAATTTAATAACTCCTGGACATGATATGTAAATACATAATTTAACCCAAAACATAGATACAAACATTTACTCGATTGTCAAATGGGGAATAAAAATTATGATCTGATGATCCTGATGCACGGAAAGTGCACCACATGTACAGTGAAAATAAAGTCATAATGCACCAGCAGCAGGTGACAGAGGAGCTCACACAAACTGATCTCTCTTCTCTGTCACAGCTGCAGTGTCCACAGCGTGAGTCTTTGCAAATTAACACACCACTGTCCGTCACATTAAATTACTCAAATAATCCAATCACATAAACCAGAACCGTAAAGGGAAACAGACAGCAATGATATTCAACATTCAGCTGTAAAGAACGTGCATGAACAAATTTAGACTTCTGGGTGTCTGCACACATCATGATAGGGCATACAGATGCATCACAGCCCGGTCCAGCATTATCTCCATGGTTCCTTATTAGGATTAGGGGAAATTTTTAGCGTGTTTTAAAAAAATTCCACCCAATCACTGAAATTTGAGAAATGGTTCTGCACATCCAATGAGTTGGATGTTATAAGTATGCCGTCAGACGGGAGGCACTTACAATCCTAGTTGACATGCCGGTAGTTAACATTCATGTGTGTATGACTCTCACGGAAAATTGCGTCCCATGTTTTAATATGTACAGGCACATATGCCACAAATGAGTTCCCATTGAACTGAGCTCACAGTTCCTCAGTGAGCGCAATGGGATAATAAAACAAAAACAGAATTTTCAAGCAAACAAGATTGCCTATCTTAAAGGCGCAATGGACGATTTTTACGGAAGTGCGCATGCGCACTCCCGTGCGGACTGATACAACACACACGTGCGTTTGTTTATTAGCGCGAAAGATTGCATCGCATCTCTCGTCTCCCGTAGATTTCCGTCTTTTTCTGAGTCAGCTCGAACTGTCTTTCTCCATCTTCATTTTGTCCCGTACACTGAGGGAACTATATTATGATAGATCAATGCGCTTAGACACGCGGAAATGTGGGACGAGCTTCACGCGGCTGCAGGTGAGCGATAGGTGCGTTTTATGATTGATACATGGCAGGACAAATCGCCAGTCCACGCCACGAGGAAATAAGACTCAGATTTGGGCCAAAAAAATCTTCCATTCAACCTTTAATTTTGGTAATATTAGTTTTTAGAAACAAATTTGGTTAGATTATTTAGGCAAATTTTAAAATATTGAGCAGTTCATACAAGTCACCACCAGAGGGTGCTGCATCACCTAACGCACCCTACATTTCCACGGCCTTGCTCTGCTGTGTGTGTCAGTCTCTACTTGACACGCCACTTCTCTGGCATTGCCCATGGGGAGAGGCGGCGAGCTGGTGTGGGTTTGCTTATAGCCCCACAGCTCACCCCAGTGAAGGAGTCAGTCCAGTACCCCTCCCAAGGACTCCAAGAAGGTTCTGCACTTTACCACCCGAACCAAAGGTGTAGGGATGTGACCCTCTCGTTCACTGGGGTGAACTCCAGCTGAGCTGTGGGGCTACAAGCAAACCCTCACCAGCACTTCCCCGTCAGATTATTAGGATTATTAATATGAATTATTATTACAACAACAACAACTCAATACGCTCTCTCTCTCTCTCTCTCTCTCTCTCTCTCTCTCTCTCTCTCTCTCTCTCTCTCTCTGTGTGTGTGTGTGTGTGTGTGTGTGTATGTATATATATATATATATATATATATATATATATATATATATATATATATATATATGCATATACAAGTACATATGTTTTTATTATTATACTTCCTAATCTGTCTCAATCTCTGTGTCAAATATGCATTTGATTTAAACAGGCTAGAGCAGGTTGTCAAGGAATGAGACGGTTGACAGTTTAAATTTTGAACCAATGACCTAGTCCATAACATACTTACTGTTGCGCCCTTAGGCAAGTCATTATCATAAAAACAAGTTTCTATATCATTGGTGCAGGTATCGCTGTGCTTGAGGGGCCCATGTATGCAGTGGGCGGCCATGATGGCTGGAGCTACCTGAACACAGTGGAGCGCTGGGATCCTCAGGCTAGACAGTGGAATTATGTGGCTAGTATGTCCACCCCCCGCAGCACCATGGGAGTAACGGCGCTCAATGGAAAGTGAGTAAAGTTTATGGTCAATGATTATCCAGAATACAATGTGGGGCACAGAAAAGTTTAAATATTATATGTTTCTGTAAAATTAAACCAAGTGTTTATTCTGGATGTGGAGTGGCATAATTAAGGATTACATTTATTGTTTACGTTTAGTTTGTTCAAACCTCACAGTCACAATAGGGGTGCCTTGGCCTTTTTAGGTCACAATTATAAGTTATTGATAACTTAATTACAATTCTAACCTCACCAGCAATGCTTTGTATTGAAGACACAAAAACATTCCGCTGTCCCATGAATAATCAGTTTAAAAAATATTGAATACATGCTTCATGTCAAAAGTGCTTTCATACATCAACACAGCAACTGTTGTCAATTGATTTGAACCCCACTTAATATGTGAGGATATAGTATTAGCACAATGTTGGCAAAACAGAAACAGCAAACAGCAAACAGCGCTCTGTTGCTAGTGAGCTGACAGAATGCAACATTCTTCAAAGCTACAGTATTCAGTAGCTAAAGTTATCCCTGCATCTAGGTCAGTGAAAGACAATTCCTCTTGTCTCAACTTGCTGTTGGGCCTCTGAGCTGCAGGCACTTACAACTGTTATATCACTAAAGTGATATAACAATTTGACAATAAAACAGGCTGCACTTGGCCTCTCTCCACACCTCTAGCCACCCTGCCTATATTATTTACCTTTTTATTCTCAACAATGTTGTTTTTCAGATTGTTTGCAGTCGGAGGCAGGGATGGCAGCTCTTGTCTAAGATCAATGGAGTGTTTTGACCCCCACACCAACAAATGGAGCATGTGCGCTCCCATGACCAAGAGGCGAGGGGGCGTTGGCGTGGCAACGTACAACAACTTCCTTTATGCAGTGGGAGGACATGATGCCCCAGCGTCCAACCACTGCTCTAGGCTGTCTGATTGTGTTGAGAGGTCTGTACACATCACTTTAGAAATATGTGTGAGGTAGCATCATAAATATGTGAGGAGGAATGCGTTTGGCCTAGAGTTTCACATCCACACTGAATTATTAAAATGAGATGGATTCATCTATGATTATTTAGCTCCACCTTGTGGCCACTAACCTTGCATGAATTTGATGGGGTTTATATATACCATAAGTGTGTATAATAGTGTAATGAGTAAAATAATAAAATAATAATAAAAGTGTAACATATTAAGAATGAATCAGCTTTTTTCCTTTCACTTTAATTTTGAAATATTGTATTATACATTTACAAATATTAACATTTAGAAAGCAAAAAGGAGGGCTTTAACCGTGGGAATAGAGAATATACAAATATTATAGTATTTTATTGGCGTTTTCAAGGCAATGTCGATGTCAAGTTCTATATGATATAAAAGTATGAAATGCCAAAGTGGGACTTCTATACTTCCACATTAAAGTATGTCAGTTAAAAGAGCCCTGTCTGTGGAGAGTGTGTCCCTTGCTGATGCCTCCCCAACGACGTATCTACCAGCTGCTACTCAAGTCCACATTTAGCTTTGAAATACAACTCCAGCTCCTGCACTGAACGGCGCTCCCCCTAGTGACCACTGAAAAGTGTGATTAAAAGACCATCAGCTGCAAAAAGCTTCTGTTGGAAGAAGTAAAAGGCTATTTTTTGTATTTTCAGGTATGACCCAAAAACCGACACGTGGACCACTGTGTCGCCTCTCAGTGTGCCCCGGGATGCTGTGGGGGTTTGCTTATTGGGAGACAGACTGTATGCTGTTGGTGGATATGACGGACAGTGCTACCTGAACACTGTGGAGTCCTATGATGCACAGAACAATGAGTGGACTGAGGTAAGCGTTACATAATAACTAACTACAGGATTTGGTTTATAATATTATTATAAACTATTATAAATTATAAATATTATTATATTATTATAAACCAAATCCTGTAGTGGGCAAAACTTGTATTTTAGTACAATTTAGTATTTACTATAGAATATAAACAGCAGCTAAACTATTGGCTTTGAGGCAAAAAGGAAAACCTCAACTGGAGATTTTGCAATTAATTTGGATTCATTATAAAACATAAAGACATCTGAATAATGAGACTTTGGCTGCTAATTAACAGTAATCGATCAAAGTATTACTTTCTGGTGGAACCTATTATAAATAAAGTATTATTTATATGGTTCAAGAGGACAACATGAAGACAGTAGCCTTACTTTATAGAAGTGGTGTAAGTTGATAGATCTTTATTTGTTTGTCCCTGCAAGCCTTTTAGCAGCTTGAGCTACAATAGGACTTTAAAGCGAGCTGCGTGTTAACCTCTGTGTCTTCCTGTAGGAGGTCCCTCTCAACATTGGCCGGGCGGGCGCCTGCGTTGTGGTGGTGAAATTGCCTTGAGCGCTTTGTCCCATGATGGCGAGCAAAACAAGCAACAAAGACGAGTGGACAAACAAAGCCTCAGATCAAGGACACATCCTTTGAGAATCATTGCTTCATTTTTTTTTTCTCCAGCTTTAACTCGGCTCTCCATATTTTTCAGAGCTGGGCACACACAGACACTTGCCTATAAACCATTGTCTCCATCATTAGCGGTCTGTCTGCCCACTGGGGAGCATTTGCCCTGGGACTGGAATAAGCCGCACATTCTCGGCATTCTCAACCGATCAAGAATGTTTTCTGTTTTTTACTGAGTTGGCTAAGCCGTAGCGTAACCAGTGCCAAACCCTTGTTCTGCTGGGCTGTTTTATGAAAAGTTTTGTAAATGTCGTCAGATTTGAGTTTTGAAGCTTCATTTTTATACGAGAACTGGGTTGTTGAACTTTATAATGCTAGTTTTACTATGACTGACATAACATTTGATGCATTTACTATAGCCATTCATGTATAAAAGTGTCAACACTACTGTTTTCAAGCTAATAAAACTGAAAATATAAACTGAAAGGGACAGTATAATGTATGAAGCAATTTTTATTAGCCTGTCAAGCTGCAGAACACCAAAGTATCTTACTGTCTTCTTACACATAGGATGAAAGTTTACAATAGTGTATATTAATTATGAAAATATATCATATTGATATTTCACTCTGCTGTACAAATGTCTTGTGGACTTCCGAAAATGTTATGGTGACACAATGACAGCAAAAGCAGCTCACCATGGCAACTGTTGTTCTCTCTGCATTATTTCTGGGCATGCTATACACCAGCACCACTCTTACAGTATTTATGAAAAGAAGCATCAATGTTGGTTGATGTCATGAATGTTACAAACCAAACCAACTTTCAAACAGTGGTCACATTAAACTGTGTATTGAAATAGAATTACGTGAGTGTTCAGTTCAAAAGGGAAATTAAATATTTAGATTCACCTCAAACTAAATAAAACAACTACCAGGTGAACTTTTGATATTTCTTTTTTAATACTTAGCAAATTTTTGGTAATTACTTCTTCATATTTTTTCAGCAATGGTCCTCGTCTCAATCTAGCGCCCTTTTACTCCAGATGCCCTTCCTGCATCCACTTGCACACTTGTCCTGTGGTGAATCTATTTTGTTTAGTTTATGTACAGCACTTGCACTACTAAAATTAATAATGTATCACAATATATATAAAATTTTAAAATGTATGTAGCATTTTCAACTTTGTATTTACTCTAGTTATAAAAGTAATATTAACATCAAAACATGTAAAGAAGTTTTTGGGGACAAATGTTTATTTCTATGTTTTTACCATGATTTTGTACAGCATGGAAATAAAGCGGCAAGTGTATTTTGTGCATGTTCAAATAGAAGAAGGAGGTGGCTCAACTGATCAATGTTATCAGTTCTTATTTCTTATCTAATGCCAGATACTACCAACTTCTATGTTTACAATCTAAATAGTCCATCCACTCTCCCTTGATATTTTGGGTGCATATGAATTGCTTTGCAAACTGCAGCACAGTGACCTACAACTCTGTTTTCTGGTTTTCCTCCAATGCAGAATCATTGAGCACATTGAGTACGCTTGGACTCCAAAACTGGTAAATAAAAAATATGGTGCAACATAAAACAATAGTTAACTGTCTACATTTGATCTGTGACATGTTCATACTATTGAACATATCCAAATAGATGTGAAATAATATATCATATAATAAGAAGAATTATTAAAGAATCTATGTGCCTCACAGCCTAGGGTCATACATTAAAAGTCTCAACATCTCACCATTTTGTAAAACAAAGAAGAGTAATTCTCCTATCATTCTCCATCTGAAAACATACAACATAATTCTGTCCCGGAGGTTCTACCTGGCCTAAAAATAATTAATCTCAATGTTTACAGTCTATTATCTGAAATCAATAAAGTTCTGGGACCTGATTATAATTGTTATCTCTGAAACCTGCTGACAAAATCTGTATCCGATAATTATGTTTTCATGAATGGATTTCAAATCTATTGTGCTGAACAGTTGAAGGTTGCATATACTGTATACACACTCATCCCTTCATGTCAATTTGATTCAAGCTAAATCCCTCTATTAAAAAAAATAAAGTTGATAGCACTAAAAGTAGAACATGCTAAACGTTTGACAATGTCAAGACCGATATGACACTTTCTTAAATAATGCAGCTGATTTCATAGCACAACCTCTCACTTACATTTCTTAATTTGCCTTAAAACCCCTGCCTTGGACACTACCTCCTGTCAGCAGCGAAAAAAGCCCCACAAATATAGATAATTAAGGACCGGACCGACATCATACATACATTCTGACTTGATTTTAAAATAGACAAATTTGAAAGACATCTTATTTGTGTTCGATGTCAGCTGTTTGGATTTGTGTCTGCTGTTCAGTCTCTGGTTGTGTTTTGTTTTGTTTCAATGTGTTTTATTTTATGTATAGTTTCTATATTTAAAAAACAAAAAACAAAAACAGGAACGCATAAAGTGTTGGACTTTGACTAAATATAAAGACAAAATACAAAGCATACAATATGAACAGGATAACAGTGCAAAACTATTGAGTGAGTTGTTTAAAGTGGCAAAGTGGAAGAAACTGTTCTCGTGGTGAGATGTTCTGGTCCAAAAGCACAGCAGCTCCTGCCTGAGCGGAAAGGCTCAAATAGTTTGTGTCCAGGGTGAAACGACTAAACATCACATGACTGTGAATAGAAATGTTATCAAACTTGCTTTTAATTACATTTAGGAAACTTGTGAATATTCAATTAGTCTCAGTATTCACTATTGAAGCATCGGACACAGCTGTAATAAGACAAAATACAAATGAGCACAATACATCACAGGCTACGTTTAATTATGAGGGGACATCAAGACTGTGCATCCTTTAGAGCTGCTGTTTTATTATAATTCATCAATGACTCTTGAATGGCAACAAATTAAGATACAACAAATGCATTTTCAATGAATGAAAAAGAAAAACATTGCTTTTAACTTGTGGTTTCTGATGTCGTTCCATCATTTCTCATCAACAGAGGGCACTGTTGCCCTGCACAGGACACAATGCAGCATATCACTGCAACAGTCGGACCAACATCTAACATACTACAACTGTTCATAACAAATGTCAACCAGCATTAACAATGTTAAGAACAAATACTTGAGCTAATAACCCTGCATAATTATTGAGGCGCAATGATGAAATGTTGGGAAATCGGTGTCACGACTCTTGATTCTAAATGATTGTGTTGCTGAGTTGTAGATTACTGTTTCAACTTGAAATTGGTGAGCTTTAAATCCATTTTGAAGATTATCTTAATACATGTAACTGATTAATGTAAGCAGATTTTGTGTTTGAGTTATGGAACTGAAAGAACAGATTTTAAATAAATGTAATACTAACAGAAACATGCATATTTTATATTAATCGACTGGTAAAAATGAATACCATTCTAATACATGGACTAACACCTTTTAAATCAAGGTGGAATGTGTGATCAATCTTGGAAAGGTGGTGTCCAGGTTGTTTTTAACTTTCCATGGTGAAGAATTTGACACATAAAATTGCAGCAGAGCATAATTGTTCTCTGCCAAAGTCCTGACAGAAAAAATGTGACGACAAATCAAATAGTCAGAAGGCTCAGTAAAAATGCCTAAAGAGGATTTGGGATGGTTTATTTGTCAAAACACAATGTTGACAATAAAATATATAAAGAAAGATGCCTTACTCGAGATTGTCTGGGGGGACAAAAGACAAGACGGATCTTTCCACGAATGCCAAAACAAACTGTCAACTTGGAATAAGGGTATTTCGTCAAGCCTGCCTAAATAAGCCTGTTAACATGACACTCTTGACATGCTGCAATAGAGCTCTTATGTCAGACCAAATCTCCTCATTCAGGTGACGCCATGTGGAATCTGCATTCTATTCGTAAGTGCAATTCATAACTCATTCTTCAACAAGCTGCTGATTTGTCTTGCTCTACTTCCCATTGCAACAATAGGTGAACCCCGAGTCGATCTGCTGCAAGAAGGTTAGTGCTGCGTGATAGTACGCTCCGGAGGGACTTACTTACTTAACAAACTATTGCTGCGTTTGTATGTTTTTCAGAGTTACACACAATAACACCCGATGTCACCTGTTGTGTGGAGTCAAATGAACATCAGCTGCTTTGTCGATTTATCTTTGTCATTTTAGCTCTTTGACTAAACATTACTATATTTAGAGGTTTGTAGAAGCAACAGATTTGTGCAAGAAAAACCTGACAATATTGTACTAATGATATGATGCTTTTGAAAACAAATAGCACTGACATGACAGGCTAATAACACAATTTACTGGTAGTTTCTATTAAAGCAGATTCAGTTATTTTATAATTGGTGATTCAAATTCCGACTTTACGACTTCTCATCTCGAGCAATTAAGGACCACATGAATGTAACAGGTTAATAATTAAATTCAGGAAGCAAGTGATATTCGGGTTTAAAAGAGTGAATGGTTAGAAAAGGGTGAAAGTGAATGTTTGGTTAAGTTTCGGAACAGGGTTATTGTTGAGGTAAGTGTAACTCAGCTCAAAGTTTAGACCTGTTCATCAAAGTTTACACATTACCGTGGCAACCAGAGTGAAGTCATCACATCTGTCCCTTCAGAGCCGACCATCCTGCACTCGCCCCACTGCAACCACAGCCCCGTAAGTGTCTCTGACAGTGACGCTGTAGTTAGATGTGCTTTTCATGTGTCCGGCTCCGATACAAAGACTGACAGTTGGTTTTTTTTGTCATCTCAGCTGATCAAAGGCCGCAGACAAGTGCCGCTTCTCCCCCCGAAACTCCATCTAATAATAGTTGAATACATTGTCATCTCATTATGTTTGAAGAGGGGAAAGATCCTTGCAGTGTCTCCTGCCATCGCGTGGCCCTTAAGACTGCTGAAGCGCATTCCCGTCTCATTATGTTGAGTGAAAGATATCAAGACACCAGCCCATCTGCCTACAACGCCCCCTGCACACATGTCAGTAGTCTTATAGCCAGAGATGCTGTGTGGGACAGTGTTTATGGACTGGTGCTTTGGCTGTACATTAAGCCCAACCAGGTCTTTTTCAGTTTTAATATCGCTTCATTCGACGTAGTGAATTTCAAATAGCCCTGAAATGACATATAACCTTCCATTTGTTCCAAGAAGTCAAGAAGTCAAGCCTAAATGAACGCAAAGACTGTAGTCCACTTCTTTCAGTTGATCACATCTCGAGTTGGATAAATGATGGCATTATGTTTAAGTCTAAGTGCTAAGTTTCTATTTGAACGGTTCAAATGCAGTCTCCTATAAAGTATAACGCAGTACAAATGTTTAAATCTATAATTCAGTAAAGTTGGTTGTTCAGGAGCATTCGCTATAGCACTAATAACACTGTATGAACTGTGCCTTTCTAAAATACCTGTACATGTGGTATTATATGTCATTTAGTTATAGTTCATCTTGATTGATCAACTATAAATGCTTATTTTCATTCTCCTTCTGTTCTTGAGCTATTATGTTATCATATCCTATACTGTATATTAGTTGCCATTATTTGTCCCATTGTGTTTGTAATGTGTTCAAAATGAGCTATTATTTACCATCAAACGATAAGATGGCTCAGATGAATTATGTATGCATGCCATGTGTGTTTATTTCAATATTTATTAACCACAATAACAAGTAATTGTTTTCAAATGGGTGGGAGAAGTGGGAGACAACATGTGCTCTTCGTACCAGTTTAACGGGTATGAGACATTAATGAGATAAATAATAATAATCACCATAAACCATGTACAGAACAGAGGTTATATAAACATTTGAAAAAAACATCGCTCTTTCACTTCGGCTTATTCTTCACCATAGTGTCAATTTGAATATAAGTGATAACAGACGCCAAGGAGCACTTACATTTATTTATGTACAAGAAATGCCAAATTGCCGAGTCTCTCTTGACTGGTTGCTAACAGATGTCATGGACCAATTGCCAAAACATCTTATCGTGGACACAGTACAGTGGAAGCACAACGCTGATCTGAATGTTGGTTGTCAGCTCCAAATGAAATTCAGCCATGCCTTTTTACCAGCTTTGAATCCATGCATGGGGAAGCCTGTCAGGGCGACGAGACGGTGTGGACACTGGATCTCACTGTTTGTCAGGATTTTACAGCCCTCCCCCTCGCTACGTGTTTGAAGCTAGTCATCTGCTGTCTTTCTGCCCGCTGCCAATACGCTGTGCGGGAACGGAGATTTATGGACTTACAGGAACAAGTGCAATTAAGTCTGTTTTGTGAGCGTGAGACATCCCTTTGCATACACAACATATCATTTTAATAAGCCCCAACTTTCTCTCTGGAACATGCTTTCATTTGGTAACTAAACTTTCTTTCCTTCTTCATGTCTATTTCAGACTCTTCAGTGAAGCTTTATTCTACTGCGTCGTTTAAAAGCGTTGTGTGTCTCCAAAAGGAAGTCCAAAAGTAGAAGTCCACTTTTGAAAGTTGTGCATAAAATACTGTTTAGACATCAAATGGAATAATGAGAAGACATCAAACCCGGAGTCTGTGCGCACACACAGAGGGGCTATTGTTGGAATGAGATGTGATGTTTGTTTGGTGGCTGATGCTGCAGTGATGACAACGTTACTTTAGCAACACACTGCCTTTTTTTAGCATCCATTATACATCATGCTCTCTTAAACGTATGATACAAAACTTGCCATCTATTACTAGGTTAATCTCTTTACTCATTACCAGGTTAATCTGACTATGGCGTGAATGTTTTGAACAAACATCAGCTTTACTTGGAGAAAATGTTACGAAAATAAAGTACAGAACTGTAATTACAAGCTACACCACTTTATTCTACAGAATCTTTCTTAAGATAAATCGTCTTCAATTGATAGTGTGATAATTGACAATCCTCCAGTGTCTGCTATTGTATGCACCCTGCCTCTTTACCCCATGTGATCCTTCTCCCTCCACATTTACGGCTGCCCTGCGAGGCCCGTCCACCAATCGTCTGCGCGGCTAAATCACTTCCCTTTGTCAGACACCACTGCCTTTCTTTCCTGGAGCCATTGCTTACTGCTATTGTTAGTGAAGATGAACGGCCCACCACAATTAAAGGTGTGGACCATTACTTCTGCTGTAAGGGGAGCTTCGACCTCACGCTTCGCAGGCAGATGGAGAACACTGCTGTATCTGCAACTGCCATTCAGGGACATAATGAAAGGGACTCATGGCTGGATGAAAAGGCGCCCAAATGTCCAGCAAGACTTATGTGGCCGTGTCGGGATTGTGAATACTGCGGAAAGTTAGTAAGAACTCAAAATCTGCTGTTGGTGCATTAAAACTGCAACATTTTCTCTTGACAACTGCAGTTTACCAGTATCGAATTATATTTCAATATTGATAAAACCAATGCGCATGATCTTATGCACCCTCCCTCAATCTTGGTTGAGTGGAAATCACTTCACTTAGTAGTATTCCATCAGGATATGAGTTTCAGTGCACTTCCATAGTTCAATATCAAATCTGAGGAACAGCACTTTTTAAATATAAAGAATAAAGAAATATCAGGAGTCCAAAGACGTAAGGCTTCATGTGATGAAGCTGTGAGGGAAGAAGGAATCAACAATCAAGTAACATGTTATTTATGATGATGGGATCTGTTTTGAATCTAATATTTTGTATTATTAGCTTCCTGATTGAAGTGGGCAGTGGATGTGAGATGTGTTGAGTTGGCTCTGTCAGTCATGCAGTGAACTGCGGCTGGTCTGATGTAAACAGTGGTTAAGATTTGACATGTGGAAATATGTGACAACACATTTATTTTGCTGAAGAAATGTTTGAATTGCAGATAATTGTGTTCCTTGTAAATGTGTTTTAGAGTTTTGTGTGTCTGTAACATTTGGGCTGTTGCCAAGGGAAACGTGTCGTAAACATTATGTTTTGTTTTTTTTTGCTTAAAAAAAGAAAGAATTAAGTTAAAATTTGAAAATGTTGACGTTTCTCCAAGTTAGGTTTTACGTTTCAATGGCTTTATTTTGTCGTTTTAACAACTTAATTTTGCGTTTTGATGACTTTATTTTCTAATTTTGAAAACATTCTTTTTTTTTGTTTTAAGAACTTAATTTACACAATGTAATGGCTTTATTTTCTGTATTTAAACATGAATGTATTCTGCTTGTATCCATTGTTGATAAGGCCACGTCATTACCATGCATAAACTACAGATAAGTTTCTCCGTCTGATGTCATGTGGATCTAGTCCCTATTCAGATGTCATGTGGGTCTAGTCCCTATTCAGATGTCATGTGGGTCTAGTCCCTATTCAGATGTCATGTGGGTCTAGTCCCTATTCAGATGTCATGTGGGTCTAGTCCCCATTCAGATGTCATGTGGGTCTAGTCCCCATTCTGATGTCATGTGGGTCTAGTCCCTATTCAGATGTCATGTGGGTCTAGTCCCCATTCAGATGTCATGTGGGTCTAGTCCCCATTCTGATGTCATGTGGGTCTAGTCCCTATTCAGATGTCATGTGGGTCTAGTCCCTATTCAGATGTCATGTGGGTCTAGTCCCCATTCTGATGTCATGTGGGTCTAGTCCCTATTCAGATGTCATGTGGGTCTAGTCCCTATTCAGATGTCATGTGGGTCTAGTCCCCATGCTGATGTCATGTGGGTCTAGTCCCTATTCAGATGTCATGTGGGTCTAGTCCCCATTCTGATGTCATGTGGGTCTAGTCCCCATTCTGATGTCATGTGGGTCTAGTCCCCATTCAGATGTCATGTGGGTCTAGTCCCCATTCTGATGTCATGTGGATCTAGTCCCCATTCAGATGTCATGTGGGTCTAGTCCCCATTCAGATGTCATGTGGTTCTAGTCCCCATTCAGATATCATGTGGGTCTAGTTCCCATTCAGATGTCATGTGGGTCTAGTCCCCATTCAGATATCATGTGGGTCTAGTTCCCATTCAGATGTCATGTGGGTCTAGTCCCCATTCAGTTGTCATGTAGACGATCGGACTGAAGCTGGATATACGTAGCTGCACATGCTGGTGCGTATATTACCAAGGACATAAGATAAATTCATAAAATATTGTTATTTACAAAGAGATAATCCATTAAAAGAAAGAACAATACTCTAGGTGTAAATGTTGTGCTGTTATTAGCTCAAACATGTTGATTCAACGTAATAGCCCCATAAAAGCCCTGCACTTGTCTTTATTTCTTTGAATGAGAATTGTATAGTTGGATAAAAATGATCCGTCTGGGCCTATTAAGGTGCAATATCATATCATATTCCTCACAACCTCTGAAGCAGTGATCAGAGCATTAAGAGAGGTTATTAAGTATCGGCCTGGGCTAAAGGCATTTCAACTATATACAACAAGCAACACACCAACAATTCTTATATTATTCTCTCTGTATATGCATGAAATAACATAATTCTATAACTGATTCATGAACAAAAGGGACAAAAATATATTTAGGGGATAGGAAAAGGATGCCTCAAAAGTTAAGAGGATGTCATAAAAGACAAAGTGTTCTGTAAGAGCATTACAAGAGAGAGAAACAATTATTCATTGAATACAAAGAGGGAAACCAAAAAAAATAATATATATTATAAACATCAACCACAGCACATTTATATATGCACTAATATTGAGATACATTAAGATAACGTTCTGAAATAACATCTTGTGCTATAGAGTTAGATGGGATCTGAGACACTGGGGTTGATTTAATAAATTTTAAGAACATTTTGTTTTTTGCCTTACCCCGGGCATCCCATATCACAGAAGAAAGCACATGGAGTGCATATTGCCAGGAGGATTGCCCACGGTGGACAAAAACTGAACCTTTTTATCCCCCTATAGTCCTGATAGAGTATGCATGCAGATGAAAACTTCAAAGGGCTAATTCTATCTCACTTTCTTCAATGATAGTTCTTGTACCCAGAGAAGCTCAAGACTCTGTTGCCTTGTTAAAAAAAAAAATCCTAAAATGATGCCTAAATCTGCCCTTGTATATGAAATGAGAAGTATTTCATTATTTTGGACAAATAATATTTTTTTGCAGATGGTATTGGTGAATAAAAACAAACTATTGACCTTGTAAATATTGCATGGGCAGATTGCTGGATAAGTGAACCTTTCCCCAGATTCCCCCAAGGCACATTTTGAAGTGGTCCTGAGAGCGTACTACCCTCCGTGTGACATACTATTGCTGAAAATAAAAGTTAGTAAGTCAGTGATTGCAAAATGACCCAAAATGGAAAACCAAATGAAAATCAATTCTAACCCATTCCAACTCACTGTGCTGCTTGGTTCTGTCCTTCAGGGCCCATAGTCTGTGCATCCCCACATGCCTCGGGCTCCGGCGAGCTTAAGCACGATGCAACACAGTGAAAGAAAAGGCTCTGCCTCTTTAAGTCTCTTGTGTAGCATGTTAAGCAATGGTAATCTGCCGCAGTGCAGACAATAAATTCCTCTGCATAAGTAAGCGTCACCATGACATCAATTGCATACCTGTCTGGAATATGGTATGGGCTGATGCAGGGGATAACTGTCCAAGGCCTTGGCCTCTATGTAAATATAGAAAAGAAACGCTTGCGTAATCTGAATGTCGTGTTCGGACATTTTCTGTTGAAGCAGTGGATGTATTTCTAATCCATCCCTCATCCAACACTGTAGGTCTGCAGTCGTTATCGGCGCGTTTACAAGCTAATTGGCCTAAACTGACGTGAAAACAAATGGATTGATGACAAAAGCATTAGTGAGTTCAAATCAGGCTCTTGACATCTTTGCTGCATGTCATTCACCAGTCTCGTTCCCATTTTGCTAATTGACGAAGTCTATTTTTTATTTTATCAGTGAATTCTTAATTTATGCATGCCTTATTAGGCCCGAGCGCCACAAGCTGGCGAGAGGCCTATTAGTCTCATAAGGCCGTGCGAAGCACGGCTGCGAAAGTGCGCACATAGTGCGCACGAAATCGAGCGCGAAGCTGTCGCCCACTTCCAAACACTCACTAACGCACTCCTTCACTCACGCACGCCCCGTGCATACTAATTAGTTGTAGGAAAATGGAACATTACCGTTGTAAACGGGCAAAGCCCGTGCAAAAGTGCGCACTAAACGAGCACTTTACAAGCGGTCGTCATCCCCCATATAAAGCACTCATTTGCGCTAAGTAGCTCACGAATACGTTCCCCATCTCTTGCATGTTCCGTGCATATAAGCATGTAATGCAAAAATTGAACATTATTACTGTAAAGAGGGCCAAAAACACAAAGTGGGCGGAGCCCACTCAAAATTAACGAAAGTACCCGTCAGTGACCAGGGACCCACACCATGAGGTAGGAAACCCGAGCGCTTTCCGAAAATGTATAGTTTATGATATTTGAAAAATGAGAAACATTGTTTTCGCATCGGAATATTCTTTTTCTTCTTCTTCTTCTTCTTCTTTCTTCTCGGGACCAACCCCCCTATTTTTCACCCAGTGAACATTGATGAAAAGTCACAAAAATTTGCACACCTCTAAAAATCGTGCCTCTCTACATTCTGGCTATTTCCCTTTTCTAAAATAAAAAAAAATTGGCGCGTCAGCGCCCCCAAATGTACCAAAAATGCATTGAGAGATAGGAAATGACCCCAAAAAAATCTGATCGTAGAATCATGAAATTTGGCGCAGAGGTAGATGGTGACAAGAGAAGTAAAAAATATTATCACGGCAACGCCGTCCGCCCAACCAAATGTCGGCCATATTGCTTCAAACATGGCTAAGCATGACTCGAGAGTTTTTCCAAACGTCGTACTTTTACGAACTCCTCCCAGGGCGTTGGCCCTAAAAAGCTGAAATTTGGTGAAAATGGTACTGAGGAGTGGGACATCAAAAGTAATTCAAATTACATTGATACCTGTCACGGTCTCTGTGCGGCAAAGCCGCAAACTGTAGCTAGAATTTCATAAATCTCCCAAATTTAACATTTCTGCTGTTTGCGCAGATAAAGTCCGAATTGCGTCAAATTAGAATCAGTTGTTAAACTCTTTGCCCTAAACCTACTTGAAGTGAAATAAATTAATTTGGCGCCACAGCGCCCCCTACAGATTTTATATGGAGGTTAAATGTTTAGTTTTGCGAAATTATATGAAATTTGACACACAACTCAATTTTGGCATCCCCATCAAAAAAGTCAATGAGACCCATGTCATAATTGTTACGACGTTGCCGTAGCGATGACCAAAACCTCCCATGTTATTCCAATGGGGAAATTGCCAGAACATGCTTACACTTTATACTTTCACAAACTCCTCTTAGGGCATTAGCCCTATTAACCTGAAATTTGGTGAGACTCATCTTCAGGGGTGGACCATCAAAAGATATCCACATTTTTATTCAAAGAGTCACGGTGTCTGTGCGGCAAAGCCGCACATTTTGCCAAGAATTCAAAATAAAATAGCTTTTTGATGGTAAAACAAAGGAGAGAAGATGTGACAGTGTCACAGATTCAGCAGTAGGTGTAATAAAAGGACAATTGGGGCGCGTTAGCGCCTCCTCCTCTTGCGGCGTGGCGGCAGCGTGGCGAGGGCCGATCATTGCCGCTTGCGGCTATATTTTGATATATTTTGTATGTTGACCCTTAACTTCATAGCAAGTTTCTGGTTTGTGAATTTTGTTAATATTTTTTTGATTTTGATTTCACGCTGCACTGTCCTGTTGAAAAAAGACCTTTTAAAAACCTTTAGATTACAGGTCACATTTTTCTGCTCAAAGGACCATGCGCTACATTCAAATGAGAGTTAGTATTACTTTAGTAACCCACTAACACAGGGGCTTGGTGACATATCAATTTAACTCTCAATCCATAGTCTTAACGCCAGGCAACTGGGGCATGTGACAGTGGAACCCACCTAACAGTGAAGTAACTGACAGTGGAGCTTAGTGATCAACCAGATACAGAGAACCATAGTTACCAGAGCATAACATTGCATGGATCCTATAGGAATGGTGGCATAAAAGAAACCAGCTGAGAATGGATTACAAATTCAAATAAAAACATTACTCATTGTACCATTATTCATTATACCCCATTGTATAGGTGCCCTCCCTGTGGCAAACTACTACATAATATATATAATGTTTGTATGTACATAAAACAAGAGTAGAGAATTGAGTATAAGCGTAGTGCAACAGGCTCACATTATTTACATGATATCATGTATTCTCCTCATTGTATCTATGATAAACACATGCACATGTTTCTGTCAGTCCCCTATAAGTGTCCCCTAATCACTTCACTAATGGATTACTTGGATGTGGCATACTGCATTCAGGTTAATGAAAGGGAGCATTTGAGCGGACAGACGGCAGATCCAGATTTCCTTACATCTGGTTAAGCATCTGACAGAGCACATAGCTCATAAAAATAGCACTGACTCCCTTTTCCTTTTGAAAGGTGCAATATCTATGCAGGTTCAGGCTCCACTATCCTTGGAACAGAGAACCACCATCTTCTGTACTGAGAAATGAGGACATAAAATAAGCAAGTCTAATTTTTGTTGTTGTTGAGAAATACAAAAAAACACTGATCAAAAATCAAGCATCATTGAACAAGCCACACTTGCGGGGAAGCGTCTCTCTTCAGACGGTTGTGAATAGTAACATCTTTTGGGGGGTAATATGTCCATGCTACAGGGTGATGCAGATAAGGCTGAGCTGAAATGGCGCTCAGTTTGTCACATTGCAGTTGTGTTCAAGTCCTGCAGTGAACATTCAGAGTTCACTTTCATGGCGCAGTGAGGCGGCTGTGTTAAGAGCGCCTAACACAAAGTAGCTTTTCATTTCATCGTACATGAACAGTGTGTGGATCTCACTGGAGATTTGCGTGGTATATTGTGTTCTAGATGATATGCAATAATCAGGCCCTTTGAATTTTCCCAGTCCCGCTTGCTCTTTTTTTATTTCTTTATTTTTCTCTCCAGTCTGCCCTCGCTTAAAGTTGGCGACTATCAACTTCTGTTTCAGCATTACATCATTCCACATGGCCCACTGTTAAACTGCGGTCTTGAGAATGGTGTAATACTGAATTTAGAAAACCACCAGGGCGACCCACAGTGAAACTTTTTAGTCACCACTGCAAATCAACTGCCTCCTCGTACAAATGTGTGGACCTTTCTGAATCACTTCAATGTTGTTCTTGTTCTAGGTTTAGACCTCTTCCCATGTTGTGTTGTTTTCAGTTCTGCTCATTTATAAATGTGCATCAATGTCTGTATTTGACATTATACATGACTGCCGCAAAGCATTCAAATGTTATTATGTATGGTAATAATGGACTCAGACTTGAACTTTAACAGCCACATCAAATCAATAACATCAGCAGCGTTTTACCATCTAAAAAACATTGCCAAAATCAAAAATATAGTGTCAAAACCAGATTTAGAGAGACTTATCCATGCGTTTGTCTCCAGTAGATTAAACTACTGTAACGACCTGCTCACTGGTCTCTCCAAACGAGCTGTAAAACAGCTGCAGTACATCCAGAACGCTGCTGCTCGGGTCCTGACTAGAACCAGGAAGTACCATCACATTAGTCCTGTTCTCAGGTCTCTGCACTGGCTCCTGTGGCTCAGAGAATAGACTTTAAAGCAGCTCTGCTTGTGTACAAGTCTCTCCATGGCCTAGCACCAAAGTACATCTTGGATATGTTAGTGCCATATGAACCATCTCGGACTCTGAGGACCTCAGGGACCGGCCTCCTGCTGGTGCCAGAGTCAGGACTAAACATGGGGAATCTGTATTTCAGTTTTATGCAGCTAAAATCTGGAACAGTCTTCCTGAAGATGTGAGACAGGCTTCTACTCTGACAATGTTCAAATCTAAGCTAAAAACAGTTTTGTTTAGCTGCGCATATTACTGAAAGGATTTTTATTTGCCCTCTTCTCTTTTATGTGATTTCATTAGTTTAGACAATCAGTTGGACTGATTTAAAAGGGAGTTGGACTCCGAAAACACGTTACCCTTTGTGGCTAGGTTTTTTTTTTTTAATTATTATTTTTTTATTTAGTTAATTTTATTGTATTTCTGTTTCTGTAATTTCTTTGTGATTTTAATGCATTTTTCCTGCTGGTTGAAGCACTTTGAATTGCCTTGTGTATGAAATGTGCTCTACAAATAAACTTGCCTTGCCTTGCCTATTTAGCTTATCGTCAACAAGTCCCTCTTGAAAATGGAACATTAGCTGTCAAGAGGCTAACCTATAAATGAAGGATTTATAAATAATAGCACATTTGTCCCAATGTCCACCCAATATGTCAATTTTCCTGTATTTTCCCCCCTTTTGTCTAAATCCATTATTTGAGCCTGGTTCTTGATTGTCAGTTCCTTCTGTGTCATCCATTAAGGTTTATTCATCTCTATACAATATTTATGGACAATTTGACAATCCCAAAACGGATCTAAATTTCCCCCCACCTATTGTATATACTTTGGTGTAGAATGGGTGTTAAGATCAGTGATATGTTTATACAGTTTTGATAATAGTCTCTTTGAGAGTAGATTTATGTGCTCTAATAAAATGAATCCATGAAAGGGTTACGGTGCTCTGAGCTGTTTGGTCTATTTTCCTGGTTCTAATACTTAAAGATTTCAAAACGTTTTATTTGGTTTTCATCATTTTGCTAACCAGATCTTGAATCTCAAGTGAGTACAAACTTTTATCATATGCTAACAAGCTTAATCTTTTCTGGTTTAATTTGTTTGTTGCGATTAGCTCTATTTGTCAGAATAGATTTTTCCCATGAGTTCTTCTCTTCTTCTTCTGGTGTCACACGGCACTCAATTTGTTTCCATTAGACGACATACTCGGGATCACACCAGTAAAGTGATTTAAGCTCTTTTAAAATAGTTTTCTTTTGATAACTGTCAAGTGTTGTATCAAATATGAGATTATTATTTTTTGCCTATGCCTTGAAATTGTTTTGTACCAGGCAGCGAAAAATTGGTGATGGAAATTGTAAAAGTCAAGAATAGGTACTAGAAATGGGCAAAACCTTCATTCCCTTTCAGTTATTTTCAATCCTTTGACTTAGACTCAAATATGGAATAAGTTTCATAATAATGGTAAAAAAGGGGCTGTACTTTTTTTTGTTCCTTATGGAGAACTGCAACTACATTTAGATTCTGTGCCATCAGATTAGAAAAGCATTTCTGAAGATTTGCCAGTAAGAAATCATTTCAGTTTGTTTCTATATTCAGTTTGTATTTAGACATTGCTTCACATGTGGAAGTTTAAATATGGACATAAATTCAAGGTATGTAGATGTAATATTTTGTCTTTATGAGAAATTTAAGTCTGATTTATTATTACGTTTGTTCAATTAAGTCCAAAGGATATTCATTTAATGATTCTATAATACAATATTGCATTATATGAGGCATCTGCGTTTGTGTTTAAAGTGTGATTTAGAGGGAAATATGCTTTGTAAGATGCTTTGTAATGAGGTCTCACTCTGAAGTGCTCTCCTAAGAGTAGTTCTGTCACGTCTTTATTATTGCGTTACAAAAATCAATTACACTTTTATGGAGAACCTTGATCCCATTTGGGGAATTCCGCTTGGAACACTTTGCATTTTACAATCTTCAAGAATTAGACAGCCATTGAAAATCTCAACATTAATAACAGTGGGCAGTTTTACTTTGAATCGAAACATTCTGATGTAACTGATTATAATAAATGTAGCCTTCCAAGAGTAATTTAGTCCAAGATGATTATAACGAATATTATTGGAATTTTGATTTATTTAATTTATTTATTTTGATTTATTATTTATTTATTTGGGACAGATTTAATGTTCAATTAGAAAATATGGCATATGTTAAATACAATGTAAATTGCACATTTTAATATTTTTTTTAATCCTAAAAATCCTGTGTTGAATTTATTGACTAATTTGGCAAAATGTTGATGCTCTGCTTGATAAGCATGTTTTACCCCATATTCTGTTAAATCTGAATAAGAAGTGGCTAGTGCTATATATTAACATTTTGTGCCATCCATGTTGAATACTTTTCATACCAAAGTGTACATGTACAACATGTATAACACAGTCTCTTCATATCACATCTCTGGTCAATTTTCTTTTCCTTTTCAGATCCCAGTCCAATGTGTAGCAGTCTCGAAAAGGTGGTATTCACTATGCATGGCATTGTTATACCCTTGGACCCTTTTGGACAAAGGGTTGAGCTGAGACAGCCAGGGGCATTTCATTTCATGGTCTGCCTCCTCGACCCCAGATGTTCATCTCCCAAATATCTCCACTGATACAGGTAGGGGCTTAATGGCCTGCAAATTGCCCCGAGCTCAAGTAATGAAATGCAACCTCTGTATAATTTTAATTGAGAAGTCTGGATGGAGATCAAATGATAATGTGCTCCATGCATGGAAAGTTTTCAAGTACCGCTTGAATTTGTGTACGGTGTGTAAGTGCAGGCTTATAAAAAGTAAACGAGCTTCTTGTGTGGATCCCTTCACTTTAATTGTGGTTTGCAGCATGTAATAAACACTCTGGTCAAGACTTGGCATGGGGTAAATGAAGCGGAGGATGTACACTCTTGTGCAGGCACCACGCCACTCCATATTTACTATTCCATCCAACAAGAGGCCTAATACAAGCCATAATCTGCTCAACAGTTAGATCAGATCCCCTAAATAACCACATAGAACTATTGTGTTTCTTAATCTAAAGGATTTAAAGTCCACTTTACTTTTACAAGTATTTGCTTATAATCTTTGTTTATGGAATTGTATAATGCTGTGTCTGTACAATTCTTATAATGGTAGAGGGTACAATGAGCAACAGTGAAGATGTGTTCTTTTCTTAGACGTTTATCAAAAATAACCCAATGATGTCACACAATCTGTGTCTTGTCTTTTTGTCTTTATCTGTACATATGAACTGTGTTTTTTTCTTTTTCTGAAAAAAAAAAAAAAAACCCCTGAATAATTACATTTTAAAAATGAAAAAAATATATCTGGTTCCCACTGTCACTATGCATGACGGGAAATGTTAAATTGTTATTTATGTATCTTGAACGTTAAAGCAGAATGTGTATCTGTTTGCGTTTTGTTGCCAAACAATAAAAACACTGTACCATAATTTGAAATATATTAAATTTGTGTTGCATTTTGAAAGTGAAGTCACAGCCTGATGTGGAGACAGCCTTGGAGAAGGTCACACTCCACAGGTGTGCGCTGCTGAGGCGTTGTGTGTGCTCCTCTGCAAAACAGATGTTGTAGCTGTCAAAATAAGACAACTCTAGTATTTCATACCAAACGTGAGTGACGAGAACATGATTACATATTGTGGCGTTATGTTTAAAACGGTATACTATCACCAACTACATCGCAATTACAAAAAAACGCAATTTATATTCAGCTCAGTGGAGATTTTCCTGACTGTCATGTGATATGGTGAAGCATGGCTATCATTGCCAAACACTTATGGGTATTTGACACCTGTCTCACCTCTGCCAGATGTTCAGGAGAGTCGTAATGATGTGTTCCCTCACTCCCCTCGAGAAGATCCCTGCCTAGAGTTTACATTCACTCACACTACTCTTAGGGCATAGACTTGAGCCCATCTGAGGTCCCCTTGACAGGCAGCAGATGATGGTGCCGGGGCCAGCTGTCCGTGCCCCACCTCTGCTCAGCTGTCCGAGCCCAGAGCAGCCTTTGAACAGCCTATTAGCCCCAACATAACGCCAGGGGAAAGAAATACGCTCCAGAGGTAGGCCGCGCTCACGCCAGATGGTGTGGGAGATGAATCAGGCCATTATATCAGTCCTGGATAATTCCTCAGATAAACCTAATTAAAAAGAAAAATAAGTGCAATCATCCCTTCTTCCAATACCAAATTTGAGACACTTTTTTTGAGAGTAGAAGCAAATTGAACAGTATGGGACTGACACAACTAAACCTCAAACTTTATAGTGTTATAGACGTTTACTCTTTTCACAGGCTTTTTGTTGCATTAGACCAGGCTTAAGGAACAGAGGTTATCTGTTTATAAAGTATTTCAATTGAACTGAGACACTTAAGACAGATGGTGCAAGAGTGTCTGATCATGTGAAGTTAATTTTGTATTCACAATTTAAACATTTAAATGACAATGGCTTTTAATATAGAGGAAAATGCATCTGATTAAACGAAGCTGCGTTTAATGCTAATTCTAAACTAAGAGACACCTGTTTGAGTGACAATACTCTGAGCATGTTCTGGCTCTGCACTTCTATTTTAAAAAACGTTACAAAATATGCTTTTATTTGAGACTTTTGTGCTTTGATTTTAAGATTAAAACGGCAGCTGCAAAACATGAAAAGTAACAAATTTTCATCAAAGTTAAGCACAACTTAGATAGTTTTGATACGCTTCAAATTTGTTTTTAAAAGCATCAAAGGGTTTCTTTGAACAACCCAAATTCAAGTTTACATGCAACGCCAGCTGTGTAAAAATTCACTTTGTCCCCTGTTGTTTATGCTCACACCTTGGAAAAAAAAGAAGAAAGGTATGTCAGAGCACTGGGTAAACACAGTACCTGTGCTGGCTTAAATCCAAGCAGACACCTTCCCGGGAATTTCAGTTAGCTTTAAAGGATTTAGGTAAACTCTGAAACAGTGCTTATTGCACTCTTATCCACTTTTGTGTTAATGAAAAGCATGTCCTGAATCTGTCAGGGGAGATTAGGTGAATATCATTACTATTGTCCTTTTGCCAATGTAGATTCACTGTATCCACAGAGATTACAGTCCGAGCCATGGCAGCGTGTATTACCTCTCCCTCCGGTCTAGAAACTCCAGGACGGTAGAGCAGCGGATAAGACTGTGAATCAGGTGTCACTGCATGTCCCCGACTCCATCATATTTCTAAAGGTTGATCTATTTTTGACTTTCAATCAGACTTTAGCCAACTTATATGCCCTCTAAATCATTTCATGGAGTGCGTACATCAAACTAAAGGCCATTAGTAGTAACAGCTGATTTTGTCTAGTGATGCAAGAGACATTTTGAAGTATTTGATTAAAATGTGAACAAATGTGTCAAATTGGTAGTTTGTATTTGTAAAGACTGTAATTACACTTTTTTATTTGGATTAGGACACCACCTTAAAGTTATCGTTATATTGATTAAAGAGTGCACATGTGGTTTATTAAAAATATAACAAAATACAAATTTCTTTGTTCAGATAAGATTTTATTTGCCCATTTGTCTTTCCACTCCATATGAAATGTTTTTATTACACAGAATATGCTCTAAGGCTAATCTTTCCCATTACTTGCACCCTCTGCTGGAGGGATATGAATATTCTGAGGAGTATAACACTGTTATACTATCACTGAAAACAATCTCATCAATTTTGTTATTTTTTGTCCTCAAAGTGGGCTTTATGGCTTTAGTGGCCTTTTATTATTCAAGCATTGGCCTCAAACCTAGTCCTTAACATGGGGGTGACGAAATTATTTGAGGGACTCCAAATTATTAATTGGTAGTTTTGATCAAGGCTTGACACCCTTCAAATGAAGTTGCAAATGTAGATTATTATTTGTTGGCCGACATTTATCTAATTCTATATCTTCAAAATAAAATTAAACATTGGACATGATCACATTGGAGTACCCTTTATGCTTGGGGGTTGCGAATGCTTATTGTTGTTATTTTGGGGGTCGTGGCTGCAAAATGTTGAGAACCACTGATTTAAATGGCCGTACACAGCACCTGCAAATATTGGGCTCTTACTTTCATTTGGCCTCTTGTAACTGTCCCTAATAATTTATTGATAAATGCCCGGAATATGTTCTACATGGAGGATTTTTTTGTGCAAATATGAGGCAAATACCGTATTTTCCGGACTATATAGACTCATAGTTTTGGCCTGGGTGCGACTTATACTTATGTTTATACTTATATACTTATATTTATACTCTGGAGCGACTTATATGTGATATTATTTGTTATTTTCACACTTGCAACCGCATTTCATACTCCAGTGCAACTTATATACGTTTTTTTCTTCTCTATTATGCATTTTTTGGCTGGTGCGACTTATAGTCCAGAAAATACGATATTATAGAATAGAATATGTAATACAATAACCTAACATAGAAGGTTAAATGGAGATATATTAGTAATAAACAAATTGTTGCCTCTTTAACAGTACATTACATTCTTCATTTCAGATTAAGAATTTGTGTTTTATTTATTTATTGTGTGTTCCGTATTTTTAATATGTTGTATGCATTAATTTAAGATGTATAAACTATGAAAAAAAAATGAAAAGCCACTTTTAAAGCCATTGCAATATCAAGATAGACACAAATGTATTGGTCTTACTGTGTTTAATCCTAATAATTGTCCTTTCCACTTGTCCAGCATTACAAAGAAAACCAGCAAGACAATGTCAGCTTGAAAAAGAAAGGAAAAGAACAAAGCCAGAAAAATGCAAAGTAGCCAATTATGTAGTGCGTATAAGTTGGTGTCAGTTGAAAATTCATCAGACATGCCAGTTTGCTGTCGGTACAGCGTTTTAGGACGTACACTTCTGTGTGAGACATGCGCCGCAGCAGCAGAACAGCTAACGTCAAGTCTGTAATAGAAATCTTACAGTGCTCTGATTCTGTGTGAGGCTTAAAACATTAAGTTTACTACTGCTCACTTTTCATTTAACTCAGGCCCTCATCTGCCATGTTTCTATTGCCAACAAAAGAAGCTGCAGTGTTTTACAGATCCATCACTGGCTCTGACTTGCAGAGCAGCCTCGAGCTGCTGCAGTCCAAACTGAACACTGGATCCACTTGTAGATGTCATTAAATATCAGGCTGCACTAAAATCAATTTGTTAGCAATTTGTGGTAATGACTAGGCAGAGGAAGTTTCTTTTCAGTCACAGTTAATCTCTTAGATGTTTCCAATAATTCAAAATATGTTTCATATTTAAATAACATTACTTGGAACACAAGCTCCTTGTCTGGAAAAAGTGTGAATCTTGGAGGTTAGTTTGAGGAGAACTGCTTGGCCAAATGAGAATGTCAGCGCCACCAAGTGTCATTATCTCGGCCAAGACAAGCTAAAAAATTCATAGAGTATTGATCCTTTCACTTGAGCAAGTAAAATACCACATGGAGCCAATATGTTTATTATAAAAGGTCTCTGGATTTTATCTTTTACTTTCAAAATGACATTCAGATATTCAACAGACAACCCAAATTAACTGTTTGCAAGATACGATATTCAGTTTTTCAGTCGTTATTAAATGAAATGTTCTTTGTTCTTCCCCTGACAAGTCGACACCGCTGTAATTCTGGACCAGTCTACAGCAGCGTTTAGCAAAAACAACTAATCATGCAAATCACACCCAGACTGCCACTTTTGTGTCTTTTAAGGTGCCACTTTGTCCAAATACACATCTATTTTCACACCACAGTCTTCAAAATGTTGTGGACAAACAGGAAATTTCCATCATGTTACCATTAACCGCTATTCACCCGACCAGTACTAGAACTGTCTGACCGCAGGAGTCACATATACAATCAGGGTAAAAATAATTTATAACAGGGCCATGCCTATAATTTCCATCTCAACATGTGATTGCAACAGTGTGAAGTGAATAGAAAAGCTGCTTATATTTGTTTGTACTATTGATATTCCCTTCAGCTCAGGGACTGTTTTTAATCACAGAAAAAGAGCTTTGAAGAGGAATAGTTACAGGCAGGATGACAAAACAGCATTCATATTTGTATTCCATATTCAGACATCCTGCATAAAGTTGTTCGTTATTATAATTTAATGTCTAAATGCGTGAATGTTTATTACTATGTTCTGTAAACACATATGTCACAGTATAAATGTATTGTATTTATTTTGCTTCTCACATCTCAATATGAAAACTCTAAAATAAGGAATATTTTCTCACCTTGAAAACTGTGTGACAAGTAAAACATTTGTGAAAAAGGGGTGGTAGTGGCTTGGTGGTTAGAGGGTTTCACACATAACCCGCAAACAGAAACAGAAACCCACCCTTTTCTTTCTTTCTTTCTTTCTTTCTTTCACATCTTTAGATAGGACAGTATAGCTTGAAAGGGGGGTGAAGAGTAGGGAGGACATTCAAAAATTGTCAGAGCTGGTAATCGATCTCATCAATGTCAGCTTTATTTCTATCGCACATTTACATCTACACCAGCTGCCCAAAGTGCTTCACATGCACAATTCCTGGTCAAAATACAGATAAGTACTAATATAATAACAAACAAAAAATACAATTAACTTGTGATAAAAGCCAATGCAATGCAAGAAATGTGTCAAAGAGTAGATTTAAAGAGTAGCGATGGAGCAGCTCTGATCTGCAGAGATAAACCGTTCCACATTTTGGGGGGCAGCCACTGCAAAGGCCCTATATCGCCTCGACTTTTTAATCCGGGCACATTTAACAACAACTGGTTTTCTGACCTCACTGATCTGGCCGGGACATAGGCTGATAACAACTCAGTCAGGTATACAGGGGCCAATCCATTTAGTAATTTAAAAACAAACATCAAAATCTTAAAATCAATGGTGAATGTGACAGGAAGCCAGTGAAGGGAGGCAGGCCCCGGGGCTCACTTTCTCGTCCCTGTCAGCAGGCGAGCAGCAGCATTTTGGACCCGCTGTAAGTGTAAGAGAGGAAGGGTCTAGCCCACAGTACAGCGAGATACAATAATCCATGCGAGAAGAAATAAACAAGTGAATAACTCGTTCAAAGTCACTGACCGGAAGATAATCCTTAACATTCTTCGAGGTCCTGGACTGGTAGAAACGGGCTTTGATCTCATGATGCCAGATCCACGAAAACTTGCTGCTGCTTAGACCACCTGCCTGAGTGTGTTGTATGAGTGAACGTAGAGCATACATTCATGAAGGTAGAGCATAAATTAAGTGGGAAAATATGTACGATTAAAGGGGACAGTGTCTTGCATGATAAGAACACAAAAAACAGATAATTGTGAATATACTGTATATGCAAGCTTGAAATGCTAATAAATGTGCCGTCTCCTGAGCTTCCCTGACAGATACTCACTGAACTAGTTTGATGTTTATGTAAATCATATCTAGCTGACAGATGTATTGCAGTCTTTTGATGCGCAAACAAAATAAAGTGGCAAGTAAGCATTGAATAGGGAGTGGAGTCGGTTGTTTGGACAGTTTGTATCCCTAGCATCTGGCATCAAGCAAGAACAGCATGTCAAGATTAATACAAAGTTACTGCTATTGATCTATGCTATATTAAGCCGCTCGCCTTTACAGTCACATTGCCTCTTAAACTGGCTGTAAAGTTTCTTACATGTTTTTTTCATTCTTTTTCTTTTTCTTTTTAACATGAAATACATATATTTAGCGTTTTGAAATTGTAGCGCACAATTTAAAAACAAATGTCTGTCACAGAAGTTTAGGTATTGGTTAATCCTAAAAGCTTCCAAACTGTATTCTGTGGCTTTAAATTCCAATAAATGAAGTGAAATTATGGAGCATGTGAATGATTTTGAGTGTGGGGCGACTGAGCGGACTTGTTAGCGGGTGCAATGCCGCGGTGACAAGAGACTGCACACTCTCTCTCCTCTCCCCATTTAATTTTCCAATCCACTTCCCCCACACAGTTAGGAGAAGTGAGTTTTGTTCTGGTTTGATACACCATCTAATGAGAGCTACTAAGAGCCTGTTGAAATCTTTCCCTAATAACACATTCTGAAGGAACATTTCTCCCTCTATCTCTATTCACAGCCATTTAATATATGCCTTCACTCACCTCAGCTGCTGCTCACCTTCATCGCCACTGTTTTCTGCCTTTGATTGAGTGTGTTTTGGTGGCAATGTTGTAGTATCATTAGAGTTTGATTTTATGTCTGCTTAACAAGGGAAACGGTTGACTCTACAATGCGGTCACTAGCTAAAAGCAGAGTCTTAAATAAGTGGTGGAGATGCTATAAAGCTAGTACTAGAGTTGCCTGGCTTAAAATCCTAATTCGTTTTCACCATGATACAATAAATTTGTCTTGTCTATGGGAATTTAAGTCCTATTTTTAGCATAACGGTTATGTGGCTGTGGCAGTGTGGCACAGGGTCTGTAGTTAAACACTTCATATAAATGCCTTAATGTTACCAAAAGGATCTCAGGCTCTAGAAGTGAAGTCTAATTAGGAAAGTAGTTGAATAAACATCTGCCTCTTTTGGAGTGACAGGGCCACTCCTGAAGACCTTCTACGACTCTGTGGTGGCATCAGCTCCTGTAGGTGTGGCCTGCTGGAGCAGCAGCATCACAGAGAGGGAGAGGAGGAAGCTGGACAGAGTCATCAAGAAGTCCAGCTCCGTCCTGGGCTGTGCTCTGGACTCGGTGCAGGAGGTGGGGGACAGGAGGGTCCTGGCTAAACTCACATCTATGCTGGACCATGAGTGTCACCCCCTGCAGGACACTCTCTCCGCTCTGGAGAGCAGCTTCAGTGAGACACTGATCCACCCTCGCTGTGGGAAGGAGACGTTTCACAGGTCTTTCCTTCTGCTGCTGTCAGACTTTATAACAAACACTGTTAGCCCTGAACATGTGTCATTCAGCCTCATATTCATGTGCAATACTGTGACATAATGTCAATCATCTTGGTGCAATATTCTCTGTCCATATAACAGCTGTAAATAAGAGTGTTACTATTGATATTATTTTTCTTTTTAATTAAGAGTATAAGAGGTTTTTTTTTAGATACATATAACAGTTTTATAAGTGCTTTTCTCCAAAAGTTTTTTTTTATAAGTTATCTATTTTTTATTATTTACTTCTCTACCTACTTTGTGTCGCAACACTGGAATTTCCCCATTGTGGGGCTTATATAAAGGCTTATCTTATCTTATCCTCCTACTTTGATTAAAAGTGATATATAGTGAATACTGTTATGAGTTCAAATCCTGGCTATGGCAATTTGCTGCATGTCCTCCCATCTCTTCCATCCCAATTTCCTGTCTAATACAGCCATCTAATAATGCAACATTTCCTGGGTGTTTGTCTGTATAGAACTTATTTTCAATAAGTTATATACATATAGTTCTATATATATCAATAATCAAGATTAGCAGCCAAAAATAACACACATTGGGAAAAGGGCCAAGCACATAGAAAAAACCCATCCTGAATAAGGTGCATATGCAAGAGGCAGATGACACAGGTCATGAAGGTCTTTAATAATGCTTGGGTCGTGGTCTAAGTATTCTTATCCATGCAACACTGTGAATTTGTTAACTCCAAAAGATAAAGCAGCTTCTTTCTGGCACATAGTGGATTGTCACACAGCTGGTCTTCTATCTTTCAGTCCCAGCACTGTTCCTTGATCTTTGATTGGATCTTTTCACATACATGCATGCAAATTCACAGATATCCAATCCTGCTCTGAGTGAAAATTGATATATCTTGTCACCCCTTTCACCTGGCCCATTCTTGTCTTTTTTCCCCTCAGAGAGAAGGTTTTGGTGATCTAAAATTTCCAAGTAAAATTCAGACATTGGCTTTTCTCTGACATTTTCACGGCTCTGGAATAGGGCAGATTTTTAAGCAGGTGAGATCTATAATGTGTGTAAATGGTATCGTGCGGTGGGTCCCCGACAAGCCGAGACAGCCCAGAAAGTAGTGCAAAGACTCACAGGAGATAAAAATGTTTGTTCTTACCTCTGTTGTCGTTGCCAAGCCTCTCGGCCCATAGCACAGTTAGTCATAGCTCACCAGAGACAGGCTTGTAGTCTACTTTATTGCAGAATTTGTCCAACAGCTCACAGTATCTATCTCTATGTGCAGAAATTATACCCATAGTGCAACGGAAGATAGAGTACAGATTGCATGAATAATTTAATGATAGAAAATAGTATGAAGATATTTTCTGAATGTAGTGTAGCAAATGTGGCATAGCTATCACTTTGTGCGGTTTCTTTTCAAACATTTAAGAGGATGATTTTAAAATGTTTGAAGCCAATATCAGTGATTCAGTATGTGGTGAGGTTGTATATAGATTTTACTTATGTTTATTTGATTAAACATACTTTATCACTTAATACTGTATTATGTGAATTCATATTGTATCTGCTTTTAAACTAAATCTTAGTTTATTGACTTGTGTGATTCAAGTACCCCATTATCCAAGCATTGAATCTGCACAACTCTTGAATTTGTCTTGTGATCCTTTGTGACAGGTTGCTCTTGTGTAAATCTCTTTCACTGCGACTAAAGATAGAAAATGGTCTTATTTCAATCATAATGAATGCAGACATGGAGAAGAAGCTTATTATTCTGTTGTGACGACTGTATTGCCACGATACCATTTATTCTGCATTGAAAGTCAGATAATTGTATATGATCCCCTCCATAGCGCTCTCATGCATCTGTGTCTAAGGGACTGTGCATTCTGACAGTGGTGATCATTAGTCTTTTCAGCCATCTTTGCAATGAATCCATCCTGACATGATAATTTGCGTGTGCTCTATTTGAGGTATTTTGTGAATCTTTTGCTCAGTGGGGGGGGCGCGACAGCGAGCGTCTCCACCAGAAACAAGAGGCAGATGCGTTTAGCTCTGCAGTCTGTCAGCACTACACAGGCTATTAACAGGCGCGATCACAATGGGACAGATCAGAGCGGGCCTTGCAGGTTTTGTTCACCGTGTCTCGAAATTACACCTGACAAGCTGAGAGGAGATTTCTTGATTGATGAACAAAGTAATTCTCTACATGTAATTAATACTCTACTAATGGGCATCCATTTGTCTTAGGCGGTGTGCAGAAAAAACTCGGAGGATGAGGTAGAGCTGTGCATTGCAATGAAGGCTCCAAACTGCGTCCTGGTGAAAGATAGTGTTTCCTTTGCGAGATTTTGTTACCTCATGGCTTGTCGGGAAACCGTAGGGGCAATGTAATGGAGCATATAATGGATAAAGTATTGTATTGATGGTCATGTGTTGACTTAACAGTATTGACCTGGAAAATGTGTATTGATGAACAGAAAAAGTGTCCTAGGGTGACACTTTAATGTAACTTGGGAGATTAGAGGGACCACATCTCCCATTAGCTGGTTAGACAATAGCAAAATGTTTTTCTTTCTATTTCTTTGTTTTTTATATAAAGAATAGTATTATTACAGCTGCTTGTTTTGATTTGACTTAGCATTAAAGCTTGGGTAACCCGGAAGTAAGTGCCTAAGTCACCACTATTTTATACTATATTACATTTTGGGATGAGATTGTGTTGGCTGTGTGATGAAGTCACAGTGTGAAGTTTATGCATCCAAAAGATTCATGCAAAAACCTTGAGTTCAAGGTTTTGCATGAAAGAATATGCATTATCTTTACCATAGTGAGATTAGGCCTATGCATTAGTGGAGATCAGCTAAATGTTGTGTTTATTCTGCTTTTTAAATGTGCTGATGGAAAAAAATTAAGTTCTTATCAAGAACAGAAATTGCTTTTATGACAATGAAAAGAACTGACATGCAACACTAAATCAGTGTGGAATCAGGAAAAATAAGGTGCAATTGAGTGTTTGATTGAGAATACTTCTCTGGGGAGCACATTAACAATGAGCATGAATAGTTTTGAAGATGTGACTTTGAATTGTCAGTAAAGGGAGGCTAAATGAGTGACTGACAGAGATTAGGATATCAGAACAACAGTGCTGCACCTATAGGCAATAAAAGCAGAGAGAGAAAGAGCAGAGGGAGATTGTGATGGATGACACAACACCACCAGAGTATCATATCTCTACGGATTAAATGCTCTGGGAAGATGGCCCCAGAGTGTGCTTGTGCATATCGTTAAGGCCCATAAAGAGGCGGAGGAGGGCAAGTCTGCGCTGCGGCCAACCGAGTGCACGGATAGGCCACATCCCCCCCGCTCCCACCTGCTCCACTCCAAACACAGCCTTCTCCAGCAGTGACTGGCTTTCAGAACGATACTGTTTTTTCCACCCAGAATTTAAGATGATAAACATTTTATCTGGACACGGGGTGAAAAATCAAAGTTGCCCCACAGGACCTGGCGCAGGTAGGTGTGTGTAGATGGAGGGAAAGCGCGCACTGTTTGGCACGTGTATCTGAGAAACGCTCTATACTGTGAGGTTGCCAAAGTATATTTACCTGTGTGCGCTGGCCTGTGTGTGTGTCATTCTTTCGGAAGGCAGTTTTAAAAACACACTATGTCAGATATTGGAGGGCTACTGTATAATTTGACGGGTTTGTGCACAGAGACCAGCTGCGGTATGAGTCATTGATTACACATCAGCTTAGTATGCAGCAGTGCAGACCCCTACATTGGTGGAAAGGCAACCTGAAGCCTCCAATCAATAGCTGCAGGGCTGTGAAGTTTTCTATCAGGTCCACTGTGAAGGACTCCCAGCCTCTCCTCTGGGCCTGGACTAACCTTTTCCAAAGAAAGGTGATGAGGAAGCTCATCATTTCTAATGAGGAATTAATGATCAGGCTGGAGAAATGACTGTCAGCACCACCAGGAGAGTCCAAGAGATCCACAAGACCGGGAAGTCACAAACATTATTCATTAGGGAGCTGCATATTTTTCTGATTTGCTTTGAATGGCAAACACAGGGCTTTAAGTACAATCCACCAAATCATCCCTCTGATTACATGCATCTGTGTGCAGCTCCTTCTTTTTGTTAGAATTAGTCGAAAATCAATGTTGCATTAAGATAATCTTTAAAGATCTTTCCCATTCTTTTTTTTTTATTTCTGTGTTAAAAAATCAGTACCAATCCCTTCTTTCTGAGATCACATGGTGCATTTCATGTTAAGAGATGAATCATTCCAATTGACAGAAACATATTCACAGCTAATTAAAAACTTAATTGCGTGCACTTTAGCCATTTAGAGGAAGATGAATGTGAAATCATTAGGCATCCTCTGAAAACCAGATGTTCATTAAATTATGTCTATACAGATGTCATTGTTCAATAAATTGCTAGAATTTATGCTTACAGTAAAATTATGGCTAATTCACCCCTTAAAGCGCTTCACGAATTGATTCAAGTCTGACAAAATAACCCATTTACTTGTGCACTACTTGAAAAGCTGAATATAGCAGGATAGGAATTGTTATTTATCTCTCTTCTTTGTACCGTTGCTCATCTATTATTAAGATCCATTTTAAGATGGGAAATGAATTGTGAATGAATAAGAAGTCTGATTAATTTTAAAACAGTTATCCGCCATCCATTGAAAATGCAGCATTTTAATAAATATCTTTAACTCTTCCCGTATAATCTCATCTAGATGCATGGAAATAAGTCAAGATAAGGCCACCATTGCCTCACATTCGACAAAGCCATCTCGGGAGAATGCAACCATCATGGCTCAGTCTCACACTCTCAATTAGCCCCCGCTGTGCAATTCATTGGGTTTGCTGTAACAGTCCCATAACAATACTTACGCCAGCTAGTCATTACTCACTATACCAGACCTACCATCTGCATATTTGGGAGCCATTATGCTCACAACAAGAAAGACTGTCACTAACTTTAGTGCTGTCTACCACATATACATACTTACATGAAGAGTTATATTTTGGAATAATGTTCAATAACATTAACAATCAAGTCTCATCTAATTTAGTAGATGAAGCAATTCTGACCTTTCCATTATTCTGTTTACCCTGAAGCAATCATTTGCATATTTTTCTTCTAAAAATGAGTTGGTGGTATTTTTGTACGATTTAGTTGTTTTAGAAAATAGGAGAAAATGTCCAATAATTATACAAGCCAGAGCTTCACAATCTGAGTAAATGAAACAATATGTTATCATCTAATCAAATCCTGGTAAAATGTCACATAAACATAAATATGGTTGATATTTTTATGCAAATCTGAGTTCCAATTCTTTATATATTTCAGTTTGCTCAATGTCATAATTTAGAGATTACAGTTCCCAGCTCTCAAATGCAGTGGAGAAAGAGAAAAAGTATCACTGTAAAATGTACTCAAGTACAGACACCTAAACATTACAAAAAAGTGTTGTACTTTTTTTTTTTTTTGGCTCTCCTCGTTCCTTTAGATGTGTTTGATTAATCTTTCTGTAATCTTCACTTATGCAGTAGAAGCATTGGTGATTCACTGTCTCTGAGCAGCTGCATCGGGCTGTGATGCACATGTTCCCTCAGAGCCCAGTAGGTGGCAGTCTAGTCACATAAAATCTATTGACCAACGTCAGCCTACATTATTATCAAGATATGCCGGCACAAGCCGTTACGGATTATCAAGATATATTTTACATCTGTATTTAGAAATAGGGTCTAACGCTTATTTGATAAAACAAAATGATCAAAAGCTTTGTAAACTTGACATGTTTTTGATTATTGTATGTTTAAGTCGATCTCTCATTGACTGAAGTGCGTTCGCTCAGATCCAGCCAGAGCTCTGGTGAGCAGCTGAGATTGAAGTCGTTTTAAACTTTACAAATCTGTAAATTGTCTAAATTGTGTTCCTCCCTCGGATACCTAGCCACCTGAAACTGCTGTTCCCACACTTCACTGAAGCAATTATAGAGGAGGACTTTGGCAGATCAATGAAATCCCCTTTAGATGAGAGAGTCGGACTAGCTTTTTGATCAATCTTAGATCAATTCTTCTTTTTTTGCCCAAACCTTGGCCAAATAAAAGTGGGACTTGTGGTTCAAGGGAAGCACTCGCCAATAACGGTAACAACACCTCTGTGGACGGGCGCGTGTGCCGCTCATGTTCTTGTGTACATTGTCTCCTGCGCTTGGCTCGGCACACACACCTGCTGGTGCATCTCTCTCTCTGCATCCACAGCTTCTCCTGCTCCACTATGGAAAAGTGACAGATGCTCAAATCCAGCACGAGTTGGCAACGCACATCAAAGCGCTCAGTATTTTTTGCCAGGACGTTGAAAGTCGTCACTAAAGAGACGTTGCATGGCTAAATCTGACAAGCAAGTATGATTGAGACTGCACAAGATTGAGGATAAAATTGCTATTCTTCCATTTCCATCATTATGTATCTATATATATATATCTATAGACACACACACACACACACACACACACACACACTGTGAAAATGATCCAATATTAAAAATGAGCCGTTGAGGGTGTGCTGTAAAATGGATGTCCTTGTTTACTATAGAACGAGCTTTACAAAAGGACTCCAAAGGGACGCGCACACCTCCCGCAGGTCTCTGTCTGTTGGCCTGATAAATGATAAATGCACTTTTTCATCGGGCAAAAATATGGTCTGACTCAATGCCTCTTCAAAAGGAGAGTGGGAGACGCTTGATAGTGGTTGATAAATAAAATTTATATTTGCAAGGCAGTGAAAGTGCCCTCTTCATGGGTTTCGGATGATATTTGACGACTTTTGTCCATTCAAAAGACATCATATTTAGTTTTGAATTGTTAATTGGTATGGCAATGGTGCTAGATTTTCATCCAACATAAAAGTACAGATACAGGAAAAAATAAAAGTATAGTATAGATAGTAAAACGTATCCATTGTGAAATGTAAAGTAAAGATACCTAAAAATTATACAGTAGTACAAAAGTGAAAATACTTTTACAGTACTTTCTACCATTGTTAAAAAGTGAACATACCAATAAAATGTGATCATTCTTGATAGCTTGAAGCATAATTTAACAAGCAAATAAAGCGTTTCTATATAGAGTATATCACAATCCTGTTTGCACTGTCACCACTGTCAGCAGACTATACCATTTGACTATAAGTGACTGATGGATAATAAGATCGAGAAGTAATAGTAGTTGGTGCAAATTGTAATTTTAGGATTCTCTTTTTATTCTTTTTAGTGTGTGATGATGTTTTATATTTTTGGCAGCAATTGCTCTTTATTCCTTTTACATTTTGAGTGGAGCAAATATTTGTCCTTCAGGTGAAAAAAAGAAAAAAAAGTGGTTGTGGTCATCCAGTTTGTTTAATTAAAATTCTGTAACCCTTGTTTTGCCTTCCACTTGTGTGTCTAACATCTGTGGCCATGTGCCCACTCACCAGAGTCAACATCACAAGTGGGAATAATGGTTTCATGCTCTCAAAATCTCAACTATGCCCTGGTCGCCGGCGCAGCCACACACACCAAGCACTGGCTTTTCAACAACATCCACTAAACCAAGCCTGCATTTGTCGAGTCAAGTATACACTTAGGCAATACAATATTACGTGAAGAACTGCTAATACATGTGCTATAATAGTAAGACACACATTCGAAGCTAGACACTAAGTCCACTTTGTTCAATCCATGCAATTCATCCACATTTGAATGTCAAAAAAACGCTTGGTTGGCGGCCAATGCTTGTCTGCAAAATAAATATGTCAGAAGTATTGATGATCTGTGTGAATAATGGATATTCTAATGCATCAGCGTGTTGTATTGTATTGCAAAAGAGCCATGTGAAAAATACATCAACTAATTAGATGTTCTCGGACGTGGTGCAGTCTGTTTTTGATCAATATGTAATAAGATCTAGTATCAATTAGTGATGACTGGAGGAGGGGGTTAGCAGAAGAAATATGGCTAAAGTTAAGCAAAATAGCAAGGACTTGGGATAGAATAACATGAAATGATTAGCAGTGAGACCATTGAAATCTTTGCTGCATTAATAAGGCTCAGATATAAGCACTTCTTCCATCAAAGGCGTTAGGTCTGGACTTTTACATTCTTTCTTTTAATACATTTTGGTAATTTAAAAATAATCTGCAGACTTCTACCATGAAATGAGCTCTGTTCTAAACTCAAAATTACAGTATGTAGGCTCTGGACTCCAAACTTATTCCAATTAAAGTGTGTGCTGGTGACAATGGTGTGTATCTACAAAGTAATCTGCATCCATAAAAAAAAAATCCACTTTACACTTTTACACATGATCTAAAATGGAATCAGTTTAATGTCAAACTACAATCCAGCAGTGTTTGCATTCAAAAGTGTACACAGTTTTACATTCACAACAGTAATACTTACCCACATTTGAACTTTTCGGATACAGCTCTTGCCTTTTGCCACTGTTCCGAATACTGGATTGACTCAAGGATCTCCAAATCGTCTGGGCCAGTAAAAGTCAAGATTGTGATCTGACCTGTTCCGGCTGCGGGCGTCTGCGATGGCCGCTATCTCTAACACAGGTCCAGCATACTTCTATACGTGTGTTGAGGGGAAGCCACTGAAGCAGAAGACGGACTGTGCTCTTGAATGATTGAGGTTACCGTGGCGACCTCATAAACCAAAACCCGTGGCAGCCTCCCAAGGTGAACGCTGAATTATGCCGTCATTAAAGGACAGAACCAGTTGCCAAGGTTAGTATGTAAAATCTAATCACCCCCCTCTCCTATTCTTCCAGTCACTCATTAGCCCCCCCCTCATGGGCCCACACAGATTATACCTTGAACCCGCTTGAATATCGCTATGGGCCCGCCGGGAATCCTTCCGCTATGGGCCATTTATATCCCCTTCTACCATCACCGTCCTGCAAGCTAGCTCTTTACAAGAATTCAGGTGGAGCGTAGACAGTCTGAGTGGCCTAGTCTGTGTGTGTCTAACTCGCACCATTGACTTTGTTCCATAAAAAATGAGAAATCCTTTGACTTACCGCCACATTATGGCCCAATTTATGAGTGAGCCACTGGGAGAGAGCGCTCTGGTGCTGCAACAATTTGTTAGAATCATGACTATTTGTTTCCCTCTCCCTGCCATGCTGATTCAAATCCTCGATCGCACAGATTTCGTATTCTTTTTAAACACAGTCCAATGTCCAGCTATGAAAGACTCACGGTAAAGTGATGGGAATATGTACTGCAATCAAGCAAGGGCACTCCCTGTGGTTAGTATGCACACATGCTAAATGTAATCAAATCGTAGAGTCCAGAGGTTCAGTTATAAAAGGAAGTCATGTGCTTATAAAATCAACCTCAATATATATTCATGTATTTGCTTAATTTTGACCGCTAGGATCGAGTGCCATTTAGAACAGCTGTGCAAGCTCACGTATTGAGTGTGCTGAAAAGATTATTAATAAAAAATAAATGAAACAACGTACAAAATATACAAACTATGTGAGAGAAATAAGTGAGATTGATATGCACTCAAAAGAAAGATCGTTTCGTGTTCAAAGTTCAAACCAATTATTAGTATTCACCTTATTCCGGAAGTACACCTAAAGTATCTGGATGTTGTAGGACTGTCTTGGTTGACATGTCTCTGCAACATCACGTGGCGGTCGGGGGCCGTGCCTCTGGACTGGCAGACCGGGGTGGTGGTCCCTCTGTTCAAGAAGGGGGACCGGAGGGTGTGTTCCAACTACAGAGGGATCACACTCCTCAGCCTCCCGGGTAAGGTCTATTCCAAGGTACTGGAGAGGAGAATCCGACCGATAGTCGAACCTCGGATTCAGGAGGAGCAGAGTGGTTTTCGTCCTGGTCGTGGAACACTGGACCAGCTCTATACCCTCCATCGGGTGCTCGAGGGCTCATGGGAGTTTGCCCAACCAGTCCACATGTGCTTTGTGGATCTGGAGAAGGCTTTCGACCGTGTCCCTCGGGGTGTCCTTTGGGGGGTGCTCCGGGAGTACGGGGTCCGGGGCCCTTTGCTCAGGGCTGTCCGGCCGGTTGCATGACTAAATTACCTGGATAGGGTATTCACCTTATTACACCATGTTTCACGCAATCCTTCTACCAGTTGTATTATTTGCATTTGGTGCATTAGTTGGTCACATGAACATTGGACAATTTACACAAAACAATCTACTGTATAGCATCATTTAGCACCGAGACCTTTGCCTCATTCTCCATTTAAACCAACAGTATTCTTGCTGGACCAGAAGTGAGATTACAAAGGAAGTGCCGATCACTTGGGAAAAGAGGGAAAAGTGGGCGGGGCGGAATAAGGTCAATAGCTTGAGTCATTTGGTACTGCAGCGAAAAAAATCCTCAACAGCCCAGAAACCAGAAAAGACCATAAAGCGCAATGTAAAATCACCCGCTCGTGTTCGGCTTTTAAATCTTCAGTTTCGGCTTTCCCTCTGATTGATCTGAGCGGTCATGTGGTACGCGAGTTCGTGTCACTTGATGCTGATTCTGGGCCGCACAGTCACCAAATGTACCGAGCCACTAAACTATGGCTAAACTGGCTGCTGGAGCCGACAGCCATTGCCCAAGCGCTGCGATCAAGCTGTGTCGCATGACAATTTCAAAATCATGCTGAACTTCGGCTCCTCTGTGTGTCTGTGTCGTGCAGTGTACATAGTTATGAGTTGTGATCACCTGCTCACAATAAGTACAAGGCTGCTGATCGTGCGGTCAGAAGGATTTCATACATATTTGTCTTGAGTTGTAGGGTCCGAGCGCTGCGGTCACTGGCTCTGAGGGGCTGGAGCGGAGTCATAGACACGGAGGTGAAACCCTGCACACACACCTTCTCTGTTCCATGTTCGTGGTACAGTGTGAGCTGGTAAACATGTATGTTCATGTTCTGTACAGTGTGCACACAACCGTCCTGAGCTCAGGCTCTCTTCGCATGAGATTCAATAACACAGTGTGAGTTTCTGAGTAATTTGGAAATCTTACAAAATCGCATAGTATTTGCCCAGAAAACTGACTACACGACAATTAAGTAAAACATTCCAAATTTTTCATTTTATGTCAGACACTGTCAGGTTTTCATCATTTTCATGTTTTGATGAGCCCCTACATCCCACACATTAATTTTAGGTCTGTATAAGATCGAAATGTCAGCAAATTAGGTTATGATGTAGATTTATGTGCATGTAAGGGTAAGATTTAAATCCCTGCAAATATATATTTACTTTGCAGTTTTAAAGTTTTGTCCCAACATGAGTGACTCGGCTGCTCTAGTCAGACAGTGTGGAAGCCTCGTCTCTCCCAATCACTGTGGGTTTAGGTTAGGTACAAGCAATCATAAGAGTGTCTCAGCATCCTCCCTGCTGAGATCCAAGTTTATATACGCGTCTTACTAAAACAAATTGAGCAACCAATTTATAAGTTTAATGTTGTGTTTACGTTTTGATGTTTATCCGACTGCCTCTAAGATCATCTGCTGATACCTCCTTTTAGATGCTCAAAGAAAGGTATTTATTTCTAAATTGGCAGAAGGAGTGAGCACCCTTAAGGCTCAGAGTGCACTGCTGGTCGCATGTACAGCTGCTAAAAAGTAGCACATTGGATCTCACTTGAAATATCCCCCCGGAGTTAGTAATATACTGAGTTTCCCTTTTAATGTGGATCATTCTCAGCCCTGTGTGAAGAGTTTTATAACAATGGAGCACAGATAGATCAGGTAACAATAATAGTGGAGGCTTATTGAATCACAGTGTCTGACAGCACATCTCAATACCCCTAAGAATAGAAAGAAACGCTTTGTTCTGCCAAAGTGAGGAGCGGCAAAATATGATCAAGATAAGTGAGTTTTTGGTGGGCAATGATAGCAAATCAAATGTAGTATTTATTTCATGTTACTGTCTGGTGAAGCCCATTAGCCAGGGAATATTTCAGCTTCAAACTGAAATTGGAGTGTTTGCCATCACCACATACCTTTGTAATATAATGGCTCACAATTGCGGTAATTACTCTTCAATACAATCCTCCTGCAATAAAAAAAAGCATGCATTTGAGTCTATGAATGTGCTTGAAATCCATTATAATAAGTGTTTCATTTAATGGAACTTAACATACTGTATATGGAAAACAGATATTCAAGTAATGTTTTCTGTACACATAATGTAGGCAGTAAGCGCTACGATTAATGCAGCAGGAGTCTTTGGACCCTTGAGACAGGGCTGAAGCAGTGCTAATCAGGCTAAAAATAGTATCTGCTAAAGTTAAATTAACTGTAAAACCACCAATTCTTCTGCTATCTATAAAAAAAACAAAGCCTAGTTAACCGTCTGATTATGGTGGTGTCTATCAGAGGCACAAAATGATAAAACACACTGCCAGAGCACATCAGAAACTCTAACAACTACTCAACCTTCCAACAGTTCTTAAAAATAGGTTGAAAACCAACTAGTCCTGCACCCACAGATGACTTATTATATGTGTCTGTTGTCTGTTAGGTTTAATGTTTAACGTCTGGTAATGTCAAGTACTGTTGTGTTTAGTGCTTTTTACCTGCCTCAGGACAATGGATGAGATGTAGCTATTGTGCTTCTGGCATATTTATAATTCAAACAAACAAACAAACAAACAAACAAACATACAGAGATGCCTTCCTATTATTCAGTATGTTCTATTGTTACTTCAGTGCATACTAAGCAAATATTGACGTTTTAAACATAATTTAGAGTTTGTAGAGGCTCGCTGAGATCATCATGTCAACAACATGTGACTAAGAAACAAATGTGATTGAATAATTTGTATCCTGCACCCTCTTTTTAACACAATCTTCCATATTTTTTTGTTTTCCTTTTAATCTTGGCAAGAAGGTCAAAGATTATCTCTCAGTTCATTGTCAAGATCAATTGAACACATGTTTGACTCTGCCATAGAGATGATGAACGAGGAAGTGCATCAATCAGCACTCTTGCATCACACCTGTTGCATGCAGTATAACTTCATAATCAAACCTGGTGTGAGATATGTGCACAGACAGCTGTAGGAGGATCCCATTCCAATCTGCCATCTTCCTGGGATAAATTCTCCGACCTCTCTGTCACTGTCGTGGTTATCAGTAAGGGTGGGAGGATTGAGTGCATTGTCATGACGCGTTAGAGCTAAATGTTCCACACCGGGACAGATGGATGCGACGTGAAGCGCGCCAACAGTTCTCTTCTGAAATATAGTATGCAGCTCAGGTTTACAAAGGTACACAAATGATTCACTGTGTTAAATAAGGTCAAAGCAAGAGGAAAATGGCCATCCTACGACTAGTGACTTTAACTGTGTCTCCAGGGTGCATAAAGGACTTTGATCAATTAATCTTAATAAACAAAGACAATCCCACAGGTGATAGGCTAATGAACAAATAGTGAGTCACTGAGGATAAAGAGGTTGTAAAATTAACATATACAAATGTCAGTAAATACACAATGAAAAGCTTACAGTTTCAGCGTCCAATCTAACCAGAATAAGGACGCATTCACCATACAGATTTTAGTGAACATCAGTATGTGCGGGTCAGGGTTTTTTCCAACTTGCAGGTCTCACAAATATGGTGTTCTTTGACCTGCCCAAGCCCACTCCGCACCCCGGACTTTTTCAATAGCTCAACCCAGCATCACCGGTGGACATGGTTCGATTGGAGACCAATGTTGCAACACTGTATTACTGTATACTCTTAACTGGTGCAGCTCACATTCACACTTTTGACAATCCAACTAAAATTACAGAGTGGCGTATCTCTCCTTTGCCTGTAGAGACACTGCACATAGCATCAGCCGAAAAAATGACTTTGATAGTAATCGGTCAGACAGGCAAAAATGATGCTACAGTTGCTCAAATTAGGTTGGAGTTAAAATGTTTCAGCGACAGGGACAGGGAGGAGGCACGTAGTGTCAAAATACATTTCTGATGCTTTTTCAAAATAAGTTATCTAAAATCAAATGCATCACATCCAGGTCTTCCAGGAATGACCTTTGGCAAAGTAGTTTGTCAAACAACAATTTTAGTCATAACTTTGAAGGTGAGTAGCCTAATTCATGCAAGCACTACAGCTTAGTGTTAGAGTTGCTAATGAAGCGATGCAGTTGAAATGATTGTCATTTGACAGAAGTAGAAATGCTTAGAATGAGACTGGGGATGATTTATGGACTTGAAAACAGCACAGTGAAAACAGCATAGAAAATGCTCTGAGTCACATCACAGACCAAGTAAATGTCACACATCAGGGAAATTCGGAAAGGAGGCTTTTTGCAGCTCTCATGCAGCGCTAGTGCAGTGGCCGCAGTCATTCCATACCAAAAGTATTGAAAATAGCTAGTGTAGTGGGGTGGCACTGGCGGAGGTACCGCGGCATTACGGATTCTTTCCATTGTAATACTGGAAGAATTGAGGCCCCTTTAAAGTAGAACTAAGTAACTTTGACGATAGCACTCTCCCTAGTGCTGTCTTGTGAAAATACTTTGTAAAAGCTTTTTTATATCCCTTTTTTTACTTTAACTTTTTTTACTAATTGTTCATTTACTTGACTGCTGTCATCACTTTTGCTACCTATGATTAATGTATAGGGAATAATAATAATTTTCTCTCAACTGGAGTCAACTTCTGTTGTTGTGATGCTTCAACCAACCAGCGTGAAGTTCTTCTGATCACTTTCAGCCAGAGCCCTTCCAGAATAAAACATGAGTAGACCTCAATTTAGAGCACTACACATACCAATCTGGCATTTCCCAGGTTTATCACTAGTAACACATGTGACCCAGACACACCTTTCTACCAGAGTTAGCTTTTTTTGGTCCGGCTCATAATTCGATTGCACAATCCCATTTTAAAACCCACCACAACACAAACAAGGACATGTAAGTACGTATTCAGTAGACAGCAATAGCTTCCACCAATAATAATGTATTACTTCAAATTATTGTTTGAATTGCAGGTGCTGCAGTTTTGGGTATTGCAAATGTGCGGTTTCTGCTGCCACGATGTCGTGAGTTTGATTCCTGACCTCCACCATTTGCCAAACATCTATACCCTCTCTCTCCCCATTTCACACTGCAGCCATCCAGTCTAATACAGCTTTCCAGAAATAAGCACCAGAAAATTTAAAATCTCCTCTCTTCTTACTGCCCATAATACAGGAGGTTTGGGTTAGTGCAGCCACTTGGCTCCTACACCAAAGAAAGTGCTTAGTATATAATTCACACTCCAAAACATTGCAGGAGGATATTACATATACAGGATATTATATATTGTAGTTCAAGCAATTTGACGGCCCCAACTTTGCCAATAAAAGTTTCTCTTGTCCTTGTCGTCCAAATCTGCTGCAGTAAAGGTGCATGTGGTTGGTGTTTACTATCTTGGTAGTTGGGCCAGACCCAGATGCCCGTTGTTTCCTGCTTGTAGCCTGGCCTTGGGAGCATTGGGAATGGCTTGGCTGTGAAAGGTCACCGCACTGTTGGCTGCCATAGGGAGAAAGAGGACAGTTAGACCACATCTCATTATTAGAAACCACAAAACCAGGAAATGTAGTATCATTCCATGGAAAGTTTCCATGGATACCTGATAACCAAATATGCTGCTACAAAGGGTTGTCAGTGATGTGGATCTCTGATAGGCAAAGCATGTGCTGACCACCCCATGCAGGGGGGCCCTTTCAAGCCAGCAGACAATATTGCCCATAGTCCAATTTCAGGGAGCCATTTGAATTTCTCCTTATCACACTAACACATCGCATGTAGTTTATTTTCATACTCTGGAAAGTAAATGACTTCTTTGAATTAAACTCCGAACTGCGTCACATAGCACACATGCAGTAGGCATCTACGTTGCATTAAAGTATTGCTTAATTTTAAATATAAATTGTAATCATCATTTTGATTTCCTTAAAGATAATGATTCAAGATTACCATTTGCATTCTATAAGACCAAACAAGAAGATACAGAGTGACTAACAAATATGCAAATAATTTCACTAATATATTTATTGATTTGATTAATGCCACTGTGCTATATTGAAATGAACATAATTGTAATGGCTGAATAATGATTGTCTGGTGATTAACTATTTGAACTTTACATTGTGTTGTCTTCTGAGACAAGTTTAGCTGAGGTGATGAAATTAACCCTAAAAATTCCTTTTGATTCTGACTCTCACAGCGCGCTCATCACCATTACTTTTTCAGACAAAATCTAAAAGCAGCCTTCGAGTGAGATGGCAGCCCTCTGAATACACGTTATCCTCAGAGTCCTACCTATCTGTTATAATCCTGAATAATGGAAAACTAGAATGTCACCTTGTGTGAGAGGCAGCACATATCTCTCGGCGAGGCAGGAGAGAAGTCATTTAGCACAAGTGCAGATCACATTTAATTAGACCGGAGGATTTAAATTGCCATGCATCAAACACAGCCAGATGACCAAAACGGAAAGAACTTGGGCCACGGGCCAGATTCTATGAGCTCCTCTATAACCCATCAAAATCCCTTGAGCTAGCGAGGTCAATAAGTCAGTCGGCGGCTGCTTTAATTAACGTTGACCATAGCTGGGAGGTGCCCAGAATCACAATGCCTGACACCTGGGTTGTGAAGAAAAATTATTGAAACTGACAAATTACCAACTTCAGTTCAGCAATAGTTTACTCCCAGACTGGTAGGAACATTTGAGTCAGTGGTACATCATTGCGGTCGATCGATATTTCCAGTTTGCTAATGATTACAGAGCAGCACGTAATTCCTTTTATATGTTAACCTGTCGGAATGAGTGAATAGTTACACCGTTTAGTGCAGATCTATTGTTGGACAGTTTTTCAATTTAATCATGCTTCAGAGAGACATCAATAATAACCACACAGCTGTCAGAGGCCATTAACACATGGAAATATTCATGGCTGGATCACTGCTCTGCAACCGTGTAGTGATGGTTGTGACACAAATATGAGCTCTTTTGATTCTATTGTAAAACAGGAGCTGCCAAACTAGCTCAAGGTTAAATATTCCCAAAACAGATATTACCCACACATGCACACTGATATTGAAAGATGGAACGTGACATATGCATGGAGAAACACACAGGTGACAAACCACACTTGGAAATACAGTATGTGTATGAGGCAGAGGTGTGATCATCTGACAGCTAATCTTTGTCATGCTCCAGTGCAGAGCCACATGTCCACACTGGGCTTGGGGCTTTACATGTTTTTCAATGACTGTAATGCTCTGTATACTCTACTAAGACTGGTGAAACACATGCGTGTGAGTGAAATAGGCCTTTATCATTTTAAGTTTTTGGTTGATACATTTTCATCTGACATTGTTACTAAAGGTGCACAAACAAATTAAATAACAAATAACTCTTATTGAGTGTCTGCGAGATGTCTCGCAGACACTATATGTTCTAGTGTTTTTTATTATTATATTTTCCATTCGGCGCGTTTCAACTCCTTAACGCTTTAACCGACCAACAAGTTATACCTTATTACGATCGTTTTCACAGTATTACGTGTGCTATTACTTTTGACATTGGTACTACTTGTACTCTTTGCAGTATTTGCAAAAGTATCAGTATTTTGACACTTTTCGACCTTCGGCGCGTTTCAACTCCTTAACACTTTCACCGATTTCAACAAGTTATACCTCATTGCGATCGTTTTCACTGTCTCATTACTGCTATTACGTTTGACATTTGTACTACTTGTACTTTTTGCAGTATTTACCAAAGTACTTTTTCCCCATTGAAATGAATGGGGCATTGAACACAGTTCAGTTTTTCAACAAATTTGAACCCTTTCACACTTCCAAACACTTTCAACACATTCAGAATTCAACAAATTGGTACTTACACACGTAGTACTTTTACAAATATGTAGTACTTTTACACACATGCAGTACTTTTACACACAAAAGTACTTTTTACACAAATTCAGCAATTTTACACAAACTACTTTAAACCACTTCACACTTCAACAAATTAATATTTACACACATAGTACTCTTACACACATGCAGTAGTTTTACACAAAAAATACTTTTACACAAATTCAGCAATTTTACACAATTAAACTACTTAACACCACTTCACACTTCAACAAATTAATATTTACACACATAGTACTCTTACACACATGTAGTACTCTTACACACATGCAAGAGCAACGCCGGCGTCTGGTATGTGGACTGCCGCTTCTGTCCCAACGTCTTTGTTTTGTTAGTCGTTTCCATTGTTTTGTTTTGTTCCCGCGTCTCTGTGTTGTCTTCTGTCTACATCCCTGTTCCTTAACTTCATCGGACATTACTGCACCATCCATCGCTCATCTCCTCCCTCACTCCTGGACTATCTACTGCCCTATCCGCCAGCTAACAGCTGGCTTAACACCTGCTGAGGTCCGTCATGGTATTGCGGGGCCTCCCTGCCGTGCAGACAAGGTCTGGGGCAACCAACGCCACTCACTCCACCAGCTTCAACACCCGGTCCACTGCTGCCTTTTCACAACTCTCTGCCCACCAGCTTCTAGTTAACCAGCCTCTAGCCACCGCCAACATACTAACTGGATTACTCTCATCTGCTGCTACGTTCCATCTCCTCCTCGGACTATCACTCCCGCACCTCCAGGCCACCGCTCCACCAACTTATCCCCTACTCACCTACACCGCTGCTGACCTTCACCTCCTCAACCATAACCACCGTCTCCCAGCTGCTGCTGCCTCTGCAGCTAGCTCAGCTGGGATCCTTCGCCGGCCCCGCTACATCCACAGGGGCTCTGGTCTCTCCCATAACCAACACTCCAACGACGGCTCACCTATCCCCTCACTCTGGACTAGTTTTCGCCCCCCCGTCACCCCCACCTGCCGCACTGCCAACCTCAGCAACCTCCGCCCCCCCACCCCTGCGCCCCCATCCATCTCCGCGCCCCCATCCATCTCCGCGCCCCCATCTCCCTTGCACTGCTGAACTGCCGCTCCCTCTCCAACAAATCACCTGTTATATCTGAACTGCTACTGGACAATAACATTGATCTGCTTCTCCTCTGTGAAACATGGCAACAGCCCCTGGACTTCTATGCTCTCAACCAAGCCACTCCCTCCAACTACACTTACACTGCCAAACCCCGCCTCTCCGGGCGTGGGGGAGGTCTTGCTGTTATTCATAAAAAATCTACATCCATCACTGAACTGAACCTCAACCTTCCATCCATCTCATCATTTGAATACCTCGCCTTCTCCCTCCCCAACTCTATCACCGCTATCCTGATCTATCGTCCCCCAAAGCCCCACCCCTCTTTCCTCACTGAATTGTCTGAACTCCTCACCATCGCATCCTCTCTCTCTGCCCGCCTCCTACTCACTGGTGACTTCAACATCCACATTGACTGCCCCAACGCCCCACTGACATCCGACTTCCTCTCTCTCCTGGACTGCTTCCATCTCACCCAACATATTGACTTCCCCACCCATACCAAAGGCCACACTCTGGACTTAGTCTGTTCCTCTCTCCTACCCATATCTAAGCCCCACCCCCTCCCCTTCCCTCTCTCTGATCATCTCTGCATCCTTTTCTCCGCCCCCCCTACCCTCGCCCCACAACCCCAAAAAACGCACCATCACCTACCGCAATATCAAGTCAGTCAACCCCCTCACGCTCTCCCAGCTCATATCCTCTGCTTTCCCCCCTGACTCCCCCCCCCTCTTCCCCCGACGACTATGCTGTCATGCTCAACACCACCCTCTCCGACTCCCTTGACTCCCTAGACCCCTGGAAAACCTCCTCCGTCTCATACATCAACCCCGCCCCCTGGTACACCCCTGAACTCCGCACCATGAAGCAGACTGGCCGCCAACTCGAACGACTCCTCAAAAGAACCCGCCTCACCGTCCACGCCGAAGCTTTCAAATTACACATCTCCTTCTACCGTGACGCTCTCCAAGCCGCCAAATCTGCCCACCTCTCCACCCTCATCAACAGCTCCCACCGGAGCCCTCGCACCCTGTTCTCCACCGTCAACAAGCTGCTCCAGCCACCGGACATCACTCCACCCTCCTCCCCTGACCTCTGCAACTCTTTCCTCCTTGCCTTCAATGACAAAATTTCCAAAATCAACAGCTCCATGACTGCCGTCTCCATTAACTCCATCACCACCCCCACCCCTGCCCCCCCCCCCTCTCCCTGACCACCCACCCTTCCCTCCCCTCACCACCTTCTCCTCTGTTAACTCCTCTCATATCATAGACCTCATCACCGCTTCCAAAACCACCACCTGCTCTCTCGACCCCCTCCCAACAACTCTAACCAAGGCCTGCCTCCCTGCTCTCATCCCCCATCTCACCACCCTCTTTAACCAGTCTTTATCCCTCGGCCATGTTCCTTCCATCTACAAACTGGCCTCCATCACCCCCATCCTCAAAAAACCCACCCTAGACTCCGCCAACCTCTCCAACTACCGCCCCATCTCCAACCTGCCGTTCCTCTCAAAAACGCTGGAACGCATTGTCGCCGCCCAACTTCACACCCACCTCCAGTCAAACAACCTCTATGAACCCCTCCAATCTGGCTTCCGCCCACTTCACAGCACTGAAACAGCCCTGGTCAAAGTACTCAACAATATCCTCACCTCTGCAGACTCCGGGGCCCTCAACATCCTGTTACTACTAGACCTCAGCGCAGCCTTTGACACTATAAACCATTCCATCCTCCTACAAAGGCTGCGCCAACTGGGTGTTGAGGGCTCTGCACTTGACTGGCTCACATCCTACCTCACCAACAGGCAAGAGTTCATTTCCCTCTCCGGTCACTCATCCACCCTCTCCCCAGTAACGCAGGGGTCCCCCAGGGCTCAGTCCTCGGCCCCCTCCTCTTCATCTGCTACCTCTTCCCCCTTGGTCACATCCTCCGCCAACTCAACCTGGACTTTCACTGCTACGCTGACGACACCCAGATATACCTCACCACCAAATCCACCCAAAACCCTCCCCTCAGCCACATCGAAACCTGCATCTCTACAATAAAATCATGGCTCACTCTCAACTTCCTCAAACTGAACAGTGACAAAACAGAGCTCCTCCTCATTGGCACCAAATCCACTCTCAATAAAACTGGTCCCTTTTCACTCAGCATCGACACCTCGACCATCACCCCCTCTACCCTGGTACGCAATCTCGGTGTCATCATGGACCCCACCCTCTCCTTCACTCCCCATGTCAGCCACATCGTCAAGACCTCATACTTCCACCTCCGCCGCATCGCCAAAATCCGACACTGCCTCACCCTCCCCGCTGCTGAATCCCTCATCCATGCCTTCATCTCCTCCCGCCTCGACTACTGCAACTCCCTCCTCACTGGCATCTCCTCCCATTCCCTCCATAGACTCCAAATGGTCCAAAACTCCGCTGCCCGCCTCCTCACCCACACCCGGTCCCGTGATCACATCACTCCCGTTCTCCGCTCTCTCCACTGGCTCCCCATCAAGCAGCGCATAAACTTTAAAATACTCCTCCTCACCTTCAAAGCTCTTCACCACCTTGCCCCCCCTACCTGTCTGACCTCCTCATCCCCCACCGCCCCACCCGAGCTCTCCGATCCTCCTCCTCTCTCACCCTGGCTGCACCAACATCCCGACTCAAAACTTTTGCCGACAGAGCATTCTCCCGAACAGCACCCCGACTCTGGAACTCCCTCCCCCAACCTGTCCGCCACTCTCCCTCACTCACAACATTCAAATCCCGCCTAAAAACATATTTCTTCACCCAAGCCTATGACCTCCCCTACCTCTAGCCTCCTCTACCCCATTGCCTACTCTTCTACCCCCTGTTACATCCCCATCTTTTTCTCTCTACTTCTTCTGTCTTGTTCATTTTATCTGTATATTAATGTGTATTGTACGTGTTGTCCCCCCCTGTCTGTAAATACCCCCCCCCCCCTTTTTTATTATGTTCAGCGTCTTTGGGTCACTGAAAAGCGCTATATAAATAAAAGTTATTATTATTATTATAGTACTTTTCCACAAAAAAATACTTTTACACAAAAAATACTTTTACACAAAAAACACTTTTACACAAAAAAGTACTTTTACACAAAAAAGTACTTTCACAAAAAAGTACTTTTACACAAAAAATACTTTTACACAAAAAAGTACTTTTATACAAAAAATACTTTTACACAAAAAGTACTTTTACACAAAAAATACTTTTACACAAAAAAGTCCTTTTACAAAAAAATACTTTTACACCAAAAAATACTTTAACACAAAAAGTACTTTTACACAAAAAAATACTTTTACACAAAAAAGTACTTTAACACAAAAAATACTTTTACACAAAAAGTACCTTTACACAAAAAGTACTTTTACACAAAAAATACTTTTACACAAAAAGCACTTTTACACAAAAAGTGATTTTACACAAAAAATACTTTTACACAAAAAATACTTTTACACAAAAAAGTACTTTTACACAAATTAGGCAATTTTACACAATTGAACTACTTCAAACAACTTCACACTTCAACGAATTAGTACTTACACACATGTTGTACGATTAAACACTTTCAGCAAGAATGCAATGGCTTCAGCCATTGCAAATTCTAGTTTTTATTGAGTGTCTGCGAGATGTCTCGCAGACACTATATGTTCTAGTTATTATATTTTCCATGATTTTCCATTTAGCCAGTTTCAACTCCTTAACGATTCAACCGATTTCAACATGTTATACCTCATTACGATCGCTTTCGCAGTAGTATGTGTGCTAATACTTTTGACATTTGAACAACTTGTACTTTTTGCAGAATTGTCGAATTTTCAAAAGTATTAGTTTTCCCCATTTAAATGAATTTGGGCATTGAGTGTCTGCGGAATTCTTTAGACTTTATCCTTTAGGCTTTATTCTTTAGAATTTTGTGACGGAGCCAGTCGAGCGAGAGAGAGAGAGAGGGGGGGGGGGGGGGGAGGGTGAGGGAGAGAGGGAGGGAGGGAGAGAGGTAGACTTTATTCTTTAGGCTTTATTCTTCAGTAGTTTGGGATCTCTGTCAACAACAGGTAAGATTATCTTGTGATTTATATACATCGATGCAATATATATACTCTAATTAGATAATTGTATACTGAACGTGATTATGTAAAATAATCATGTTTATTCGTGATTATAAATAAAGAGACTTTATTCTTCGCCTGTCCAGAGGCAGGAAAATAAAGAGGAGGAACTACAAAAATGGAGTGAGACTACAAGAATAAAGTCTAAAGAATAAAGCCTAAAGAATAAAGTCTACAGAATAATAATTCTAAGCGGCACTTGTCCAGAGGACGTACATTACTTTAGCCTTTACAATTTTTTGAAACAGAAACAAACATGTGACTCGCCACCGGAATTGTCGGACCATGTCGGCCTCGGTGAAACTGAGAAAAACAGCATTTTACTTTTTTTTCCCCCAAATTTGTGATTTTCGTTTTTTTGCAGAATGTGCTAGTTGAAGATATGGACCAGCCATTCGATGTATCAGATAACAGTATTTGCAGCATTAAAAGCATAAATAAAGCCGTTTAAAATGTGGTGTTTTCGGGCGCTCTCTGGACGTGCAGAGGGGTGTGACTGCATTTCCATATGAACAGCTGCGCTATTGTAGTCAGCCAATGGGCTGAGCCGCCAGCCGCATGGCTACTTGATAAGCAGCAACACAGGGAGCAACACGCGCTGTGTAACATCAGTTGAAAAATGAATCCTTCTGCTATCGCTCCGTAACTTTGACTGCAAATGTTACTCAAGAAGAAAAGAAAATTCTCTACTCTCAAGCAAATCGTGTAGCGGGAAACTCACTCCAGAACTCATGTACAAGCTACGGAGCGACTCATTAGCAGCAGAAAGAGAGTGGCAGGATATGAGGATTATCGGACATATGGAAGCAAACAGACGTTCTGTCGTAACTTCTGAGCTGACGACGTCCACGAAAAAGCCCCAGAAGAAGCGCAAGTTTGCCCGGACAAGCTTTTTCATAGGAGGCACGGAAGTCTGCAGAAGTACTTTCCTGTTCCTCATGGCGTAAGTAATGATTAATATTAAATATGCCTGTTTTAGTGTGCTGTTGTGGTTGTGTTTGTGTTGTGAGTGCCTGTTTTGTTGAGCCATCACAAGCTAGCTAGCCACGTAGCGCCGCTAGCCCCGGCCGTGTCCCGCTCCTCCGCATTTTAAGTCTTAAATACGACGTAAACGTCAGAATGTGAATAATGCAGAATAAATGGCATCACAAACACGCTTGAAAGTTATGTTTTGGTGTGCTGTTGTGGTCGTGTTTGTGTTGTGAGTGCCTGTTTTGTTGAGCCATCACAAGCTAGCTAGCCACGTAGCGCCGCTAGCCCCGGCCGTGTCCCGCTCCTCCGCGTTTTAAGTCTTAAATACGACGTAAACGTCAGAATGTGAATAATGCAGAATAAATGGCATCACAAACACGCTTGAAAGTTATGTTTTGGTGTGCTGTTGTGGTCGTGTTTGTGTTGTGAGTGCCTGTTTTGGTCTAAACCTGGTGAGCCATGATATCACAAGCTAGCTAGCCACGTGAAGCGTGTTATTCCCATATTACTGTCAACCCTAATCCTTTTTTTCCCCCTTTTCAGAATTGGCAAAGACACCCTGACTGACATAATTAAACACTATGATGAAAATGGAGCAACACCACGGTTGAGGAAGAAGCGCGCACAGCCACAGCCACGTTCACGCAGGTTCATCAGCCATGAAGTCATCCACACCGTTGTAGAGTTTATCAAAAACTATGCAGAAGTCCATTCCATAATGCTACCTGGTCGACATCCTGGCCATAAGGACTGGCATGTGAAGTTGCTCCCAACCCATGTGACTAAGGCCTCAGTTTGGCGTCTCTACGTGAAGTCTGCTAAGGAGCTTGGTAAGTGTAAAACATTATTTTGGTGATTTTCATGTTTTAATGATTAGAGTATAATTAACCATAAGCAACATCTGTTTTTTAGGTGAGCCTGCAGTTTGTAAATCAAGCTTCAGATCACTGTGGAAACAGCTTCTCCCACACATCAGAAGCTGCAGGCCACGCACAGATCTCTGTTGGCAGTGTCAGAGCAACAACGAGCAGCTGATACGAAGTGCAAATGTCCCATATGAAAGAAAATCTGAAGTTGTCCAGAAGCAAGTGCATCATCTTGCCCTTGTGCAAAGTGAGAGGACTTTTTACAACACTTTGATTGCTGCCTGCAGACTGACAACAGAATCTAATGTGCTGTCTTTCGGACCCTCACCGCCAGCAAGCAAAGACATCAGGATGCATTACAGCTTCGACTTTGCACAGCAGGTACTACGAATAGTGCAAATGCAGAATAGCAATTATAGAGACATATACGTCTTAATCAAATGTCATATGTATTAATCAAATCTCCTTTCTCTCTCTCTGTCAACTACAGATACACTTTCCCTCAAACCCTCTGCAGCCGGGGCCAATGTATTTCCTGACTCCACGAAAATGTGGCCTTTTTGGTGTCTCTTGTGAAGGGATGCAGAAGCAGGTCAATTTCCTGATTGACGAAGGCATGTCGTCAAGTAAGGGAAGCAATGAAGTCATAAGCTACATGCATCATTTCTTCAACAACTTCGGGGTTGGAGAAAAATACGTGGATCTTCATTGTGACAACTGCTGTTGGACATAAGCTTCACCACACAATGGACATCCACTTCCTCATTGCTGGCCACACGAAATTCTCCCCTGATTGTGGCTTTGGACTTATCAAGCAAGCATACATGAAGACCAGGGTTGTTAGTTTATGTTATTTGACTACTGTAATGTGTAAACATTAGCCTGGCAAAACTTCAGTGCAGATATTTTTCTTCTGTTCTAATTTTTTTTTACATTGTCGCCCTTGTCATCAGGTAGTGGAAAACAGCTCTCCTGAGAGTCACCTCAATATCCCACAGCTTGTTGGAACGGCGGATGGCAAAGTGTTAGTCAAGAACTTCGACTGGCAGAAGCATCTGAGTCCCTTCTTCAGACGGCTTCCAAAGATCAAGAGCTATCAGCACTTCAGGTATTTATATTCAAACAAAAAAATTAGTTAATGAGTGTTTCATGTGAAATAGTTAGCCATTTCTTAAATGTTCTGTTATTTGCTTACAGCTTTGATGCCAAGAGACCAGGTGTGGTGCTTGCGAAAAGTCACTGTGGAGCAGAACCAGTGGAATTTCAGCTACTACGCACTACAGCTGTTCTGCCTCCGGTTGACAATCTCCATGTCCTGGTCCCACCTGGATTGAACATTGACAGGCAGACCTACCTGCATGAAAAAATCAGGCCTTTCTGTGCTGACGAGGCAAAAGACATCACATGCCCAGCGCCGAGAGTCACAGCACAGAAGATGAATGTGCAAAAGAGGCTGCGGACGTAATTGGACTCTGATGGTGTACCTATGATGTCTATTATCTCATATGTTGCAGTTCGTATACCTGGCCATGGCATCTGTTTATAAGAGTTCTTCTATTGAGGGTGTTTTTTTAAACTTCCTATAAATTATCTGTCCTTTCCCCCTGTATCTACTGCGTTGTAACATTAAAGGCTATCTTATCTTATCTTTTGTTGTTTGTGTTGAATCATTCAGTGCACCATTTTTGGTGCACTGAATCACCTGTGAATTATGTTTACCGACAAATGCAATGAACCCTATTCTCATTCTGATTCTTTGATTCTATTCAGGGCCTTTTGTAATCCAAGTATTTCCATTTTAATATAGTAACTTCTAATTCTGATTCAAGTCCAGTTACCATCAATAACAACACTCCTCTTGAGTCTTCAGTGACAGCTGTAGGGGGAGGTGGTGTCAGTGTGACAGGGGGGAGGGCTTATCTCAATGAGATGCAAATGAGCCCCCCTGTGACTCTGGGCTCACTCCGGTGAGAAACTTTGGAAGCCGTTTTCTCAGTGAATGGGTTTGAGAGTTGTATACATTCAAATGACCACAACTTACTCAAATATTATCAGATCTACATGAGTGAGACATCATTGGAAAGCTTTGAATTCACACTTTCAGAATCTGTGAATAACTCAAAATGTCTCCGGGTAGACATGTAACTGGATTGGCCACGTTCAGTCACACATGTTTTCACCAAATGTGTTTTATTTTCTGCTTTTTGACATGCAAACACATGATTTTCCATTTAGCCAGTTTCAACTCCTTAACGCTTCAACCAATTTCAACATATTATACCTCATTATGATCGCTTTCACAGTAGTACGTGTGCTATTACTTTTGACATTTTCAAAAGTATTACTACTTTTTCCCCATTTAAATGAATTTGGGCATTATGAGTGTCTGCGGAATTCTTTAGACTTTATTCTTTAGGCTTTATTTTTTAGGCTTTATTTTTTAGAATTTTGTGATGGAGCCAGTCGAGCGAGAGAGAGAGAGAGAGAGAGAGAGAGGGGGAGAGGGAGGGAGGGAGAGGGAGATGGGGGGAGAGGGAGAGACGCAGACACTCCAGCAATGGCAGCCATTGCAGATTTTCTAGTTACTTTATATAGTACTCTTAGACATCAATATAAGCTGGCATATAATTGTGAGAGTATCTAGCTCAGTTATCCTGCAATTTTGATTTGTCCAAGTCGAATGGACTTGTTATTGACAAGCTTCATGCATGTAATAGTATAGTATGTGTGCAGCCTCTAACAAGAGCACTAAGTGTGATGCTCTCATGATTACTGCAGGAGCATGCATGAACAGTGTTTTGATATCACTGTAACCATATGTACAGACCTCTGTGGATTCCACTTCTTTTGAAGTTTTTTACTTTATTGTCTGATACAGTAAATAAAATATGTTTTCCTTTAGTAGCACACTGGACCAAATCCCAAATGAAGAAGAACTGCTACAATGACCAAATATCCCAGCTCACATCCAGGTGTCCCTGGAAGCACTAGTATTGACCATCACAACAGTGCCGGAACGAGAACACGCTTCCCTGTGGGCCAAATGAGTAAGGAGCTGTCAGCCTTGGCTCCCCTAGGCGTTAATAGACCCCCTGCCTGCGACTATCTCCAGGTCTGCATCTGGCCTTCAGCTGCTCCTCCCCAGCTCAACCCTCTCTGGATCCACCTCCAGCTACTGCAGCTCTAATTGGCTGAGCTGGGATTGTTTGGGTGTCAAAAGAGAACAAATATCTCAATATTCTATGTCATTATGACACCCTCAACACACTCACATTGTCATTAAAACTGGTCAAGTTTTCACTTGTGTATTAAAGCTGTGTGTAAATACAATTATGCAGTCAATCTTTCAAGGATCTCAGAGACACTGCAGTGCAGTATGGCTTTGTATTAAGGATTAAGTCCTAGATTCACAAGAGGGAGCAGGCAAAATAGTCTGCTCTCCTTCCTGCTGTAATTCTCCAAAGATACTTCCAGCCTCACTCATTCTATCTCATCACTCAGACTCTGAGAGAAGATGAGGACAGAGTAGTTCAAGAGACTGGCTTTAAACATAATGCAGTCCAAAAAACTATAATTAAATTAATCCTGTCTGTTAATTTTATTCAACTGTTTATAATGTTCATATTCTTTTCTAATATTATCAAGATTTGTTAAAAGCCTTTACAGTTTTGTGTGACACACAAAAAGACAGAACATTGCATTTGAGCGAATACAAGTTTAATGAGTTACAATTCTTGTTTTATAGAATGACTCAATATTATGTGATCAAAGTGACAAGACACCAGTCATTGATATGTTCAAACCAAAAGATTCATCTTGACATTTGTATGACAAACAACAAACTAATGTTTTAAGTAATTCTAATTCTCTGCAATTCTCCGCTGCGAGGCGAGTATAATTACACACAGCATTCTGAAGTTTAACATACAAAGAACACATCCCTACTGTCCTTACTGTCTCCACTGTCCTTGATGACTCTGTGTGAGCATTTACCTGTGTCTTCACATCTGGTTCGATCTGCTCCTGTGTTTGTACTTAGCAAGCGACTGTTACGTTATAACATTTGTTATATGATTTTTCCACAGAAAGATAGTCAGGTCTGCCCAAAAAATTCTAATTCAAATGCGGCAAGTTCTAAACTGCAGACCCCGTATATCGCATGTTCGCATGTCCAGTGTGTCTTTGAGTTCAGCCGCATCTAGATTGACTTCCTCATTAGACTCATTTAACATTTAACATACAAAGAACACATCTCAGCTGTCCCTACTGTCTCTTTTGTCCTTGATGACTCTGTGTGAGCTAATTTACCTGTGTCTGTGTCTTCACATCTGGATCATCTGCTCCTGAGCTCGTACTTATCAAGTGAGTGTTACGTTGTAACATGAGATATTTCTAGTCATGGTAAAAGAGATATGCACCCAGTTCATTTCCTGCATTGGGAATTAACAATATTGTTAAAACCAAGTATTGTTGAAACCATATGAAAATGTCGACACAGGCTGGACTTCGGTTTGGACCTTCTACTTGAACAAAATGTTATAACTGGACCTCAGTGACTTTTAATTGAATACCCCTGTTCTACAGTGTGTCAAACGCTTGTGCTTCCTGCTAGATTGCTCCTTGGTGGACATTAACCAGTAAAATCTATAAATTAACCGCACCGTTGTAATGACCGCAGGATTGAAAGTGTGGGAAGAAAGTTGCGGCTTATATTCAGAAATGGCACGGTAATATTAAACATATCCATCTATCTATTTCTATTAAATACAGGTTTGATTTGATGTCCCAAGGTCTCTATGTGACTCGTCACCTCTTCCATACCGGCTGTCAAGCTATGGTGGTGAATACCATCAAAACTCGACCTTACTTACTCATGGACAAGCGCAGAAACACAAGTGACAATAGGAAATGTAAAGAGTAAAAAGTTTCCATGGCAACAAAGAGAAAGGCTTCTATACCTCTGGGCATAGAGCGATAAAGACATGGAGAGAGACTGCATGAATTTACGTCCATCTCTTTGTGAAGAAAGGTTTGAATGCCTGATGTGACGAACAGAACCTTCAGTCACATTAAGTCTTATCTTACACTGTACAATGCATAGTTTGATGTTTCAATGTCGTCAGTGGACATGATGTGGCCTTCACTATTTTAATATGCACTGTGTGCACTGCTTAATGTGTTACACTTTCACTCCTGCACTCTGCATCAATTTATTTTACTTTATGGTTTTGGATTTGAAAACAGATTAATTTTATTCTTGACTTTTCCAAATATTGTTTGAAGGCCTTCCAAATAATAAAGAGATATCTTGCTAGATTGTTAGTTATTAGCAGCAACAAAAATACAGATAATGGATATTCCTTGTATGACTGTGTAATGTTGCTGAGTCAGCGTGACAAGTCAGTGTAGCAATAAGCCTGGATTAGATGAATACTGCAGAAAGCAACTGATAAGTCAAAGACTTTTAGTCCAGTAATGTCCAGATTACTTTATTCTAACATTATTTTGGTGATAAGAATTACCCAATTAGTAAAACATCCGGAATAATGTAATCCGACAAAAAATGTCAGGTGTATTTTTGCTCGAAACACAGACATATATAGGGTAAAAACTATAAGACTGTCTGCCCTGTTTTATAACCAGTGTGTCACAGTATATTATTACAAGCCTTATTGGTTCCCTGATTTTCATTTAATCTTCCACTGAGATGCATTATTGCTCATCCTTTATGATCTCATATTGTTTTATTGAACATGCATTGTGCTCGGCTATACTGGCTTTTATGGCACTGCAGTAAATTCAACTCTTTTAAGATGAAATCTTGAATAACTTTGAGGAGTTGGTGGGGTTTTAGGAGACACTGGTTAAATGATGAGAAAATGTTTTTCTCGGGTACACCTTAAACTTTGTCTCGTTTTCCAATTAATAATATTCCATCTTCAAATAAAAAAAAAAAAAAAGTACAAAATAGTACAACAATGAAAGCTGTAAAATGCTGACTTAAGAGTAAAAGTTTTAAAATCGTATTTTTGTTTACTTCAAATTTGCGCCAGACACCCGAGTTGGACGCCTGTACATTTGAAGGCAGACACCCTGAGGCCGCCTACCATCAAACCTCGTGCATGAGCACGCTACAGGTCCGCAGGTTTTGTTGTTGCATCTCTTGCAATTCCGTCTCTTCTGAGCCAGCTCGAACACAATCTTTCTCTGTCGTCCCTGAGCCATTTTTGTATGAAAGAACTCGCTGCTAGCTTCGCTAAACACACCGACATTATCAACCACGTGTGTGCAGCCAGGGAAACGTGCTGATATCCTGGGAACGAGCCAGAACTAGCCTGAAGGTGTGCACTAGGATGCAGGGAATGATTGACATGTGGGAGAACTAGTCCGCTGTCCACGTCACGAGGAAATGAGACTCTGACTGGTGGCCAAAAATCCTCTATCCAACCTTTAAACCAAATGTCTTTCCCTTCTATTTACTGTCGGTGTAATCCCTCATTCGCCCAGGAGTGTTCCATTGTAGAAAAAGGTTCAGTTGTAGTCATCTGGACTCAGTTTTGAAAAAGCTAGACGTTTCGACTCTCATCCAAGAGTCATTGTCAATTAGCGAATTTAGGCCGGGAACTCAGATATTTATTCTATTCCGTGGAAAACCCTGCCCCTCGGGCGGGCCCTCCTGAAGTAGAAAAAACATACTTTCTTTAAACAGAAACTAACCCTCTACCCCTACAGTCTCAAAACTGATAGGTGATGTAATGTATGTGATGTAGTATTTTCCTATGACTAGTTTGGTACAGTGTATTCAAATGTGTTTAAATGAAACACTTTGCAGGTAGATGTACATAGCGTCACGCCAAAAAGCTCTGTGATATCCAGCCCAGCTACTGATAAAGCATGGCTAGTTATGCTTTATGAGATTTATCTGCTCAGCACATCTCAGTAACCAAATGGCTGTAGCCGCACATTATAACAGTGTATTAACCACAAGTTGCAAGTCATCAGAATCGGGTGTACATTAATATAGGTGCAAAGGACAGGAGTGATTTTGGACATATTGTGCACTGAGGTGAATATAATAGTAGATGTAATTTTGCAACATTATTTTGTGTACTGATGTACAGTGAGTATACTTGTAAAGTAACTGTTATAGCAAATTCCAGACAATGAACCCTGGCATTTTTTTGTGCGATTTTAAAGCCTGCTTAAACTGAGAAGCTGTTATGTATTACGTGGTGGAGGTACTTGCTGCATAATCTAAACCACAAGGACTCAAATATCTGTAGGATTTGTCGCAGCCCAAAGAAAAAGCAGTAAAACCAGCATATGTCAAATTCACTTGACACCAGACAATTGTTTTTTTGGGGGGGGAAATGACAATATGATGACCTTGAAAGTCTTGTTTAAGGGCAAATATTTCTACAATAAATCTAAATAGTACTGTACATTGTTTTCATGTAGATCTTAATCACTTCTAGAAAAGTCTGGGATGATGGCATTTGCATGTGTTTTGCACACGCCCCCTGCTGACATTAACCCTCTGTCAGCAAGAGATATTCATTAAAAACACTTTGCATGCGCAGAAGCCCCCAGCACACTGCGGCAAGAGGGGGTATCCGTCACTGTGAGAAGATTCTTATGGATATATAAATCAAAAAGTGCATTCCTCACTGATAAAGAGCAAGATAAATAGGCCTGATCCAGTTGTACCCCTGAAAGGATGTGCCGGCCCGGGGCGTTCAAAGACGGCGCAGCCTCTTCAATAAGCCATGAGTAGACGGATGGACTGCTATCCCATTCCAGCCTGATTGGAGTTGACAAACTATAGATCACCTAAAGAGAAAGGAGTGGGATTCACGGAGGGCTACCCTATTTCAACATGACGAAAGTCTATTGAACTGAATCTTTTTTACAACTGCGTCTATTTATGTCTTATGTTGTTGATTATGTGGACACCTCAGTAGACAATAACATGTTTTGTTATTGTTATTCTGAGGGCGAGTCTATTATATTATCTTCTATTGCTCCAGTGGCATGCAGTCAGAGAAATCAGTGATTGCCCAAGAATATCTAAATTCACTGTGTGTTGCAACTATATTTAAATTGTATATCCAAATAAGTCAGTTTTCCCTCACTTCGGCCTGCTGAAGCTTGGCTAGAAGTCACGTTGTCTTTTAGTGGCCACTACAGGCCACTGAGCAGTACTGCATGTCAGGCATTTTGGCTGTTTGAATGCTGCATTCTCTCACCTTGAACAGAGACCTGTTCATCTACTCTCTAACATGGGCTTTTACTACCTGAGCGGACATTATCTTATTTTAGAAGTTTGAGGGCAACACTGCCTTAAACCGCAATGGATAAACCTTTGTGGGAATCTGGAATGTTTGCCTAACTGAGCATGTTCAAAGGAGATGCAGTTCAACAGCAGCGCCAAGTTTCAACAAATTACTTCAAGAACAAGGCCCCAAAAGCTGACATGCTCAGTGAATGTTTCAGACAATGGGGAAAAGAGGAGGTGCTCAAGTAGGGGCAATCATCGGAGGATAAGACCCTACATAGGATGTACCAACATAATGTGGCTGATAGCAAGAAATCCTACCAATGGCAAGAGCCGACCGGACTGAAGGATAGCACATCATGGCTGCACAGGAACAGGCCATGAGCACCAGAGCAATAGAGGCCCAGAACTATCACACCAGAAAAGACCCAAGGTGTTCAAAGAGGCCCCTGAAATTATCCAGCACAAAACTACAGGGTGTAAGATGCTGGCAGAAAAAGCATACATGGATTGCCACAACCAAGTGGTTGGTTTAGTGTACGGGAATATATGTGCATAGTATGGACTGGAAAACCCAAGCTCAAAAGTGGGAAACATCCCCAAAAGTGGTAGAGAATGTCCGAGCCAAGATCCTGCAGGACTTCCAGATACAGACTGACAGAATGGTAATGGCAAACCAATCAGACATTATGGTGGTGGACAAACAGCAGAAAAAAGCTGTTGTGGTTGACGTGGCAATACCTAGTGAACATCAGGAAAAAGGAACATGAGAAGCTGGAGAAATACCAAAGGCTCAGAGAGGAGCTGAAGAAGGCGTGGAAGGTGAAGGAGAAAGTGTTGCCACTGGTCATCGAAGCACTCGGGGCAGTGACCCCCAAATTGGAGGAGTAGCTACAGCAGATCCCTGGAAAAAACTCAAAAGACATCTCAGTCCAGAAAAGTGCAGTGTAGGAACAGCAAAGATACTGCACAGAACCATAAGCTCGCAGGCCTCTGGTAGAGGACCCAAGCTTAGAAAATGGATGAGACTGCCCGTGAGAAGGGAATTTTATTTTTTCTATGGTATGTGCACATCTAAAGCAGGGGACCCACTGGTTGTTTTAATGACTTGGAAGAAATACTAGATACCAACATAAGGATAAACAAATGCAAAAAGTAAAAAGTACAACACTTACTCGCAAATTGGTATCCATATCTATAATAAACCACAATAAAATTACACCAAGGCTCAGCAGCCACAGCTATCATTAATGTCATTGGTACACCATTCACTATCATCATGTTTTTTTCTGCATTTATAGTTATCACCAGAATTACTTCAAAAGCACCAAACCAGCATTGAAGTCTTTAAAACAGCAATTCACTTCGGAGCAATGGTTACAGATTATCCATTGTTGGGGAATGTGTTAATATAGTATAGAGACATGACCTTGTGTTTTTGGTTGTGTTTATGGCTTACTTCAAATGGCAATTGTAAATGTTGCTTAATTGTAAGATGTGCATTAAAAAAAGGATTTATTTAGGGGTGTGTTACTGGTACAGAGGTACATAGTGCTTTCTGGAGGATGGGCTGAAACAGAGAAGCGTGCCCTCGTTCGTCTGCTCATCCGAGGGGACTGAAGGAATCAAAAAAATACTTTGAGCACATATGAGGTACCAATAGCACTGTAAAAAAAGTCGGTGTAATCCCTCATTGGTCCAGGAGTGTTCCATTGTAGAAAAAGATTCAGTTGTAGTCATCTGAACATTTCGACTCTCATCCGAGAGTCATTCTCAATCTGTGAAACAAGAATCGTCTACCTCAAGGCCATTCGGATGCTTATCAGTTACTCAGGGAGGAGAGAGAGTAAGCCAAGTAACAATAGGAGGCTAATAGCCCATTAAAGGGCCGATAGGAAACAAAGAGGCTAGTTTGAGAGTAAATAAAGAGCGATAGTTTCTGGTGAAACCAAAAACACCTTTTATCAGGAGGTCCCGCCCGGTGGGCAGGGCCCACTCAGAGAAGGATAAATATCTGCGTTCCCGGTGACTCGCAGATTGAGATTGACTTGAGTCCAGATGACTACAACAGAATCTTTTTCTACTTCAGGACTGTAAGAAGGTTAAAAGCTCTGAAAAGTCGATTTTGCATGATATGGGACCTTTGAGAAAGGCTTGTATTATCATTGTGGTGTGATGATCAGTATCAGTGAATTTTGAGCATTTTTCATTTTCTTTAGTATTGGAATCAAGTTTAAAATTGAATATCATGACAATCCTTGACCAGACTGGACAGCATCAATTCCAGTGACTCTTCCAGAGCTCTTCAGAAGTAGCACAAATAGCTTGTCTCCTGTGCAATACAAAACATGTCACTGAAGTTGTAGTACTTTTGTTATTTGTGTAAACATGTTTGTAAAGGGCTTAAAAAGGGCTCAAAGGGCAGTTTGCATGTCCTGCGTAGGTTTCCTCCGGATTATTCGGGTTTTCCTACCTATAAAACAGGTACAATAAGCTACTCCCCTCTGGGGCCAAGACTTTCCTGAAAAAGAGCCACATGGTTAAATAAAGTTCAATAAAATAAATCAACCAATTTTATATAACACGGCCAGTTCCTGAGATATATAAAACCCTGAACTTTGGGTTTTCCTTTCCACTATATATATATATATATATATATATATATATATATATAGTGGGGAGTTATTACGTTTGTGGTTTGGGGGAATTTTGTTATTACATTTGTGGTAGGCAGTTTTATTACATTTGTTGGATTTTATTACGTTTGTGGGTTCATTACATTTAAATTTGTCAACGGGTTGGATTGAATATCACATTGTATGATTTTTAAAAACGTTTTTGTATGATATTGTTGCAAATAAGTATTTGAACACCTCCCAATCAGCAGTAACTCTTTCTCGCAAAGACCTGTAAGTCTGCCTTTAAAAAGTCCACCTCTACCCCACTAATGAATCTAAATTAGTTTGAGCTTGTTAGCTGCATAAAGACACCTGTCCACCCCACAATCAGTCAGACTCCAACTACTACCAAGGGCAAGACCAAAGAGCTGCCAAAAGACACCAGAGACTAAATTGTAGACCTTCACAAGGCTGGAAAAGGCTACGGGGCAATTGGCAAGCAGCTTGGTGAAAAAATATCAAATGGAAGAAGCTAAAGATCACTGTCAATCTATATGGATTCTATAGAATCCAGAGGGTGACTGTAATCCAAATGTTTGACCCTCGGGTGGCTGCTTTGCTCATCTGGTCACACATATATTTTCTTATTACACATGACACACAATAAAATGCAAAAACACATCCAATTAACAGAGAAAATGGCACTAGAAACACGTATTCGAATATAGTTATTGCTACATTATTATCTAAATATAATTCTGATAAACTATGTCTATTTCCAAAGTGACAATCCTGTTGGTGCGTAAAAGTCAAGTGTTGATTAAACTCTGTTGCAGAGTGAGAACTTCCACACTTGTGCAGCTCAGTGTCCGACATCAATCCCTACAATGTCGATGAAATCACTCCCATTAAAAATCATCACATGCCTTGAAAGGCTAAAAATACACTACAACTGAATTAAAACCTACTGGAATTTGGCACATCCTAACGAGTGGAGAACATTTGACTTGCGCAATATGCTGACACCCACAGAGATTTAACTCTGCTCATTAGTGGCGGAAATTGTACGTTTTGTTACAATTGGTGTAGCAGTTTTATTTGTCAATAGGCCTATGATATTTTCTAAACCACGAGGCGATGCCGTACTTATCAATTGCATAAATGCTATGATTTTTCATCCTGTTAATGCATCCCTCAAACTCATTTTTAATACATCCTTTACAGCCCAGGGGTAAATTCAGTTTCTTTGATCTCTGCAAGTCTGTGCATAAAGGATCATAAGGAATTGTGCTATTAGGATTAGGGAGAACAGCTTCTTTTATCAATTACATCAAAGTTTCAAGTTCGGTACCATTAAAGACACTCTAATACCGACACAGGCACAACATATAAACACTTCTTTCTGTGGAAATGCCTGAGACTGTAGTAAAAACTGTTTAGAGTTTTGTGTGTTTGACTTGACTCAGTGTCTACATAGTAATCAGCTTGTAAATTTGGTTTAATCATAAGTCAATCCTCAAAGCATCATGCTTGTTAGACTCATAGGCTGCGGGAGAGAAGCTTGGAAAAAAGCCAGGGGCATTTAAAAACAGTCTTCTTTCCAAAGACAGGATGAAAGCAGACTTTAAACTCAGGCTACGCTGCCAATGTTGAAAGTGCACAGTTGACACTGGGCTCCATGCATCATGACCCAAATGTACACAAGGCTGAGACTAATGATAATACGCAGTATGGTGCATTTTAGTTAAGGGGTGATGCTATTATGAGCAAAAAGGATGCTCGGAATATGTAGGATTTAAAGATGTTAAAAGTTAGTTCAGGTATGTAATTTGTGCAAACGCAAAGCGGAAGGTGTCATTTCAGTGAAGCATTCAGATGGGAATTTTTTTAACATAACTTTAAACTAGCCACCTTTACACCTTTTAATAAGGCTTGAAACTTGAATGCAATTAATTGAGGTTGTGGTAGAAGTGCATTTGAAGAAGTAAGTTTGAAAAAGTACTGCCTATGATCATTTAGGCAAATTTTGCAAGTGGCCTGAGGGTTAAAACAGGGTTTGAGGGCAACATTTGTCCACGGTCATAGTTTGGACACCCCTGTGTTATGGACTAAATAACAAGGGGAGGGCAAAAGAACATAAACAGATATACTGTAATTGGTATGAACTGAAAAAAAAAACAAATTAACTAACAACTGAACGTTCTCTTATCTTATCTAAAGAGAATCATACAAATAAATAGCATTGAAGCATTACATTGTAATTGCCTATATGTAAATTGACGCAATCCTCAAGCCAAAAGCATAGCCTCAGTAATGTCCCATGTGAGATGCTAAACTTTATGATTGTGGCTTGTGTGGTGTCTACAATGTGGTCCCTTATGGCTTGTTATGTGGCAGCTAAGTGGAGACGTATCACCGGCTCAAAGCAGATGTTGCCACCACCACTCGCAGGGCCCTTCTGAAAACAAAGTCATCCTCCAGGACCAACTTAAGCACACACAGCAAGCAAAGGCCACTAAGCCATCTAAACATATTGCAGACGCATGCCCCCTGCTTGTGAACCAAAGACATGAATGTACTCCTTTATATTCTTCCAACAAGCCACACAAATCCGGGTGCAGGTACACAATCGGCTTTTGTGGGCACACGGCTTTATTTGTTTGTTTTATTCTCGGAGCGGCTGTAGCTGAGAGGACATCACACGGGGTAGAGCTGTCGATAGATCCCACCACTGTTTATTTTTGTATGAAAAGCTAAGGTCACACCATGTTACTGATGGATCCCATAACGCAAATACATACAGCCAAGTAACACCAATGCAAAGCTGTGTGTTTAGGAGTCACATTGCATCTGGGGATCACTCATCAGATGTTTTTGGTCAGACAATACAGGTGAATAGGAAAACATCTTACATTTAAAGATACCAATTTGAAAAATCTCCTTAAGTTTACTTATATAAATAAGAAAATGTATTACAAGACTTTCATGATGTAAGGTTTTCATATAGAAATATGTATTTTTGAATGTTAATAGATGCCTGTAATAATTTCAAGTTGGAAATTAGGTTTATTTTAGTAGTTTATTATTTTATCTGACCCAAATTCACAAAACATACTGTTTTCAACAAAACATTGTGTAGTGCAGTGTCATAATTTTAAAATGACATTATAAAATCAATCTGGCGACCCCCAGCACATGTCCCCAGCGCAGAATCACTGTGCCATGGAACCTTTGGACAACTGAGAGATTATAAATAATCAGAAAATCTTTGTGTGATGAGGGGAGTTTGTGCCTGATGATGCATTTACCCGTGAAATGAGGTAACCCGTATTTATTTAGAAACATATGAACATGTACAAGCAAACAATCATGTCAGTATCTCGTTATAAAATCTATATATTTTTACTTCTTTTTTTTATCTCCAGACTGCATATATTCAAAATTACCAAAAGGAGAAAATTCAATTCTCCAAAGTCCCCATTAATAAAGTGTGCCATTATCTTTTCCTTTGGAAATGAAGACGTTTGCATGTTTTTGTAAAGTCACTTGTGTCATGGGAATAAAAGTGGAGTACATGCACATACAAAGCTAAATGTCATTGCGCCTCCCCTGGGTAAATGATTCATGGTGTTTGGAGACTGGGGAGCTGAGTATAGAACCCAAGCAGGGAGTTAAAAGTTGCTGGCGTCTGGTCTATTAACTAAAGTCACACCTAGTTTACCTTGTATGTTTGCAAGAAAGAAAAATAATACATTAGAAAAGCCTTTGAATGTCTTAATTAGTGTCCCGAAGCAGAGAAGTTAAAGAATTTCAAGGTCTTGTTTACAAAGAGTGGGAAGAATGGAGAGTGAGATTGTCTGCAATTTGAGTTTTTTTTTTAGTGGTCTGTTGTGGTGAAGAATGTCTTTCAATTTAACAGTCAATCTAGATTCCTACTCTCACCTATGGTCATGAGCTGTGGAGTATGAATGATAGGTCAAGATCCTGGATAAAGCGGCTGACATGGAGGGTGGTGGAGCTTCATGATTGGCTGAGGAGCATCATATTGAAAGGAATGGATATCTCCCCAGGCATGTCCGAAATGTAAGTGTTCAAACCTTATCCTAGAATGAAGCATTTACTTGAAGCATGGTTAATAAAACACACACATTTGTTTTTTCCATGCAGGTTCCAAGGGATGAAATATACAACCTTTATTTTATGTTCGAAATTGCACTTTTTTGCATATCACCACACAGAAAAAAATGAAGATTTCTTATGTGAGTATAGGTCTGCCACACTGTTCACAAACTCATACCAAACTCATACCTTTGTCTGCAAAATGGGAGACAATTTGCATTACGAGGCATTGGTTAAAGGATTAGCAGACATGATTTATACTCGAAAGACATTTATCGTTCAAAGCAAATGAGTTTCTTTCTCAGAGGAACAATGGGGGCCTGGCTGATTCCTCCCTTAATCTTTGTGAACAAAAAAGACTCACTAAACTGGAACGGAGGGTCCATGTAATTCACACTCTGATTAAGCTAGTTCTCCTAATTTTACATCAGCCTGCCTTTCTGTTCCCCTGGCTCGAGAATTAATCACTCTGAAGCTACTCAAGCCAATCAGGGTCATAGTCCAATGGATCACTTGGTTAGAGGTTATTGTTAGACAAAGATAGATGTCTATTTCATTTGGACTTTTAGATGCCAGAGCTAAAATGATGGTCCATGCTTTTGTCTTCCATTGTTATAGCCGCTATGAAGAAGGACATTTTCTGACCACAAGCTCAAAGGTGCCTTTCTTTCTAGTCAAACGGCCTGTTGAAAAGCCCTGTTTACCACTGTCCCATTTGAAAATGATTTGCTGGAATTGGTCCCAGCACAGCTCCAGGATATTTTGTCGTTAACAGCCGGATCTGAAAATGTTTTTGACCTCCTCCTCATCCCTCCGTCCGCCTGCACAGATCTGAAAACACAGAGGCAGCTCCGGTTTGAAGCACTCTCCACATGCTCTGACAGTGGTGAATGGAGTGTGGCTGTACATAATGGCTTTTCCATAGTCAGCAGAGAATTGTCCGTAATCACAACAGCCCAAGGTGACATGGGAGTCAGAGGAGGTGGAGTGATTGGCATGACTTTCAACCTTCAGCTGCAGTGAGGCTGTGCTTTGGCTCTGAGGAGGGAGTGGGTCTGGGCTGTTAACACACAGTGGTCCTCAGCCAGGGAGATTAATGCTGGGGCTGCACCACTCCACCGACTGTGGATCAGAGGATGTAATTGGGTTGAGCTCAAATAAGGGCTTCCAGACAGCTGCTCATAGCAGGAGCTGGTCACAGACCCCTCCCGTTGCACCTTAGGTAGAAATTAGTCTAATGCAAAAAAGACCACTGTTAATCTCCGTTCTTGCCTTGAAGAGAAGCATTTTGAGGGTAAATCATATTATCTTACATTTCATTACTCCTATGATCTGTAAATTGTGTAGTTCTACATTTTATTCTCACAACAAAAATCCAGAACCAAAAATTTTGAAAAATAACTTTCTCTCTGTATTTACAACTTATACAAGATATTTATACCCCTAATACAAAAAAAGGGAGCGCAAATCTCACTTGAGCAACATCAGTCACATCTGAGATACAGATGCAGCCGTGCAAATCTACCGTATATGTGGCACAGAAACGGGCTATACTATAAAACTATACTATAGCTATAAAAGATGCTCTGCCATATAATTGATTTGTCTAAGAAGTCTTATCTATCAGTCATTTTTACAAGCTAAACATTTGTCATTTATCTGATTGTTTTACGACTTTCTCACTTGAGTTCAAAGAAGTGGCATTGTTAGCTGCACTATCGGCATCATGCTAAAGGCAAATATTGAAGGCATTCATGTGGATCTGCTTGCGTGGGGACCGCGCAGAATTCTGAACATCTAACATCTGAATTTTCCCCTTAAACCTTGTTAATTTCAAATATGGAAGCCATGATCTTTTGACATAATTAAGCTCCTAATACCTAAAGTCTGGGCTCTGATCCCAGCTGTACTAGGGGAGAAATCATGTAAATTTATTGGTGACATTGAGATGGTTCTTTGCTATTCAAATTAGCTTTGCCTTCATCAGACGCTAAACGGCGGCTTGCATTGGCTGCTAGCACTAACCTCCCCGCAAACAGCTGTGACCCCATGCAGGAAGTCAGACATCCCACTTCCTGTGGCAAGCTGTGCCGCTGGCTCATCTTGGCCGCGGATGGCTTTCTAATTGGTGTCCTCTCACCCCTTTACTCGGAGCTGCTCCTGCCTGACAGGTCCTGACAGCAGGGGGAGATGTCCTTGGGGAGAGAGACAGGAGATCTGAGAAAATGCACGACTATAACATTTTCCAAAAACGTCCCTCAAAGTCTTTTAAGAAAGAAATATCAGAGCTTTTTATTTGCAGTGAAGAATGAGTGAAAATCATCCAGTCTGCGCAGGGCTTTCCCAAACTGTTATAGATGATTAGTGGCTTTGCACGGCCTTGTTCCATTGTACTTACAAACAGCTCTCTGGTTTTGTATGGTTGATCCCAGTTTGGATTCAATTTACTTTTTGATTGAGATAGCGCTGGTACATAAAGTAAAGTAAGGCACTATGTATGTTTTCATTACGTATGACAATCTGTGTATATGCCTTATGGAAGCTCAAGGTGTGTATTCTAAATTAAACTACTATAAGGTATAAACACCTGGGATTGGGGAGGAGGAAGGGGGAGTTTAGGGACAATATTTAATGTGGTCCTTTTTGTTTGAATATGTGTAGGGGACCCATATGTCCCAAAAAGACCTTTGAAAGATAATACCTTTTCACAGCTCAACATAGTTGCAGAAATCAAAGCATAGTGTTGGGTGTAAAGGAATGACAACCCAAGGAGAGGACACTGTCCTCACCGGAGCCCCGCCCCCTGAATCTGATAGGAGACATTCCTCAGGACTACGTTTCTTAATGACTATATTTCACATCTAAACCAACTTGATGCTGACTGTGTGATCTAAACTTGTGACTAAATCATGTTTAGTTTCGTTTGCCACAAGAACTGGTTTGAAGTGTGTTCATGTCGTACTTCATGTACTTTCTCATTACCTGCTATTGATGTGTGTTTGTTGACAATGTTGTGTATTTCATTATGGTCACATGTCATTTTTGCTGGTTTGAGTTAAATTTGCCCAAACTGAGAATAAGTTTGACCAAGAGTTAAAGCCACTCCCACTAGGCCACTCCTCCCAGGTCAATAAAAGAGCAGACTCAGCTCTGCTTCCCCCTCTTCTTCCCGACGGCACGTGACCTGCCAGGACGACACACCGGGTCGGGGACCCCCGCAGGGGCCCCTCCCCCACCAGGGAGGCTGCATTGTCTCCCAAACTCGGCTTTCACCAAACAACCCGAACATCTTCATCAAAAAAATGCACAATTCAACAAACCCTGGACTCATCAAACTCTTCGAATGCTAAACCTGCTCAAGCATCAGCACCCGGACAGCTCCAAGAACGCAAAGACGTGGGAGGCCTCGCTCCACACCTTCCTTGGACACGTGAGACCTGAGAGTGGCTGATAAAAGAGTGGCATTTAAAGACCTTGAATTATTCCCTAAAACCAATCAAAACCTAATTCTTAATACCAGCATTTCTTCTAACTAAGTTGAGCCCAGGCACAGCCTGTGTAACCAAATGTGTCATTAATTAATTTTATATCTTTGTTTATTAAAGTCGGTGTAATCCCTCATTCGTCCAGGCATGTTCCATAGTAGAAAAAGCTTCAGTTGTAGTCATCTGGACTCAGTTTGAAAAAATAGACGTTTCGACTCTCATCCAAGAGTCATTGTCAATAAAAGAATTTAGATCGAGAACTCCGATATTAATACTGTTCTGTGGTAAGACCCGCCCATTGGGAGGAGCCTTCCTGAAGTAGAAATGACTCTTGGATGAGAGTCGAAACGTCTATTTTTTCAAACTGAGTCCAGATGACTACAACTGAAGCTTTTTCTACTTTGTTTATTAAACCACACAAAACCATCCTGGTTTATAGAGCCTTTCGTGTACTCCCCTTCAGAGAATGAGACTGAGTAGATGTTAATGTTTTGCTGAACAAGCTTCAGATGGTGCCCTTTAAAATATAAATATGAACATTAACTACCTAAAGTGCTACACGTGTTGTCCACAATGAAATGGCTAGTCCCAGAGAATATACATTCCATATTGGTACAAATGTGTGAGCAAGAAACGAGTATAATTACCCTACAATGTTATAAGTATTTGATTGCCGGTATTTATATTGTGTATGTGTGTGCATGGTGTGTATATGTAGATGTAGATGTACAGAGGATTGGGAGGGGTTGGGAAATTATTGGTATTTTTGATTTGACACGATGCTCTTAAAAAAAAAGGAGAATCCAATAAAAAATATATCACAACAAAAAAGAGGTAGGGCTTGTATTGTCTTAATTAATCATTGGTTAGAGCAGGGATTTGGTATCCGTTTCGTAATCATTTAGTATGGTGTCTCTCTATCCTGGTTTAAAGGACGTATGAGAGGTTTTTACAATTTTCTGATTTTGACTTTATTTGGTGTATTTACAGTTTTATACCAATGGAGTAGGTATTTGTGGAGAAACGTTTAAGAAGCTGTAGAAAATTACAGGAAGTGACATCACACTAGGTACATTAATTTACTAAGCTTATGCATAAATTACACAAAATAAACTACTTTTTGAAATTCTAAACATAATTCAACAAAATAAAGGTGCTCTCCAAAATCTTAATTTGTCAAATAAAAGAAAAGTGACATTTGAGTTTTTGCTGGGTAATTTCCTAGTGTGATGTCATCAATTACAAACAGGAAAAACCTAAAAAAATTGCTATTCTGAGATAATTTATGTAGATTTTTTTCGCAAAATGTTAAATCTATAAAACTTAACTGCATTTTAGGTCAATGAGTCGTACGACCTGTCAGACGGACTTTAAAGGGTGTTTTTTTCTATTGTGCAAAGAAAAGGCATAGATAATGGAATACAAAGGGCAAGTTGTTAGAGATACATTAACAAATAATATACTATCTAAAAATATAATTAGTAGCTTTGCCCTTGCGCTTCTATAACATCAATGGTCAGCCCTGTGCATCAGGCTCCTTTTAATAATAATTGAAATAATCATAATGCCTTACAATTGTAACATGGTTTACAGGCTTATCGAAGACTTTCAATGCCCTAACTGTTGTTATTCTTTCATCCCACACTCAGTGGTGGTAAGTTACTATTGTAGCCACAGCTGCCCTGGGACAGACAGATGGGAGCAAGGCTGCCGTCTTCCCCTCCGACCTCCACTAATCACTTTCTAACACCACTTTCATACTAGGCACTTTGAGTGAAGTGTCTTGCCTAAGGACACATCCACAGAACTCGGTCTGAGCGAACCTCTGACCTTCGGGTCGGTGGACCAGTGCTCCAACCGCTGAGCTACTACCACCAGATTTGATCAGTAAAAGCCGAATATTGTCAGCAGTGGAGGTGTAGTTTTAGAAATACTGGTATAATTCATTTGATTTAAACTGTATCTATATCTGATAAGTTAAGTTTAAGGTACAGGTCAGTACATTGGCTTTACTTTGTATGAGGATGACTGAATAGATGCATTTATGCCGAATGAAATAATACTCATCCAAGGTTTTAGTGAGAAGTTAAACTTATTCCTCCCTCTCTACAGTAGTTTTATTTGAAAGTGCTTAGCTGTGCGGTAAATACAATCTGAATAGACTCAAAGTGAAATGTTCTGTTTGTATGATTAGACAAGACATTTCGGCAAAGTTGACTAATGTGTAAACAAAGCTATAGCAAAAAGGTTCTAATTCTAGGCCAAAAAACAATTTCCATATTTTACAGCAAAGACTCTCTCTACCTTAAAGGTTCAATGGACGATTTTTTTGGCACAAATCTAAGTCTTATTTCCTCGTGACGTGGACGGCCGATTAGTCCTGCCACGTATCAATCATAAAACGCACCTACCGCTCACCTGCAGCCGCGTGCGGTTCGTCCCCACATTTCCGCGTGCCTAAGCGCATGGATCTATCATAATATAGTTCCCTCAGTGTACGGGGCAAAATGAAGACGGAGAAAGACTGTTCGAGCTGACGCAGAAAAAGATGGAAATCTACGGGAGACGAGCGATGCGATGCGCTCCGTTGCGCTAATAAACAAACGCACGTGTGTGTTGTATCAGTCCACACGGGGGAGTGCACATGCGCACTTCCGCCTGCGTTCTCAAATCGCTGAATAATCGTCCATTGCGCCTTTAATATTGTTATTCATTGCGGCACATGTTATCTATGTGTACATACGCATACATAACGCTCAGGACATACTTCAGTTTAAAATGTGAGACAGATCTGCGTTTATAGTCATTTATAAAAAATATTTCATATAAAAGGTGAAGAAAAAATAAATAAATCCATGTTTAAAAACAAATGTTCTATTTATTTGACTTATTCACTTATTTTTTCATGAGTTCTCGCTATGTTGTTGGCTTACTATTAAGCAGATATATTGAACGTTGATGTTTTTTTCATGTGATCAACCTCAATGCATTCTGCATTCAAAGTCTGGCGTGTTTATGTTTGTATCGATATAATCTCTCAAGAAGAACAAGGAAAAAAAAACATCTAAACATCTATAAAACAGCAGCCTACCCAATGTTTACCCAATTATTTATGCTGTGTAATTGGTGCTTTAAAAAACTATTTTGTTATACGGAACATAAAGAAAAGAAAACATACTCACTTTGTACACAAGGGTCATCATTAGTCTCATGATTTGCTGGATCTCGACTCATCTTCACTAGCGAGTTCTTCACCTCCCTCCCGGCTTCTTTACTGGATCTTTTTATAGTGTAGTGGGTGTCTGCGAGAGTAAGAAGAACCTGTTATGGCTAAGCGTCACTAAGCTTTGAAGGACTCGGCTATGGGCTTTCTAACAGAGCAAAAAAAAGAAAAAATACGACTGACATCTGTCATCATTGGGGGCTCAGAGGTGGAGACAGCGTGACCTACAATTGACCTCCGCGTATACATCAAGTCGCCAGGTCCCGCTGACAGAAGTAACGAGGTGCAGATAAGCGCCAGAGGATAGAAGAGGGAGACTTCAGCGCTGTTTGAACCATCAGCAGTGGAGATCAGTGCTGAGAAAGGTGTTTATATCAGTCAGTAATTCCTCTAATAGACAGGAAGAGATATGAACCTTCTAGTTTGTAAATTTGGTTTATTGGCTATGGGAAAAAAACTGATTTTACATGGTTATGGTTAAGCTATATTTTATCCTTCACATAGGAAAATTTGGCTCATCCTTTAATGACGTGTGTCAGGAGAAGTGGGCAATCACAGTGGGCAATCCAGATAAGATTTGTCGCAATACAAACATTTCAATATCAATATTGATAAGAAAGCATAATATAATTTTCAGCACAAAATAATAGTAGTTTATTTTATTCTGCCATGTGTTTTTTTGTTCTGATAAGGATTAAGAATAATTTAAATGTATTCAGGAAAGATCAAAGGTTGTCATGTTTTCAAAATTGAAACGGGTTTAAATGAGTATCTAGCATAGATTATTATCTGGGTATTGATATTTTGGACAACTCTAATCCAGTTGGTTTGGTCCGGATAAGTTTGGGTTGATGAGGTAAACCTGAGAGCCTGATGGAAACCCTCGCAGACAAGGGGAGAACATGCAAACGCCATACATACTAGAGGGCCAACCAGGGGTCTCATTTATAAACAGTGTGTACGAACAAAATGGGTTCCAAAAGTGATGTACTTGATTTTCCACATTCATTTTGGGATTGTGCGGTTGTGTGTGCAAACTCTGCACCCTGCATGCAAGGATTTTTCAGAGACGAGGCAGACGGTTTGAGGAAGTTTGTGTTTAGTGAGCGAAGCAAATATATCCCTTTACTAGTACTCATTTAATAACAACTGTTTGTGAAGGGAATTAGGGGGGGGGGGGGGGGGGGGGGGGTGTGCACATGGGGACACACAAGGTGCTGGCTCTTTTAGTTTTAATCAAGCAGAAGCTGGAGATTAAGTTTATGTAAAGCAAGCATCTAGTCGTCAAAATGCTGCTGTTGGCACGGACTGGTAATAAAGCTCTATTTCTGGTTTCTTTCTTCTTCTCAAAATAGTTGATTTTAAAGTTGAAGTTAGAAAATACACATTGAGTGCGTCGCTGATGGTGGAGTGGTTAAGGGCATTGCACATATGTGGTTAAGGGCACTGCAGTGTTATTGGTTTGGATAAAGCTCCCTTCGATATTTCCAAATGTCTTTCCCTTCTCTCACCCCTTTTACCCGACAGGAGGAGAAGGGGGAGGAGAAGGAGAAGGGAGAGGGGGTCATTTTATTTAATGTAGACTGAAGAATCAAATGACCCTGAAATGTGGAGTGTTACGGTAATGACCTTGTATTTGGTTGCAAACATGTATCCATCTATTTTCTGGTTCCTCAGTCATTCCCAAAGTGATTATCAGGTTTCCATTTTATCTTATCAGACCATTGATGCAACAGAATAGTTCCAACTCAAATATCAGCCTTTCACATTCTGCTACTGTTGGATGCCACGCTCTCCTCCATGATATAACCATACTTCATGCTTTGTGACTCCATCTGGTGATGCACTGAGTGAATGGGTGCACTATCTATATTGTTAAAAACCAAAGCCTGTGGGCATCAAACATTGAAATGTCAGGCAAGAGCTAAATTTGAAAAGATAAATAATTCATATGGTCTTGGTAAAGGCTGTGCATGGGGTCATCAGCAGGATTCCCGAGCAGAGGAAGGAGTTGACAAGGAGCAGCACAAGAGTAGTCTCACAGCCCCTGTTAGGCTTATGGAGGGGGTCACACTAGAGCAGCTGTTCAAGCAAGCAGGGGAAGTGACCTGCTCAGTAAACCATAAACAAGTGTGAAGAATATGCAAAAAAGGCTTCTGCTGAAAGAGATTGGCCATGATAGCAACGCTCACCTTTGGGAGGTGAGATCAGAGCAGCACGCTAAGTCAGAGGCACTGATGCGAGACACTTTTAAGATGTTTTAAAAAATTTTTTTTAACAATGGTAAAGATACTCAGGGGCAGGGTGGGGACATGTTTCAGTAATGTGTATAATGCCAATCATAATAAAGATGTATTATGTCATAAGGCTTAAAGGTGCATCAAATACAGCTTTTGCTTATTCCCACAGAGATGCTGTTTCTAAAAGTATATTTTGCATTTATTCAATTACAGTTTTTTTTTTTTTTTAAAGGGAGTGGGGTTGTTTTCCCATAGATCAGACCTGTCATTTGGCCTTGTGGCATAGACATTAGATTGTACGTTCAATGCCAAGCGGGCAAAGCAGGTGGCCACTGCTCCAACAAACAAGTTATACATAGTCCATCTTCTGTTCCACATTTTTGCTTAAAGACCAAACATCGCACTGGAGGGAACTAGGACCAGGCCAATAAACCATATTTCACTTTATTCATGCTATTTAGTTCAGGCTTTTAAAAGTACTTTTGAACGGTGGCGTTTAGCAAGTATTGTTATAATCCTTAAAATGATCATAAAACTCCCTTTGTTTAAATTTGGGGAATTTTGCAAATATGTGTGATGAACTGCAACATGGCCTCTGTGTTGGATCAGTCACGATGGCACTGGTCACATTTGGGAGGCAAGATCAGACAGGCACGTCAAGTTAAATGCACTGATGTAGCAGCAGATTTAAGAAATATGTTTTTAGTTTCCTTTTACCGCAACGTTATCAGCTGACAGCCAGACACCCGGAGGTCAAATCAAGCATGAAGTCGACACTTGGGATGCATAAAAGAACAGTTTTGTTTTCATGTTTGCTCTAAAGCTTAATTTAGACAGTAAGAAAGAGGTGCAGAGTAGAAACACAGCGTGAGGAGGCTGTACGTTTTGATCATCCTGGAGTAAAGGCTTTCAGATGAGGAATCATTGTTGGTTATGTTTTTTGTGAACATATTTCATTTCAAAATGTGACAAAATGACCATCTCATATATTTCATCTATGATTTTTCCATTCTCTGAAATAAAGATGTACAGATCTGCAGGTGTTTTATGTCTTTAAAGATATATAATTGGTGACAGGTTAAAAAATAAACATTATAGTACTTTGTGTTTTCAAAATGAGATTATTTTTAAGACACTCTTAGATACATGTAAGAAACAGGGCACTTCTTGTTCCCTACACACCTCAGCCCACATCACAAGCTTTCTGTTGCTCGACAGAACATTTTATTGAGTCAATTATCCCCTAAAGACAAAAGCAACCTCGTTCCATCCAACACAACCTTTTCCTTTCAAAAACAGGCACTGCAATATTTCTGCCCCGAATCTCTGTGGTGGTGACAAGGAAACCAATGCTGACCTTCATTTAGACTATGCAATGACAATACCAGAGGGGAATAAGAAACTACTCTGCGAGAGAAAAACGGAAAATCAATAGCTCATTTTCTGCTTTTTTGTATAGGGATTCTGATGTTTGCAGAGATAAAGGTCGACAAGCCTGAGAGATCTTATGCACCAGCTCAACTTGAATAACATTGGAATTGTCATTGTTTCCAAAATATTTAAAGGCTACATGATGGAAATGATCAGTTCTGTTTTATTCTCTTGGTTTGGTTCATAAAATTGTTTTGTATTAGCTGTAATTAGGACATATGGCGTTAAATTGCGCAAATGCATTATATTTCATTTGGATTACAACAGCCTTAAAATGTCGGGTTAAAAATACTACTGTCACAGATGCTAAGGTGTGTCTAAACTGCGTAATGCAAATCACTGGGAAGGATACCTGGAGCGAAAACATCAGAAACAATATAGACAGATGAATGGGAGGACCGCCAGATGGTGCGTTTGGGAATTACGAGTTAAGAATGATGAGTTAATGCGCAGCAAGCAAATTCATGGAATACAGCAAATCAACACGATTCTTTGTAAACACAACGGCAATTAGAAAAAAAACATACAATTATGGATTCAGATTTTAATTACGGGGCTAATTGAAAATGTATGGGGTGTACGCTAGGCAATAACACTTTTTTATGAAGGCGTTACCACAACATTTGTCTTTTCATCAAAGCAAAATGACAAGACATTTATTGCAATTTGGATGATCTGGAGTATGTCAAACTTTGTCAGGCTTTTCTCCTCCTATTCTAGACAAGCTTTCAACCTGGTCCCACTGGCTCCCTGCTGTGTGCCCTTGCAATAATTTGTAGGTTCTGATGATGGTGTGATTATGTCCACGGGAGAGCTCCACATCCGTCTTCACTTCCATCATTTGATCCATTCAAAAGGGACAAGTGTCAAGTTCACCGTCCAAGGAAATTACAGTGTCCTCTCTCAGCGGGCAGCCTGAGAAAACAGGTCAGGATCCTATGTCCCAGATCGTCAAGCTGGACAGTAAACATGTGACGTCACAAAACTAGACGGCTATATTGAGAAGCTATAGAGAGGAGAATAAGACTTGACAGTAAATGTGCTCTGTGCGATAGCAAAATTATTGCTTTGTCTCACAATTTCTAAAACGTATATAATTGATTTAGAATACGGCAACAAATTATATTTGAACAATATTATCCATCTGAAATGTGCCAAAATGTGCCTGTAAGTGTCATTATTGAGATGACGAATGGACAGTAAATAAGCCACATACTACAAAAAATATATCATTTAATACTCTTTACCCATTTAGATCAATTTACAACTTCCTTCTCTTTCTATTTTTGTAGTTATTAAAGACAAAATGCTCAATATCCAAACATTTGCAAATGTATTAAATATTTGTCACTTCTTTACAGTTTCACGAGCAAATTACTGTTAAAGTTACATTTTATTTATGATTAATTGTTATGTTTTGTTGTTCTTTTTATATATTCTTGGCACAAACACGTACAAGTAAGCACAATAATTCAGGACCAAACAAAGGAATTTGGCAATTTTTTGGGAGAAACTGTACATTTGGTTTTACAAAACAGTCTGGAATTATCTTGTCTCTTTATCCGTTGATTTAATTTTTGCACAGGTCAGACCAGATTGGCCACGTCTAGCAATATGTAACATTTACTTTCGTCCCTAAACCTTGGTGGTCTTTCTTCCAATATAACATTATAATATCCCCACAGACACTGGATGTAATCAGTGACCATGAACTTACCTCATCTTGGCACTGGAAAACTTTTACTTACCACACTTGACCATGGTTTGTGGGGATGCTCCAAGTCTTCACACTGGTGAGATTTTAAAAGGGTGCATTTTGTGTTCACTTAAGCGCTGTACGGTTGTCTGCAAACGCTGTCGACAGAGAAAAGGCAACATTTGTTAAAATACTAGCACCTGCAGAGCACTACATCCACTATTCTATTATTAAGTCCAACCTTGATCCAGTGCACAACCTTTTTGCAAGTGTTAGAAAATGGAGGAATGGAGGCAATACCAATGTTTTCCTAAATGTCGCTTGAAGGTGTCTGAATTAATAATGTATTAGGTCTCATCACGATGCGGGTAGAGCTAATGCAAAATATCCTAATGCAAAGTACTCGAAGCAGCAAAAAGCACCTGTTGTCTGTGATTATTTGCGACATTGATGGCATAAGGATTGGAAGCAGATAACAGATGCTTCTATCTAATCAGTGTGCTGGGCTACTAATGAATCACGAAGCCCTTGAATGCTAAGTGGCATCTGATAAGTCCCAAGTTATGCATGCATGTTGTTTTAGTCAGAATGGTTTCCCCAGTGGCTGACAGTCATAAATTCTGCCTCTCCTCAGTGGACTCACTAAAAACAACCATCTAAATTAGTTTTAACTGTATCCATCTTATTCCGGAAGTTCGTCTTGGGGCGCCGCCATCCAACGTAATCCTTCTTCAGGTGGTGATAGTTAAACATAGGGCCGCCGACCTCGAGAGAGACTAAGTTCTACACGGACTGAAAAATAATGTTCAGGCGCTTTTAACATTGGAAATTTTAAACAAATTAATCTACTTTTAACCTCAAGACTTTTCCCTTGTTCTCCACTGAAGTGACCCTAAGTGTGATTGCAATGGAAGTGTTTTGTAATTGGTGAATAACAGACAATTACAAAGACTGGTATTGGATTTTGTCTTTTATTCCCAAACATAAAACAGTACAGAATAGTAATACATGTTTTAATGTTTGACATTTAGCCTACCATAATTATCTTCAGTTCAAAACCAAATTAAGACCCTTTTAGGACAGCTCAAGGACATGGTGTGGTCCACTTGCTTAGAATTATACAAATATCTTGGTAAACCTACATGCCTGATGTTAGTTAGACCCAAAATCATGTCTTTAAAAAAACAGCATTGTTTGCCAGCATGCTCATGGTGTATTGATTCATTATCAGTGCATTCTTAAAGAAAAACTCTTTGTCTATTTGATTCATAGTCTCCTACTGGTGATGTCAGCCTTTCAATGAAAGTGACGGGTGGTAGAGATGCAGAGCTCTTTTATCTGAATGAGCAGCATCGTTTTTGCCCCCTTCCAATTGACTTGCACACATCAGCTGTTGTCTGCTGTGATCAATTACCTCAGATGAAAGTGACAAGGGCCGCTGCACCTTTTACAGAGGAGCGTTTCCTGTTCAAGCCTCAACCCGCACTAGAGTGATGGGACGTCTCTGTCAGCAGATCTATCTCTTGGAAAAGCCTCTCTCTCGGCTGCGACACACTGAGTCTGCGAGACGTGCCTATGCCATGGAAGAGAGGTGTCACTTATTGGATGACCCTCCCGTATATTGGTGGGAAAAAGAATGAGGTGTCAGAACAAAAAAGTGGTAATAGACTGGAATACATTAAATGAGCTGGAGTAGTGTTCACTGGACCAGAACCGATTCTGACCAGTATGGCTTTTCTCCTTTTCTCCTTTTCTTTTTTTCAAAGCTTAGTTGAAGATTCAGGAGAGTGTGCCTGTCAGGTGAAATGTATGGTGAAATTATAACTGAGCAAGGGGTAGAAGAAGGAGAAGAAATGCACTGTAGTGACACACACATCCGTTGGCTGACCAATCCCATTGTTGCAAACATTAAAACATGCCCCCGACCTGCATCTTCCCTTTGCATTTTACCTTTGACATCTGCACGCCAAGTATGCTATGAAACAGAGCTGCCAGCCCAAAAGTTTGTTTGATCATTGCCTCAAACATTGAGTGGCCATTTCACTGGCCAAATACGCGGCAACTAAACTTTCTGCTGTTCGTGCTTTGGTGAGTAGTTGTGGCCTGTTCATTTATCCACTAATTTTCACATAAACTAACCATGTGTTGTCTTAGATCCCTGGCTTTGCACGCACATGAAAGGTTACTCCCACCATGTATGCTTGTTCAATTAAAAACTCTGGTAAGCATCTAAATTAAATGTAATTAACTGTAAACAGATTCTGTGGCTCATTGGTTGGGTGTTCGTTTAGATCTGCTCCGTGTGCACCTGACGTTTGGACAACCTCAGCACCTCCTGTATTATATGTATGTGTGATATGTGTATCACTCTGATAGAGTTCTACACAATATCAATCTGGACAGGCTCTCACTGAAAGCAGTCTTGAAAAGGCATAACTTTATGATGAATATCTGGTTCTGATTGGTAAAAGGGTCACAACAACAGGAACAAGCTGTTGTTAAATCCAGTCAGAGAAAAACACAAACTTCTTCCCCGTCCTGAGATGCACATGCTTTAAAATATGCTAAAATAGGCCATTTGTTTAGGTTTGTTCATTTGACAACAATGCTGTAGCGGGCAGCAACCGGACAGCGCCCAGACAGTGCGAGCCTGACCAGATGTATTGCCAAGATTTTGTGAATCAAATATTGTAAGAATTAGTCTGGCCGGCCAGGTTACGCCTCCTGTGCTGTGTTTCACCTCTTGAGTGCTACAGGTCGGTATTTCAGTACTGACAAAACTCATACTGGTTAAACCCTCAAACTACTTTCAAATGTACTTGTACTAGGATTGGCATGAGCCTCCACTTTTGTATAGCACCCCTTTTTCACCCACACTGCTTCTCTGCGTGGCCTATTCTCTCCCAAGTCAAGTCTCCACAGTGACCCCTAGTCAGTCTAAAGTGGACTATTTGGGTCAGTACTACCGTGCATCAAATTGGTGTGTAGGCCAATGGATCAATTATGAACTTCCAAACTATTCAATACCTGACTTTTATGTATGAATGAGGGAGTGCATGGTTTATGGTCTGTTTTATCTAGTTTTGCAACATGTAAAGTGTCTCATAAAGCATTTTAAAATAAAGAATGTAACTGTTCAAATGTTCTGTATCTTGTCCATTCAGTCCTTTTACCTTCTCGACTTGGTTTAGACTGGGCTAGCGGGGTGTCCACTGACTCTCACACGGGTGTGGTTCGGGACCCCTGTGGGTTCCACAAGACATAGAATGTATTTAAAATCAATGCCCCCTGTTACACTTTCACTGCGGGTGCAGGTCCGGGAGCCGCGCTGGTCTGAGGAAAGAATCCACAAGAAGTCTGCTTTTGCCAGACACTGTATCGGTCGGATCCAGTTTTCAGGTCATTAGACAAGTCTTCTCGCATGAAATCAGGTGTCTTTGTGCTGTCCATCAAATACAGACCTTAGTGCACGGGAATTGGTGTAACAGGCAAACTGTAGTGTAATCCTGCGGGTCCCGAACCATACCTAAGTCAGTGCACATCTGGTGTAAATCGTCATGGACATTTAATCAGGTGACGTTACACAAAGGGTGTTTGATTCTATCGGGGGTTAGTGGGGAAGGTTTATAAGGCCTGCCTCTCAGTTGCCACTGTACAGTGAATTCAGAGTTCTTTATGAGAAAATGGATCTGTGTTGTTTAGTTGACCTTTAATCCCTAATGGACACTATAAATAAAGCATCAAGACACATTTTGGCCAGATCAGACCTCTCCCAAGGCCATAGTCAATATTTACATGCTCAGGTAAATTAGAATAAGCTCTTGATCTAATATTTTGTCTCTCTTCTTAAGCCAAAGGTCCGGTCAAACTACTTGCGGGCATCGTGTAATATTAGTATATGTAGCCATAATTGCAAATATAAATGGGTTACATAAGGCCACACTTTTGCAGGTAAACGACAACTCATTTACCTTGAGCATTTGATTTTTAGTCACACATGAAAAAAATAAACTAAAATAAACTAAATAAAAAATGTTGTTTGGTAGTTTTTACGTTCTCCTGTCACCTATGTGGGCCAAGACAATGAAAACACACAAATGAGTCCAATTTGTGTCATTGCTGATCTTTGAAATGAGTACACACACTTATTCTTCTTCGATGCAGTTGAATTCAGTGGCGGGCCCTGTACAATTAGAGTGCTCCAGATGTGTCTATGCTATCTGAGAGATTTGAATCACCACTCAAAGTTCCGTGTTTATATGCATTTTAGAAATGCTGGTGAAATCGAACAAAGCCAGAGTTTTTGTTTTCTTGGCATGTAAACATAGAATGTGTTCCTGCCTTGGTTTGGACCACCACCTTACAATGCAATGACTCACACTTTCCTAACCAGTTTATAAAACTGAAATTGTTCTGTTCTTCAAATTACTCATTGGGGATGTACATTTAATTTAATCCTTGCCTTCCATCTTTTAAACTACCAGCCTCTCCATATAAAGGTATACACTTGGGGTTTATTTATTCTCTAAATGTATGATTATAGTTTTAAATCCAAATGTTCACAATTGGCTAGAAATGGGTCCTGAAGTATGACACTACAAAGATTACATAGTAAGGGGGAACAGTGTTCATCGTTTCAAAGTAAAAATCACTGATGCAAATTTGCATGTTATTTCAGTGCAGCAACATTATTATGGAAACATAATGCCTCTTGTGACTCTTATTGTCATTTGAAAATAATTAAATGTGCATCACATGGCCCTCTGCGCTGCATCTATGTGTCTCTCTCCAGCCTGCTAAATCTGGTCGCATCGCCGGGAAAGCTGCTGGGATCTGCTATTTTGTTCTCTTTGGGATTTCTGCCTCCTTCCACTTGATCCAAACAGTCAGCTTAGGGAGCTCGTGGCACACAGGCGTACAAGTTGCCAAGGAACTGTCACAGAGATGTCCGCACAAAGGATTTCTGCTGCTCACTAGTTTGATATGCACCAGCCCCCCCTCCCCCCTCCTCTATTATTTGAACGTACACAGTGGCAGGGGGTGATCCAATTGCAGCCGCGGGAAATGTTGAATTGTAGATGGAGAAACCCAGTTTAGTAACAACAGTGACAGCTTGTGATATTAAAGGGTGTCGATGAGAGGGAGGAATGGCTTGACAATGAATATTTATTTATTCACAACAGAATTCTTGTGGTAGAAGGTAAATAAAATCTGAAGGAAGTGGGACAAAGTGAATGCTAAATATTCCAACATTTATGGCAATATCAGCAAATACAACCTGTAGACACTCTATGCTCAAGCTTTAAGGATTTGCTGAAATCAAAGATTATTTGGTTTTCAGTCCAGGAAATCATACTCAGACAGGATCTGGGCTACAATCTTGCAGTTTTATGTGTTCCGTATGTCAGTCCCTCAAAAACTGAAAGTGTATTTCATGTTTTGTATCTTTTTGCAGCAATACCAAAACCATGCAGCCCGATTGGAAAGTCTATCTTTCCTGACATATCTTTCTATCTTCACTTTTCTTCCACGTCCCCAAACGCTAATTACACTAAACTGTCTTCCCCTGCGATTACTTCATCTCACCCCTCTGATCGCGGTGCCACTCTGTTTAGACAGCTTTTGGTTGGAGTGTTGGAAAAACTCGGGAGTGAATCTTCACCCCTGTCCATCTAATGGCATCAGAAACTCCAGCTCCTGCCCAGTCCCTGACGACAGACAGCCCTCAATCAGTCTAAGCCTTCAAACTGACCTCACTGTGCAATCGTCCCGCTACAGGGGATTAAGCAATCACTCAAACCACCTGGAAAGGACTGTTTGTTCACAGCCCCACAGCCTCCATCATATCACATCTACACATCAACACACTTTTGGGGGAGAATCTTCCAAAACTCTCTGATTAAAGAACAAAATTTAAAGTGTGGCACCAAGAAATGTACGATGTGAAATGCCCTCTGTTCTTTCATTTAGGATACACGCTTGTCTGTGCTCTCCTAATTGGACATTGTTGCTTGATTATATCTATTATACAATCAGCATAATGAGCAGCTTCACAGGAGATGGGGGAGCCTGCCTGTAGCAGTCCCAGAGTGTAACGGGGGAAAAAAGACTCTTTTGATTCAAGCATTATGACAATTTGTGATTGATTGTGTCAGGCAGGTCTAATAGGGTCCAGAAACAATGTGTAGTTTGACTGTAGAAAATAAAAAAAAATAGATTTGAAATAGGGGGGAGAAAAGAGCTGGGTGTTTTTGTAGAACATGTTGATACTGTTGATTCAGAGCACAGCATTTGACCTATTCTTAAATATCCAAATGCAATCATTGCTCTATTGAACAGAGCGAACGATAATGTCTTCACTTGATGTATTCACAATTTAAACATTCAACGAGTTCATGTCATAATAGTATCAAAAGTTTTGTCTCATTTGCCGGTTAAGGTGAACTTGTTCAAGTTGTCCCAGTCAAAACAGTCAATGACAAATGCTGTCGCTTACTTTCCATAATGCATATTCATAAAAGTTCAAGCCAGCTGTTTTAAAAAGAGCTCGCTTCAATGTCAAAGCTTTTGTGAAATTATTGCTAATAAATGTGATCCGCGTCCCTTGACATGCCACAACTAGTTAAGTTTTACCTTGTACTGCCACCATGTGTGAAAGTGGGTGGATGAAACGCAGACAGTCACATTGATTTGCTGAATGAAAGGAAGCTTATTACACACTAAAGTGCAGGGTTGATTGAGGACTACATCTTCTTCTACAAAACCCAGACCAAGCCCATCCACTGCTAAATGTCACCGTGTTACGACAAAATGAAAAGGATTTGCTGACAGTAATTTTCAATCACACCGGCAGCTCCCTTATCACCTCTCAAGTGGGCCCTATTCCAAAACAGCCTTGGTACTGAGCTTATTATTGCATGCCCGGTGAAAAGCAACTAGAACATGGAAAAGACAGAATTACTCTTTTTCATATTAGAGATAGCTGCCAAACACATAATCAACAACATCTTTCAATTCTGTATTTTAAGTTATAAAATTGACTATCTGTATACCACAACTTGAAAAGTCTTGGGCATCACTATTTACAAAGAAATAACTGTTGTTGGAGAAACTGTGGTTGCCAACTTGCCTACCATTATCAAGTGTCTATCCTATTGTTCTGGACTGGCACTACAATACCGACATTCCATTTGACTAACACTCCAACAATGGAAAAAATAGATGGATACTCGTGGAATGTACTTTTGGCTGCAACAAAAAAAGCAATCACAAAATTACAAAATTGAAGATTAACCTTTGCACTGAATTTGAAAATGGACAGATTTGCCAGACATTGGTACAAATGGAACATATGCCAGACTGAATGAAAGGACGACTTTTTTTCTCTGTGTCTTCTTTTTGTTTTTGTTTTGTTTTGAAAAACATAAAAACCATTGTGGTGGCTGGATCAATGCTCGTTTGGGGCGTCGGGTGTAGACAAAGGATTCACCCTGACAAAGCTCTGCAAACTTTTCAAGGTAGTTTATTTACAGAGAAAGCAGTGTCAAATACAGGACAGCAGAAAACAGCGCCCTGGGTCCGCTGGTGATCAGGAAGACGAACCTCGTCTCTGGGCGTATCTCGCCTTTATATACTGAAGACGCACAAAGACCGATAAACAATATCTGACAGGTATGACCCTATCCATGTACCAACGGATTAGCCAATGAGAGAGCGAGATGTAAAGGTATCCTTATTTGGGTAGCACCAGGGGAGAAGTTACAGAAATGAGATCATGCGCTTACACAGATGTACACAAGGCATCTCAAGGCCTCGCAGCCAATGGAGACATCTCCCATTCGGTAGTTAATCAGATGTGGGCCCCTTACATTCCGTGGAATAGACATTTTGGTAGAAACACACATATTCCTAAAAGCCAGTCTCAGAATGAGGCCTAACTTTGCATGGACCTAGTTTTAATACACTTCACCATCAAAAATAAAGTTTGTGTGCGTAAAAAGAAAACAGATAGATGTTTAACTTTAACGTCTATATATTACTCGATTTATGTCATTAATGTTGCTCTTTGACCTTTGCTTCCTACATCCATTTAGTGCCCATATGTGACTAATTTCCCCTACATTTGCATTCAGTGTCAGTCGGGCGGCGAGCATGTCAGTCATTAATCATGCCCCAATGAGAGCTGTCAGACCATTGTCATGCTTGTCAAACAGAGCTCTGTAAACTCCTCCGTTATCAGTAATGGGGATCTCTGACCCTCCTGAGCACTGTGGATCTGGAGGTGACCCCTGCAGGTGCAGGAGTGTGCAGACGCTGTGATGGTCAAGTGTGCCTGATTGTCTCCTGTACACTGTCCTTTCCCTCCTCAGACTCACCTTTTGTCACTCTTCCACAATCAGCGAGAATTCTTTTGGACACATGCGTAGCACGAGGCGTCGTTAGCATAGCATTTTTGGCAAGAAGTGAAATTTAACAAACAAAAACCAACAACGCCACTCAGAGAGATTGCTCTGGCTGACATTAGTCAGTCTACATAATTGTACCGTTCGCAGCAGTGCACTTACAACTGCCCATAGTCACTAAGTACACTTCCTATTATATCCCACAGTCAGCCAGTAAACTATGATGCGTGGGGCACCGGAGAGGCACAGCGACAAGGCAGGAGGCAAGACGGCGGTGGGCCGTAGCTCGGCCAACCCCTCAGCCATAATAGAAGATTCAATTAGCTCACTGTCAAGACCATAAACGCACTGAACCTACTTCATTTTAGACGGTTTACAGTCTGGACCCATAGCACATTTGGACTCCAGCTCTGAGGAAAAACAGACGCCAAAGCACAGAACAACAAGGCGCCATATAGTGATTCGCCGGTCTGGAAGCCATACCGCGGCACTACAGTAACACAAGCATCAGTGGCAAGAAAATATTGCAGAAAAACAAGAATGAAAGCTATCTGGAGCATCAGAGCACCGGCATAAACACACCTAACCAGAGGCGGGAGTGCACAAGTCAGATGTGGAAGAAGAAAAGAGAGTGACTTTTTTCTAAAGTGCCACCTGCAGGATATACTTTGATATACTTTACCTTAGTTGCAGTCTGCCACACATGTATTTTTACTTAATCTGTTTTTTAAGATTCAGTACATTTTGTTTTTTTGAGTGTGTAATATAAGCTTTTTTTGTTTGTGTACAAGCAATCACAGTTGAAACTATGTGCAAACAGAAAGCAGAAACCATGATTAACATTACACAATCAGAAGCCAAACAATGAAAGAGACATTTGGGTTTTCTCGTGGCCCCTGACACTAAATCCATGCCAGAAGCGGCTGGCGTGAGACAATACGCCGCTTGGATTGGCTTTGTGTCACCCCTTTTTCGGTCACTCCAAATAACACCTTGATGTCCATTATCTGCACACATAATTGCTGTATTGATTTTCCTTGTTGCTTTTCTTTCATCCAACAATGCGTTCACCTGCCATTGTTCAAAAGTCGTTTTCAAAGTAAAAGGCTGAATAATCATTCTGTGAGTAGAGATTAAAGGAGTATGAGACTCACTGAAATAATGTTTAAAAAATCTATTTGTTTGTGTCTCGAAGCTCTAAAAGGAGAAAATTGCAACAACAAAAAGATACAACATGGACAGACCAATGAAACTCAACACGCCATTGCTCTGGGACATTCTGAATTTATAATTGTATATTTTGTTTATTGACATATTGATTTTGTGTACAATGTACATGTACGTAACCTGTGAAACTTAAATAAAGTTCTTTAAAAACCTGAAAAGATTGTGGAGTCCATTTGTATTATGTGCAAGAAGAAAGTCTTCTCACTTTCAAATTAAGACAAAATAATTGAGTAATCAGTTTAGACACTGTTATGCAAGAACAAATAATTATATTGTTTCAAAATGTTTTCAAAGTATAATTTAAAAATAAAGCACACTAAAAATGTACCCTTTTGCAATGATTAAATAGCTAAAGGCAACTTATTTTAAGTCTGTGAAGAGCTACCAATGATAACTATCAAAATCTAGTGTGTGTTATGAGTACACATGAGTAAATGGTACACAAATCTACATGTATTAGTTTGCCCACAACCCATTTCTAACTTAAAATGGACTGGAATCCTCTCATTTTTTGTGATAGGGGCTGCAAACATTCAATAATAACCAATCTTCCTTTACCGAAACAACAAAGCCATGACAATATCCAGATTTTATCACACATAATCCATTTGGTGATCCAACCCTGGTGCAACAGCAGATTTAAACCTCTAACCATGGAGATTGATTATATATTCAAACCTCAAATACAACAGTGCTGCACTCATCAGGCCTGCTCCTTTTGATCTACCGGATTTCAAAGCGGAGCGAGAGGCGCTGTCCTGCCATTGGAGGGACCACAATAAACTGTACAAAGGAAGAGCTTCGGGGACTGGACTTTGTGTGTGTGTGTGTGTGTGTCCATATCTGCTCCTCTGATACTGTCTTTGGAACTGCACAAAGAACACACACAAAAAGGCCAGCCTCTGATCTGCTTCCATAGTCTAAACTTAGTCTGTCTTTATTACCTCGATCACTGAAGCGACTTTACACACCTCCTCTATACATAAACAGGAAGCCCGGGGAGAACTAACGGTAGCGTTTTAATTAAGCTAATTACTGGAATTAAGCTAGCAAATAATGAGATTAGATGACGTTTACATGTACCTTGTGTATGGGAACAGCTATGATTGAGTTT